>NC_030828.1:39854145-40457062 GCF_001704415.2 Capra hircus | reverse complement strand
CAGTTCAAAAGCATCTATTCTTTGGTGCTCAGCCTTCTTCACAGTCCAACTCTCACACCCATACATGACTACTGGAATAGCCATAGCCTTGACTAGATGGACCTTAGTCGGCCAAGTAATGTCTCTGCTTTTGAATATGCTATTTAGGTGGTCATAACTTTTCTTCCAAGGAGTAAGCGTCTTTTAATTTCATGGCTGCAATCACCATCTCCAGTGATTTGGAGCCCCCAAAAATAAAGTCTGACACTGTTTCCACTGTATCCCCATCTATTTCCCATGAAGTGATGGGACTGGATGCCATGATCTTGGTTTTCTGAATGTTGAGCTTTAAGCCAACTTTTTCACTCTCCACTTTCACTTTCATCAAGAGGCTTTTTAGTTTCTCTTCACTTTCTGCCATAAGGGTGGTGTCATCTGCATTTCTGAGGTTATTGATATTTCTCCCGGCAATCTTGATTCCAGCTTGTGTTTCTTCCAGTCCAGCGTTTCTCATGATGTACTCTGCACAGAAGTTAAATAAGCAGGGTAACAATATACAGCCTTGATGTACTCCTTTTCCTATTTGGAACCAGTCTGTTGTTCCATGTCCAGTTCTAACTGTTGCTTCCTGACCTGCATACAGATTCCTCAAGAGGCAGGTCAGGTGGTCCGGTATTCCCATCTCTCTCAGAATCTTCCACAGTTTATTGTGATCCACACAGGCAAAGGCTTTGGCATAGTCAATAAAGCAGAAATAGATGTTTTTTGGGAACTCTCTTGCTTTTTCCATGATGCAGAGTATGGTGGCAATTTGATCTTTGGTTCCTCTGCCTTTCCTAAAACCAGCTTGAACATCAGGAAGTTCACGGTTCATGTATTGCTGAAGCCTGGCTTGGAGAATTTTGAGCATTACTTTACTAGCATGTGAGATGAGTGCAATTGTGTGGTAGTTTGAGTATTCTTTGGCATTGCCTTTCTTTGGAATTGGAATGAAAACTGACCTTTTCCAGTCCTGTGGCCACTGATGAGTTTTCCAGATTTGCTTGCATATTGAGTGCAGCACTTTCACAGCATCATCTTTCAGGATTTGAAATAGCTCTACTGGAATGTCATCGCCTCCACTAGCTTTGTTCCTAGTGATGCTTTCTAAGGCCTGCTTGACTTCACATTCCAGGATGTCTGGCTCTAGATGAGTGATCACACCATCGTGATTATCTTGGTCATGAAGATCTTTCTTGTATAGTTCTTCTGTGTATTCTTGCCATCTCTTCTTAATATCTTCTGCTTCTGTTAGGTCCCTACCATTTCTGTCCTTTATCGAGCCCATCTTTGCATGAAATGTTCCCTTGATATCTCTAATTTTCTTGAAGATATCTCTAGTCTTTCCCATTCTGTTCTTTTCCTCTATTTCTTTGCATTGATCACTAAGGAAGGCTTTCTTATCTCTTCTTGCTATTGTTTGGAACTCTGCATTCAGATGCTTATATCTTTCCTTTTCTCCTTTGCTTTTCGCTTCTCCTCTTTTCACAGCTATTTGTAAGGCCTCCCCAGACAGCCATTTTGCTTTTTTGCATTTCTTTTCCATGGGGATGGTCTTGATCCCTGTCTCCTGTACAATGTCACGAACCTCATTCCATAGTTCATCAGGCACTCTATCTATCAGATCTAGGCCCTTAAATCTATCTCTCACTTCCACTGTATAATCATAAGGGATTCGATTGAGGTCATACCTGAATGGTCTAGCAGTTTTCCCTATTTTATTCAAATTAAGTCTGAATTTGGTAATAAGGAGTTCATGATCTGAGCCACAGTCAGCTCCTGGTCTTGTTTTTGTCAAATGTATAGAGCTTCTCCATCTTTGGCTGCAAAGAATATTACCAATCTGATTTCGGTGTTGCCCATCTGGTGATGTCCATGTGTAGCCTTCTCTTGTGTTGTTGGAAGAGGGTGTTTGCTATGACCAGTGCATTTTCTTGGCAGAACTCTATTAGCCTTTGCTCTGCTTCATTCCGCATTCCAAGGCCAAATTTGCCTGTTACTCCAGGTGTTTCTTGACTTCCTACTTTTGCATTCCAGTCCTCTATAATGAAAAGGACATCTTTTTTGGGTGTTAGTTCTAAAAGGTCTTGTAGGTCTTCATAGAACTGTTCACCTTCAGCTTCTTCAGTGTTACTGGTTGGTGCATAGACTTGGATTACCGTGATATTGAATGGTTTGCCTTGGAAATGAACAGAGATCATTCTGTCATTTTTGAGACTGCATGCAAGTACTGTATTTCAGACTCTTTTGTTGACCATGATGGCTACTCCATTTCTTCTGAGGGATTCCTGCCCACAGTAGTAGATGTAATGGTCATCTCAGTTAAATTCACCCGTTCCAGTCCATTTTAGTTTGCTGATTTCTGGAATGTTGACGTTCACTCTTTCCATCTCCTGTTTGACCACTTCCAGTTTGCCTTGATTCATGGACCTGACATTCCAGGTTCCTATGCAATATTGCTCTTTACAGCATCGGACCTTGCTTCTATCACCAGTCACATCTACAACTGGGTATAGTTTTTGCTTTGGCTCCATCCCTTCATTCTTTCTGGAGTCATTTCTCCACTGATTTCCAGTAGCATATTGGGCACCTACTGACCTGAGGAGTTCCTCTTTCAGTATCCTATCATTTTGCCTTTTCATACTGTTCATGGGGTTTTCAAGGCAAGAATACTGAAGTGGTTTGCCATTCCCTTCTCCAGTGGACCACATTCTGTCAGAGGTCTCCACCATGACCCCCCCCCCCATATGTTATACATATTTTACACAATAAAAATTAATAACTTTGAGTAAAGGAAACAGTTATGGTCTAGGCACATTTGAGAAATGGTAAGGAAAGTACAGCAGGAGAAAAAGGGTCTCGACTAGGAGAGATTTTTATCCCCCATGGGACATTTTTGGTTGTCACAGATGAAGGGTTGGTACTGGCATCAAGTATATAAAGGACAGGGTTGCTGCAAGATGTATTACTATGTAGAGATAGCCTCCCACAACAAAATGTCTGGCGTGCTGTAGGTAAGAAACCAGATAGAGTTGGAGACAACTGTTGAGAAGTGTCTTTAAAAAGCCAAGTTTAGAGTTTGTGCAACAGGGAGATTTCAAGACAAGATGGTGAAGTAGAAGGACCTTGGGCTCACCTCCTCTCATGAGCACACCAAAATCATAACTAACTGCTGAACAACCATCAGTAAAAAAGATTTTCTACATCCAAAGTGGATGCCACAGGAAATGGCAGGAGGGGTACACTCACAATATAATCGAATTCTACACCTGCCTGGGTTGGGCAACTCACAAACTGTAGAATAATTATATTGCAGAAGTTCTCCAACATGAATGAGGATTCTGAGCCCTAAGTAAGGCTTCCCAGCCTGGGTCTGGCATCAGGAGGAGGAGCCTCCAGAGCACTTGACTTAGAAGGCCAGTAGGGTTTGAATGCAGGAGCTTCCCAGGACTGGGGCAAACAGAGACTCCATTGTTGGAGGCATGCACACTCTTGGAAGGTCTCTTGGACACTGGAACCCAGGGCAAAAACAGTGAACTTCTTAAGAGGCTGAGCCACACTTGCTAGTCTTGGAGGGTCTCCTGGTGAGGTGGGGTGTGGGTAGCCGTGGCTCACTTTGTGGACACAAACACTGGTGGCAGAGAGATACTGGGAGTATTTGTCTGTGTGAACTCTCCTTGGAGGATAACATCTTGATTGGGTCATTAGCACCATGAGCTGGTCCTATAGCCTATAAGCTCCAGTGCTAGAATGCCTCAGGCCAAACAACCAGCAAAGCGGGAATGCAGCCCAACCCATCAGCAGACAGGCTGCCTAAAGGCATTCTAAGTCCACAGCCACTTCTAGATATATCCCTAGACAAGGCCCTGCCCACGAGAGGGCCAGGACCCAGCTCTACCCACCAGTGGGCAGGCACCAGCCCCTCCTGCCTGGAAGCTTGCACAAGTCTCTAGACCAGTCTCACTCAGGAGCAGACATCAGAAGTAAGAAAACTACGTCCCATGGCCTGTGGAACTAAGTCCACAAACACAGGTCAGAACCTACCCTGGGACCAGCTGCTGCCTAGATCTTGGGTGACAAGAGGTGAGTGTACTGCTGGAACACATAGGACGTTCCCTACAGAGGGCTGTTTCTTTAAGGTGGAGAAAGGTAACCAACCTACCATTTACATAAACATGCAACTAGACATTTAGACAAAATGAGATGGCAGAGGAATATGTTCCAGGAAGAAACAAGATGGAGATGGTATAATAGGCAAAAAAACATTTTTTTATGGTAGGATAACAGGGACTTGATGATGCAAGGTTGGATTAGCTGCAAGGATAGATTAAGGCTTCAGTTCAGTTCAGTTTGGTACAGTTCAGTTGATCAGTCATGTCTGATTCTTTGCAACCCCATGAATCGCAGCACTCCAGGCCTCCCTGTCCATCACCAACTCCCAGAGTTCACTCAGACTCGCAACCATTGAGTCAGTGATGCCATCCAGCCATCTCATCCTCTGTCATCCCCTTCTCCTCCTGACCCCAATCCCTCCCAGCATCAAAGTCTTTTCCAATGAGTCAACTCTTTGCATGAGGTGGCCAAAGTATTGGAGTTTCACCTTCAGCATCATTCCTTCCAAAGAAATCCCAGGGCTGATCTCCTTCAGAATGGACTGGTTGGATCTCCTTGCAGTCCAAGGGACTCTCAAGAGTCTTCTCCAACACCACAGTTCAAAAGCATCAATTCTTCGGCACTCAGCCTTCTTCACAGTCCAACTCTCACATCCATACATGACGACTGGAAAAACCATAGCCTTGACTAGACGGACCTTAGTCGGCAAAGTAATGTCTCTGCTTTATAATATGCTATTTAGGTTGGTCATAACTTTTCTTCCAAGGAGTAAGTGTCTTTTAATTTCATGCCTGCAGTCATCATCTCCAGTGATTTTGAAGCCCCCCAAAATAAAGTCTGACACTGTTTCCACTGTTTCCCCATCTATTTCCCATGAAGTGATGGGACCGGATGCCATGATCTTTGTTTTCTGAATGTTGAGCTTTAAGCCAACTTTTTCACTCTCCACTTTCACTTTCATCAAGAGGCTTTTTAGTTCCTCTTCACTTTCTGCCATAAGGGTGGTGTCATCTGCATTTCTGAGGTTATTGATATTTCTCCTGGCAATCTTGATTCCAGCTTGTGCTTCATCCAGTCCAGCGTTTCTCATGATGTACTCTGCTGCCGGGAGCCAGCGTGAGGAACTCCACCCATGGCAAATGTCATGAGGAAGGTGGCTTGGCATTACGCAAAGGCAGGATCGAGCCTCAGGAGACCCCCTGTTCCCGAGCATCTACCCCCCAAACCAGAGTCTGCCTACTTTACTGTTTTATGCTCTCACCTACACCTCTGACTTTACGGGGGGCTGACCCCCACCACCTCTTTCAGAGAAGGAGTTAACTTAGAGCTCCAAGTTAATAAAAATTCCTGGGAGTGACAAGAGTGTTTCAGCTTACAAACTCCTCTGAAGGTGCTGTAGCCTGCCTGAGCAGGTTCATCTGGCCACATGTGATTGTTTACAGCCTCCCAACTGTGCGAGGCACAAGATGCTTTAAAACTTTCTAAATACAGACTCTTTTGAGAAGTTAGAAAATTATTAGTGTAGTATAGTGGGTTGATTAGAAATTATATTGGTGAAGGGTATTTCATTTGTTGAGCCAATATATGCTGCTAAATCTCCATATTCCCTGCCCTTATAATGAATATAACTAGCATATGGGAGAAATAATTATTAACCTTTGATATTAATCATATTAAATCTTAGGCTAAGTAAATTCCTTTCTTTGATTATAACCCCCTGCACCCTCACCCTATAGGAATGCAACTTTATCTGGTACCTTCGGAGGGTGGCGCCTGGTTTAAGAAAAAATCACCCCTGGAAAAAATAAGTTTTCTGGTTGACTGACCGTTATCAGAAAGGGCCATAAAATGTCAGCAGGCCTCATAGCCAGAAGATGATGTAAAACCCCTAAGACCTTTGTATACTTTTATATGAAGCACCTGATTTTGACAAGGGTCAGGTCTGCTGACCCCACATGACTCTGTATTCATCCTTATGTATAACAAAAAGTATATAAGCAAACCTGAAAATAAAGAAAACGGATCAGTTTCTGGAAAGACTGATTCCCCCATGTCGTTTCTTTCTTATTCTCCGTTTTTCTCGCTGAATTCCCATCTGGAGCGTGGGTACTCGCCAAGCCTGCTAATTTTGCCTGGGCTTCTAAGATCTGACTGGGGAGGCCTCAGTGTCTCCTCTCCTTTAGGAGAATGGAAAGATGCCTGTGGCCTAGTAGGTGGTGCAAATTCCTTGTCTTAGAGTTTTATTGGTATTCCACGTAAACCAAGTTATTCAGCCTCTTTTTTACCACTAATTTTCCTACTACACTATTCTTTTCTAATCTCTCTTTATATCTGTAATTAAATAAGTTTTTTTCTAGGATGCCGATTCCATCTCCCCTTCGAATTACCCTGGATCCACTGGGGCTGGACCCCGGCACTCTGCATATAAGTAAGCAGGGTGACAATATACAGCCTTGACATACTCCTTTTCCTATTGGAACCAGTCTGTAGTTCCATGTCCAGTTCTAACTGTTGCTTCCTGACCTGCATATAGGTTTCTCAAGAGGCAGGTTAGGTGCTCTAGTATTCCCATCTCTTTCAGAATTTTCCACAGTTTATTGTGATCCACACAGTCAAAGGCTTTGGCATAGTCAATAAAGCAGAAATAGATGTTTTTTGGGAACTCTCTTGCTTTTTCCATGATCCAGCAGATGTTGGCAATTTGATCTCTGGTTCCTCTGCCTTTTCTAAAACCAGCTTGAACATCAGGAAGTTCACGGTTCACATATTGCTGAAGCCTGGCTTGGAGAATTTTGAGCATTACTTTACTAGCATGTGAGATGAGTGCAATTGTGTGGTAGTTTGAGCATTCTTTGGCATTGCCTTTCTTTGGGATTGGAATGAAAACTGACCTTTTCCAGTCCTGTGGCCACTGATGAGTTTTCAAAATTTGCTGGCATATTGAGTGCAGCACTTTCACAGCATCATCTTTTAGGATTTGAAACAGCTCAAGTGGAATTCCATCACCTCCACTAGCTTTGCTTATAGTGATGCTTCCTGAGGCCGACTTGACTTCACATTCCAGGATGTCTGGCTCTAGATGAGTGATCACACCATCGTGATTATCTTGGTCATGAAGATCTTTTTTGTACAGCTCTTCTGTGTATTCTTGCCATCTCTTCTTAATATCTTCTGCTTCTGTTAGGTCCCTACCATTTCTGTCCTTTATCGAGCCCATCTTTGCATGAAATATTCCCTTGGTATCTCTAATTTTCTTGAAGATATCTCTAGTCTTTCCCATTCTGTTGTTTTCCTCTATTTCTTTGCATGGATCACTGAGGAAGGCTTTCTTATCTCTTCTTGCTATTGTTTGGAACTCTGCATTCAGATGCTTGTATCTTTCCTTTTCTCCTTTGCTTTTCACTTTTCTTCTTTTCACACCTATTGTAAGGCCTCCTCAGACAGCCGTTTTGCTTTTTTGTATTTCTTTTCCATGGGGATGGTCTTTATCCCTGTCTCCTGTACAATGTCATGAACCTCTTTCCATAGTTCATCAGGCACTCTATCTATCGGATCTAGTCCCTTAAATCTATTTCTCACTTCCACTGTATAATCTTAAGGGATTTGATTTAGGTCATACCTGAATGGTCTAGTGGTTTTCCCTATTTTCTTCAATTTAAGTCTTAATTTGGCAACAAGGAGTTCATGATCTGAGCCACAGTCAGCTCCTGGTCTTGTTTTTGTTGACTCCATGAACAGTATGAAAAGGCAAAATGATGGGATACTGAAAGAGGAACTCCTCAGGTCAGTAGGTGCCCAATATGCTACTGGAAATCAGTGGAGAAACAACTCCAGAAAGAATGAAGGGATGGAGCCAAATAAAAACAATACCCAGTTGTGGATGTGACTGGTGATAGAAGCAAGGTCCGATGCTGTAAAGAGCAATATTGCATAGGAACCTGAAATGTCAGGTCCATGAATCAAGGCAAATTGGAAGTGGTCAAACAGGAGATGGCAAGAGTGAACATCGACCTTCTAGGAATCAGCGAACTAAAATGGACTGGAACGGGTGAATTTAACTCATTTGACCATTATATCTACTACTGCGGGCAGGAATCCCTTAGAAGAAATGGAGTAGCCATCATGGTCAACAAAAGAGTCTGAAATACAGTACTTGGGTGCAGTCTCAAACACGACAGAGTGATCTCTGTTCGTTTCCAAAGCAAACCATTCAATATCACGGTAATCCAAGTCTATGCCCCAACCAGTAATGCTGAAGAAGCTGAAGTTGAACAGTTCTATGAAGACCTACAAGACCTTATAGAAATAACACCCAAAAAAGATGTCCTTTTCATTATAGGGGACTGGAATGCAAAAGTAGGAAGTCAAGAAACACCTGGAGTAACAGGCAAATTTGGCCTTGCAATGCGGAATGAAGCAGGGCAAAGGCTAATAGAGTTTTGCCAAGAAAATGCACTGGTCATAGCAAACACCCTCTTCCAACAACACAAGAGAATACTCTGCACATGGATATCACCAGATGGTCAACATCAAAATCAGATTGATTATATTCTTTGCAGCCAAAGATGGAGAAGCTCTATACAGATTAAGGGTAAGAGACCAGATAGGCAGTTACTGTGATAATCTAGTTGGTACAGCAAAATTTATAATGTTCTATGTAGCTGCATGTGCCAGGCAGTATTCTAGCCATTTACAGGTATTAACTCATGCAGCCCTCCTAATACCTATGTATTATACCCATTATTCTCATTTCACAGAAGAGGAAATAAGAAACAGAGGAAGTATTCAAGGTCAATAAGGTATGGAGCTGGCCTTTCAACTTACAAAGTCTGTGCTGCTTCTTTCTATAAGCTGAAATACTTTTTAAATACTCAGATGTCTCTCTCTCTCTCTCTCTTTTTCTTCTATCAACTTGGTTGGAAAATCGGGTTTATGGTTAAGTAGGATAAGTGGATTTTACTTTAGTACCCACTTTCTACATTAGATTGAGTTTGAGGAAGATGGAACTGATAAAACAGCATTTGGTTTCTTGAATTTTAGAAAACTGCTTGGAGGGAAGATTAGAATTGAGAGTGGGTGAATTAAAAATATAGGTTGGAGGAGGTGAATAATCAGGGAGAGATCGCAATTTTTCACCCACCAGCTCTCAAATTCTGACTCTCCAAAAGTTTCAGCAGCCTGTAGATGCCATTCCATTGACATGCATCAAACTTGAAAAACACAATCTAGGCCAGGACTGTCACTCCACCTCCCACTCCCCGGTAACACTCACTCATCCTGAACACTTCCCACTCAATAATTCTTTCCCATGAAAAGGAGGGAAGATGGCCATGCCCTGCTGCTAGGGCCTTATGTGAGCTTGTTTAGGAAATAGAGGAAGGAGAATGGAGAGAGAGGGGGCTCTTTGTTTTATTGAAAGCACATCACACTCCACTGTTTGCCTGTTATTTATAATCAGTATTGCAGTTTGCCGTAGTTTTGAAGATCTGGAAAAGGCTGAAAAACTGCTGGCCCAATTACTGTTTGTCCCTGAAGAGGTTAAAGACCAGGAACCCAGCTGTTTACGTCTTGATTCTATCACTAATAAAGTCTGTGATCTTGAACAATATTACCATATTCATCATTATTTTACTGCCTGTTTTTCCATGCAACTTCTTCTTTTATATTCATAACAGGCTGTTGGAGTAGGCAAAGCCGATATTATTCACACTTTTTTTCTGATGATAAAAACTGAAATTCTAAAAGGCTAAGTGATTTACTCAAGGTCACTCAGCTAGCATGTGATAAAACTGGGACACAAATGGGGTGTGATTCACTTCAAATCCATTGGTTCTAAGAGACATTATTTTTCCAACTCAAGGGTGTATAAGCATCACCTGGAGACTTTAATAAAACATATTCCTGGGACCTCTCTAAGGTACAGAATGTGCATTACTATAGAATAATACTAATGGTATCTATCACTATAATATCTCTATTATTCAGATAGTATCTGCATATTAATTTGTAGGTCTGGGGTGGGATCTGAGAATCTACAATTTTAACAACTGCTCAGGTGGTGCAAGTCTATGGCCAATTTTAAAAGTAGCATCATTTTATGCAATACCCATGCACCTCTTTGCACCACAGTTTCCTCATCTATAAAAGAGTTGATAATAACTGGTTGGGTTCTCTTTATCTCTGAGAGTTCTAATTCAGATTACAGTGAATTAAAGATGTCTACAAATATTTCACAAGTCCTCCCTTTAAGAGAAACAGTCTATTTCCTTGCCTCTTGAATCTGAGCTGGTCTGGTGTCTTGCTCTAACAAATAACATATGGTAACAGTGACATGTGACTTTCAAGCAAGACCTTAAGGGGCCGTGAAGCTTCTATTCTTATCCTCATGGAACCCTGAAGTCACCATGTAAAGAAGTCCAGGCTAGAACTGGTGGTGGTAAAGACTCTGCTGATGATCCAGACAAGAGTGAGGCCATCCAGGATTGTTCTTTCAGTTAAATGAAGCCACATGAGACAGTCAAAGAGGTACTGGCAGAAGAACTGTCTCATTAACCCACAGGATTATAAAAAAGGATAAATTGTTGTGCTTGAGGCGGTAATTTTACATTAATAGATAATTCAAATGAAGATAAAATGGAAAATGACTATAAAATATTTTGAAATTATAGTAATCTCTCTGCAAATTCTGTAAGAATAAAGCTTTTTAAATAATTAATAACAATAATAAAGTCAGCTATAATAAAAATTAACAAAGCAGATAAAAGATTTAAAACCAAGCTATTAGAATAACTGGCATGTTGAAATATCTTTTTATTAAATAAGATATCTATGAAGACATACTAATAAAAAAAAGGTATATGATAAATGAATGGGAGAAAAAAGGATTCTTCCGTCCATCAGTGAGTGTACAGGGAGTGCTGAAGTTAGAAAATCAGTGTTTTGCAACCACGTGGTAAAGACTGACTGGAGCAAGAGTCATTGGTGGGTGCTAAATCTAGGGGGAAAGTTTGATGAAGGTGGTATTTGCTTCGTCTCATAATATCTTCACAGATTGTCACTGCAAAAGGAACATTTTACATTACACAGTAGGAAAATCATACAATACCATGACTATATAATCAAAATTAAAATCATCAGTGAAGGTCAATGGACACTGTTTGCCTCTAGATGTGATACTATGAGAAGGACATAGCCTGAATCTACTCATGAGGAAACATTAGATAAACTCAAATTGAGGGATATTTTGTAAAATAACTAGCTTGTATTTTTGAAAACATAAAATGTCAGACTGAGAAATTGATCCAGATTAAATGAAACCAAAGACATAGGATGACTAAATGCAAGATGTGATCTTTGATTTTTATCAAGATCTTTAGTTATCTTGATAACTAAATGCAAGATGTGATATTGTACTCAAGGAGGAAAATGCTGTAAGGGACATTACTGGGACATTTAAAAATATATAATTACACTCATGCCTACATAAGAGGCAGATAGACAGAGAGCAGCAAGTTGGGAGCATGCAAGAGACAAAGCAAAGAAGCAAATGAGGCAAAATATTAAAAATGGATGAATCTTGGTAGAAGGTACATAAGAGTTCCTTAAGTCATTCATGCAACTTTTCTGAGCTTGAAATTATTTCAAAACAAAAAGTTACAGATAGTATATAAGTGAATATATTTTTGACTTCCAAGTGAAGATGAATATTGTGAACTTAAAAAAAGAGAGAAATCATAACATGAATAACTGATATTAAAAAGAAAGTTTCCATAAAATCATCAGTAAATTAAAAGACAGAATGAAGGCTAGGGGAATACTTGCAATAAAAACAACATAAGGCAAATATGATTAAAATTATAAATATGAAGAGCTCATACAGACTGCAATAGGTAAGTAGAGGATATGGGTGCATGTAGGGGTGTGGCCACAGCCAGGTAAGCACAGAGTGCCTGAGAGGGGTCAAGTGTCTACAGTCTCCCATCCTCCAGGAGGTCTGCAGTGTAGCCTGAAACCCCAGAGCTTCAGACTGTGGCCCTCCATACATGGTGATGGATTGATTAGCCATGGTGGGAAAGGTATGTGATCTTGAACCTCCAACTTTGTGCTTCCGTGTCAGACACTGTTGGCTTTCCGTGTCTACTCCTTGATTCTGAGGAGCAATGGCATCCTGACCCTACTAACGTAGGGTCCCTGCCAATTCTGCCCTGTGATGTGGCACCTGCTGGACCATTCCTGGATCACCAAAGCATTGCCACCTCCAAGCACTGTATGCTGTGGTGGTCTCCTACCTCCTTCTAGCAAAAGTTGGAATAGAGAATCAAGGACCCCAATACCCAAGCCTTCAGGGGCACCACCACCCAGAAGGACTCACTCTGTACTTCCTACAGTAGCAGCCCCATCAGGCCAGGTCCAGGGTAGCACCTAAGAGGAAGCACAGGTCAGAAAGGTAGAGATTTGCCCCAGACCATGCAGCTGGTGAGTGGCTGAGCATCTGTAGAACCCAGGGCTGTTATCTTCAGAGTGCATCATCAGCCCCACCCATGCTGCATCTCAAAGTAAAACAGCTTTCCAGTGGGTGCTTACTCTGAGTTTTCAGTTTCTCCATCAGACTGTTAAACTCTATCTACCCTGGTTCCCATCTCGGGAAGGCTTTGCACTCCTCATTCCCCTCTGTCTCTGTCTCTGTGAGTCTTGATACCACCAGCAGGAGGGTCAGAGTTCAAGGTCAGAGTCTAGGGGAAAGAGGCTGGAGTTACTCTAGTGTCCCATCTGGGCCTCCTGTACAGCTCGGACAGTAGGATCCTGTAGGGGTGGGTGAGCCTTTTGTTAGAGTTATTGCCACTCCTTTCTCAGAATATGAAAGAAAATGTCTTGTGGTATCTGCCATCAATTCTAACAGTTCATCTGTACCTAACCAGGTCTGGGGTACCAGGTCTGAGAGTAAATGCCATGTTCAAAGAATAATACAGAAGTAGCTGCAACCTTTATGGAATGCCTCTTACCTGTTAGGTCCTGTCTGTGCCAGTCATTTTACCCACACTATCTCTTTGAGCCCTATCACCCTTTGAGGTGTGGGTTTCCAAATTATTGCTGAATATCACACGTTAGCCATGTTGACAATACTGATTCTTCCAATCCAAGAACATGGTGTATTTCTCCACCTGTTTGTGTCATCTTCTATTTCTTTCATCAGTGTCTTACAGTTTTCAGAGTACAAGTCTTTTGTCTCCTTAGGTAGGTTCATTCCTAGGTATTTTATTCTTTTTGATGTGATGATCAACAAGATGTTTCCTTAATTTCTCTTTCTGATCTTTCATTGTTAGTGTATAGGAATGCAAGAGATCTCTATCATTTTTGTATTCTGCAACTTTACCAAATTCACTGTGAGCTCTAGCAGTTCTCTGGTAGGATCTTTAGAATTTTCTATGTATAGTGTCATTTTATCTCTAAACAGTGACAGTTTAATATCTTCTTTCCCAATTTAGATTCCATTTATTTCTTCTTCTCTGACTGCCAAGGCTAGGACTTCCAAAACTATGCTGGATAATATTGGTGAGAGTGGACATCCTCACCATCCTCAGTGTCTATATTCCTGATCTTAGAGGGAATGCTTTCAGCTTGTCACTGTTGAGAATGATGTTAGCTGTAGGTTCATTATATATGCAATCTCTATCAAATTACCAATGACATATTCATGGAACTAGAACAAAAATGTAAAATTTATATGGAAACATACATGACTCCAAACAGCCAAAGCAATCCTGGGAAAGAAAAATGAAGCTGGAAGAATCAGGCTCCCCAATTTCAGTCTATACTATAAAGATACAGTTATCAAAACAATATGGTACGTGCAAAGACAGAAATATAGATCAATAGAACAGGACATAAAGCTCAGAATTAAACTCATCCATCTGTGGTCAATCAATATATGACAAAAGAGGAACGAATATACAAAGGAGAAGAGATAGTCTCTTCAATAAGTGGTGCTGGGAAAACTTGACAGTTATGTGTAAAAGAATGAAATTAAAACATTCCTAGACAGCATATTAAAAAGCAGAGACATTACTTTGTCAACAAAGGTCTGTCTAGTCAAGGCTATGGTTTTTCCAGTGGTCATGTATGGATGTGAGAGTTGGACTATAAAGAAAGCTGAGCGCCGAAGAATTGATGCTTTTGAACTGCGGTGTTGGAGAAGACTCTTGAGGGTCCCTTGGACTGCAAGGAAATCCAGCCAGTCCATCCTAACGGAGATGAGTCCTGGGTGTTCATTGGAAGGACTGATGCTGAAGTTGAAACTCCCATATTTTGGCCACCTGATGCAAAGAACTGACTCATTGGAAAAGACCCTGATGCTGGGAAAGATTGAGGGCAGGAGGAGAAGGGGATGACAGAGGATGAGATGGTTGGAGGGCATCACTGACTCAATGGACATGGGTTTGGGTGGACTCTGGAAGTCAGTGATGGACAGGGAGGCCTGGCGTGGTGCGGTTCATGGGATTGCAAAGAGTTGGACACGATTGAGCAACTGAACTGAACTCAAAACATTCCCTAACACCACACACAATAATAAACTCAAAATGAATCAAAGACCTAAATGTAAGGCCAAACACTATAAAACTCTTAGAGGAAAACATAGAATAGTCTTTAACATAAAGCACAGCAATACCTTCTTTGACCCACCTCCTAAAGTAATGAAAATATACAAGTGGAACTGAGTTAAAAGCCTCTGAACAGCAAAGGAAATCATAAACAAAAGGAAAGGAAAACACACATGATGGGAAAAAAATGTTCGTAAACAAAGTGACTGACAAAAGATTAATCTCTGAAACATACAAACAGCTCATACAGCTCTGCATCAAGAAAGCAAACAACCCAAGGGAGTTCCCTGGAGGTCTAGTGGTCAGGATTCAGTGCTTTCACTCCTGCGGCCTTGTTTCAATTCCTGGTCAGGGAACTGAGGTCCCACAAGTTGCATGATGTGGCCAAACAAGCCGATCAAAAAATGGGCAGAAGATTTAAATAATTATCCAAAGAAGACATACAGATGGCCAAAAATCACATAAGAAGATGCTCAACATCACTAATTATTAGATAAATGCAAATCAAAACTACAATGAAGTATCATCTCACACTGGTCAGAATGGCCATCATCAAAAGTCTATAAACAATAAATGCTGGAGGGGCTGTGAAGGAAAGGAAACCCTCCTACACTGTTGGTGGGAATGTAGGTTGGTGCAGGCACTATGGAGAACAGTGCCAACACAATTATCATCCAATTAAAAAAACTGAAAAACAAAAACTAAAAACAGAGTTAACATATGATTGAGCAATCCCATTCCTGGGCATATATCTGGAAAAGACTACAACTTGAAAAGATAGATGCACCCTAGTGTTCATTGCTGTACTATTTACAGCAGACAAGACATGGAAGCAACCTAAATGTCCATCGATGGAAGAATGGATAGAGAAGATATAAATACAATGGAATATTGCTCTGCTATAAAAAAGCATAAAATAATGCCATTTGCAGCAAGATGGATGGATCTAAAGACGATCATACTAAGCAAAGTCAGACAAAGAAAGACAAAAACATATATCCCTCATGTGAAATCTAATTAAAAATGATACAAATTAACTTATTTACAAAACAGAAATAGACCTACAGATGTCAAAAACAAACTTATGGTTGCTAAAGAGGAAATGTAGGAGAGAGGGTAAACCAGGAGTTTGGGATTAGCATATATACACTAATACATAAATATTATATTTATTTATATATAGCAAATAAGACAGAAAAATAATATAGATAAATAAGATAGATAACCCAAAAGGACCAACTGTGTAGCACAGGGAACTCTACTAAACATTCTCTACTAACGTATATGAGCAAAAATCTGATGAGTATGAATGTATGTATATATACAACTGAATTGCTCTGCTGTATATCTGAAACTAACACAACACTGTAAATCAATTATACTCCAACAAAATTAAAAAAAAAAAAAAAGATAGCACAAGCTATAACATGGGGGCAAGAAGGGGAAACCTGCCCCTGAGCCTGAACTTGAGCCTCCTGAGGAAGGCATTTTTGCTTGTTTCCAGGAGGCAGCACCCTAGAATCCTGGCTTCCCTGAATCATGAGATCAAGGCCCTATCACCCGTCCTTAGGACACACTATAAGAAGAGCTGGCAAATAGAGATGGAGGGTTCTCTTCCTCCTGGTGACAACTTCTTTCTCCTCTGAGGAAGGAAGAATTTAAGCAAAAAATAATTAGAATCAGAAAGGTCTCCATTCAGTCTGGCCCTGCCTGGGAACTATTGGGCCTGACCCTTCCACTTCTGGGAAACTGGCTTTCCTCTCCTCTTCTGGGTACTGGGAAAAGGCCATTTCAAGCAGAGCTTTCTTTTCCCTCTTGGGTCCCACCACCACTATTGCCTAGCACTTTCCACAGTCATCTGAAAAGATGCCAGGGCCCATCTGGAGAACAAGGCAAGGCCAGGAAACCATCAAGACTGCTTTTTATCCCTCTTACCTGCTGCTACTGTTTCCTCTTTATTATCAGCACCATATAGGTTAGGGATTGGGGTGACCAGAGGGATGTGGGATAGTTATGGAATCACAATTTTTGATCAAATTCTTTCATTAGTTGAAGAAAAGAGGAGGGGGAAAAAAGTCTTTAAAATAGGAGAGTGGCCATTTGTGGGGACAAGTAGCTTTGACTGTTTTTAAAGGCACTGCATTTCTCTAGGGAAGGAAAGTAGCCAGCTGTTGCTTTAGAGTGTGGTTCTCTTTTAGCTAGGAAACTTTGGCCTCATCTCTGAGCCTAGATTTAGCACCTGAATTGGCAGCAGGTAACCCTGAATGAATCTGTAAATGGGCATCTTGCTGGGCACAAAGGAATTACCTGAGAGTACTAAAGTAGCCTGTCTGGTAGAGAGCAAGCAATCCTGGGGCCCAGGCATCAGAAATGGGGACAAAACTTTTTTTTTTATGGACTCCTAATCTGCACTATTTATCTTTTTGTTAAGAATTCTTCTATAGGCAGTGTGTTGGTGATTGTTAAAAATGGATAATGCATTCCTGGGGGTTCATGATAAATATTTTCTCTGTTTTTAAAATATATATTAAAAATTTTCTAAAATAAAGCATTTTTTAAGTGAGTAACAGATAAAAATACAAACCAGATTACTCAAAAAAAGAGGAAAAATCAATAACCAGTGTTAAAAATTTATCCTTATAAACAAAGCAAAAATGAAATAGAAAAAAATTTTTTTTCACTTAGAAAATCAGTAAAAATGGAAAATGATAATATTCAGTGATGTCAAGGGTGCAGCATGGTGAGCAGTTAAGCTGGTAACTGAAAATCTATACAGTTTGGAAAGCATGTATCAATAAATTTTAAGCGTGTTCTTACTCTTGATCCAGTAACTAAATTCTAGGAATTCATCCCATAGAAAGGATCAGAAATCCACATAATAATTTATATCTAAAGATGTTCTTTGTAGCTTTTTTTTTTTTTTTTTTCACTTTGGCTGCGTCTGGTCTCAGTTGTGGCATGTGGGATCTTTGTTGTATCATGCAGGATCTCTTGTTGATGCGTGCGGGCTCCCTAGCTGTGGTGCCCAAACTTAATTGCTCCACTGCATGTGGGATCTTAGTTCCCTGGGCAGGGTGTGAACTCACGTCCCTTGCATTGCAAGGTGGATTCTTAACCACTGGACTCCTAGGGAAGTTCCTAGTGCTGTTCATATTATTGAAATTTGGAGATAGTGCAACAAGAAGTTAAATAAATTAGGTTGCACATGATGTCTGTAAAATGTTTTTAGTAATACAGGGAAATTCTTGTAATATATTAAGTAGAACAAAAGCATAGACTTAAAAATTATATGGAAATGAAACAAAATATTAACCGTGACCCACCAGACAGGATCCTTGTAGGACAGAGACGGCACAGCCAATAGAGTTTAACCCACCGAAGTTTAAAGAAGGGATGATCTACAGAGGTGTGGGCAAGATGATAGGGGCCTTTTAAGAACTCAGCAGTAGAGAGTAATATAATGGGACCCAGTCCTCAGGAAGGCAAGAGCAAGGAATGGTGACTATAAATTGGTGAGAGCTGAAGCTTGGCAATATCCTAACCTAGTTCTCTTCCTACATGATGATCACCTGATCTCCCACTGTGTGCAGCAGAGGTGAAGCCAGGGAATGCAGTCCCTAGAGATCAGCTTGCTGGCCCACAGAACAGGGCAGAGAACTGTGGAAAGTGACTCTAGACACGCAAACGGAAACTAACCAGGACAATGTTATCTCTGGGGTGCTTTCCTGGTGGCTCAGTGGTAAAGAATCCACCTGCCAATGCAGGGCACATGGGTTTGATCCCCTGGTCTAGGAAGATGCCATGGAGTAAATAAGCCCATGAGCCACAACTATTGAACCTGTGTTCTTAAGCCCAGGAGCTGCAACTGCTGAGCCCACATGACTCCACCACTGAAGCCTCTGTGTCCTAGAGCCCACGCTTTGCAACAAGAGAAGCCATCACAATGAGAAGCTCTCCCACTGCAACTAGAGAGTAGCCCCTGATCTCCACAACTAGAGAAAGCCCACACAGCAACGAAGACCCAGCACAGTCAAAAATTTAAAAAAAAAAAATAAATACTACCTCTGATTAGACGGTTATGAGAGCTTAGTATTCTCTTTTTATCTGTGCGCCTATAAAACTCAGAGGCCTAGTGTGAACACACCCTTGTCCATGAGAAGTCTGGTAGCAAAAGCCATATAGTTTCCATATTACGTTTCTTTTCGCAAGCTATCATAGTTAACACAATTTAAAATGCAAAAATTATATTAAGAAGCATATGCTTCCATTTTTCTAAGCTATATCTTATGTTCTTTAAAAATTAACCCTTCTTCTCCCTTAATTCTTCTTTCCTGATTTTCTATTTTGTGTTTTTTTCCCCCATGTCATTCCTGTTCTTAATAAGTAAACTTCTTACATCAACAACAAAAAAAACCTCACAGGACAGTCTGCTTTAAGAATAGCTGTGACTGCATAAAGCAATGTACTGTTATAGCAGCAGCCGGAAGAACAGCTTTGATTTGGTCAAGACCAATCAGGACAAGGGCCGACCACTTCCTTTGCTCCCAAACCTGGGGAAATACAGTTCTTAGAATGTTCATGGCTACTGTAGAGGGGGAGGAAGATTCAAGACTGGTGGAAACCCTGGTTTCCTATTTTTAGAATCACTGTGACTATATAATGGGTTTTTTTAGGACCGCCCTGGCCAAATGATCATGTACCTATAATTTGGGAGCACAGTTCATTTCAGTTCAGTTCAGTCATTCAGTCATGTCTGACTCTGTAACCCCATGGACTGCAGCACACCAGGCTTCCCTGTCCATCAGCAACTCCCCAGAGCCTTCTCAAACTCATGTCCATTGAGTCAGTGATGCCATCCAACCATCTCATTCTCTGTCATCCAGTTGAGAGCACAACTTTAACATAAAAATATTAAAATTCATTTCAGTTGCATTTAGGAACATAATACTTGAATACTATTATTTGAAATGTGTTGATTTTATAGAAAGTGTTTGGTGTGAAACAAGTGACTATATTTTAAAATATGTATTTAAGAAAACTTCTCCACAAAGATCTAGTGTTAATTCAACCAGGTAAATCTGATTTTTGTTATAGACATTTTGTGTTTGAAAAGTGGTCATACTGGACGTGTGTAATGATATATCATTTTAGCCTTGACAAGGTAATTTGAAAAAATAAGATTATGGAAGAAAACAGTTATATTATTCACTTAGAATTTTGAATGACTTTTAAAAGTATAATTTGAAATGATTAAAATGACTCATTACCTGCTAAAGGCTTGGGTCAGGTGTATTTTGACTTATTTTGTTCATTGACATTGATTTTGATCATTTGTTCATTATCAAGGTTTCTATGTGATTATTATGCAGTCAAACTATTAACAACCCAGACTTCAATTCCGAATGTTAAAATTCACTGAAACGTTGTATGTGCATTTGGTGTATTGAGAAATTCAGTCATGATCAATCTGTCATGGCTTACTCCCTTGGAAAGGCACTAATTTTCTCAAATGCTTTGGTCCATTTGAGTGTTAAGAACCTGGACCCTGATGTGAAGTGAAGTGAAGTGAAGTGTAGTCGCTCAGTCGTGTCCGACTCTTTGCGACCCCATGGACTGTAGCCTACTACGCTTCTCCGTCCATGGGATTTTCCAAGCAAGAGTACTGGAGTGGATTGCCATTCCCTTCTCCAGAGGATCTTCCTGACCCAGGGATCGAACCCAGTTCTCCCACACTGTAGGCAGATGCTTTATCGTCTGAGCCAAATGAACTCATCTTTCTAGGTTGTCAAATACAGCTTTAAAAACATTATTTTGGGATAAATTAGATGAAATAGTTTGGGGTCCTTTAATGGACCAGAACCTGGTGGTCTGGAGTTGACAATAAGAAAGTGAAAGAGAGAAAGAGGCTGATATTCCCTGGTTTATGCAGAGAACCAATAAAGCCCTTGACACAGGGCTTGCATCACTCACGAAGAAGCCTGGGCAGGAGATTGAGCACGATGGGTTTCCACACTCCAGAGAATTCGCCAGCGAGGGGTGGGGGGTGGAGGGGTGGGGGGTGGGGGGTGGGGGGTGGGGGGGTGGAGGGGTGGGGGGTGGGGGGTGGGGGGGTGGAGGGGTGGGGGTGGGGGTGTGGGGGTGGAGGGGTGGGGGTGGGGGGTGGGGGTGGGGGGGTGGGGTGTGGGGGTGGGGCCAGGCGGGGGAGAGAGAGAGAAAGAGAGAAACAAAAAAGACACGGGGACCTAAGCTCTGATGCTGCCGAGGTGCTTTAATGATCTTTCTGTGAGTATATAATAGGCTGTTGTACAAGAAATTTCTTTAGACAATGATAAAGATCAGAAAACCAAACGTACAGCAACCGTTACCAAGGGAACAAGGGATTGATAACGGTCACAAGGTCAGGAGACAATCTCAAGAAAGGGGATCGAGACTAAGCAGTTTTGTCGTAAAGAGAATGTTTACTAAAGGAGATTCAAGCCGGTCTCACATAATGACCTCAGTCCTGGGAGCAGCTTGCTGCTCCACTTGATAAGGAACAAAGGACTTATGAGAAACAGCAGGTAGGAATCCTCCTGTTAAACACTCCCTGACAAAATAGATGCTGATTTCCTTCCTTTTCATTTTTTCATGTTTTCACATGTATTAGTTCTGACTTTGTTATTCATCAAACTTGAATCATTAATTTAAGCAAATGCACTGCCGTGGTATGTTTATCAGTTCCCTCAGTCATTTGATAAAGTACTTTTTTTTTCTTTACAAGATATAAAATTAATAGCCATAACTTTAGTGTTAGTTGATAACAGATGCGCAAACAAATTACTCATCTGGCTTCCATAAAAACCATGTAAAATTGCTTAGTTATCAACATATTAGAAGGATAAAAATTCAGCGTTGAATTTTTGTAACTAAGTCAAAATACAGAAGTATAGCAAGAATTAAATTGATTTATGACAATGGTTTCAGCTAAGGATAAACAAGATGAAGAGTGAGCCCATTTATATATAATATAAATCACTGCCATTTTTCATTTACTAAATATTTAAGAACACTAGACTCTTACCTTTGCAAAAGGGGACCAATGCTAGGGCCTGCACTTGAGAATGTGCATGTAGCTCACATAGGCATAAAATAAATTTATTAAACAATGTATCATGGGAAACTCTGCCACTAGGGTCTAGTGCTTAACAATAACATAGCAAGTTTCATTAGGCTGCAAGGCCTGAGAGCAATAATCCGTAGCTTGATACCTGGATCTGGAGCGTCAGAATGTCCTCTGTACCCATGGCTTTATCCTTGGGTTTATGTTTTCCAGTTTGTGCAATCCAGGATGGCAGTATTTCTGTTGGAAAACCTTGCTAGTCTTCTGTGCAATTCATGGGGATCTAAGGCATCACAGAAGAAGGTCTTCCAAAGATCTTTCCTGGGTAACCCCATCTTTATTCCCAACTCCTGCTGAGATGGTTGCTGGGATCCATGAATTACATGCCTTAGCAAAAGTCTATCCAGCCATACCATTGGTATTCTCTCCAGTGAACTCTCTCTTCTTTTGCCATCTGCACTGGTTAAGAATTTTCCAAATAAAATACTGGTTTCTTTTTGCTCAACAGTTCCTTCTTCAATATCTCTCTTTCCCCTTGCATTTTTTTAAAAAATTTTTATTTATTTTTTTATTTTTTAAATTTTAAAATCTTTAATTCTTACATGCGTTCCCAAACATGAACCCCCCTCCCACCTCCCTCCCCACAACATCCCTCTGGGTCATCCCCGTGCACCAGCTCCAAGCATGCTGTATCCTGCATCAGACATAGACTGGCGATTCAATTCTTACATGATAGTATACATGTTAGAATGTCATTCTCCCAAATCATCCCACCCTCTCCCTCCCTCTGAGTCCAAAAGTCCATTATACACATCTGTGTCTCTTTCCCTGTCTTGCATACAGGGTCATCATTGCCATCTCCCCTTGCATTTTATAATAAGCAGTAAGTGTACCTTCCACACTTTGCTTGAAAATCTCCTTTGCTAAATACCCAAGGTTCATCAATTACAAGCACTATTTTCCACCTAGGAGAAAGAAAAGGCAACCCACTCCAGTATTCTTGCCTGGAAAATCCCATGGACAGAGGAACCTGGCAGGCCATGGTCCATAGGGTCGCAGAGAGTCAGACGTGACTGAAGAGTCACACATGCACTTTCCACCTAACACTAGAACACAAATCAGCAAAGTTTTCTGCCAATTTATAACAAGGACTGTCTTTACTCTGGTGTCCAATTAAATGTTCTTAATTTCCTTCTATGAGCTAATCAAATCACTTTTAATGTCCATATTTCTACCAACCATCTCTTTAAGGCAAATTAGGCTTTTCCTATGGAGAAGGCAATGGCATCCCACTCCAATACTCTTGCCTGGAAAATCCCATGGATGGAGGAGCCCTGTGTGCTACAGTCCATGGGGTCGCTGAGAGTTGGACACGACTCAGTGACTTCACTTTCACTTTTCACTTTCATGCATTGGAGAAGGAAATGGCAACCCACTCCAGTGATCTTGCCTGGAGAATCCCAGGGACGGCGGAGCCTGGTGGGCTGCCATCTATGGGGTCGCACAGAGTCGCACACGACTGAAGCGACTTAGCAGCAGCAGCAGGCTTTTCCTATAAAGCAACACAAAATTATTCCAGTCTTCTACCAATTATCCAAAGCCACGTCCACATTTTAAGGTATTTGTTACAGCATTATCTACTTCTCAGTATCAAAATCTGTTTCCTAGGGCTCTGTAACAAAGTACCACAAACTAGATAGTTTAAAACAACAGAAATATATTGTCTCATGGTTATGGAGGCTTGAAGTCCAAAATCAAGGTGTTTTAAAGGAGCCCCTACCTTGCCTCTTTTTAGCTTCTGGTGTTTGCTGGCAATATTTGGCATTTCTTGGCTCATAGGTATATTACTCCATCCTCTGTCTCTGTCATCACACATCTTTCTTCCTTCTGTCTCTCCTCATAGCCTTATTAAGAGGATACAAGTTATTGGCTTTAGAACCCACCTTAATACAGTATAACTTTATCTTAACTAGTTACATCTGCAAAGACTATATTTCCAAATGTGATCATGTTCTGAGATTTTGGGTAGACATGAATTTTGCGGGGGGGGGGGGACACTCTTCAACACAGAGAACTTCAAACATGTTAAACTGCTTAACACACCGCAAAATCAAAACTGTTCATTATAGGCAAATTAGCAGTAAAGTGAATCAATAGTCATTGAGTATCACAGATATTTATGAACAATTAATTCAATTTTCCTTAGGAAAAGTGAATTTCAGGTGCAGTTCAGTACACTTTTCTATCTTAGAATTTCTTTTATATATCTTAGTTTGGTTCATCTTGTCAAAACTACTTTAGAAAGACACAATTTTAAAGGAGTCAAAGGACAAAAGATGGTGTTTTAAAAATTTTTTACTGAGGTATGGTTGATTTAAAATATTAGTTCTAGGTATATGACAATATAAAAATGACAATCATTTTTGTTTTCTGCTTGCTTCTTTTACTATCCCCTCACTGTCCCTGCCCAGCTCTCTGTCAGTTGTATTTGTGATTCTCCATTCCGCTTTAAGAGATCTTTTTATATTGGGGAAAATTCCCAGCTTGTAAGTTCTGCCTACGTAAGTTAAAATCCCTAGCCCCCTTCTCAGTTCTCTTTAACACTGAACCAGAAATTCTAACCAGGCAAGGGGGAAAAAAAAGCAAGCAAGTTGGAAAGGGAGAAATAAAACTACCTGTGTTCACAGATGGCACTGATCGTTCATACTGAAAATCCTATGGAACTGACCACAGAAAAAGCCACTAGAACTAATCACTGAGTTTAGAAAACTTACAGGATATAAAGTCAATATACAAACTATATTTGCAGTTCTATATATTAGCAGTGGGGCTTCTCTTAGAGCTCAGTTGGTAAAGAATCTGCTTTGCAATGCAGGAGACCTGGGTTCGATTCCTGGGTTGGGAAGATCACCTGGAGAAGGAAATTGGAACCCACTCCAATATTCTTGCCTGGAGAATCCCAAGGACAGAGGGGCCTGGCAGGCTACAGTCCACGGGGTTGCAAGAGTTGGACATGACTTAGTGACTAAACCATCACCATATTAGCAGTAAACAATCAGAAAATGAAATAAAAATAATACCATCCATCATAGCATCAAAGACATGAAATGCTTAGGGCTAAATATGACAAAATTTGTACAAGACATGTACATAGAAAATTACAAACTACTGCTGAGAGAAACTAAAGAAAACCTAAATTGAAAGATTTATGATATTCATGGATCAGCAGAGTCAATATTATTAAGGTATCATTTATCCCCAAATTGTTCCATATATTTAAAGAAATCAGAATTAATAGCCTAGAAGACTTCTGTACAAGTTGACAAGCTGATTCTAAAATCTGTATAGAAACACAAAAGACCTAAATAGCCTCCCTCCCACCCCCTAAACACACATGAAAAAGAACAAAGTTGGAATATTCACACCACCTGATTTTAAGACTTTTAAAGTCTTAAATCAAGACAGTATGGTATTGGTACAATAACATATAGTTTAATAGAATATACAAATAGATCCAAATAGGTTTGGTCAATGAGTTTTGACAAATATGATAGGGAATTCAACAGAGAAAGAATCCTCTTTTCGACAAATGGGTAGTCTTTGAAAATTCTGAAAGAGATGGGAATACCAGACCACCTAACCTCCCTCTTGAGAAACCTGTATGCAGGTCAGGAAGCAACAGTTAGAACTGGACGTGGAACAACAGACTGATTCCAAATAGGAAAAGGAGTACATCAAGGCTGTATATTGTCACCCTGCTTATTTAACTTCTATGCAGAGTACATCATGAGAAACGCTGGGCTGGAGGAAGCACAAGCTGGAATCTAGATTGCTGGGAGAAATATCAATAACCTCAGATATGCAGATGACACCATCCTTAAGGCAGAAAGTGAAGAAGAATTAAAGAGCCTCTTGATGAAAGTGAAAGTGGAGAGTGAAAAAGTTGGCTTAAAGCTCAACATTCAGAAAACTAAGATTATGGCATCTGGTCCCATCACTTCATGGCAAATAGATGGGGAAACAGTGGCTGACTTTATTTTTCTGGGCTCCAAAATCACTGCAGATGGTGATTGCAGCCATGAAATTAAAAGACGCTTACTCCTTGGAAGGAAAGTTATGACCAACCCAGACAGCATATTTTAAAGCAGAGACATTACTTTGCCAACAAAGGTCTGTCTAGTCAAGGCTATGGTTTTTCCAGTGGTCATGTATGGATGTGAGAGTTGGACTATAAAGAAAGGGCTGAAGAATCGATGCTTTTGAACTGTGGTGTTGGAGAAGACTCTTGAGGGTCCCTTGGACTGCAAGGAGATCCAGCCAGTCCATCCTAAAGGAGATCAGTCCTGGATGTTCATTGGAAGGACTGATGTTGAAGCTGAAACTCCAATACTTTGGCCACCTGATGCAAAGAGCTGACTCATTGGAAAAGACCCTGATGCTGGGAAAGATTGAGGGCAGGAGGAGAAGGGGACGACAGAGGATGAGATGGCTGGATGGGATCATCGACTCGATGAACATGGGTTTGGGTGGATTCCAGGACAGGGAGGCCTGGTGTGCTGTGGTTCATGGGGTCACAAAGAGTCGGACACGACTGAGCAACTGAACTGAACTGAACTACGTGAAAGTCAAGGATGATTTGTGATAATAATACTACCATTTACTGATCCCTTACTGCATGCCAAATGCTTTCCTTGGTTTAGTTTCACTGATTTTTGTTTATTATCAGTTCCATTTTAAGATGTAGAAGTTGAGATTTAAAGAGGTTAGGCAACTTTCACAGAGTGATAGAGCTTGGATTAGAAAGTAGGCAGTCCACTTTCAGGGACTGTACTATTTTTTTCCCGTTTAATTGAAGTATAGCTGATTTACAACATTGTGTTCGCTTCGTGTACAGCAGAGTGATTCAGTTTTGCATTGTTCTTATTGTTCAGTCACCCAGTCGTGTCCGACTCTTTGCAACTGCAGGCAGCATGCCAAGCCTCCCTGTTCCTCACCATCTCCCGGAGTTTGCCCAAGTTCATGTTCACTGCATTGGTAATGCCACTCAGCCATTGCATCCTCTGATACTTTCTTCTTCTTCTGCCCTTAATTTTTCCAAGCATCAGGGACTTTTCCAATGAGTTGGCTGTTTGCATCAGGTGACCAAAATACTAGAGCTTTAGCTTCAGCATCAGTCCTTTCAATGAGTATTCAGGGTTGATTTCCTTTAAGATTGACTGGTTTGCATATATATATATATTTTTTTTTTCAGATTCTTTTCCATTATAGGTTATTACAAAATATCAAATATAGTTTCCTGTGCTATACTGCGAATCCTTGTTGTTCAGAGTCTATACTCTTGACTATTGCTCTTTTCTGCCTCAACACATACTTTCCAGGATATGCGGAAGGGATATATACTTAGGAAACCAAGGAGGGGAGAAGGTTCCTCTGGTGGAAGTGGGGATAGAATAAAGTAGACTAAGGCCAGACAGCAGGAGGAGGAGGGACAGTAGGCTGACCTGTCAGTCTACTCATAAGAATTCAGAATTGATATGGTATTTTAACAACTCATTTAACTTAGAGATGCTGAAAAATTCCTTTACTGAAGAGGGCAAGAACATTGGCATCAAAACGGATTCTTCTCTTGCAACTCTCACTTCATCCCTTTCATGCCTTTTGACTACCATTCTTTTTTCATTTCTCATTCCCTTTAATCAACAGGCTTCACAAGCAGAGAAGCCCAGGTCTGGTTTCTCTTGTCTGAACTTTCCTTCACTTATATTTGTCCCCAGGAGTCTTGGCAACTAGGCAAGGTGACGACAACCTGGAGGCAAAGAGGACCTCGTTCTCTCTCCCACCCCCGCCCTCATTATAATATGGTGCAGTTCCTACCAAGAGGGCTGGGGGTGGAGGCTGTGTGGGCAAAAGACACAGCTTCCAAATGTTCTTGTAAATATTCATAAAAACATGTCAGTGTTGTTAAACCCACAGCAAACGATAATCTTCCGTCCCCCTACACTCTCATCTTTTTGCTGTTAATCCTTTTGTCCATTTTGAATTTCTTCCCACAACTACTTCTCCCTTCTCCTTGCATTTCTGAATTGCTGCCAGCCTCACTAGCCTCTGCAGTCCTTCATGCAAGTCTGTGGTACCCTTTAAAAAGCAGTGGTGCTCTGTTGCCAGCAAGTGATGTGAATAATACACCAATCCAAGGACGTTGCTTCTTCTCATCTCCATTCCTTACTCTTGGGGGACACAGCAATTATTCTGCCCTGGAACTGATGGGGATTTCTGAACAACCTGGCACATCTGAAACATTTTTCTGACTCATTGAGCTGGCATATACTGCTAGATCAGCACTGGCCCTGTTCCACACAGCCTGTCACCAACAGTGGGTGTTGTTGTAAGCACTAGTTTTGATTGTGGCAGGATGGGCTCTGTGACTCTCCTCTTGTTCCGTTGAGTTCAGAAAAGGCATCTGGTCTCCATTCACATTACATTTGACAAGAGTCCAAAATCTAAATGAATGTTGCTAATAAAGAACTGTAAGGAAAAAACATGTTGTGAACTACTGAGTGTATTCAACACATACCAAGCTTTGGAGTAGAGGGAGGGGGAGGAGAGCAAACGCACTGGGTTAGAATCACCGACTGGAGGGCAAGGTTTCCGGGCTCTATTCCTGGCTCTGCCCATGGACTGTGCCTAGGACTGCCTTCTTTAAATTCAGAGTACTCAGCAATTTCTCATAATACAGAAGAGGCTATAAGTAACCTTGCATATGCTTAACTCTCCTGTTGGTCAACTAAGTTACAAAGGAACTAGTGTTAAACTGAACAAACTCGCTGGGCTTAAGTCAATGGCTGCCAAGGGGTGGCTTTAGGCCCTGCATAGTCTTCACTGGGTCCCCCTCTCCAGATTCTGTGATCTGGATAATTGGCACGTCCTTCACCTTTTGTATAGTACATTCAAACTTGGCCTATGGCTATCTCCCTTTTATCTTCCACAGACATATCTCTTGCATGTGGACCTAACCAGCACAGAAAGAGAATTTATTTCTAAATGGACTTGGTCAGAATAGGCTGAAAAATGTTGATACATGTGAACCTAAATTAAACTTAATATCAGTGAAGCCCCCATTGAACAATGAGTTTTTCCTGGGGTAGCTTCTAAAACTGAACTATCTTAAAAATATACATACAATGGAGGTAATTGAATGAGGAAACTTTTTTTTTCTTTGCTCAAATATAGTGGATTTACAACATTGTGTAGTTTCAGGTGTATAGCCCAGTGATTCAGTTATTCATATATATATGGAGATATATATATATATATATATATATTCTCTTTCATATACTTTTCCATTACAGATTATTATAAAATATTGAGTATATTTCCCTGTGCTATACAGTAGGTCCTTATTGCTTATGTATTTTATATATAGTAGTGTATATATGTTAATCCCAACCTCCTAATTTATTTCCCCTGAATGAGCAAACTTTTAAAAGAACAGCTCTTAAAATTCTAGGATAATTGTAACAGTTAAAGTTCTGTTTTTCAGATAACATGATAAAATAAAATGAAACAATGGATTCCAAAGCACCTTAGATTAACCTGATAAAATCATATTGTCTGTACCTAAAAGACGACTTGTTTTTATGTTATAGAAGGTATATGGTGGCAGTGGTTTAGTTGCTAAACTATGTTCAACTCTTGAAACTCTGTGGTCTACAGCCCACCAGGGTCCTCTGTCTCTGGGATTCTCCAGGCAAGAATATTGGAGTGGGTTGCCATTTCCTTCTCCAATAGAAGGTATATGCCCCTGCTTATTGACAAGTATATCACAAATTAGAAGCCAATTTCCCCACTGGGTATTTTTAACTGCTTTGTCCAGAGAAAGTTCCTACTATCTAAATTTTTGCAAAAATATTATGATGCAGTATATAGAATATCTATATATTAAAAATTTTAGTTGCATCCCATGACTCTAAGACCATAACCAGTCCACTTCAAAGACTGGGAAAAATAAATAAAATCTACAGATAATCTAATGCTGCTGTTTGTGGTGGGTTATCTTATGGTAGATAACCATATATATAGGTTGTCTGCTCTTCAGACAAAATACTGGGCCAGGAATTCAGAAATGATTTGTCAAGCAAATGTTTGGTATACAGTGTTGATGTAACATATGAAAAAGTAACGGCCTATTATTTGGGGGAAGTAAAAGGCCATCCTCTTTGAAGATGGAAAGTTGTGTCTTGGATCTAGCTGTGTATCACTATCTGAACAAGCAGGAATGGAACACAACATTCAGAAGAGTTTGCAAATACCTTTGGAGGTAAAAATTCTTGGGAGAGAAGCTAGGAAAGTAATCTGATTGACTCAAAGGGAAGACTAGTGATGAGTGCAATCACATGTGTGTTAAGTTCCAGATGGTGGTGGAGTAGTCAAGCATCAAAGACACTGAAGTCAGCTAAGAAGGTAAAATTATAGGGTTGAGGGGCAGATTTGGGATTCAACTGCTGAAATCAATGTTATATGAGAAGTGTATGCAGGATGGAACAGAGTTCAAGGACCTGAAGCTTGCGGGACCCTTGTGACAAGTCAAAAAGGGGAGTTGACAGGAATGTGCAAAGTAAAGGGAGATGGAACTTGAAGAATGAATCTCATATTTGGCTTAGAGCAGATTATTTGTTCAGTCATTCAGCCTTTAAACCAATACTTATTGAATGCCTATTTACCGCTGAACCTGTGCTAAGAGTTGGAGATACAAAAATGAAAGAATGTGTCTTGCCTTTTAGTGCTGGAATAGAAAAACAAATACTTTTACATAATATAAGATGATAATTGCTGTTATTATAGAAGTACTTACAAATTGCATAGACCTTCAACCCTTAATTTCTTCCAACTAACAAATTTCCTCTCTTCACCACAGCCAAATTTCTACATTTGCTGTTTTCCTGTCTATATTTGCTTCCACCACTCTACCAAAACTGCTTTCTAGTGCCCCTGCTAAATTCTAAGATAATCTGCAGTTCTCATTTGCTCCACCTCTTGGCTGGATTTGATACTTTTAATCGTCCTTTATAAATTTTTTTAAAATTTTATATTGAAGTATAGTTGCATTATAATGTGTTAGTTTTAGGTATACAACAAAGTGATTTAGTTTTGCATGTGTGTGCTGAGTCCCTTCAGTCATGTCCGACTCTATGGACCGTAAACCCCCAGGCTTCTCTGTCCATGGGGATTCTCCAGATAAGAATACTGTAGTGGGCTGTCATGCCTTCCTCCAGGGGATCTTTCCAATCCAGGGATCGAACCTTCATCTCTTATGTCTCCCACATTGGCAGGCAGGGTCTTTACCACTAGCGCCACTTGGTAGGTCCTCAGTTATACATATACATATATTTACTCTTTTTCAAATTCTTTTCCCATTTAGGTTATTACAGAATATTGAGTTCCCTGGGTTATACAGTAGGTCTTTATCTATTTTAAATAGAGTAGTGTGATTATATTAGTGCCAAACTCCTAATTTATCCCTCCCCCACATTCCCCTTTGGTAACCATAAATTTGTTCTCTAAGTCTGTGAGTCTGTTTCCATTTTGTAAATAAATTCTTTTGTATCATTTTTTTAGGTTCTGCATATAAGTGATTTTGTATATCTGTCTTTTCTTTTCAAAATGTTTTCTTCCTTTGAATTTTCTCTTTTTTTTAATTTAAATTTTATTTTTTTACTTTACAATACTGTACTCTCTTTTGTCTTATTTGATCAGTCCTCTGAATATCTTCAGGAGACATAAGACATAACGTTTAATCCCTGAGTTGCAAAGATATCCTGGAGGAGGGCATGGCAACCCACTCCAGGACTCTTACCTGGATTATTCCATGAACAGAGGAGCCTGGTGGGCTACAGTCCATAAGATCACAAAGAGTCAGACATGACTAAAGCAGCTTAGCATGCACGTATGCCCTGAATACCTTGGGCTTCCCAAGTGGCACAGTGGTAAAGAGTCAATGCAGGAGATGCAGGTTGGATCCCTGGGTTGGGAAGCTCCCCTGGAGCAGGAAACAGCAGCTTGCTCCAGTATTCTTGCCTGGAAAATCTCATGGACAGAGGAGCCTGGCGGGCTACAGTCCATGGAGTTGCAAAGAGGTTGGACATGACTGAGTTACTGAGCACATCCACACTGAATACCTTTCTTCCTCTACTCACACCCTAAACATTAGGGTCCTTGGAGTACTCTCTTCTTACTCTCTGTACCTTGATTAGTTCCTCACAATATTCACTGTACTTTGTTGTTAATTTCACTGTCTTTCTTATCACTGTAAACTTTATGAGGCCGTGATTATGTCACCACTCTATTTTCAGTATTAGCACCATGCAAACATGAAGTCTGTGCTGAATAAATATTTGTTGAGTGGATGAATAGTTGATTGAACCCTTTACAGGAAAGTTATATTTGAGTTGAGGATTAAAAGAATAGGAGTGTCAAGAAAGAAAAAGTAGAGATTTTTAACATGACAGGTGATTGACAGGCATTTGTGAATTTTTGAGCAGATGAGTGATTACTGAGATCTGAAGTTAGAACACTCCAATGACAAGGTGAAACACAGATTGGAGCAGGGGGTTGGGGTTACTGATATTGCAACATTCTTAGCAAACAGAGTGAAGGCTATAGATACGAAGGAAAAGGAAATGAATGGTTCAGGCATAATTAGAAGATTGAACCAACAAACCTTAGATGGACTGGTTATAGGCAGTGAAGGAGACAGGAATTTTGGATGCCTTGGATTCCTTCTCCAGCATAGGAGGAACAGAAGAAAAAGAAATCTGGGAGAAAAAGCTAGTTTTGGACCCCAAGAGCTTCAGGTTCTTAGGTGTTCCATTATGGGTACAGAAGTTAGATTACATTATAAAATCTAGGCCTTCAGAAACCATGTCAGTTTAATCACATAGCTCATCCTTGTTGGTGCTTGATAAATTCTTTTGGTAGTATTGGTAGAATATGACATCACCAATACTGCATTGCTGATCCCTCCGGGGAACCCCTTTATATGAAGCTCATGTGTTTATTTACTTACTCTTGTGGGGGTTTATGACTAGGTTGCCCTTTAGATGAACATTATCTATTTTTGCAGATGCTGTTTCAAAATTGATTAGTTCTCTGACCCACCCACTGAAATCATCCAAACTATTGAAGAAGCAGAATGGGATGTGGATTACAGGGTTTCAGATAACACCAAGTCCCCAGTGAAAGGTATGTTATTTCACTGCTTTGTTCTCCTTTTGGAAAAGAGTAGCTGTGTTTTCTTTTCTCCAACTGTATAGGTCACAGCAATTTTTTTTTTCACTGGGAATTACAAGCTATATGGAAGATTTCCAGAGTAGAGTCAGTCTCACACAAATGCTAAATACAACTAATCAGGGCCTGGAAGGTACACAGAGCATAATTAGTAGGTTATATTTGGGTCAGTGCTAAGGTCATTTATGAGATACAAGAAAAAAAGACCTTTTGCTGTTCTGTAGAAAAAAAAGAAAATATATTCATTTTGTGCACTGTAGTATATGCATTATAATTGGCTAAAGGCATTTTTGATAATTTCATGTGTATATGTAAGATAATTTTAAAGAGTAAGCAAAAAATGCATTGTATTGACAATAAGAATATTAAGGTTGATAGCAAGAAATTACATACATTTATCTAATATGATTATAACTAATATAAAAATGGAATTATCTTAGCAGATTAGTATGTGTTCTGCTACTAAGAAGTCATTCATTTGATATGCTTAAAGCTTTTACTTTACAGCTACAGCTAATGAGTTCATGATAACAGAACATGATTATTGAGGATCTTAGTTCCTTTTCAGGGCTTGTCTGACTATTAAGGACACCAAATGAGAGGAAATAATGTACAAAGTGTAACTATAAGATAGATATTCAAAAATCATTGAAGATAGTGAAAGTCATCAAATTGGTGAATTACAGTAATGGATTAAAAGTAAAGCAAGAAAAATCTCTTCTTCATACATCCATGAGTTAATCTCATCTATATCTATTGTTTCAACCACTATTCTTAGAGCAGCAGATTTCTCCCCACTTTTTCTCTCTAGGTCAAACTTTTTCTCCTGAACTCCAGATACACCAATCCAATTGCCTTCTATATCTGCATCAATTTTTGTCTAAATCCATAATGTTATCAATATATTTTTCTATATTTCAATGTGTTCAAAGTTGAGCTCAATATCTTCTTCCATAAACTTCCCCTTCCTGCTGAGGTTTCTAATAAACAAAATGGTCAGTCCTGGATTATCATCCTTTTGTATTTCTCTCTCATTGCCAGTATCTAAACAGTTACTTCTTAGAATAATTTGCTCTATAAATACCTATGGAAACCAATCCTTTTACCCACTTCTTGTCACTGTTTTACTTCAGATCTTTATGATTTTCCCCTGAATGACTCCAATGACTCTGGTTGGGTCTCCCAGTTTCTAGCCTTTTCCCATTTTCTCTCTTTTAATCCAGTCCTTAAATCTCTATCAGAAAAAGTGTTCTAAATCTGGTCATATAATTCTCCCTTTTAAAACCCCGGTCTGCCTTTCTTACCCTCAAAAAATAAACATTAACTTCTGCTTCCTACATAAAACAGAGACCATCAAGCATGGATTTTCTTAACTTCACTTAACTCTCATTGTGTGAATTTGTATTTACACTCTTCCCAATTTTGCCTCCTCAGTTTCCTTATTTCTGGACAAGGCCAAACTCTGGGCCTTTGCTTTCTGCCTCCTCAGGGCCCTCAGGCCATTACTGGTGGCAATTCTTCTCATCTTCCACCTCTCTACTACCTGCTCCCCTTAACATATAGATATGTCCAAATTTCCCTTATCCCAGGCCAAAACAGAACTCACCATTTCTCCACATTTGTGGTTAACTTTTTTTTTGTTTTTCAAAACTCAGCTAAAGTTGTACTCCCTGCCCCTACTCCCACACTGTGCTATGTGACCTTGAACACTTATCAAATATTTCTCATATCATAGCTAATTATTTGCTAACTTATCTTCTCTATTAGACTGTGAACTTGTAGGAACTGGTATTAAATCATTCTTACAATGTATGTTAGTTGCTCAGTTGTGTCTGACTCTTTGCAACCCCATGGACTATATCTGGCCAGATTCTTCGGTCTATAGGACTCTCCAGGCAGGAATACTGGAGTCGGTTGCCATTCCCTTCTTCCGTGGATCTTCCCAATCCAGGGATCGGACCCAAGTCTCCAGCACTGCAGGCAGATTTTTCACCATTTTGAGCCACCAGGGAGGCCCAAATAATTATTACCAGTAATTAATTAATTAAACAGCAAGTCAAAATGTAATCAAAATATTGTTTCAGGGATAGATGCTCTTATTTTTCTAAACTTTAAATTTTTAGCTTTCGATTTGTCAGAAACTAAACTGGAAAAGGTCAGTTTTCATTCCAGTCCCAAAGAAGGGTAATGCCAAAGAATATTCAAACTACCACACAATTGCAGTCATCTCACACACTAGCAAAGTAATGCTTAAAATTCTCCAAGCCAGGCTTCAATAGTACATGAACCAAGAACTTCCAGATGTTCAAGCTAGATTTAGAAAAAGCAGAGGAACCAGAAGTCAAATTGTCAACATTCATTGGATCAAAGAAAAAGCAAGAAAAGTCCATAGAAACATCTACTTCTGCTTTATTGACCACACCACAGCTTTTGACTGTGTGGATCACAACAAACTGTGGAAAATTCTTCAAGAGATGAGAATACCAGACCACTTTACCTGCTTCCTGAGAAATCTGTATGCAGGTCAAGAAGCAACAGTTAGAACCGGACATGGAACAACAGACTGGTTCCAAATTGGGAAAGGAGTATGTTAAGGCTGTATATTGTCACTCTGCTTATTTAACTTATATGCAGAGTACATCATGAGAAACGCTGGGCTGGATGAAGCACAAGCTGGAATCAAGGTTGCCGGGAGAAATATCAATAACCCCAGATACACAGATGACACACCACCCTTATGGCAGGAAGTGAAGAAGAACTGAAGGGCCTCTTGATGAAAGTGAAAGAGGAGAGTGAAGAAGCTGGCTTAAAACTCAACATTCAGAAAACTAAGATCATGGCATCCAGTCCCTTCATGGTGGGGAAACAATGGAAACAGTGACAGATTTTTTTGGGGGGGGGGCTTCAAAATCACTGCAGATGGTGACTGCAGCCATGAAATTAAAAGACACTTGCTCCTTGGAAGAAAAGCTATGACCCACCTAGACAGCATATTAAAAAGCAGAGACATTACTTTGCTGACAAAAGGTCTGTCTAGTCAAAGCTATGGTTTTTCCAGTAGTCATGTATGGATGTGAGAGTTGGACCACAAAAAAGGCTGAGTGTCAAAGAATTGACGCTTTCGAATTATGGTTCTGGAGCAGACTCTTGAGAGTTCCTTGGACTGAAAGGAGATCAAACCAGTCAATCCTAAAGGAAATCAACCATGAATATTCACTGGAAAGACTGATGCTGAAGCTGAAGCTCCAATACTTTGGCCACCTGATGCGAAGAGCTGATTCATTTGAAAAGACCCTGATGCTGGGAAAGACTGAAGGCAGGAGGAGAATGCAGTGACACAGGATGAGATGGTTGGATGGCATCACTGACTGGATGGGCATGAGTTTGAGCAATCTCCAGGGGGTGGTGATGGACAGGGAAGCCTGCTCTGCTGCAGTCCATGGGGTCGCGAAGAGTCGGACACGACTGAGTGACTGAACTGAAACTTAATCAATCAGGTTTATTACCCCACTGTCCCCCATGCCCTAAGGCTGTGTGCAGATGACAGGCAGGATATGAAGTATTGATGCTGGTGGTAGGGGCAGCATGGGATATGTTTGGCCCCAAGTTGCCTGGCTGCATCCCTAAGACTCCCCATTCCTGCCTGATCTCTATTCACTGTGCATTCAAAATGGCTACACCCTCCTGATCAAGACAACAAGGTAAACTGACTTGATTTTGACTACTTCAGTCTCTTCTCAGGAACTATGTAGATGGAATTTCTCTTGTTCCCTCTCCTTCCTGAGATTAGGACAGGGGTTGAGCAGAGAGTAAAATCTCTTCTTAGGAAATATTAAATGTTAGTTTTCTTTCTTTCTCTCTTTCTTTGCCGTAAGGAATCAGTTTTTAGATCAAACTGACTTTGACCTTTGCTTCCAAATCTGTTGGCATAAACTTTAGATTATGACTCTTTCAGAGATTAGGGTTTTGAAACCCTAGTTCTGATGCTTCCTGCTGTAAAAAACAGAATACCTAACTTAAAAGGCTACAACTCATGGGTCACAAAAGAGTAAGACACAACTTAGTGACTAAACAACAACACAAACTAAAAAGTAGCCCCCACAATAAGAGGTTTCAATGATCTCATATGGGAGAGAGTTCAAAGGTAGGGGACAATTCTTGGGTCAGTCTATGGCACAGCAATGTCAACGATAATTCAGGTTCTTTCCTTCTCTCTGCATCCCCTTGCCCTGCACCCTGATCCTTTGCATGCTGGCTCAGTTCTCAAACTTGTTTCCTCATGGTCTCACGATGGCTGTCACTCTCTCTTTCTCTAATCATTGGGGAGGAATATATATTATACTGGGCTTCCCAGGCGGCACAGTGGTGAAGACTCCACCTGACAATGTAGGAGACGCAGGAGAAACTGGGGTTCAATCTCTGGGTCAGCAAGATCCCCTGGAGGAGAAAATGGTGACCCACTTCAATATTCCTGCCTGGAAAATCCTATGGACAGAGGAGCCTAGTGGGCTACAGTCCATGGGGTCGCAAAGAGTTGGACATGACTGAGTACCTATATCATATTACACTTCTAGAATAAGAAGATACTGCAGGATCAAGTCATTCACAGTGTGGTAGCATCTAAAATGTTTGTAACCCTAGCAAACTAGGAGATTAAATGATCATGGCAACTTTAATATAACAAATAACATTAGCATAAACATTTCCAGATTTGTCTTAAATTTGGAAGTCATGTATGGAGGACATTATTTAGTTGGCTTACATAGAACATCTCTGCAAAATACACACTAACCAATTGCTATGTGTGTATATATATTGGTGTGTGCTAAATCACTTCAGTTGTGTCTGACTCTTTGCGACCCTATGGACTGCAGTGAGGCTTCTCTACCCATGGGATTCTCAAGGCAGAAATACTGGAGTGGGTTGCCATGCCCTTTTCCAGGGGATCTTCCCAGCCCAGGGATCAAACCCGCATCTCATGTCTCCTGCATTGGCAGGTCAGTTCTTTACCACTAGCGCCACCTGGGAAGCCCATATATATTGGTAATAATCAACAAAACCACCAAAGAAAAATAAAAAAGGAGGGTAAGAATTTGTCTAATATACAACTCAAAGCCTAATGCATTAGAAACTCATGCTTGCATGTGAAAGTTCAAATGTCATGCTTTGATTTAAATGACAGTACACTGGTTTTCTAGAGAAACTTTTCTGTACCTTTATCAACTTACTTTGCTTATGATAAGCTTGTTTCCACTTTTGCTTACTTACAAAGCATTTTATTTCTGTCTTTTAAGTCTGTTACACTCATCTTTACCTCTCTGATGATCGACCTGTAGGTTGTCAAGCTAGGTCCTGTAGCAGCCAAGAATCGAAGCATCTGATGCTTTACATGATCACGTTGAATCCCTGGGTGGCTATATATTTTACTCCAGAAGGAAGAGATTGTTTATATCTGGCTCTCGTCCTTCCTTAGTGTGCATTATAACCACAAAAATTATGCACTCATGAGATGAACCAGCTCACAAAATAACAAATGAGTAATGATACTTGGCTCTTGTTTTCCTTTTTTAATTTTAAAGGACATAATGTGTGTTATCTCAGAGAATGTCAGTTTGCTGATTCAAATTTGGCCATGTGGTTGAATCCAGCCACCCTTTATAACTCTACTTTTTTATATATTTTAAATTTCTTTCACATTCCAAATAGCATAAGTGAATGCATTTTCAAGGCCAAAACTGGGATTCCTGCTTGGATTCCTGTTGAGAACGAGTCCAATCTCAGAATGAGCTTCTGTAGGCCATGACCTTTTTTTTCATAGACTCCAGAATCTTAAACTCTGTGGCATATGTGATCCTTACATATTACCTGCCAAGGAGACTGTCTAGCTAAGAATGAACTCAAATGTATGCATTTTTATAAAGTTTTGAAAAATGAGCTCCTAATATTATTCTTTGTCAATCATCCACTTATTATTTATTAGGTTTCTATAGCACCTTTTCTCCAAAGAGCTCAAATGTATCATAAACACATGTTACAATGCACTTTAAATAGGTGTTACCAAATTTGGCATTACATGTGAGAAATAGTGCTAAAATTATGAATTCCAACTGCAAATCATTCAAAGGATAAAAGGAAATTTCAGCATCATTTAAAAATTACATATACATACATACATACACACATATATATATATATTTCCACCCCCCCACCCCCCCGCCCAGTCTTGTTAGCTCTGTTAGAAGCTCTTTCCAAAAGAATTGCAGGGTTAGCTTTGAAACAGTGAACACTACCTATAAATATAGGCACTTAACTGGTATTTGAAATGTTATGTAGTTTTCTTGTTTGCAAAGGTTCTGATGTTTCCTCTGATTTCTAGAAATACAACAATAGCCATTTATGTTTAAATGTCAAGTGACAGGCCCAACAGGCTTTGGATGTTTATTAGGTTGGACTAAAAGGGGCTCCCAATTCTTCCGTGGTTAATATGTTATTTCTTTTCTTTTTGCCATTAGTGTTGAAGCAAGACTGAATACCAGGGAGTTATCATCAATGAGCTCTTGTCCCCTCGATAGAGGAGGGAGGCGGGTGTGAGGGTGATGGAAGCAATTACTATCTCTCTCTTCTCAGAAGAGGGAAATAAACACATTATAATCTTTAAGTTAAAAGTAATTCAAAAAGCCAGAGGCAGGCAATGCCTTCTAATTTAGAGACATTTGCTCTTTCTTTGCCACTCCCTCCCCAAACTACAACAGTAATAAAAGAAACCCCACAATCAAAGGCCCAATTCCGACCTCCTCATCCTAGAAATCTCAAATTGGGGGCTTCAGTTGCATTCTGCCCTGTTCTTTTCTTTCCTCTCTCTTTTACTCAGGTGGATTGCTTTCAGTTGGGGCAGTCTTCATTCCACATGAGCTTTGAAATCATATCCTTGGATCTCTATAGAACGGCAGTAGTTCAAAGTATTAGTAGCAGCCTTCCATAGTAATGCTGCCATTAGATCATTATAACTATTCTAAGGTTCTACCTGTGAGCATGGCATGAATTTTATATTTGGAAATAAAATCCTCCCGGGATACCACAAAGCTGCATGCCGGCCTTGCCCCTTCTCCCAGGCCGTTAGGATTGGCTGCCCAGACTCCGTCTTGTGTTACGCACGAATAAGTCCTGCCGTGTTTGTTTCACATAAGAACCCCTTCAATTTGTTTATAATGATCTGAATGATATTATTAGGTGAACAAAGCCACTCAATGGTGACATTTATTAACCAGTCATATCATCTGTGTTTAAATCTCGTATTACATTTCAGGGAAATTGTGTGAACCTAACTCCAGCATAACTTTTCTTCAGGGACCATTGCTTTGTATTGAGCTTGAAATAAAATAGAAGAAAGTAGAAAGCAGATTTTATTTCCAGGAGAGCATTTCACTTAAGAGGTTTAGTCTGAGCCAGATTATGCGTAGAGGCCCACAGAAAGGTGGATGTAGGGACTTTTCAACCTAGCACGCTAGCTATGTGTCTATGATTGAGTTATGGAGTATGGTGTGTTTCTAAAGAGGGATATGACAATCAGAATGAACAGTGCTGATGAAGTAGAACAGAGAGGTATAGTGCAATGAATGGAAGAATACCATGTCTATAAAAATGAAGTCTTTGTGTGTGGGCCGGGATAATGATGGATTTGCTGTGACACCTCCATGAGGATGAGTGTGCATGTGTGAGGTAATGCCCATTGTCTGGGAAGAACGTATGCAGATATCGGTGACTGTGGTTAGGTATGTGGGTAAATTAGACTGTGGAGATATTGGAACATGACTGAAGAAATCACAGCCTGTTAATGTGAGAGCAAGGAGGGCTGGCATGGATGCATGATTTTGAATGATGATGAAATTATGTACTTAAATTTTTTTTTATTGTGGAAAATCCTTAATATCACCCCAGAGTAGAAGGAATATGATGAAGCCATATGTCCATCACTCAGCTTCGACAATGAACTCATAGTCAATCTTATTGCACCTTCACTTCCCCCTCCTGCCATCACTACTGTATTAAACGTATCTTTGCATCCAAATCGACTTCAGTATGACTCTTAAAAGATAAAGAATCTTTTAAAAAAGCCATAATAATGATGGTACCATTTTCATACCTATAAATCAATAATTTCTTATAATCAAATACCCAGTTAGCTTCCAAATTCTCTGATTGCCTCATATATATATATATATATATGTATTTAATGATTGTTGTTTTTGTTGTTATTCAGTTGCTCAATTGTGTCCAAGTCTATGCAAACCCATGGACTGCAATATGCCAGGCTTCCCTGTCCTTCACCATCTCCCAGAGCTTGCTCAAACTCAAGTCCATTGAGTTGGTGATGACTTCCAACCATCTCATCCCCTTCTCTTCTTGCCTTTAATCTTTCCCAGCATCAGGGTCTTTTCAAACGAGTCGGCTCTTCCCATTGGGTGGCCAAAGTATTGGAGCTTCAGCTTCAGCATCAGTCCTTCCAGTGAATATTCAGGACTGATTTCCTTTAGGATTGACTGGTTTGATCTCCTTGCAGTCCTGCTGCTGCTGCTGCTAAGTTGCTTCAGTTGTGTCCGACTCTGTGTGACCCCATAGACAGCAGCCCACTAGGCTCCACCGTCCCTGGGATTCTCCAGGCAAGAATATTGGAGTGGGTTGCCATTTCCTTTTCCAATGCATGAAAGTGAAAAGTGAAAGTGAAGTTGCTCAGTCGTGTCTGACTCTTAGCCACCCCATGGACTGCAGCCTACCAGGCTCCTCCGCCCATGGGATTCTCCAGGCAACAGTACTGGAGTGGGGTGCCAGTGTCCTCTCCGCCTTGCAGTCCAAGGGACTCTCAAGAGTCTTCTCCAACACCACAGTTTAAAAGCTTCAATTCTTCTACACTTAGCCTTCTTTACAGTCCAACTCTCACATACACACATGACCACTGGAAAAACCATAGCTTTGACTAGATGGACTTTTTTTTGGCAAAGTAATGTCTCTGCTTTTCAATACGCTGTCTAGGTTTGTCACAACTTTCCTTCCAAGGAGTAAGCGTCTTTTAATTTTATGGCTGCAGTCTCCATCCACAGTGATTTTGGAGCCCAAGAAAATAAATTCTGTCACTGTTTCCATTGTTTCCCCATCTATCTGCCGTGAAGTGATGGGACCAGATGCCACGATCTTCGTTTTTTGAATGATGAATTTTAAGCCAGCTTTTTTACTTTCTTCTTTCACCCTCATCAAGAAGCTCTTTAGTTCCTCTTAGCTTTCTGCCATTAGGGTGGTGTCATCTGCATATCTGAGGTTATTGATATTTCTCCAGGCAATCTTGATTCCAGCTTGTACTTCATCCAGTCTGGCGATTTACATGATATACTCTGCATAGAAGTTAAATAAGCAGGGTGACAATATACAGAATTGACATACTCCTTTCCCAATTTGGAACCAGTCCATTGTTCCACGTCCAGTTCTAACTGTTCCTTCTTGACCTGCATACAGGTTTCTCAGGAGGCAGGTAAGACAGTCTGGTATTCCCACCTCTTTAATAATTTTCTACAGTTTGTTGTGATCCACACAAAGGCTTTAGCGTAGTCAATGAAGCAGTAGATGTTTTTCTGGAATTCTTTTGCTTTTTCTTTGATCCAATGGATATTGGTAATTTGAATGGTTGGTTTGTTCAAATCAGAATTTCAAGAAGGTCCACACATTACATTTGGTTATGTCTCTTAAGAATCTTTTAATCTTTAAGTCATCTCTTTTATTTTTCTTGTGATTTGTTTACAAAAATGCGTCATTTTCTCTGTACATTTTCCCACATTTTGGATTTTGCTGATTGCATGTCTTTTTTATTTCCTGTGAAACAGTAGTTAGATTAAGAGGCTTGGTCTGATTCAGGTTTGATTATTTGGCAAAAATACTTCATAGGTATTATAGGGCACTTCCATCAACAGGCACATAGGTATGATTATCTCTATTTTGGGGAATGTTAGCAGTGCCTGATATTTATTTCCCAGATCCATTATTTCATTAAGGGTTTGCAACATGGGATTTTCTTCATTTCTTTGCTGGATTATGTCTATGGAGAGAAATTTTTCCTTAACAATGATTATTTCTCACTGAGGCACAGTTCATACAAGAAAGACAAACTAAATGCTTGAATTTTTCCTTTTTATTTAGGTGGTCTCCTAATATTCTCTAAGTTCAATGAGGTTTGTTTCCTCTAGTACCATTATGAATGCATGGATTTTAACATACTTCATTCATTTCAATCCAAAGAACTTGTTAATATTATTATTATTATTACTATTTATGTTCAAGTTGTCCTATCTTTGGCCATTGGGAGACTTTTCAAATTGACTCCTTATTTCTTTGACACAATGGCTTTTGAGCACTTTCTTGCCTTTTGGTGTAACTGGATATCCCAGGCTAGATTTTTGTATATCCTATACAAGGCCTGAAATCAACCATTTCTTTAGGAACCTTGGTTCCTTTCAGTGGAAATTATGGGTGATCATCATTTTTAGTTTGTGGTTTGTTTGTGGAATGATTTGCATTAGAGTTTGCCAATATTTCTGAAGTAGAGTGTGTTTGTTCAACTCACATTTGTTCTGTGGTGATATTTACAATTGTATCAGGATATTTTGTGTAGCAGGAAACAGAAAGTCTGACTCAAGCTGACATAAAAGGGAATTTTCTTTTTTTTTTTTTTTAAGGGAATTTTCTTTTCTTCTTCTTCTTCTTCTTTTTTTTTTCTTGCAGCTGCAAAGTCCAAATTTTCAGTTCAAGGGAAGCTTTCAGTTTCTTTCTGTCTCTGATGTATCTTTCTTAATGTTGGTTCCGAGCTAAAACCTGCTCTTCTATCAGTCGTGAGATGGTGCAATCAGTTCCAGGATGGCATGTTTCCACAGTTATAGCCAGCAAAAGTCATCTTTGTCCCTTCCTTTTCAGAAATAATCCTGAAATTCATTCTGAATGGAAATATTTAGTTGGTATATGTGTTCAAGGCAGAGCCAAAAACTTGCTGCTGCTGCTGCTGAGTCGCTTCAGTCGTATCCAACTCTGTGCGACCCCATAGGTGGCAGCCCACCAGGCTCCCCCGTCCCTGGGATTCTCCTAGTTGGAGTCAAAGTGCTGACTGGTTACCTAGATTCCACCGCTGGAGCTAGAGACAAGAGCTTCTCTAGAACCACCTGAATCTTCAAAAAAGAAATCAGAACTGTTGGAAGGGAAAGACAGGAAGGGAAGCAGTGGATGTTGGAAAGGGGCCAAAAAATGTCCACTATTACCATATAGTATTTTTTCTTTCTAGCCATCTATGAATTCAGCTCTTCATGCTATTTAGGTATTATTTTAAGCATTATAGAGGCACAGAAGAGTAGAATTAATAGAGGTAGGGCTTCCCTGGTGGCTCAGATGGTAAAGAATCTGCCTGCAATGCAGGAGACCTGGGTTCGAGCCTGGGTTGGTATGATCACCTGGAGAAGGGCATGGCAACCCACTCCAGTATTCTTGCCTGGAGAATTCCATGGACAGAGGAGCCTGGTTGGCTACATTCCATGGGGGTTGCAAAGAGTTGGAAATGACTGAGTGACTAACACACACACACACACACACACACACACACACACACACTATCCTTGCAACAACCATGAGAAGATACTATAAAGTGTACAGTGAGGTCCAAGGGATGACAATCATGTCTATTTGGGCAGAGGTCTTCTCAGTTGCAAAGATTTCATGATTCTGATTACTTTATAATACTTTTGTTATATTCCAAAGAACATACATTGGAAGACTCAAACATTGAAACATTATGAAAATAATATTATTTCTCAGATTCATTAAGAAAATTCTTTCACATCTGTAGCAAGAAAGTATTGCAGTATAAGAACAAACTTCTGGGATTCTCTTCCCATATGGCCAGAAGGGACAGACTAGTAATTGTTCATCTAGAGATGACAGAAACACATGTTGTTAGTGCATGTTGTTAGATCATGTTGTTTGATCATTCTGAGTTGGTTCAGATGTCATCAGAAAGTTATATACATTTGTAATTTAAATGAAAACAAGATGCCAAATCCAGATCGTTCCCTTGGGATGACCATTTATTGATATTTAGGTGCACTGTTTTGAATTATAATATTAAACTTCTCTACCACATGAATTTCATGGCTGCAGTCACCATCTGAAGTGATTTTGGAGTTGAAAAAAATTAAGTCTGTCACTGTTTCCATTGTTTCCCCATCTATTTGCATGAAGTGATGGGACTGTATGCCATGATCTTCATTTTTTAGATGCTGAGTTTTAAGCCAGCTTTTCCACTCTCCTCTTTCACATTCATCAAGAGGCTCTTCAGTTCTTCTTCACTTTTTGCTATAAGGGTGGTATCATCTGTGTATCTGAGGTTATTGATATTTCTCCTGGCAATCTTGATTCTAGCTTGTGCTTTATCCAGCCCAGCATTTCGCATGATGTACTCTGCATTAAGTTAAATTCTGCAGCCATTAAATTAAAAGATGCTTTCTCCTTGGAAGAAAAGCAATGACAAACCTAGACAGCATATTAAAAAACAGACATTACTTTGCTGACAAAGGTCTGTCTAGTCAAAGCTACGTTTTTTCCAGTAGTCATCTACGGATGTGAGAGTTGGACTATAAAGAAAGCTGAGTGCTGAAGAATTGATGCTTTTGAACTGTGATGTTGGAGAAAATTCTTGAGAATCCCTTGGACTGCAAAGAGATCAAACCAGTCAATCCTAAAGAAAATCAGTCCTGAATGTTTATTGGAAGGACTGATGCTGAAGCTGAACTCTAATACTTTGGCCACCTGATGTGAAGAACTGACTTCTTGGAAAAGACCCTGATGCTGGGAAAGATTGAAGGCAGGAGGAGAAGGGGATAACAAAGGATGAGATGGTTGAATGGCATCACTGACTCGATGGACATGAATTTGAGCAAGCTCCAGGGGTTGGTGACGGACAGGGAAGCCTGGTATGCTGCAGTCCACGGGGTTGCAAAGAGTTGGACACAATTGCACAACTGAACTGAACTGAACCACATGAATTAGAGCAGAAGTTGGTAAATGAATACCTCTTACTCACATCTTGTGGGCTTGGTGGCGCTACTTGTAAAGAACCCAATTGCCAATGCAGGAGATATAAGGGACATGGGTTTGATCCTTGGGTCAGCAAGATCTCCTGGAAAAGGGAATGGCAACCCACTTCAGTACTCTTGCCTATAAGATCCCATGGAGAGAGGAGCCTTGCCGGCTACAGTCATAGGGTCACAAAGAGCTGGACACAACTGAAGTGATTTAGCATGGTACTTCTGATCCCATCTAGGCAAATCTCATTTCAGAGAGCAAAAGATATCTTTGGTGAAGTCCCACAGCAAAATCTCTGGGTATGCAGGTCACAAACGATCTGAAGATCATCAGTTGAAAAGTAAATTTTAAATAGCCTGATCAACTTATTGTAGAGATATAGAGAGGAGACCATCAACTAACTTAAAGTCAACATGCCTTCAATGTAACAAAATATCATTATGAAAGGCTCTAATGACGGTTACCTTTTCCATGTTATTGGCTGATGTGACATTCTAATAATAAATTACAATCATAACTTACTCTGTAAAAAACAACTTTAACTTTTAAACCCAGGGAGCGTCACTAATTATATTTTTAATCATCAAAATGATTCATGCATTCCTTTGTCAATCTACTTTTCATCATTAAAATGGTTGACACTTGTTAACTGACCGTATCCTATCTAGTCTCCCATTCTCATTCACTTTTATGATTTATTAATAATATCTTAGAGACCTACCATACTGTATTGCACAAGGCTTATTGTGGTCAAGTTTGCCCTTGAAAAAGCCCTGGGGGAAAAAACCAACCAAACAAAGCTAGCAATCTTAAACCCAAACCCAACCATCTGTGCTGTTTGATGGGGCGTTCCTGATGCGGAGCATTAGTCCTGGCTGAGAGGTACCACAGAGTACAATTGTTTATGCTGTGCCACTATGTAGAGCAGACAATACCACACAATCAAAGCCTTCACACTCAAACAGACATCACACTCTGTAATTATATTTGTCTGACAGATTATTATAATTGTACATGGCAGGTAGTGTAAAGCAGCTCCTTTTTACAGCCTAAATAATGTGGCATATTCTGCATACTCTAAATCAACCTTGCAGAAGGTAAATTATGAAAGCTAAATGCATGTTGAGTGTTTTTATTTACTCTTTCAGTTAGCATCTTCTGTGGTGCTAGACAGCAAAAGAGCATTACCTTATTTGCCTGGAAGTATTTCACTTAACACTTTGTTATGCAAAGTTCCTTTCTGCATGATAACTTCTTTCATTTTGGCATACTCAGGGCAGCTCTAGTAATGATTGGCAATTTTTTCCTCACATCCAAACTGACCAAATACCAGATCACCCTATGCTAAGTCAGAATGAGGATAAAATGCCTTCCTTAAAATTAAAAAAACAAAAAAACATAAACTTAGTTTTGTGGCTTCTGCAACAATGAGAATAAAAACAACTTGTTGGTGAAGCATACATACAGTTGTTTGCAGAATTTAAGAACTTTGTGATAGCCTCCTAGACAAAGAGACATGTCTTATGGTAGAGTCAGTGCTCTCAATGTCTGATCTCTTCTTCATCCAAGTAAATGGGAGGATTACATTTCTAGTTCGATGGGGCCTTATGACTAGTTTTTGCAATTGGTTGTATGTGGAAGTGATGTATATCATTTCCTTTACCAATATATACTTAGCAATGTGAGACCCTCCAGGGTCTTCTTACCTTGCTGGTGACAAAGAGGCCTGCATGTTCCAAAAGAAGCAGATATTAGAAAGCAGCACTTCTGTCAGCCCAAATCCCTGAGTAGCTGAAGCTAACCTCCTGCAAGCTTGGCTTTTCATTTGTTACCTCAGAATAATTTAGCCTATCCTAACTCATATATGACTCTTTAATACTTCATGTGTCTAAGTTGATCATATTTTACATTAGATTTGTGATGTTACATCAAGTCGTCATACTTTCCACATTATGATGATTCTATCATGTATGCTCCAAAAATATACATGATAAAATCATAACAGCTATTATAAAATGTGTGACATATGCTGCCATTGTGTAATTTTTACATACAATATGCCTAATTCTCAGAAAAATATACATTTGAGATCACTTAAAGCAGGTAATTGATTTCTAAAGTCCATAGAGGGGAATGACTATTCAAAATCAGTCCTATCTAGCTCCAAAATCTATTTCACTATACTGGTTCATGTTTTTATCTTCTGAAATAGTGAAATGAGTTTTAAAAATATAAAAAGCAAATATATTTATATTTCCCAGTATTTTATAGTATTCCATTTATCTATTGCCTGGATTGATATGTGGGGTTAGATACTATATAAGGCTAATCTTAAAAAGCAAAGCTTTGTCTTCAGATACTGTTATTCCAGGAAGAAGACATGAAACATACATAAATGCATTCAAATAAAACGGCTGATATTTTAAGTGATCAATCCAGCTTTTGAATTTTGACACATTTGTCTATGAAATTCTTGGATGTACTCTTCTTTTTTTAAAAGAAAGTGTTTATCTTTTGATGATTATTTGTTTTATTTGTTTATTTGGCTGCCTCAGGTCTTAGTTGTGGCATGCAAGATCTTTTCAGTGCATGGACTCTCCAGTTGTGGCACGTGGGCTCCAGAGCACACAGGCTCAGGAGTCATGTAACACTGGCTTAATTGCTCCATGGCATGTGGGATCTTAGTTTCCTGACCAGGGATCCAAACCACATCTCGTGCATTGCAAGGCAAACTCTTAACTACTGCACCACCAGAGAAGTCCCTTGGATGTACTCTTAATACTGAAGTCAGTTTCAGTCCTATCTCATAAGACTGTTGTATTTAATATGGAAATATATTTAGAGCAGAAATTAACATACAGTAAGGTTTGGGTTAGGCTTGAGCTAGAGTGAGGCAAGAGAGGCACCTAGAGTGTGAAATTTACGGAGATATTAACAAAACCCTGAGAGTGCCTTCTTAAATCTTGTTCCCCAGGCGGCTCTCCTGTCCTACTCTAGTCCTGATCCTAGGCTGAGCGATTATTCATTCATTCATTTATGTATACTTCACTGTGAAAAGCCATAAGGAGAGTTTTGTTATGCATACAAAAATAGGGATATTTAGAGTTCCTACCCCATGAGTTTTTGTGAGGATCACGTGAGATAATTCACATAAAGAGCTTAGCACAGAATCTGGCATGTAGAAAGTATTAAATAAACGTGAGCTTTAAAAAAAAGAAGGCGATGGACTAGTAACCACTACCATTGCCTCACACCTTTAAAAATCTGTATTTATACATATCCAGTTAAAATGTAATCACTGAAAACTCTCTTGAAGAAAGGTGGCACCAACATTTAGCAGTGTGACTCTGTGGGGGTGGGATTATAATAGGATGGAGAAAAAAGCATGTTCTCAGTCATAAGGGGCTCACAATCAGGCTGAAAAAAGGCAGGTGAATAAGTAAAACATATTCTCATACATATGTAACAACACTATCTATATCCAAATACACTTTCCATGGGGAATGGCAGGCTGTTGAGATAGAACTCTTTGGAAAGCTGCTTTTCATGCTAACCAGTCAGGAATGATTTTGAGAAAGTGGCCAGCTTTGAGTTCTTTGAAGTATTCACTGGGAGAGGGCCATTGTTTAGTCTGATGGGAGTTTGGGAGGGTGTTTGAAGACTGGGAGATAGAATGGGTGGAATCTTAGGTTTAGAGCTGAATCAACTGAGAAGGTGAAGCTAGATGTATTAAAAAGTGAAATGATGGGATAAAGGAACACAGTTTAGCATGAGGATATGTAAGAGTGGTACTGGATGATCTTGATGGACAGGTCCCAGAACTTAATGGGTAGGTAACAAGACCCTTAAAGACTGTTAATATAATTGCTCATTTGCCCATCTCATTTATCAAGGCAAGCCTCTTAGCCTAACTGATATCTATTATTTGTTATCTAAGGGCCTAAAGAAGTACAGAATGGCTTAAAATCCTGGTGATTTGCCCCAGATCGCTATAGACTATACTTCTGTCAAGAGAGATTTGCTAGAATCTCTTGTTATTAATTAATTGGTCAACAAGCTGAAAAAGGTCCACATGTAACTCAAAAGTAGAGTGAAATCTTTACATACGTAAAACATAAATTAAGTACTACTTTTGATATTTGAAGAAATGTAGGAAAAACATAAACATTCCCTGGTGACTTTGAAATAAAGACATACCCTATATGGATGCTTAAATATTTCTGCCATGGCATATGGTATAGTGCAAGTTATACAGTAGGTGCTCAATAAGTACCTGTTGAATGAATCAATCAATAAGTGAGAATTGTCTTTGGATTAGGTAGAAGTAATTGTGCAGTGTTTCTTAACTGTGTATATTATTTCATACAGTTATTCTAAGGATGATTCTGCAGCTACAAATTATTACATGAAGGAAGTACACATTCCTGAATTATAGAAGTAAATGATAATTGATGTAAATGCAATTATTTTGAGGCAAAAGGGTATGCAAAGGTGTATATCATATCCTTAAAATTAAATGGAAGTCAGTAGAAAAGTCTGAGTCAGTAACTTCATAAAAGTCAGAGGTTTTAAGAGCTGCAGAATGTCTTATGAGGATATAGAGGTTTAGGTATTCAAAAAGAATTTGCTATAAACTCATCACCATCGTAATTGGGTTGTGGCTGCTGCTGCTGCTGCTGCTGCTAAGTCGTTTCAGTCGTGTCTGACTTTGTGCGACCCCATAGATGGCGGCCTACCAGGCTCCCCCATCTCTGGGATTCTCCAGGCAAGAACACTGGAGTGGGTCGCCATTTCCTTTTCCAATGCATGAAAGTGAAAAGTGAAAGTGAAGTCGCTCAGTCGTGTCCGACTCTTTGCGACCCCATGGGCTGCAGCCTACCAGGCTCCTCTGTCCATGGGATTTTCCAGGCAAGAGTACTGGAGTGGGTTGCCATTGCCTTCTCCAATTGGGTTGTGGAGATAACCTAAATGTCCAACCACAGGCAACATAGTGTTTCTTAATGGAATATTATACAGGTATTAGAGTGTTACCGCAGTTGGACAATATTTAAACACATGGGAAGTTGTGTGGGAAAAAAAGGAACTTAAAAATCAGTGTGTACCAGATTAACTTTTTCAAACATGCACAGAAGAAGCCTGGAATAATGAGATCTAAAATCAATAACAAAATCATTTCTCAGAGATAGAATCATTGACAATTTTTTCTTTTATGATTGTGTGTGTGTTTGAATTTTTTTACAATGGACCCAAAATTTTAAATATGCTATTACATTATTTCTTAAAATAAAGAAGAGACCCAAAGGACCTGCTAAAATTAGAGATAACACCCTCTTTTTGTTTCCCTGCCGAACTCAATGTCAACCTCCAGGTGCTTCTGACCTTGGCATTACCTATACCAATGATTTACCCTCTTGCTTGTGCATGGAGTTAATGTTGCCTGCTATTTTAATACAGCCACATCCTACTCAGCCCCAAATTTTACTTCATAAAATAGATTCATGAACTAGATATCACACATTCTTTCTGAAACCTGAGCATACTTTTGTTACCATAAATATCACGAGTATAGCTCATAGCAGCCCCACCTTGCTCCACAGCCAACAGTACAATTAGGTCATAAGGTCTGTGATCTTATTATTTGGCAATGACAAAGAATGTTCAAACTACTGTACAACTACATTCATTTCACATGCTAGCAAGGTCATGCTCAAAATCTTCCAATATTGGCTTCAACAGCACATGAACCGAGAACTTCCAGATGTACAAGTTGGATAGAAAAAGCAGAGGAACCAAAGATTAAATTGCCAACATCAGTTGGATCACAGAAAAAGCAAGAGAATTTCAGAAAAAACATCTACTTCTGTTTCATTGACTATGCTAAAGCCTTTGACAGTGTGGATCACAATAAACTGTGGAAAATTCTTAAAGAGACGGGAATACCAGACCACCTTACCTGCCTCCTGAGAAACCTGCACGCAGGTCAAGCAGCAACAGGTAGAACTGGACATGGAACAATGGACTGGTTCAAAATTGGGAAAGGAGTACATTAAGGCTGTATATTGCCACCCTGCTTATTTAACTTATATGCAGAATATATCAGGAGAAACTGGGCTGGATGGAGCACAAGCTGGAATCAAGATTGCTGGGAGAAATATCAATAACCTCAGATATGCAGATGACACCACCCTTATGACAGAAAATGAAGAGGAACTAAAGAGCCCCTTAATGAAGGTAAAAGAGGAGAGTGAAAAAGCCGGCTTAAAACTCATCATTAAAAAAACTCAGATCATGGCACCCGGTCCCATCACTTCATGGCAAATAGATGAGGGAACAATGGAAACAGTGACAGACTTTAATTTGGGGGCTCCAAAATCACTACAGACAGTGACTGCAGCCATGAAATTAAAAGGTGCTTGCTCCTTGGAAGAAGAGCAATGACAAACCTAGACAATGTATTAAAAAGCAAAGACATTACTTTGCCAACAAAGGTCCATCTAGTCAAAGCTATGGTTTTTCCAGTAGTCATGTATGGATGTGAGAGCTGGACCGTAAAGGCTGAGAGACAAAAAATTGATGCTTTTGAATTGTGGTGTTGGACAAGAGTCTTTAGAATCTCTTGGACTGCAAGGAGATCAAACCAGTCAATCCTAAAGGAAATTAATCTTGAATATTAATTAGAAGGACTGATGCTAAAGTTGAAGCTCCAATACTTTGGCCACCTGTATGGCCAAATTGTATGGCCATACATGTATGGCCATCTAATGGCTGACTCATCAGAAAAGACCCTGCTGCTGCGAAAGAGTGAAAGCAGGAGGAGAAGGGGATGACAGAGAATGAGATGGTTGGATGGCATCACTGACTCAATGGATATGAGTTTCAGCAAGCTCCGGGAGATGGTGAAGGACAGGGAAGCCTCGTATGTTGCAGTCCATGGGGTTGCAGAGAGTAGGACAAGACTAAGGAACTGAACAACAGCAAAAGTTTATGAAGATAATAACTTTGTTGGAGTAAAAGACAGAAAGGTCAGAGAGAAGACTACTAAAAAAGACCATTTCAGAACTGATCACGGCCTGTAGAAAGGTCAAATTAGGCTACTTAGCATTTAAAAGAAAATGATTTGTTTGCTTAATACACTGTAAGTACCACTGTCAACACATATAGTGCTTTACCAGTATGAGTTTATTAAAATAGTAAATCTGTGGAGAACATTCAAATCTTCACACATTAGACTTGAACCTAATGTTCAAGTGAAAATAGGCTATGGTAATAACATCGTACAACATTGGAGACAATTTCTCAGCCTGCAGGTACAAAAAATGTTACTGATTACCCGAGGTTTGTGCCAGCTACTTTTTATCTGTCTGCGTGCTGCTTTTCATTCAAATTATAACACCTTTTCCTGCAAGATAAATTAACAAGTTTTTTTTCTTCCTAGTTTTAAGTTTAGATCTTTCGAAAAGCTTAACATAAAGTAGAGTCATTAGGCTTTGGTAAGAGGCCAAATTTAGGCAAAGCAGATATAAAAATACTTCATGTAAAATAAAAATGCAAATATGGGATGCATGCATGGAGCTGCCTGATTGCTGTATTTAAGAGGGCCTGCAGGTTTGTTTTAATTTCTTCCTGCATTCATGAATCCTTGTTTTTATTTTTATTTTTGCTGTCCTTTCTCTTACTGTGGGGGCTTTGCATTGGCTTTGATTTCCCCTTTCTGATCCTTTTATAATGAGGAAATTAATTTTTCCTTATCACTCAGATTTTTTTTGAAAGGTGAAAAGTATTCTCTATTCTTCAGTAATCATTAATTTATCTAAGGCCTAGTTATATTTTCTTGATATTGAAGCAGTACTGAGTGCTTTGGTCTGGTAGCATAAAATGGAGAACAGGAGAGAAGAAGGTTGGTGAATAATGACTACCTGGAGCCCAAGCCTTTCACTCCAGAGGCATAAAGGCCCACAGAGCCATGACATTCAAATAGGCATTGTCTTTAAAATGTGTCCAGGTAGGGAAGGCAGTTGAAGTCAAATGTTAACCCAGGTGAAAAGGATTTCAGTTCTTCTCCTGATAACTTACTTAGTTGGATACGCTGTTCTTTCCCCAAGTTTTAAGGTGATATGCAAATTGACATCTATTATTAAAATCATGATGTGTAGTCACTTAGGATATATACATAACAGTAAGAGAATATGAATATAAAAGCAAGATGACCAGTACTGCTTTCAAAGTGTTTCTAATCCAGATGTGCTAATACCGTGCCATCATTTAAGACTATGCAGATTTATTAATCTAATCCTCACAATAACCCTAAAATGTAGAAAAAGCAGATACAATGATTTTTAATTTATAGGTGATGAAACTGAGTTTCATAAATGGTAAGGATCTCCCAACTGGTAAGTGGCAAAGCTGGGTGCATGCAGACATGCTTAGTCTCTTCAGCTGTGTCCAACTCTTTGTGCCCCTATGGACTATAGCCCGCCAGGCTTTTCTTTCTGTGGGATTCTCCAGGCAAGAATACTGGAGTGGGTTGCCATGCCCTTCTTCAGGGGATCCTGTGTCACCTGCATTTCAGGTGGAATTCTTTACCTGCTGAGCCATTGGACAAAGCTGGGACCTGATGTTAGATCACTTGGTTTTGAGTTCAGTTAGCTTAATAATTCTCACTTGGGATGATGTAGGAATTAGAACTACAAGGTTGTATTTTTAATTGCTCAATGTAGGTGCCTTCATACATTCCAGCATGTGATCTTAGGGTTTAGATAACTATTTTCTTCTCTACACGTATTAAGACTATGGAGGAGGTCAAAGTAAGGTGGATGGGAGGGCAGATTCGTAAATATTTGAATATACATATGCATTTCTTCTCAGATGTTTTTAATATTTCTGCTTTACCCAACTGAATCCAACTATTAAGAAGCACTGAGGTAAACATTGAGAAAAGATATGAATATAAGCCAGGGTACAATATGTGTCACTTGAGTAACAAAGAAGGGATTGCAATCTGTCCTATCTGCCTCTATTTGAAAGCTTGTCTTTCAAGTCCTGCAATACCTGGTATGGGACCCTGTTTTATTAACTACTAAACAAATTGTGAGCAAACTGAATACAAGTCTTGATGTTCCCTTAGAATCTGGCATGATCAGGCCCAGGCCCTGAATTAGTCTCCCTGAGTTGGGGACTTGCTTCAAATCACTTGGGGTTTTTCTCTAATCTGTAACAGTTACACTAATCGGATTTAAAACTGACTGAACACTTTTATTATAGCCTGCCAGAGGTATGCATTAAAATTTAACACTGTTTCCTCTTTGAACATAAAGAAAGTCCTTATGGTGTGATTATATAGGATTAGAATTTTTCATTAAAAAGGGCTTTAAACACTTCAGCAACTAAAAGGCAGAATCCTATTTAATGAGTTTTTAAAGGTAGTGAAAGTAAGCAAAGTTTAACAGAACTGTTTTCCCTCCCCTCACATGCAGCCCCCATTTCACTGTGATGTACGATGAATAAATCAGGGCCTTATGACTGGTATAGGACTGCCACTTGCACACAGCAATAGAAGACAAACCCTGTTATAAAATGATGGAGATATTATACAGAAATCTAAAGAGCAGATCAGAATGCTTCATAGTCTTGAGTTTGGAGAATATCTAAATTATAACTATACAGTGATTTTACAGGCTCTACACTTTGAACTAGGGGAGGTACTTGATGGTCTGTAATCATCTTAAGAGGCTTATAGCCTGGATTCCTAAAGAAAGTTCAAGGTCTAGGAATTTGAAGGCAGTTATTGATGTTTGGAGTCCTCTGTCTGTGTGGTTCACAGTGGTGGATGGGTGCCTGGGGCCTTCCCTATGGGGCATGGTTCTTATGGAGGTTGGCAGATGTAGGGTCATTTAATACAGCCCTAGTTGCCACGTGCAAACGCCTAAGCCACATAATACAAAGCTCAGGCTTCTGGAAACAGGAAATCTAGCCAAAATATTTAACCAAGTAATTTTATCACTGCCTTTGAAATGGTTGTGGTATGCATTTTAGCCAGGTTCAGGAGTACATGAATTTCAAAGAACTTGGGCTGAAACAAACCTACCTTAGATCTGTTTACCCAGTAAGATCTAAAGATTCCATTTTCCAGGCATTTCTGAAACAGGAGTTGTTGGAATTGGAGCAAGGCAGCTCAGTGGCAACAGTTTAAATTTTCTCTGTTGTGAACTCTGATAGGAACAGAGTGGCTATTGGAAATATTGTGTGTACATTCCCATTTATGACTAATTAGAAATATTTTTGTGACTGGATATGGGGAAATGTGTCATGGGTGTCAGCACACTGCATCGCACAATTAGTAAGAACTGGCACTAAAGCCTCATGTATCATATTTGGAAGCAAACTTTGATGATGAAGACAGTTGCAGAATTGTGTATACATTCTCATTTATAACTAATTAAAAGTATTTTTTATCTGGTATCTAGGAAGTATGACATTAATGTCAGCAGAATGTACTACACTAACAGTTGCATCTCAATTATGAAAAAAATAGATCACCAACGTGACCTTATCTGCTTCTTAAAGAAATGAGACGACCAGGAAGTTGGAAAGAGAACCCTTCAGGCCAGGCGGAACACCTCTGAAGAGAGCACTATTTGCCAGGCATACTCTGTCCCACCAGCATCCTACTGGAAACTTTGGGGCTATTTTTCTTTTTTCCTTTGTCCATGTTCTCCTTCCTCTCTCTTTTACTTCCTCATAGGAGCAGAAGTTGTCTTAGCCACAGGAGTGGAGTAGCTGTGGGTGAATGGTCACCTCGCTGCCATGACAGTGAGGCATAACTCCTCTCTCTAACTAAAGGCTGTAGCATCTAAGCTCAGCTATTTTTCTTTCTATAATCAATTATAAAGAAATAATAATAGCTAAACTCTATACAGCATGGTGGAGCAGTCTGACACAATGTGGTCCACTGGAGAAAGGAATGGTAAACCACTTCAGTATTCTTGCCTTGAGAACCCCATGAACAGTATGAAAAGGCAAAAAGATAGGACACTGAAAGATGAACTCCCCAGGTCAGTAGATGCCCAATATGCTACTGGAGGTCAGTGGAGAAATAATTCCAGAAAGAATGAAGGGATGGAGCCAAAGCAAAAACTATACCCAGATGTGGATGTGACTGATGATAGAAGCAAGGTTCAATGCTGTAAAGAGAAATATTGCATAGGAGCCTGGAACGTCAGGTCCATGAATCAAGGCAAATTGGAAGTGGTCAAACAGGAGATGGCTAGAGTGAACGTCGACCTTCTAGGAATCAGCAAACTAAAATGGAATTCACTGGAATGGGTGAATTTAACTCAGAAGACCATAATATCTACTACTGCGGACAGGAATCCCTTAGAAGAAATGGAGTTGCCATCATGGTCAACAAGAGTCCGAAATGCAGTACCTGGATGCAATCTCAAAAACGAATGATCTTTGTTTGTTTCCAAGGCAAACCATTCAATATCACAGTTATCCAAGTCTACGCCCCAACCAGTAACGCTGAAGAAGCTGATGTTGAATGGTTCTATGAAGATCTACAAGACCTTTTAGAACTAGCCCCCCAAAAAGATGTCCTTTTCATTATAGAGGACTGGAAGGCAAAAGTAGGAAGTCAAGAAACACCTGGAGTAACAGGCAAATTTGGCCTTGGAATACGGAATGAAGCAGGGCAAAGACTAATAGAGTTTTGCCAAGAAAATGCACTGGTCATAGCAAACACCCTCTTCCAACAACACAAGAGAAGACTCTACACATGAACATCACCAGATGGGCAACACCGAAATCAGACTGATTATATTCTTTGCAGCCAAAGATGGAAAAGCTCTATACAGTTAACAAAAACAAGACCAGGAGCTGACTGTGGCTCAGATCATAAACTCCTTATTGCCAAACGCAGACTTAAGTTGAAGAGAGTAGGGAAAACCGCTAGACCATTCAGGTATGACCTAAATCAAATCCCTTATGATTTGATTATGATTATGATTATGATTATACAGTCTAAGTAAGAAATAGATTTAAGGGACTATATCTGATAGATAGAGTGCCTGATGAACTATGGATGGAGGTTTGTGACATTGTACAGGAGACAGGGATCAAGACCATCCTCATGGAAAAGAAATGCAAAAAAGCAAAATGGCTGTCTGGGGAGGCCTTACAAATAGCTGTGAAAAGAAGAGAAGTGAAAAGCAAAGGAGAAATGGAAAGATACAAGCATCTGAATGCAGAGTTCCAAAGAATAGCAAGAAGAGATAAGAAAGCCTTCTTCAGCGATCAGTGCAAAGAAATAGAGGAAAACAACAGAATGGGAAAGACTAGAGATCTCGTCAAGAAAATTAGATACCAGGGAACATTTCATGCAAAGATGGGCTCAATAAAGGACAGAAATAGTAGGGACCTAACAGAACCAGAAGATACTAAGAAGAGGTAGCAAGAATACACAGAAGAACTATACAAAAAAGATCTTCACGACCCAGATAATCATGATGGTGTGATCACTCACTCATCTAGAGCCAGACATCCTGGAATGTGAAGTCAAGTGGGCCTTAGAAAGCATCACTACGAACAAAGCTAGTGGAGGTGATGGAATTCCACTTGAGCTATTTCAAATCCTAAAAGATGATGCTGTGAAAGTGCTGCACTCAATATGCCAGCAAATTTGGAAAACTCAGCAGTGGCCACAGGACTGGAAAAGGTTAGTTTTCACTCCAATCCCAAAGAAAGGCAATGCCACAGAATGCTCAGACTACTGCACAATTGCACTCATCTCACATGCTAGTAAAGTAATGCTCAAAATTCTCCAAGCCAGGCTTCAGCAATACGTGAACCATGAACTTCCAGATGTTCAAGCTGGTTTTAGAAAAGGCAGAGGAACCAGAGATCAAATTGCCAACATCCGCTGGATCATGGCAAAAGCAAGAGAGTTCCCAAAAAACATCTATTTCTGCTTTATTGACTATGCCAAAGCCTTTGACTGTGTGGATCACAAGAAACTGTGGAAAATTCTGAAAGAGATGGGAATACCAGACCACCTGACCTGCCTCTTGAGAAATCTATATGCAGGTCAGGAAGCAACAGTTAGAAGTTGACATGGAACAACAGACTGGTTCCAAATAGGAAAAGGAGTACGTCAAGGCTGTATATTGTCACCCTGCTTATTTAACTTCTATGCAGAGTACATCATGAGAAACGCTGGGCTGGGAGAAGCACAAGCTGGAATCAAGATTGCTGCGAGAAATATTAATAACCTCAGATATGCAGATGACACCACCCTTATGGCAGAAAGTGAAGAGGAACTAAAAAGCCTCTTGATGAAAGTGAAAGAGGAGAGTGAAAAGGTTGGCTTAAAGCTCAACATTCAGAAAATGAAGATCATGGCATCTGGTCCCATCACTTCATGGGAAATAGATGGGGAAACAGTGGAAACAGTGTCAGACTTGATTTTTGGGGGCTCCAAAATCACTGCAGATGATGACTGCAGCCATGAAATTAAAAGACATTTACTCCTTGGAAGGAAAGTTATGACCAACCTAGATAGTATATTCAAAAGCAGAGACATTGATTTGCCGACTAAGGTCCGTCTAGTCAAGGCTATGGTTTTTCCAGTGGTCATGTATAGATGTGAGAGTTGGACTGTGAAGAAGGCTGAGCGCCGAAGAATTGATGCTTTTGAACTGTGGTTTTGGAGAAGACTCTTGAGAATCCCTTGGACTGCAAGGAGATCCAACCAGTCCATTCTGAAGGAGATCAGCCCTGGGATTTCTTTGGAAGGAATGATGCTGAAGCTGAAACTCCAGTACTTTGGCCACCTCATCGAAGAATTGACTCATTGGAAAAGACTCTGACGCTGGGAGGGATTGGGAGCAGGAGGAGAAGGGGACGACAGAGAATGAGATGGCCGGATGCATCACTGACTCGATGGACATGGGTCTGAGTGAACTCCGGGAGGTGGTGATGGACTTGGAGGCCTGGCGTGCTGGGATTCATGGGATTGCAAAGAGTTGGACACGACTGAGCGACTGAACTGAAATGAATACAGCATTTACTATGCGCCAGGTATCATTCTGAAAGCTTGCTATGCATTTCCCATTTAATTTTCTTAAGTCCAATGAATCAGGTACTACATTATTATTATTTCCATTTTCAGTTCAATTCAGTTCAGTTGCTTAGTTGTATCCAACTCTTTGCGACCCCATGAATTCCATTTTACAGATGAGGAAATTGAAATCCAAAGAAATGAAATAATCTGCCCCAAATCATGCAATCATAAGTGACAGTCAAGATCTTAATGTAGTTGTCTGGCTCCACAGTCTGTACTCTTAACCAATATGCCAAATGGTCTCCATTTTTCTGTTGGGTATTCATTGCTTTAATGTTTTACTGATTATATAATTAATCTATGCTTACTGTAAAATTTAAAACAAAAAAAGTCTGAGGATGAACATAAAACCCTACCTGAAACCTCATCTCCCAGAAGACTGGTGATTGTCCTTTTATATCTGTCACAGGCAGGTACTCAGATGTGTATGGTTTTACCTGAATGGAATAGTAACATTACGTCATACACGTGATCTTTTAAATGACGACCTCTTCTTCCTTCTTTAACTAACCCCTTCCCTTCCACTCCCACGCCACCAACCACATTTAACAAACTAGTATGTATCTTTTTTAGTTTAAAGGTAACTAAAAAGTAAATTCTCATATATTACATTTTCAAGTAAGTGTTTTTCATATAGATACAAGGATTTCAGTTCAGTCGCTCAGTCGTGTCCGACTCTTGAGACCCCATGAATCGCAGCACGCCAAGGATTTTGGGGAGGCTATTTTTTATTTCATATTACATAACAGCTCTGCATCTTGCTTTTCATACCAAACAATGTCATGAAAATTTCTCACATTTAACTGGATTCACTGTTTCCAATGCTTGCATACTATTTCACTGTATGGTCTGTTTTACACACTGGGATCACAAAATTCTGCCTAAATTTTCTCCTTCTATAGATATCATTTTAGCCTCGCTATCCTTCTAAAGCAAAGTCCAAGGCAAGGGTTTGAACGTGTGTAACTCAGGGAAGTGATCCAGGCAGGGAGATCCAGAAGGGAGAGACTAGGGAAAGGGAAACTGACAATGCCGGGGCATCAGTGCAAACGTGCTTTGCTGACTTGCTGGGGACCTTGTCTGAGGGGTCTTACCAAGCGCGCCTTGGAACTCGGGCTTTTAGCCTCTTGCCCACTTCCCCAGGAGCTGAGAACCGTTCTTCAGGGTAAACCGCTGAGTGGACAGTCAGCCAGCTGCGCATGCGCAGTTGCAGAGGCGCGCGGCAGACCGGAAGTCGGGGCTGGAGGCCCGAGTAGTCACGCTCCACACGCTCCCCCGAGGGTCCATGGTTTTAATGCAGAAGACAATCGCATCCTGTGTTGTGATATTATTCAAGATAATAGTGTACTTCGTCTTCTACAGCAGCTTTGTTCAGCGTGCTTGCTCTCTGTATCACATTACCATCGTGACAACAGTCACATAAGGTAGAGGTAGGCAGATATTTTACATAGGGGACAAGGCGGGGCCCAGAGAGATAAGGAAGGAGAGACCATCTGTACCATGTTCTCTTTGTGTTCCTAATGGTTAGCGCCTTGCCTGCCGCGTAAAGGATATTTAATATATCCTTTTAAGGGGATGCTATTCAAGTAATTCGCCAAGTTACACAACCAATATATAGCAAATCTGGTGATTAAACCCAGGACTTCCTAACCCCCAAACCTCTATGTCTTCAGTTAAACCAGTGGAATGAAAAAATTGCAAATTTTTCCTCACACACAGCCTGAAAGAATTTCGTAAAACTTCTTGCACATTAAAAAAAAAAAAAGTGTAAAATTGTTCATTCTAAATTTGAAAGCTTATTTTTTAATATGGGAAAGGAAATGCTTAACATTTTATAAGATGAAGTAAGATGAAGCTAGGCTACACTTAGTACATGTAAGCTATGTTTATATTATGATATGATAAAATGAGGTTTAACTTCTCATTGAATAGCATTCTCTATGAAAAAATTGTATGAATTTTTTACTTGTGGATTTTTATCCAGTACAGCTTGGAAAAATCTTGAAAACATTACAATTACATATAAAGGAATTGGCATCACTACCCTAAACAGCTTCAGTTCTGAATTCACAGTATTCCAACACTGACCAAACTTCTCCCATACAGAGATATGTTTAAAGTGGAGGAAAATCAGGAAGCTCCATTGGTTTAAGATTCAGCAATTAATCATTGAAAGATTAGAAACCAGTATTTCCAATTATTATTATTATTTTTCCGCTCAGCAGAACACTGCACCATAAAAAGGTTTGGGATGGATGGGGGGGAATGCATTTCTTTTGAGAAGTTGTTATGTTCTTAGACCTCTGGGCCTGTTTAAAACATCTTGACTACTTTGAAATGTATTATTTTCATGATATTCTAGTTCTTTTTTTAAATAGATGACATGTTAATGACAAAAAATTAAGCCATATAAAAGTACAAAGAATACAAAAATCACAGCAAATCCTACTACCTAGATAATGTAATGTTATCCTCTCCTCTCCCTTTGATGTGATGTTGTCTTTTTATGGTTCTTCTCCCACCCTTGTCTTTTGTCTAACTCCTTGTCTATCTTCCCAAATCTAGTTTAATTCCTAAAACAAAATTCCTGTGGGTTGGATGTGAAATCTGATCTCTTGATACCAGAAAAGATCCCTGAGTTCTGTGATATGTGATTGTCAGGTTAAGTCTGAAATAAAAGGCTCTAAACTTCTAGCCCTGATAACCTGTATGTGGGAAGTCAAGGGCTGGTACATCTGTCTGTAGAATTTGAGGATGGGATTCTCCTAAAGGAAGTTTCTTCTCCAGCTTTTGTATTTTGTTTCTATTGGATAACAACACACAAACAATGGAGACTTTAATGTAGGAAATAAGTACATTCTTAGAAACTTCACTTCAAAAAGAGTTTGGGCCAGTTTAGTTTGAGGATAAAACCAAGCTAACTACCTATCAAGTCTCCCTTGTTTCTCACTCAGGTGGTTTTTTATTTGTCTCATTTCCATGAAAGTGTATTACAGTTTGACAGATAAACTGTAACTACTCAAAAAAGTGCCATTATGTTTCCAAAATATACTGTTTTCTTACAGATATTTAAAGTAGCATGTGCATTGAAACACATACAGTTAAATAGAAGAATTAAATTATATTTGGAAATTATTAACTAAAAGAGCCTACCTTTATGTCTTTTACCACAATTCTTAAGCATTACAACAAAAAAATGTGTTTTCTTACTACCTGAGAGCAAGGCTTTCTATGTGCTTCTTCTGAAGTGAACAAATTTACCTTCTGACTGTTGAAAATAATGTGGTAACTTAGAAAATTAAAAGGAAAAAAAACAAAGTGTGGGCTCAGTATGCTTTGCTGAGGGCTGGGTTCTGACTGGTTCATGAATTATGAGATGCCAGTATACCGAAAGATTAATCCTTCATTAACAATCTGTAATCAGTTGGGAAGACTTGCTCCACAAGGCAGCGCACCGGTGATTGTCCCGCAGAAATATCCTCAAGTCACAAGTTAAGAGTTATTTGCTCTTCCCTGTGCTTAAATGCATTGAGTCAGGCTAGAGAGAGCAGCCTTCCATCTGTGAGTGCATGCCCCAGGTTCACATTCCTTAAAAGCTAAAGTGATCCATTCCAAACACCTATGTGCCTGTACTTGTTAGCTATCGCTACATAACTCACTAATGCAAGACAGCTACCATTTTATTGTATCTCACTATTTTGTGGGTCGAGAATTTAGGCATTTCTTCTGTTCTTTGGTTGGTATCACTTGGTGACTTTCAGGTTACTTTCTGGGCTAATCTGGAGGGTTCAAGACAAATTTGCTTACATATTTGATCACTTGACAGTCTAAGCTGGGTCTCTCTCTTTCTCCAGGTAGTCTCAGGGCCTTGCTGTGTTGTCTCTCCTTTAGAGTAGTTGAACTTCTTATGTGTGACAAGTAAGTGAAGGTGGATACTGTCAATCTTTTACAGTCTGGGTCCAGAAATGTCCTCAACATTACTTCTACTGTATTCTGTTAGAGCAGGCACAGAAACCCACCCAGAATCAAAGGGGTGAAATAGAGTTCTCATCTCTTAATGGGAGGCATATCAGGGAATTTGACACTGTCTTCAATTTGCCTTAATGTATTCTTGCCCCCACTGTTAACATCTAGGAAGAGGGATGAAGGCAAATACAAAGAAAAGCACTCCCAGACTCCTTGCCTGGAACATCTCAGCCTCAGGGAAAGAATGGAGAACTTTGGCATACAGGTAAGGAGTGTATTTAACTTGGGAGATAAAGTTCCCAAGTGCCCTCTGTCAGCCTCCTGGTGAACTAGCCTCTGCAGTGTTAAAATATAATGAATTGAGATTTCCCAAAGTAAGAAGGCTTTGATTCATTTTCTTAACTTGGAAGGCCATGTGGCCCCTTTGCAGCACCTGCAGTGGCAGCTGATGAGCAGGAACATGGCCACATGGCTTCAGGAAGAACTTACCGCCACAAACTGGGGAGCATCCTCAGCTTCATTCTCTAAGGAGGAATTCTTAGAAGGTATGAGAAGGGAGAGAAGATCAGTGGGGCAGGATAAACACACCAGTTGTCTGTCTCTTCTTAAGAAAGGAAATAGGATTTGTGGATAAATCCTACAATCCGTATCAAAAAAATAAGAACAGAGAACATTAACCTAAACCAAGGTGTTAACTTCAGCACAATTAGTGCAAAAATGTCTTTCCCAAGTTTTGTGATAAAGCACTTATTATGGTGTTGGAGATGAGAATATGGGTTGTTGCAAGGGAGGTGGTCAGACTGCATTGGGTTGAATTTCAGCCTCAGAATGTGCAGCAGTGTGATCCTGGCCATTCTTTGTTCCTTCATCTGTAAAACGGTAGTGATAATAGTATTCAGTAACAATAGGGTAATAATATATACTCACTTCCTAGGACTGATGTGAGCATTAAATGAGATGATGCATGGAAAACCCTTAGTACCATGCCTGACTCTTATTAAGTAATCACCATATAGAAAGTGTTCAATAAATGTCAGCTTTTATCACTGTTATTATAGAAGCAGCCTCCACCCTGGTGATGAAACACGAGGGTCACTGGGAGACTAAAGAAAGGGAGGGGTGGAATCACAAGTAAGACTTCTCATTCCTCTCTCTCTGGTTATAGCCACTGGGGTATAATGTGATCTATAAACTCTTCTGTCTGTTGACATGCCAGCAAATGATACATCTCTCTGATCTACTTAGATTTTCAAGCTAAATGTAAGGGCCCAGGTGCTGGAGGCTCAGAGCAGAGAGAGAGCTGGGGGCTGGGGGCTGTCCTGGCCTTTATAAACCATTGCCACTCTTATAAATAAAGCATTCACTCAGAGAGCCTGAGAGCTGGGGAGCCACATTGCGTGCAAATCCAGATCAGTGACTGAGCTTCTTCCAGGTTGAAGCTAATCACAACTGACATGTTAGAGTAAAACTACTTTATAAAATCAATATTAAATTTACAACCTTTGACATCCTGGGACATCAAAGATAAGGGGGAAATAAGGCATAGAGTAAACAGTCCTCCAGCTATGCCAGCTGCTCAAGGAGATGGGGAGATGTGGGAAACCAGAAGCCTAAATCAGACACTATTAGTCTTGTTTTTATGTCAACGTCTTGACATCAATAAAAACATTTAAAAAAAATCACGCAAACATTTACACACAGAAAAGACAGGGAACCAGCAAGGAGAACTCCACCAGTCCATCAAATGCCCAGAATCATTCCAGAGTGAAATGATTAGATTCCTTCTCCAACAGCGAGACTTGATTTTTCTGGACAGTGGGACGCTTCAACTAGGGAGAAAACACCATGTTGTGAGGCTGGCAAATCCCCTGCTGAAAATCCTAACCTATCTAGCCAGGGACCCTGCTGTAATAAAAGCCTGCACCTCTCTAGCAGATCCTCCCTATAGTCACTGGGATTCGAATATAGCTGCAAGGGACACTTGGAAGCAGAGTAAAACTATAAAGGTCATCACAAGGTAAGAATATGTTTCTCTGAGTGCTCCTTATGGGGTACTAGCTCTCAGCTGCTCAAATCTGGAATGGATTTCTACCTCTGGAAAGAGGATTGAATTTTAATATCCAGAAGCAAAATTGCCATAAATTCTACCAGGAGGAGTGGGCAGAGTCAGAAGACCCTGTAACATCCAGCATGGTCAAGATCACAAAGGATTTCCCTAGCCCTTCACATCCAAAAGCATTTGTCCCAAGGGCTGGTCAGAGAATTGTGTCACCTTCATTGTAAGTCTGAGGAAAATACCAAGTGCTCTAGGAAAGGTGGAGTGAGGAAGTCAAGGCCATGTGGCCCAGCTGGTCTAAACAGATTCTTCTATAGTGCTTCCTCCTTTGCAAGAACAACTTGAATTTATACCCAGGTTCACCTGCACTCCATGGTGTGAATCTGAACTTACTAAAACCGATGTTTAATTCAGTGGTTCCATCTTTTAAAGCTTTAAGGGGAATAGCAGCCATACCCTTCTCTCCACACTCCTCTCCCTATCTCCCATCTAACCCTCAGAAGTGACTGATTTGAGCCTCTCTGCTTTGTGGCCATTGTGAGGTCATTTCTGATGGATTTTGTATGGTCCTATGATCAGAGACAGACACAGTAAGATCAAACCTATCAGTAACATTTGGTTTCCATCTGCTTCCTGAATGCAAAACAAAACATACATAATATTCTTCATTTAGAATTCTACAGAAACAGACTCACGGGGTCAAAAGACTAGGAGGTGTGCAGCTGTTGGTGGGTCTTGCTGATGTGTATGAGTATGAATGTATGGGAGCCTTTAGCACAATGGTTGAGACCAACAAATGCCTACTTGAGTCTGGTATGTGTAGAAAGTGAAAAATTACTGCAGTACATAAAAAAAAAATTTGCTTTTTTGGTAAGGTTGTAAACTCCAAGAGTTCCTAGAATGGTGTCTGGCACATAGAATGTGTTTTTTTGTTTTGTTTCTTGTTGTGAATACATGAATTAGAATTTCCTAGATAAACTGTGGGAAGAAACTGATACTTGTTTAGGGCTTTATCTGTGCCAGGCACTATGGTAGATCCTCTTCTTATGCTTTCTTATAGTACCTCTGTATTGCTTTTTTAATTGTCACTGGAACAAATTATCACAAGCATGGTAGCTTAAACAATACACATTTTAAATATTTTAGTTCTGTCGGTCAGAAGTCTCACACAGATCTCACTGGGCTAACATCAAGGGGCAAGCAGGACTGAGCTCCTTTCTGGAGGTTCTAAGGGAGAATTTGTTTCCTTGACTTCCCCAGCTTCCAAAGGCCATCCTTATTTCTTGGCTTCTGGACCCCTTCCACTATTTTCAAAGCCAGCAGTAGCAGATCAAATCTTTCTCATCCTACCATCTTCCTGTTCTTTGTTCCACTGTCACATCTTTTCATGACCACAGTTTGGAAAGTATCGCCACTTTTAAGCACTCATATTTTAGATTAGGCCCAAGATAATCTTCCAGGATAAAGAGTCTATATACCCTGTGGTCTTTTTTGCCTGTAAAATATCATATTGACAGAATCTGGGGCATGATGTGTAGTCATCTTTGAGAGCCCTTATTCTGCCAACCACAACCTCTGTACGATAGATATTATTGACCCTATTAACAGAGAAAAGGACACTGTATCAATAACATGCTCCATACAGTATATGATAAAGTTGAGACTTCCGCCAAGGTCTGTGTGTCTCCAAAGCCCATGCAATTCCTACTGAGCTACACCATTTCACACCACAAAACGGCTTGCTGTTAGATGGGTTGGGCCTAGGGTCTAGTGAGGTAGGAACCGGAATAGAAACTTAAAGGGGAATTCTCATAAGAGGCAAGGTGAGAATCAGGGAATTGAATTCTGTTGGAAATGCTCCCCTGGAAGAAGAAATGGATTTGCACTTGAAAAAAAAAAATCACTTCTTTGAGGGAGAAGTTAGTTTAGGAGCAGGGGATCAAGTCTGAGAGTTAAATAAAACACCCTCTTCTCTCCCAGGGCCTCAGGGACCCTAGTGATCCCATATTCTATGTTGTCCTGCACCCACTTGGAAAGAGTTTTACCAATCCAATTCCTTACAAGCTGTAGGAACTCCATATATTACCCTTCTCAAGAGTTTTACGTGTAAAAACAGAGCGCCATAACCCAAAGTCATACACAGAACCTCAGGATTTCTTGGTTTTTTGAATGGATAGGAAATGAATCAGAGCACTATAAGTTTGCATGAGCTAACTTAATTTGTTGTAATAGTAAATTTTAATCACTATGGCACCTGAGTCAAGGAGATATTCTCGGTTGTGGAAGCCTTCCAGGTTTGAGGCTGGTTACCACCTATTCTAAACCTAGGTAGCATATTCAAAAGCAGAGACATTACTTTGCCAACAAAGGTCCGTCTAGTCAAGGCTATGGTTTTTCCAGTAGTCATGTATGGATATGAAAGTTGGACTGTGAAGAAAGCTGAGTGCTGAAGAATTGATGCTTTTGAATTGTGGTTTTGGAGAGGACTCTTGAGAGTCCCTTGGACTGCAAGGAGATCCAGCCAGTCCATCCTAAAGGAGATCAGTCCTGGGTGTTCTTTGGAAGGAATGATGCTAAAGCTGAAACTCTACTACTTTGGCCACCTCATGCAAAGGGTCGACTCATTGGAAAAGACTGTGGTGCTGGGAGGGATTGGGGGCAGGAGGAGAAAGGGATGGCAGAGGATGAGATGGCTGGATGGCATCACCGACTCAATGGACGTGAGTTTGAGTGAACTCTGGGAGATGGTGATGGACAGAGAGGCCTGGCGTGCTGCGATTCATTGGGTTGCAGAGTCGGACATGACTGAGTGACTGAACTGAACTGAACCCCCGATTCTGTATGCTTGAGAAAAATATGTGGATAATGTACTGGGTTTCCCACATTGCAGGCAGATTCTTTACTGTCTGAACCACCAGGGAAGCCCCCAAATGAAAAAGATTAGTATAAAATTTAAAAAAAATAGTATTGAGTATTTGCCTATAACTTGAAACTGTTGGGGCACATACTTGATTGCATGGAGAAAGGTAGTTTGAGGAATTGGGTTTTGTTGTTCAGTCGCTAAGTTGTGTCCCTCTCCTTGCAACCCCATGAACTGCAGCTCACCAGGCATCCCTGTCCTTCACTATTTGCTCAAACTCATGTCCCCTGAGTTGATGATACCATCCAACCATCTCATTTTCTGCCACTCCCTTCTCCTCTTGCCTTCAATCTTTCCTAGCATCAGGGTCTTTCCAGATGAGTCTGCTCTTCGCATCAGGTGGCCAGAGTATTGGAGCTTCAGCTTTAGCATTGGTCCTTCCAATGAATATGATGGTGGCCTTTGCCAGAGATTAGGCAGGATGTTTACCCTAATAGTTGGTGTTCAACTTCTTTTCCTTTTTTATAAGATAAAGAAATGATAAAATCAGCCTTCCTGAATTTCATTCTCTCATGCTAATAGGATAGAGCAGCAATGACATACCATAAAAAATAAGGATATGATTTACAAGCGAACCAGATGGCTCCTATCTCATCTCATTGAATTGTTATCTTTGAAGAGTTCCTTTTTATGGATTTTAAAGAGAATGTAATCACTTTAGAAATCCCCAGAGAGTTTCATAATGAACCTACTTACATTGTGTTGACACTAATAGTAGCTATAACCATGATCTTCAAATCCCCATGTAGGAGGCAGGCTTGTTGAAATTATAGCATGGGCTAGTAATCCATTTAAAAACATACTTTTAAAAATGAGATTTATGATGACCAAAAGCCCACTTAAATCAGTTTCACTTACAAATATGAGATGCTATACTAATAATGAAATCAGTCTGGTTTAACTCAAGAAAAACAACATTTTACTGACAAGTTTTACCCAGTTTAGTCTCATGTCAAATTAAGAAACTAAGTAAACCAAACATTTAAATGACTGACTCATACCGTGAAAAAAATGTGATCACAGCTTCATATCACAAAACTATTAAGTTCTGTTCAAGTAATTTCCTCTCAGCATTTCCTTTCCTCACTTAAGGTTTCCTTCTTAACCAAAAAGCATCAAATTAGGAAGCTTAAATGACTGAAGTATTAACACTCTCAGGAAAAAAATGATTGCCTTTCAGAATGGGGGGAAAATGTCCTCTCACCAACCTATCTAACCAAGGCAAATGGTTACGAAGTAACAGGAACACAGGGTTATTTTTGTTGTTGTTACATTCTTTTCTGATACTTTGGTTTTTTTAAATTTGAAGTTTCTTTAAAATTAATCCTTTAAAATCATTTCCAGCAGTGAGCAATTCAGCAAGTTCAGAGAACAAAATGGCCAGACCTTTGTATCCTTGAAGATTGGATTTAGACTAGTGGGATTGTATTGAGGTAACTTTTGCTATTTCAAGTATAATAAATTATAACTCATATATGGTTCAATTAGCATTCCTGTGACTAAATCTAACATTTTCCTCTATTCAATCTTTAATTTGGTATGCCTAGTTCATTTTCACAGTATGTCCAAATAAAAATGAAATTTTGAAATTTTACCTATCTTTGCAGATTTTATATCTATTCATATGTAAACTTCCCTCCCTACCCTGCAATACACACACAGAATAATTTGTTAAATGAGGCTGATGTATATTAAGGTGGCAAATGTTAAACACTCCCAGACCAGGTATAAATAAAAATCTTTTCCATGGAATTGGGACCTCACTCTCAAAGTTCTAAACACATTGCCTTAGGTAGCCATTACCAATTAATTGATGGAGGCATTTTGAGTCCAGACCTTCATCATAGCATTTAGTTCATAAAATAGAACCTGCTTTAAATATCTTGAATGGAATGTAATACAGGGAATTAGGTGCTTTAAAATAAAATTGCTGGAAGACCTGAGGAGCTGACTTGATGCCTGACCTCCAGGAATGACTCCCAAAACACCACAGAACTGAGTCCCCATTTGCATGCTGCCTGCCAAGTTGCTTCAGTCATGGCCAACTCTTTGTGACCCTGTGGACTGTAGCCCACCAGGCTCTTCTGTCCATAGGATTCTCCAGGCAAGAATACTGGATTGGGTTGCTATGCCCTCCTCCAAGGAATCTTCTTAACCCAAGGATCGAACCCACATCTCTTACATCTCCTGCATTTGCTGGTGGGTTAAGTAGATCCAACCAGTCCATTCTAAAGGAGATAAGTCCTGGGTGTTCTTTGGAAGGAATGATGCTAAAGCTGAAACTCCACTACTTTGGCCACCTGATGCAAAGAGTTGACTTACTGGAAAAGACTCTGATGCTGGGAGGGATTGGGAGCAGAAGGAGAAGGGGACGACAGAGAATGAGATGGCTGGATGGGCATCACCGACTCAATGGACGTGAGTTTGAGTGAACTCCAGGAGTTGGTGATGGACAGGGAGGCCTGGCAAGCTGCAATTCATGGGGTCCCAAAGAGTCGAACATGACTGGATGACTGAACTGAACTGAACTGAACTCTTTACCACTGGTGCCACCTAGAAAGCCCCATTGGTCCAAAACTTTAATGCATCTTAAAAATACAAAATGGCTGAAAGCAAATAGTAACATGGGTCAGTATGCTAAATGTTAAACATTTACTTTTGCATTTTTATGTAACTGGCAGAGGGATAGTGATATGACTTTTCCATCTCTGATGTATGTGTTTTCAATCTATTTTAAAGTATGCTGTATGTTTAGATACTACAGCCTAATAACCATTTTAGAGCAACTCTACATTCCTATGGAAATATCTCTTTTGCAGAAAAAAATGTATGTGTGTAGGAACATGGCCAGGGTTTCCCAGATGGCTCAGTGGTAAAGAATCCACCTGCAATGCAGGAGACACAGAAGACAAGAGTTCAATTCCTGGGTTAGGAAGATCCCCAGAGGAAGAAATGGCAACCCACTTGAGTATTCTTGCCGGGAAATCCCATGGACAGGGGAGCCTGCTGGACTGCAGTCCATGGAGTCACAAAGAGTTGGACACGACTGAGCAACTGAGCACACACACGCACACATAGGAACATGGTCACGAAGCTGGAATTTTTTGTTGTGACTCTTTTAGTAGGCTCCTCCCACCATGTTTGTGTCCATATGCAACTATTCCTTTCAAGGCTGCTCTAAATAACTGTCTCTCCCTGCCCTCTCCCTCTGATATCACTGTGTAAAGCTTCTTCTCACCTGCCACATCTTCTAAGAGCCAAGTACATTTTAGTAGGTTCTACTATCTAATCTTACTTGGCCTGTAGGGCAAGCACATTGATATGTAGCTTTTCATCCATATATTTTTTCAAAGTGACTTCTTCCTGAAGCTAAGTCAGTGTAAAGGGAGGCTACTCAGTCCTTCTGAACCTAAACTATTTGATGTGAGATATAAATACAGCCTTCTTTAGGCTCTTGTGTGTTAGTTGCTCAGTCGTGTCCAGCTCTTTGCGACCCCGTGGACTATAGTCTGCCAGGCTCCTCTGTCCATGGGATTCCCCAGGCAAGAATACTGGAGTGGGTTTAGGCTCTTAGGACCCCATGAGAAAAGATTTAATTTTTAAGCCTGAGAGAGTTAAAAAAACACAGTAGAGGCAGGGCTGGACTTGAATCTAAAAGGTAAATCACAGAACTGGAAAACAATTCTATCAGGAATATTTCTGTATTGAACTTATGTGTTATTTGCTTAGATTTTTGAACTAATTGTCTCTACTCTGTCACTACCTCTTTCTTTGTCAGGAAACTCCACAAAGGAAGTCACTCAAATAAGTTACTTAGAAAAGTTTCTTCCTTTTTCTTTTGGTTGTTTTTTCTTTATGGAGAAGCTTGCCTACTCACAAGTACTCTCTGTTTTGTTGTTGTTGTTGTTTAAATACAGTGCCTATAAAGAAAGAAGCTGGATGACTAGCTTTAGGTCAGAAGTCATTTGCATCCAAGAACCCTGTAAGAGCCTGACTGATTTCGTTGGTAGTAATGAGAATCTGGGAAATACAATAAATGGGACAAGGAGTGCTCTCAGGTGACAGTTTCTGATGGCTTATAAGATCACATCATGTCTTAGTTTTTGGTCTCTGCTAATAATCTGTTATGATGTACAGCAGGTTCTGGTATACAGAGTAATTCAAGTGCTCTTCTGTTGGGCATATGGTGCTTTTAAGTACACTCCAAGGGTTGATTTGACTGCTCCTGTTGATAAAGGATGGCACAGTGGGAAGGAAGGGAACAAGCTATGGATGGTGCGTGGGATTCATGAGAGGAAGAGAGCTCTCATTCATATGAGAGCAGAGCTGCTGAGAAAAACAACATACAGTGACTTAATTAGAAAACCAATTTTGCCATTCTTTGAGTTCTGCAAGTGTCACTGTTTCTTATAGTAAAATTTAATGATATATAAATATACACATATATGTGTGTATAAAATATGTGTGCTATATAAGGTATGTTTTAGGTATGTAAATATGCATGCATATATACATGTACATATATTAAACAGCAAACTCAAATGAAGTAGCAGAAAGACAAGATTTAGTCCCAGCTGTTGAACTGGGAGCAGGGGCAAATATTTGATAAGAGCAAAAAGAAATGATTCTAGAGGAAACTTTTTGAGTAACAGAGAAGAATTTTCCAGGAAACGCAGCTTGGTACTCTTTCTTTCTGCTTTTAAAAACAGGGAAAATAATGCATTTTTTTCCTCATAATATCATCCATAGATCCCATTCACTGGCAAGAGAAGTGACTCTTTATATAAAATTAACAGGTTGTTTATACTTGAAGAGTTTTCAGAATTTTCTCTTACAGGAATTTGTGTCATAGCAAATAGTATCAGAAATTGTCAGAACAATAGAAATATGGCCGACCAAATCAGTGCAGTTATAGAAAATCCTCATGCCAAATTTGAGTGATTTTAGGCAGAGAGCCTGAGAACTCTGCAATCAGAAGGTCAGCTCTGATATAAAAACAGACCAAACATCAGTGAGGATGGAACAGAGAGGGAGAACTCAGGACTTCACAGGACTAAGCGTTCAAGAAAGAATATGCTTAAAGCAGGGCCATGATAGACGTAAATTAGTCGTTCTCAGCAAAGATTTTCTTGAAACCGTGGTGGTCCAACATGTGGCCTATGAACTGAATAAATTATGTCTGAAATTGGGTTGCAATTCACCTGTGATTTGGTGGGGAGAAATTCCCTCATTACCTAATTTTTCCATCCTAACCAACTGACATGCTTAGCTAAAAGCTGAGTGCTGCTGGGTTTTATACAGGAAGCTTAGATCAATATTTGTAGTTGAAGCCAAAGTTATTAGTTATATACTTGTGAGTTGTTCGGGTTTAAATATGTACTATCATATTATGAAATTTAGATTTTTAAATGATTGTGGAATGAAGAAGAATTAGTATAGAGTACACTCCTGCTTGAGTTGAGGTCAATATTCAGTAGCCTCACTATTATTAGCTAAATAAGTAAGTAAGTAAATAAATAAATGTCGTCTACTCCTGTAGATGTGAATGTGCTCTTAGATCAACAGCAGAGGAGGAGGAAAAGGCGAGATAAACTTAAGTGCCCCTTATATGCCAGGAATGGCTCTAGAAGTTTTTCATATATCTCTTCTTCCCTCAAAAGCCCATGATATGTAGATTCCCACCTCACAGTCAAAGAATCTGAGGCATAGAGAACCTGTTTACCTTCACCAAAGTTCCACAGTGTGGCGAGGTACATAGCCATCTCATTGAACCCACGGTTCTAAAGTCCAAATTCTTAGTTATGCCTAAGACTAAGAATTACATGTGTATATTTATGGATGTATTAGTGTTTCTTAAACCTTATGTAGTTAATTTATTAATATAAATTTAGGTCTTTTAAACTAACTATAAAACAACATAAAATAAAATTGATAAGATTAGCAATAATTTAAAAATACATTATTACATGTAATTATAGTGCAGTAGCAGTACTCAATGAAATAATATTTTTTGTTCCTTAGAAAACTGTGAGTTGAAAGAACTCAACTAAGTTACTAAGAATGATTATTTCAGAGTGGTAGGATAATGGGTGACTTTTGATTTCTCCTTTGTGCTTTTTGTATTTCCTGTTTTTGTGTGATCATCATAGGTTGCTTTTTCTAAGATGTCATTATGATGAGCTTCCCCAAAGAAGTAGACTCCAGTGTCACTTGTAACGTGCTTCTTGGATGCTGTCAGAAAACCAAAGGCATACCTTGCCATCCTTGTTCCTTTCCATTTTGAGTGTGTGACCTCTGAAATTTACTTGGTCAGCTTTTCTCCTTTCCAAGTTCAAGGCCTTTTATACTCAATTAAGTTAAAAACATGTGTTTGGAGCAGCCTATGTACGAAGTGGTAAATGTTAAGTATATATTTGGTCTCAATTGTTAATTCAAAGCTGAGTGTCAGAAAACCAATGATTCCACCTATATGAGATTTTTGGAAATTGTACATATGTTGTATAGTGCAACCGCTTTAGGGCAAGGTGATTTAGGTCGGATGCCAGTTCTATCATTGTAGGTGTATTTTATATGGTTAAATTTTAAATCTTCTATGGCTTAACTCAGCCTTCTGTAAGATGGGAATAATTAGAGTACCTGTATCTCATCAGTTTGTTGGAAGAATTAACTAAGTTGATGTATGTACATAAAGCATTCAGAATAGTGTCAGATACTTCATTTAAGCATTCAGGAAACATTAGCTATAATTTAGCTCAGGTGGACATGTATCACAGTAAGGTAAGAACTAGCTTGCAAATTTCTACAGACTTGTGTTGTATATAACCCAAACCTTTCTCATACAGTACAAACCTATGCTCTTAGGATGAAATAATTTGGAAGCACATTATATATCATGTTTGAACTCATGTTTGATAACTGTACTTTGCCTTCAGGCAAGGGCTATCTCCACAAGAGGTCTGTTGTGAGCCCCAAGAGGTTGTCTTAAAATTGTATTGTGCTTTTCTCTTTTTCTGTGTCAGGTAATCTGAAGTGGTTATCACGAAATTAGTGTTACATCTTCCCTTCCTTTATTTTATCAGTATGGGAATGTTATAAGTGTGTGGGAAGAGTGTAAGCAGTTGGAGGTTTGGCTTTTAAATGCTCAGCAAAAACAGCTGCCAATAAATTGAGTGCTTTACCATGATCAAGCTCTACCATGATCAAAGCACTCTCCAAGAGTTAATGTAATCTTCCTTCTCTTTCTGAATCTATATGATGACATGTATTATTACCTCTGTATTATAGGTGAGGAAATTGATCTCTAGAAATTAGTCACACAACTAATTAAGAGATGGAATTGGGATTAAAATCCAAGCAGTGAAAGATAAATCTGGCTTTCCTGTCAGCTCTGTCTTGTCCAACAATGAATGCAGATAATAGAAACTGTGAAAATAGATACTGACTTTAGGCACAGAGGTATGATATTCAAAATATTCACCAGCTGGTCATCCAAGGCATTAATTCTGACTAATCAGAATGGATGCCAGCTGTGAACAACTGGTTTAGCTATTTGGGTGTGAACTGTCTGAATACTAGCTCTAATATTTTAGTGACAAATGGTTAATTTGTGAAGTATATCACTCAAAATCTTCAAAAAGAAAATTTATTAAATTACAAAGGATCACTAAAGACCATATCAAGTCCAATATATAAGGCAGGTCATTACATGCTCCTTCCATACACATTACTCAACCCTGAGTTACCCATCCGCTGAATGGCATGTTGTAAAGATGTCTGTGTTCTTTTCCCAGATGCTGCTGCTCTCCTTGCTGGTACCATGAGCTAGTGGTAGCCAGGCTCAGGATGGAAAGAGCTGTCTTGAAGTCTTTTTCCCTTAAATTCATCTACCTACCTGTCCAGGGGATATTATAATGGATTTTTATTTCAATTCATTTCATTGATTTGGCATCTGTTTAGTGTGATGTAGGGAATAGGATGATGAGTTTATTTTTTCCCCATTATTATTATTATTTTTAAAATTTTTATTTTTACTTTATTTTACTTTACAGTACTGTATTGGTTTTGCCATACATTGACATGAATCCACCACGGGTGTACATGCGATCCCAAACATGAACCCCCCTCCCACCTCCCTCCCCACAACATCCTTCTGGGTCATCCCTGTGCACCAGCCCCAAGCATGCTGTATCCTGCATCGGACATAGACTGGTGATTCGATTCTTACATGATAGTATACATGTTACAATGACATTCTCCCAAATCATCCCACCCTCTCCCTCTCCCTCTGAGTCCAAAAGTCCACTATACACATCTGTGTCTTTTTTGCTGTCTTGCATACAGGGTCATCATTGCCATCTTTCTAAATTCCATATATATGTGTTAGTATACTGTATTGGTGTTTTTCTTTCTGGCTTACTTCACTCTGTATAATTGGCTCCAGTTTCATCCATCTCAACAGAACTGATTCAGATGTATTCTTTTTAACGGCCGAGTAATACTCCATTGTGTATATGTACCAAAGCTTTCTTATCCATTCATCTGCTGATGGACATCTAGGTTGTTTCCATGTCCTGGCTATTATAAACAGTGCTGTGATGAACATTGGGGTACATGTGTCTCTTTCAATTCTGGTTTCCTCAGTGTGTATGCCCAGCAGTGGGATTGCTGGGTCATATGGCAGTTCTATTTGCAATTTTTAAAGGAATCTCCACACTCTTTTCCATAGTGGTTGTACTAGTTTGCATTCCCACCAACAGTGTAAGAGGGTTCCCTTTTCTCCACACCCTCTCCAGCATTTATTGCTTGCAGACTTTTGGATCGCAGACATTCTGACTGGTGTGAAGTGGTACCTCATTGTGGTTTTGATTTGCATTTCTCTAATAATGAGTGATGTTGAGCATCTTTTCATGTGTTTGTTAGCCATCCATATGTCTTCTTTGGAGAAATGTCTATTTAGTTCTTTGGCCCATTTTTTGATTGGGTCGTGTATTTTTCTGGAATCGAGTTGCATAAGTTGCTTGTATATTTTTGAGATTAGTTGTTTGTCAGTTGTTTCATTTGCTATTATTTTCTCCCATTCAGAGGGCTGTCTTTTCACCTTGCTTATATTTTCCTTTGTTGTGCAGAAGCTTTTAATTTTAATTAGATCCCATTTGTTTATTTTTGCTTTTATTTCCAGAATTCTGGGAGGTGGATCATAGAGGATCCTGCTGTAATTTATGTCGGAGAATGTTTTGCCTATGTTCTCCTCTAGGAGTTTTATAGTTTCTGGTCTTACATTTAGATCTTTAATTCATTTTGAGTGTATTTTCATGAGCAGTGTTAGAAAGTGATCTAGTTTGATTCTTTTACAAGTGGTTGACCAGTTTTCCCAGCACCACTTGTTAAAGAGATTGTCTTTACTCCATTGTATATTCTTGCCTCCTTTGTCAAAGGTAAGGTGTCCATATGTGTGTGGATTTATCTCTGGGCTTTCTATTTTGTTCCATTGATCTATATTTCTTTGTGCCAGTACCATACTGTCTTGATGACTGTGGCTTTGTAGTAGAGCCTAAAGTCAGGCAAGTTGATTCCTCCAGTTCCATTCTTCTTTCTCAAGATTGCTTTGGCTATTCGAGGTTTTTTGTATTTCCATACAAATCTTGAAATTATTTGTTCTAGTTCTGTGAAAAATGTGGCTGGTAGCTTGACAGGGATTGCATTGAATTTGTAAATTGCTTTGGGTAGTATACTCATTTTCACTATATTGATTCTTCCAATCCATGAACATGGTATATTTCTCCATCTATTAGTGTCCTCTTTGATTTCTTTCATCAGTGTTTTATAGTTTTATATATATAGGTATTTAGTTTCCTTAGGTAGATATATTCCTAAGTATTTTATTCTTTTCATTGCAATGGTGAATTGAATTGTTTCCTTAATTTCTTTTTCTACTTTCTCATTATTAGTGTATAGGAATGCAAGGGATTTCTGTGTGTTGATTTTATATCCTGAAACTTTACTATATTCATTGAATAGCTCTAGTAATTTTCTGGTGGAGTCTTTAGGGTTTTCTATGTAGAGGATCATGTCATCTGCAAACAGTGAGAGTTTTACTTCTTCTTTTCCAGTTTGGATTCCTTTTATTTCTTTTTCTGCTCTAATTGCTGTGGCCAAAACTTCCAGAACTATGTTGAATAGTAGCGGTGAAAGTGGGCACCCTTGTCTTGTTCCTGACTTTAGGGGAAATGCTTTCAATTTTTCACCATTGAGGATAATGTTTGCTGTGGGTTTGTCATATGTAGCTTTTATTATTTTGAGGTATGTTCCTTCTATTCCTGCTTTCTGGAGAGTTTTTATCATAAATGGATGTTGAATTTTGTCAAAGGCCTTCTCTGCATCTATTGAGATAATCATATGGCTTTTATTTTTCAATTTGTTAATGTGGTGAATTACATTGATTGATTTGCAGATATTGAAGAATCCTTGCATCCCTGGGATAAAGCCCAGTTGGTCATGGTGTATGATCTTTTTAATGTGTTGTTGGATTCTGATTGCTAGAATTTTATTGAGGATTTTTGCATCTATGTTCATCAGTGATATTGGCCTGTAGTTTTCTTTTTCTGTAGTATCTTTGCCAGGTTTTGGTATTAGGGTGATGGTGGCCTCATAGAATGAGTTTGGAAGTTTACCTTCCTCTGCAATTTTCTGGAAGAGTTTGAGTAGGATAGGTGTTAGCTCTTCTCTAAATTTTTGGTAGAATTCAGCTGTGAAGCCGTCTGGACCTGTGCTTTTGTTTGCTGGAAGATTTCTGATTACAGTTTCAATTTCCATGCTTGTGATGGGTCTGTTAAGATTTTCTATTTCTTCCTGGTTCAGTTTTGGAATATTGTACTTTTCTAAGAATTTGTCCATTTCTTCCACGTTGTCCATTTTATTGGCATATAATTGCTGATAGTAGTCTCTTATGATCCTTTGTATTTCTGTGTTGTCTGTTGTGATCTCTCCATTTTCATTTCTAATTTTATTGATTTGATTTTTCTCCCTTTATTTCTTGATGAGTCTGGCTAATAGTTTGTCAATTTTATTTATCCTTTCAAAGAACCGGCTTTTGGCTTTGTTGATTTTTGCTATGGTCTCTTTTGTTTCTTTTGCATTTATTTCTGCCCTAATTTTAAAGATTTTTTTCCTTCTACTAACTCTGGGGTTCTCCAATTCTTCCTTTTCTAGTTGCTTTAGATGTAGAGTTAGGTTATTTATTTGACTTTTTTCTTGTTTCTTGAGGTATGCCTGTAGTGCTATGAACTTTCCTCTTAGCACTGCTTTTATAGTGTCCCACAGGTTTTGTGTTTTTGTGTTTTCATTTTCATTAGTTTCTATGCATATTCTGATTTCTTTTTTGATTTCTTCTGTGATTTGTTGGTTATTCAGAAGTGTGTTGTTCAACCTCCATATGTTGGAATTTTTAATAGTTTTTCTTCTGTAATTGAGATCTAATCCTAATGCATTATGGTCAAAAAAGATGGTTGGAATGATTTTGATTTTTTTTAATTTATCAAGGTTAGATTTATGGCCCAGGATGTGATCTATCCTGGAGAAGTTTCCATGAGCACTTGAGAAAAAGGTGAAATTCATTGTTTTGGGGTGAAATGTCCTATAGATATCAATTAGGTCTAACTGGTCTAATGTATCATTTAAAGTTTGCGTTTCTTTGTTAATTTTCTTTTTAGTTGATCTGTCCATAGGTGTGAGTGGGGTATTAAAGTCTCCCACTATTATTGTGTTATTGTTAATTTCCCCTTTCATACTTGTTAGCATTTGTCTTACATATTGCGGTGCTCCTATATTGGGTGCGTATATATTTATAATTGTTATATCTTCTTCTTGGATTGATCATTTGATCATTATGTAGTGGCTTTCTTTATCTCTTTTCACAGCCTTTGTTTTAAAGTCTATTTTATCGGATATGAGTATTGCCACTCCTGCTTTCTTTTGGTCTCTATTTGCGTGGAATATCTTTTTCCAGCCCTTCACTTTCAGTCTGTATGTGTCCCTTGTTTTGAGATGGGTCTCTTGTAAGCAGCATATAGAGGGGTCTTGTTTTTGTATCCATTCGGCCAGTCTTTGCCTTTTGCTTGGGGCATTCAACCCATTTACGTTTAAGGTAATTATTGATAAGTATGATCCCATTACCATTTACTTTATTGTTTTGGGTTCGGGTTTATACACCCTTTTTGTGTTTCCTGTCTAGAGAATATCTTTTAGAATTTGTTGGAGAGCTGATTTGGTGGTGCTGAATTCTCTCAGCTTTTGCTGGTCTGTAAAGCTTTTGATTTCTCCTTCGTATTTGAATGAGATCCTTGCTGGGTACAGTAATCTGGGCTGTAGGTTATTCTCTTTCATCACTTTAAGTATGTCTTGCCACTCCCTCCTGGCCTGAAGAGTTTCTATTGAAAGATCAGCTGTTATCCTTATGGGAATCCCCTTGTGTGTTATTTGTTGTTTTCCCCTTGCTGCTTTTAATATTTGTTCTTTGTATTTGATCTTTGTTAATTTGATTAATATGTGTCTTGGGGTGTTTCGCCTTGGGTTTATCCTATTTGGAACTCTCTGGGTTTCTTGGACTTGGGTGATTATGTCCTTCCCCATTTTAGGGAAGTTTTCAACTATTATCTCCTCAGGGATTTTCTCATGGTCTTTCTTTTTGTCTTCTTCTTCTGGGACTCCTATAATTCGAATGTTGGAGCATTTCATGTTGTCCTGGAGGTCTCTGAGATTGTCCTCATTTCTTTTAATTCGTTTTTCTTTTTTCCTCTCTGATTCATTTATTTCTACCATTCTATCTTCTATTTCACTAATCCTATCTTCTGCCTCCGTTATTCTACTATTTGTTGCCTCAAGAGTGTTTCTGATCTCATTTATTGCATTATTCATTATATATTGACTCTCTTTTATTTCTTCTAGGTCCTTGTTAAACCTTTCTTGCATCTTCTCAATCCTTGTCTCTAGGCTATTTGTCTGTGATTCCATGATTTTGAATCATTTTCACTATCAATATTCTGAATTCTTTCTCAGGTAGATTCCCTATCTCTTCCTCTTTTGTTTGGTTTGGTGGGCATTTCTCCTGTTCCTTAACCTGCTGAGTATTCCTCTGTCTCTTCATCTCGGTTATATTGCTGCGTTTGGGGTGGCCTTTTAATATTCTGGTAATTTGTGGAGTTCTCTTTATTATGGCGCTTCCTCACTGTGGGTGGGGTTGTATCAGTGGCTTGTCAAGGTTTCCTGGTTAGGGAGGCTTGTGTTGGAGTTCTGGTGGGTGGAGCTGGGTTTCTTCTCTCTGGAGTACAGTGGAGTGACCAGTAATGGGTTATGAGATGTCAAAGGTTTTGGAGTAGCTTTGAGCTGCCTGTATATTGAAGCTCAGGGATGTGTTCCTGTGTTGCTGGAGAATTTGTGTGGTATGTCTTGCTCTGGAACTTGTTGACCCTTGGGTGGAGCTTGGTTTCAGTGTAGGTATGGAGGCGTTTGATGAGCTCCTATTGCTTAATGTTCCCTGAATTCAGGAGTTCTCTGATGTTCTCAGGCTTTGGACTTAAGCCTCCTGCTTCTGGTTTTCAGTTTTATTTTTACAGTAGCCTCTAGATTTCTCCAATCTATACAGCACTGATGATAAAACATCTAGGTTAAAGATGAAAAGATTCTCCACATTGAGGGACACCCAGAGAGGTTCACTGAGTTACATGGAGAAGAGAAGAGGGAGTGGGTAGTTAGAGGTGACTGGAGGGAGATGCAGTGAGATCAAAAGAGGAGAGAGCAAGCTAGCCAGTAGTCACTTCCTATGTGAGCTCCATAGTCTGGACTGCTCAGAGGTATTTACGGAGTTATACAGGGAAGAGGAGAGGGAGGAAGTAGACAGAGGTGGCCAGGAGGATAAGAGAGAGGAATGAAAAGGAGAGGGACAAATCCTGCCAGTAACCAGTTCCTTAGGTGTTCTCTACCATCTGGAACACACAGAGATTCACAGAGTTGGATAGAGAAGAGATGGGGGAGGAAAGAGACAGAGGCCACCTGGTAGAGAAAAAGGAGAGTCCAAAGGAGGAGAGAGTGATCAAGCCAGTAATCTCGCTCTCAGGTAAAATTGGGTAGTGAAGTTTGGGTTTTTAAATGTACAAAATTGACAACAAAAACCAAAAAGCAAAGATTAAAAATCTAGAGTAGAGGTTGGATTTTCAAAGATACAATATTAAAGAAAAGAAGCAGAAGGAAAAAAAAAGCCACAAGAATTATTAAAAAACTCCAACAACAACCACATAAAGACTATATATGGTGTTTACCTTAAAAAAATAGTCTTTTTTTTTGAAAAGTAACAGTAGGTTATAGAAATAAAAATTAGAGGAGAAATAGAAGACTTAACAATTAAAAAAAAAGTTAGGAAAAAAAGCAAGAAAAAAAAAAGAAAAAAAATGGGGGGGGGAAGGAATGATTGTAAAAATAGTAAAGACATATCTGGCCTTTCTCTGATGTTGTGGGCAGTGTGGGGTCACTTCCAAGGCGGTTCCCTCTGTTTAACTTCTTCTGTTTGCTGGTTTTTTAGGCTCACTAGTTCAGCTGCGCTGTGGGGAGGGGGGGGATGCTGCAAACAAATAGCACTGTCGTGTGCACACAGTGTCTCAGCCCCGCTGGACCTGTCCCTTCTCAAGGTGCACAAACCGCTCCGGCTCTACAATGCTCAGCCGGGAACCGTCTGAGGCTGGCCCTAGGCTGCGTGCACCTCCCAGGTCTAAGCCACTCAGGTTCGGCGCTCAGGTAGCCCTCAGAGGCACAGATTCGGTTGGGACTGCGTTTTGTGCCCTTCCCAGGTCCGAGTAGCTCAGGAGCTTGGCGAGCGTGGTCGCTGCGACTTGTCACCTTTTCTGCCGCTGCTGCTCAGTTTTCTGGGTGGACCGCTGGCTCCTCTTGTGAGGCAGATGGTGACTGTCCAGCACCCCCAGAAGTCTTAGCAAAGGAGCCTGCTTGCAGTTTGGTAAGTGAAGTCTCTCCGGGTCTGCAGTTGCCCCTTTCCAGTCCTTACGACTCTGGCTGCCTGTCCCCGGCGGGGGATGGTCTGCAGCCGGCTATTTCCGTTCCGTCCTTTGTTCTGTGCGCGGTCCTGGCGGTGTCTTATGTTCGAGCTTTTCGCGTGGTAGCTATCCCACAGTCTGGTTTGCTAGCCCAAGTTAGATCGTTCTGGTTACGCGTGGGACGTTCCTGCCCGATTCTTACAAATCTCTGCAGCCCGTGCTGCGCTTCCCTGCCCTGCCCCCACTTGCTAGTGGCGGATGCAGGCATCTGTGCTGCTTTTCCGCTGGGGGAGTTACTGGTGGGCTTGTAATCTGTTGGTTTTAATTATTTATTTATTTTTCCTTCCTGTTATGTTGCCCTCTGTGTTTCCAAGGCTCGCCACAGACTCGGCAGGGAGAGTGTTTCCTGGTGTTTGGAAACCTCTCTTCTTAAAATTCCCTTCCCGGGACGGAGCTCCCTCCCCACCTCCTTTGTCTCTCTTTTCGTCTTTTATATTTTTTCCCTACCTGTTTTCGAAGACAATGGTCTGCTTTTCTGGTTGCCTGATGTCCTCTGCCAGCCTACAGAAGTTGTTTTGTGGAGTTTGCTCAGCGTTGAAATGTTCTTTTGAGGAATTTGTGAGGGAGAAAGCGGTCTTCCCGTCCTATTCCTCCGCCATCTTAGGACCGCCGGATGGTGAGTTTAATGTTACAGTACCAGGTGGTTAAAAATGCTGTCTGCACTTCCCTGATGACTGCACAGTAAAGAATCTACCTGCAAATTCAGGAGACGTGAGTTTGATCCCTGGGTTGGGAAGACCCTGGAGAAGGAAGTGGCAACCTACTCCAGCATTCTTGCCTGGGAAATCATATGGACAGAGAAGCCTGGAGGGCTACAATCTGTGAGGTCACAAAGAGATGGATACGACTGAGTGATTAAACAACAACATTACCCACCCAGAATCCAGTGATAAATAAGTTAGAGGACTCCTGTTTGATGTACTTTGACAAACACACATACATTTAGAGCTCCCACTTATACTGCAATGGTACATGCAGACTTTCTTACTAAGGTTTTTCACCTCTGAGGAGCAATTACTTCTGTCACTTACGGTTTGAAGTGTAATATTAAGGTCATAGAACTAAAAACATCTGGGTGATAGCCCCAGACCTGCTTCTGACAGACTGGAAGCACGACAGCTCATGCGTAAAACAGTCCCTACTGTGGAGAGCTGTGGGGCAATTTAACGATCTCAAGCCTGCACTTCCTTTCTGAAACAACAAGAGCAAAAATATTAAAACATTTGGAGTTCCCGCATTCTCTTGACAAGTTTTTGAAAGTGCCATAGTCCTTAAAAATACTTAAAACTTATTTGAGAAAAAAGTTTGTTATTATTATATCCTTGGCATGTGTGCTAATTTGTTTCAGTCGTGTCTTACTCTGTGTGGCCCTATGGACTACAACCTGCCAGACTCCTCTGTCCATTGATTCTCCAGGCAAGAATACTGGAGTGGGTTGCTGTGCCCTCCTCCAGGGGATCTTCCCAATCCAGGGATCAAACCTGCATCTTTAACATCTAACCTGAATTGACAGGTGGGTTCTTTACTACTAGCACCACCTAGTAAGCCCTTATATTCTTGAGGGGAGTAGCAATAAGATAGACATTGTGAGCTGCTTTGCCACTGTCTCCTCTTCGTTTTGTCCACCCAGAAGTGTGTGTGAGGCCTAGTTTGGCATGCCTCTAAACCCTGACCCTGTCATAAGGAAGTTATATTTAGGGTCCAAGAAGCTTATTTTAGGTTTATAGCTAATGAGATACATTTCTTTGCTTCCTTAAAGATTTTTCCCATTCAGATTTTAGATCCTCTTACTGTTTTCTTAATAAAATGATGGACCCCAGCTTTTATAATACACTATTATGTTCTTCTGGCCAGTTTTCTCCCAGCTTATCATTTTAAGCAGACACTTGCAGATGTTTTAATTTTTTGAGGTTGTCTCCTTCCAAGTCGCAGAGTACCCACTACTACAATAATCTGTCTCACCTGGTGTCCAGTGACAACTAGGAAATGATTCTTCTTTTGGTATTACTGCTCTGTGCATTTTCAAGTCCTGATTTTCAACTTTTGAGTGCTCTTTTCTATTAAGTAAAATTGCTCTGGGCTTATGTGAATGATGATTTGGGCTTATGTGTAGTGTAATATACAGTGGAAGCAACAGACAACAATGCCCTGCGGGGCTCACCATAGGCCAGAAGAGCTCATGGAAGATAAAACATGGGGGAAAAGGTGCACTGGAAGCAGTTTGATTTTGTCAGATTCTTGGCATCTGGTTTTCAGTTAATGCTGTTTCTTGAATTTGAAAGAAATCACACACATTTTTGCTCTAGGAGCACTTAGAGCAAGAACAGCATCACCCATCTCTAAAAATATTTCCCGGTGGATAAACTGTTAAGAAAACATGTTTGTGGTTCACACTTTGAATAGAAATATTTACTATTCATACTCTACTTGAATTTTTTTTTTAATCAAGTAACTAAATTGGCTTTTTGTGAGATGTTGACTAAAATCAGGGCACTGGGTCACCACATTATAGCCAAAGCAAGTGATTAATAATAATTTCAGAGCCTTGAAATAACCTACACTGAACCAGCTCACATTGTACTGAGGTTTGTTTTAATTCAGAAGCACAGTATTTCAGGAAAACATGTTAGAAATTAGTTTGTAAAAACCTTAAAGACAATGAGTATTTGATGATTTCTTGAAACTTTAATGAAAGCCTCTTGTGTTCATTAAAAAATAAGTGATTCTAGTTACGTGGATGAAGGTCTGAGCTGATGGGCTTAATTAATGTCACTATTGTTTTTCCCTAGTCAAGCTTACTTACAGTCAGTGTATATTTTATAGCAATTTCTTTTTCTGTTAAAAACGAAACAAAACCCCCCCCTTTTTTTTTCAGAATGGACCAGGTGTATGGGGGTCTTTAAAATTAGGTAACTTAATGGCTCAACTCGCCAAGTCTTTGCTAGGTCTCAGTCAACCCTTTATTTCATGTGCTTACCATCAAGCCTACATTTTGGCTTCTTTTGTAAGTGACCCAAATTTGAAAGAGGATGATTTACCCATTCTGAACAGTATTAAGGATAATTGAAAGCACTGCAGATAGTTTTATTTATTATTTCTGTGCAACTTTACAGCAGTTTTATTTAGAGTAGGATCATTTACAGATACAGTTTTTGTAGTTATTTTTGTTCTTACTGCATATATCATCACTGATTTTTTCCTGCTAAACTGTTCAGTGTTTAGCTCATTCAGTGCTGCCTTATTTTAAAAAAAAAGGAGAACAAGATGGTGGAGGAGTAGGTGGACGTGGAGTATATCTCTCTCCATGGATACATCAGGAATATACCTTCAGACGCAAAAGTGCATGCAGAACACCAGCTGAGAGTGGCCAGGAGTACCTGACCAGTGGAAAAGAATATATAGAACGGTGCAAAACTCAGTAGGACGAAGAAACTAGGGGGAAAAACAGGGGTGTTAGTAGGATTGGACCTGCCCTCAGCAGGTGGGGGAACTGAAGCAGGGGTCCAATCCCCACAGCAGAGAAATTGTCTCAGTCAGAGGAGAAACATTTAAGGATGAGAGTGAAACAGCTGATCTGTGGCAGCCTAAATGGAACGAGAATCAGACAGTCCTTGCCACAGCCATACATGCCCCGGACAGAAATGCTGATCTCCTGGAAGGTGCAGCGGCTGGAAGCTGGAGTTTAGGGATTGTGGAGCAATCCCAGGGTGAGGGCTGCTGTTGACTGTGGAGAGACTGATCGAGGGGATATGAGAGAGGAGATGGTGGTGGGAAATGCCTGTGGAAGAAACCCAGGCAACCATGGAAGCGAGGTGATACTGCTGAGTCACGCATAGTGGGTGGAGTCATCACCATAGCCCCTCTCTCCCCACACGCCAGCATCAGCAGCTGAACAGTAGAGAGGCTGGCCCATCAAATGCCTGATGCATTGAACTACAGAGTAGGACCCCACCCAGGGTACCCCTTTAAGTGCCTGATGCACTGAACAACATAGAAGAACCCCAGGAAAGGGCTCCCTCTAAGTGCCTGAATGGGGCGGAGCTATGGAGAAAGATGAGCCAAAGAGGCCTTCTGATCGCCAGCTACAAGAGGCTCAAAAAAGACTGTGATAGAGCCATACCTCCTGCGGCAGAGGCAGTCCATGTCCCTGCATACTTGGCACCGCCAGAGTCCCCGCAAGCCAAACAGCTGTGCCATCTTCACGCTCAACTCTCACTGGGGCAGAGCTGCCACAGGCAAAAAATGTCTTGCGTCTATGCGCGCAGAGTCGCTTCAGTGGTGGCCAACTCTTTGCAACCCTGTAGACTGTGGCCAGCCAGTCTTCTCTGTCAGAGAGGGGGTTCTCCAGGCAAGAATACTGGAGCATATTGGCCAGTACTGGTTGCCATACCCTTATAGAGCACTATATTTCCTGCTGCCCTAGATGCCAACTCCCCTGAGTACCTGGTGCTGTGAGAACCCCTGTGACCCAAGCACCTGCACCACCTCCACACGTGGCCCTCACAAGAGCAAACCCAAGCCCTCCAGGACAACCTCAGGAGCTAAACCCCAGTGGATGACCCACATGTAAAGATGGAAATAAAACCACAATTGAAACCCAGGGACAATGTGGCTAAGGAAGAAGAACCAAAACCTTCCCACCAGCTTTACAAGCTGCAGCTTACATCCACATGATCAACTAAGCAGACTCTATGTCTATGGAATATATAAAAGGCCATTGACAGCTCCCACAAAGAAAACACACTAGCTCTGATAGCTGTGGACATTGGAGGCAAGAACTCACAGGAGTAGGACCAGATTAGAATCTGATCTGGGCCCACAGCAGGTCCAGAGATCAGCACAGTTTTGGAGGGCATCCTAGGGAGGTAAGGTGGACTGTGACTCCCAGCAAAGGAAAGGACTCTGACAGCAGTGACTCAAGAAAAACATTTATTATTCTTGTTTTTTGACTTGTTCTTTTGGATGTTTTTCCCCCTTTTAATCCCCCCTTCTGTTGTAGTTGTCGATTTTATTGGCACTAAGAAATCCAATTAAGCTTTTGAACTTTTTTTCTTCCTCAGTCACATTTTTTATTGTCATAGACTTCTGCCTCTATGTTGGGCTTTTGCATGTCTGTGGAGTTTTCCTCGTTGTTTTTTTTTTTTTCTCTTTTTTTAATTTTAATTTTTTGAACTTGTTGTTATTTTTTCTACATTTATTCCTTTGTTTGCTTTTCCTACTGTTCTTTTCCCCTTGCAGTTAACCTTTAATGTATATAAATCTTCTTTATCTACCTCTATTTAACTTTGCATATCTGCTCTTTCTTTCTTTCTCTCCTTTCCTCTCAAGGAAAGAATTTGTTATTTTCATTGCTTTATTCCCCAATTGACACCTTGCTTTAGTTTTGTTTTCCAGTTTGTGCTTTAATTAGTTTTGTTCTGGTAGATATAATTTTTGCTTTCCTTTGTTCACCGGGTCAATTTATTGTACTTTATTTTTGTTGGACTATTTTGATTTTGCTTATGGATGTATATGTGTATATTCAGTCACACTTTCTATTGTTGTTATAAATCTCTGCCTGTACATTGGGCTTTTGCAGTTCTGTGGAGTTTTCCTTTTTTTTTTTCCCTTTTTTCTTTCTTCTTCTATTTTTTTCTTTTCTTTTTTATAATTTTAATTCTTTTATACCTATTATATATTTTTTCTACATTTATTCCTTTGTTTGCCTTTCCTACTGTTCTTTTCCCCTTATAGTTAATCTTTAATGAATATAAATCTTCTTCATCTACCTCTATTTAACTTTTCTTGACTTTTTTCTTTCTTTCTTTTCTTTCTTTCCTTTCCTCTCAGGATATTTGTTAGTTTAGTTTCCATTGCTTTATTCCCCACTTGGCACCTTGCATTAGTTTTGTTTTCCAATTTGTGTTTAAGTTAGTTTTGTTCTTAACAGGTAAATATAATTTTTAATTTTCTTTGTTCACCGAGTCAATATACTGTACTTTATTTTTGTTGGACTATTTTGACTTTGCTCATAGGTGTATATGTATATGTGTATATTTCATTATTTTAATTATTATTTGCCCGATTTTGTAACAGCCATTTGTCTGGGGTTCATCTTTGATTTCTTATTTTTGGATATCTGTTTTAAACTCACTTAATGCCATACAAACCACTTGTGGAATCTTTGTTCCTGACCAGAGATCAAGCGCTGAGCCTTTGGAATGGGAGCACTGACTCCAAGACTCTAGACTACCAGAGAACTAACCCTAGGGAGTATTGAATAGTGGTAACTCACACAAAGGAAGCCACTTGAATACAAGACTTGGCATCACCCAAACACTGGTAGTACTCTGTGCAGGATGCCTCATCCAAGCAACAAAAATACAAACAAAACAAAAATACAAACCCAGTCATTAGCAGACAGGATTACCACCTCACTCAGCCTTGCCCATCAGAGGAAAAACAAACAAAAACTTAGCACAAATCTTGAAGCTATATGAAGCTTACACAAACCACTGGACCAAACTTAGGAGGGCAGAAACCAAAAGGAAGAAAGAATTCAACTTTCTTCAAGGAAAGAATTCAACTTTCCTTGAAGCCTAGGAAAAGGAGACTTCAAATACAATAACTTAAAAAAATAATAAAAAGGCAGAGAAATACTGTGCAAATGAAGGAACAAACTAGAAACACTGAAGTCCAAATAAATGAAGAGGAAATAAGCAAACTACCTGAATTTCAGATTAATGATAGTAAAGATGATAAAAAACCTTGAAAACAAAATGGAGAAAATGCAAGAATCAATTAACAAAGACCTAAAAGAATTAAAGAATAAACACACAGAGACAAGCAACACAATTACTGAAATTAACAATACTCTAAAAGGAACCATAGCAGAATATCTGAAGCAGAAGAACGAATCAGTGAGCTGGAAGATAAAATTGTGTAAATAACTTCTGAAGAGCAGAATAAAGTAAAAAGAATGAACAAAGATGAGGACAGTCTCAAAGACCTCTGGGACCAAATCAAATGCACCAACATTCAAATTATAGGGGTCCCAGAAGAAGGAGGGGGAAGAAAAGGGTATGAGAAAATTTTTGATGAGATTACAGTTGAAAATTTACCCAGTATGGAAAAGGAAATAGTTAATCAAGTCCAAGAGGCACAAAGAGTCCCATACAGGATTAACCCAAAGAGAAACATGCCAAGACACATACTAGTCAAACTAACAAAGACTAAAAACAAAGAAGGAATATTAAAAGCAGCAAGGAAGAAGCAACAAGTAACATACAAGGGAAACCTCATACGTTTAACAGCTGATCTTTCAGCAGAAACTCTGCAGACCAGAAGGGAATAGCAGGATATATTTAAAGTACTGAAAGGGAAAAATCTACAACCAACATTACTGTACCTAGCAGGGATCTATCTCATTCAAAATTGATGAAGAAATAAAAAGCTTTTCAGACAAGCAAAAGTTAAGAGAATTCAGTACCACCAAACCAGCTTTACAACAAATGTTAAAGAGACTTACACAGTCAAGAAATACAAGAGAAGAAAAAAGATCTACAAAATCAACCCCAAACAATTAAGAAAATGGCAATAAGAACATATATATCAATAATTACTTTAAATGTAAATAGATTAAATGCTCCAACCAAAAGACACAGACTGGCTGAATGGATACAAAAACAAGAGCCATATATATGCTGTCTACAAGAAACCCACTTCAGACCTCAAGACACATATAGACTGAAAATGAGTGGATGGAAAAATATTTTCCATGCAAATGGGAAGCAAAAGAAAGTTGGAGTAGCAATCCTCGTATCATACAAAAATAGACCTTAAAATAAAGAAGATGACAAGAGATAAGGAAGGACACTACATAATGATTAAGGGATCAATCCAAGAGGAAGACATAGCAATTGTAAATATCTAGCATATTAAAAAGCAGAGACATTACTTTGCCAACAAAGGTCCGTCTAGTCAAGGCTATGGTTTTTCCAGTGATCATGTATGGATGTGAGAGTTGGACTGTGAAGAAAGCTGAGCACTGAAGAACTGATGCTTTTGAACTGTGGTGTTGGAGAAGACTCTTGAGAGTTCCTTGGACTGCAAGGAGATCCAGCCAGTCCATCCTAAAGGAGATAAGTCCTGTGTGTTCATTGGAAGGACTGATGTTGAAGCTGAAACTCCAATACTTTGGCCACCTGATGTGAAGAGTTGATTCATTGGAAAAGACCCTGATGCTGGGAGGGACTGGGGGCAGGAGCAGAAGGGGACAACAGAGGATGAGATGGCTGGATGGCATCACTGACTTGATGGACATGAGTTTGGGTGAACTCTGGGAGTTGGTGATGGACAGGGAGGCCTGGCGTGCTGCAGTTCATGGGATCGCAAAGAATCAGACATGACTGAGTGACTGAACTGAACTGAACTGAACTGATGAACCCAACATAGGAGCTCCACAATACACAAGACAAACACTAACAGACATAAAGGGAGAGATTGACAGTAACACAATAATAGTGGGAGACTTTAACACCCCACTCACACCAATGGACAGTCACCAAAATGGAAAATTAATAAGGAAATACAGGTCTTAAATGATACTTTAGATGAGATGGATCTCAGTGATATCTTCAGGACATTCCATACAAATGCAGAAGAATACACCCTCTTCTCAAGTGCACATGGAACATTCTCCAGGATGGACCACATCTTGGGTCACAAATCAAACCTCAGTAAATTTAAGAAAATTGAAATCATATCTTCTCCAACCACAATGCTATGAGACTAGATATCAATTACAAGAAAAGAGGTGTAAGAAACACAAACACAAGGAGATTCAACAACCCATTTTAAGATAACCAAGAGGTTACTGAAGAAATCAAAAGGAAAATAAAAAAATTTCTAGAAACAAATGACAATGAAAACACAACAACTCAAAACCTATGGGAAGAAGCAAAAGCAGTTCTAATAGGGAAGTTTATAGCAGTACAATCCTACCTCAAGAAACAAGAAAAACATTGGATAACCTAACTTTACACCTAAAACAGCTGGAAAAGGAAGAACAAAGACACCCAAAATTAGTACAAGGAAAAAAAAATCACAAAGATCCAAGCAGAAATAAATGAAAAAGAAATAAAAGAAACAGTAATAAAGATTAATAAAACTAAAAGCTGCTTCTTTGAGAAGATAAACGAAATTGACGAAACTTTAGCCAGACTCATCAAGAAAAAAAGAGAGAAGAGTCAAAGCACAAAATTAGAAATGAAAAAGGAGAGGTTACAACAGACAATGCAGAAATACAAAGGATTATGAGACTGTTATGAACAACTATATGGCAAAAAAAATAGATAACCTGGAAGAAAAGGACAGATTTTTTTTTTTTAAGTTCAATCTTCCAAGACTGAACCAGGAAGAAACCAAAATTATGAATGACCCAATTACAAGCATTGAAATTGAAGCTGTGATCAAAAGTCTACCAAAAAACAAAAGCCCAGGACGAGATCACTTCGCAGGAGAATTCTATCAAACATTTAGAGAAGAGCTAATGCCTATCCTTCTAAAACTCTTTCAAAAAATTGCAGAGGATGGAATACTTCCAAATTCATTCTACGAGCCCACCATCATCCTGATACCAAAACCAGACAAAGACAACACACGAAAAAGAAAACTATGATGAACATAGATGCAAAAATTCTCAACAAAATTTTAGCAAACAAAACTCAGCAACACATCAGAAAGCTCATACACCATGATCAAATTGGGTTTATTCCAAGGATGCAAGGATTCTTCAATATATGCAAATAAATCGATGTGATAAACCATATTAACAAATTGAAAGATAAAAACCATATGGTAATATCACCCCAGAGAGATGTTATGGGGAGGGAAGTGGGAGGGGGGGTTCATGTTTAGGAACACATGTAAGAATTAAAGATTTTAAAATTTTAAAAATAAAAAACTAAAAAAAAAAAAAATTTAAAAAAAAAACAAAAAACAAAACAAACAAACAAAAAAACCATATGGTAATATCAATAGATGCAGAAAAAGCCTTTGACAAAATTCAGTACCTGTTTATGATTAAAAGTATTTAAAAAAATGGGCATAGAAGGAACTTACCTCATATAGTAAAGGCCATATATGATAAGCCTACAGCAAACATTATTCTCAATGGTTAAAAACTGAAAGCATTCCCCCTAAGATCAGGAACAAGACATGGGTGCCCACTTTTGCCACTATTATTCAACAAAGTTCTGAAAGTCCTAGCCACAGCAGTCAGAGAAGAAAAAGAAATAAAAGGAATCCAGATCAGAAAAGAAGAAGTAAAGCTCTTACTGTTTGCAGATGACATGCTGTACATAGAAAACCCTAAACACAGTATCAGAAAATTACTAGAGCTAGTCAGTGAATTTAGCAATGTTGCAGGATACAAATCAATACACAGAAATCACTTACATTTCTATATACTAACAATGAAAAATCAGAAGGAGAAATTAAGGAATCAATCCCATTCACCATTGCAACAAAAAGAATTAAATATCTAGGAATAAACTTACTTAAGGAAACAAAAGAACTGTACCCAGAAAATTATAAGACACTAATGAAAGGAATCAAGATGACATAAACGGATGGAGAGATATTCCATGTTCCTCGGTAGGAAGAATCAATATTGTGAAAATGACTATACTACCAAACTCAGTCTAGAGTGACTATGTGGATCACAATAAACTGTGGAAAATTCTGAAAGAGATGGGAATACCAGACCACCTGACCTGCCTCTTGAGAAATCTGTATGCAGGTCAGGAAGCAACAGTTAGAACTGGACATGGAACAACAGACTGGTTCCAAATAGGAAAAGGAGTACATCAAGGCTGTATATTGTCACCCTGCTTATTTAACTTATATGCAGAGTACATCATGAGAAAGGCTGGGCTAGAAGAAGCACAAACTGGAATCAAGATTGCCGGGAGAAATATCAATAACCTCAGATATGCAGATGACACCACCCTTATGGCAGAAAGTGAAGAGGAACTAAAAAGCCTCTTGATGAAAGTAAAAGAGGAGAGTGAAAAAGTTGGCCTAAAGCTCAACATTCAGAAAACGAAGATCATGGCATCTGGTCCCATCACTTCATGGGAAATAGATGGGAAAACAGTGGAAACAGTGTCAGACTTTATTTGGCTTAAAGCTCAACATTCAGAAAACTAAGATCATGGCATTTGGTCCCATAATTTCATGGGAAATAGATGGGGAAACAGTGGAAACAGTGTCAGACTTTATTTTATTGGGCTCCAAAATCACTGCAGATGGTGATTACAGCCATGAAATTAAAAGACGCTTCCCCCTTGGAAGGAAAGTTATGACCAACCTAGATAGCATATTCAAAAGCAGAGACATTACTTTGCCAACAAAGGTCCATCTAGTCAAGGCTATGGTTTTTCCAGTTGCCATGTTTGGATGTGAAAGTTGGACTATGAAGAAAGCTGAGCGACAAAGAATTGATGCTTTTGAACTGTGGTGTTGGAGAAGACACTTGAGAGTCCCTTGGACTGCAAGGAGATCCAACCAGTCCATTCTAAAGGAGATCAGTCCTGGGTGTTCATTGGAAGGACTGATGCTAAAGCTGAAACTCCAATACTTTGGCCACCTCATGCGAAGAACTGACTCATTGGAAAAGACTCTGATGCTGGGAGGGATTTGGGGCAGGAGGAGAAGGGGACAACAGAGGATGAGATGGCTGGATGGCATCATCAACTTGATGGACATGAGTTTGGGTGAACTCCGGGAGTTGGTGATGGACAGGGAGGCCTCGCGTGCTGGGATCCATGGGGTTGCAAAGAGTTGGACATGACTGAGTGACTGAACTGAACTGAACTGACTCCTTGGAAGGAAAGTTATGACCAACCTAGATAGCATATTGAAAAGCAGAGACATTACTTTGCCAACAAATGTCCGTCTAGTCAAGGCTATGGTTCTTCCAGTGGTCAGGTATGGATGTGAGAGTTGGACTGTGAAGAAAGCTGAGCACCGAGGAATTGATGCTTTTGAACTGTGATGTTGGAGAAGACTCCTGAGAGTCTCTTGGACTGCAAGGAGATCCAACCAGTCCATCCTAAAGGAGATCAGTCCTGTGTGTTCATTGAAAGGACTGATGCTAAAGCTGAAACTCCAATACGTTGGCCACCTGATGTAAAGAGTTGACTCATTGGAAAAGACCCTGATGCTGGGAGGGACTTGGGGCAGGAACAGAAGGGGACGACAGAGGATGAGATGGCTGGATGGCATCACCGACTCGAGGAACATGAGTTTGAGTAAACTCCTGGAGTTGGTGATGGACAGGGAGGCCTGGCGTGCTGCAATTCATGAGGTTGCGAAGAGTTGGACACGAATGAGTGACTGAACTGACTGACTGACTGATCAAATTACCAATGGCATTTTTCACAGAACTAGAACAAAAATTTCCACAATTCATATCAAAACACAAAAGACTCAGAAGAGCCAAAGCAGTCTTGAGAAAGAAGTTGGAGCTGGATGAATCAACCTTCCTGACTTCAGATTATGCTACAAAGCCACAGTCATCAAGACAGTATGTTACTGGCACAAAAACAGCAATTTAGACCAATGGGACAAGATAGAAATCCCAGAAATAAACCCATGCACCTGTGGGTACCTTATATTTTACAAAGGAGGCAAGAATATACAATGGGGCAAAGACAGCCTCTTCAATAAATGGTGCTAGAAAAACTGGACAGCTCCATGGAAAAGAAAGAAATTAGAACACTTCCTAACACCATACACAAAGATAACCTCAAAATGGATTAAAGACCTAAATGTAAGACCAGAATCTATAAAACTCTTAGAGGAAAACATAGGTAGAACACTCAATGACATAAATCAAAGCAAGATCCCTATGACCCACCTCCTAGAGTAATGGAAATAAAAACAAAAGTAAACAGGTGGGACCTGATTAAGCTTAAAAGCTTTTGCACAGCAAAGAAAACTATAAGCAAGGTGAAAAGACTACTCTCAGAATGGGAGAAAAATAATAGCAAATGAAAAAACTGATGAAGGATTAATTCCTAAAATATACAAGCAGTTCATACAACTCAATACCAGAAAAACAACCCAATCAAGAAGTGGGGAAAAGACCTAAACAGACATTTCCCCAAAGAAGACATACAGATGGCTAACAAACACATGAAAAGATATTCAACATAAGTCATTATTAGAGAAATGCAAATCAAAACTACAATGAGATATCACCTCACATTGATCAGAATGACCCTCATCAAAAAGTCTACAAACAATAAATGCTGGAGAGGGTGTGGAGGAAAGGGAACACTCTTGCACTGTTGGTGGGAATGTAAATTGATACAGTCACTATGGAAGATGGTTATGGAGATTCCTTTAAAAACTAGGAATAAAACCACCATATGACCCAGCAATCCCACTCTTAGGCATATACCCTGAGGAAGCCAAAATTGAAAGGGACACATGTACCCCAATGTTCATTGCAGCACTATTTACAATAGCTAGAACATGGAAGCAACCTTGATGTCCATTGACAGATGAATGGATAAAGAAGTTGTGGTACATATACACAGTGGAATATTACTCAGACATAAAAAGGAATGCATTTTAGTTAGTTCCAATGAGGTGGATGAACCTAGAACCTATTACACAGAATGAAGTGGGTGAGAAAGAGAAAGATAAATACCGTATTCTAATACATATATATGGAATCTAGAAAATTGGTACTGAAGAATTTATTTACAGGGCAACAGTGAAGAAACAGACATAGAGAACAGACTTATGGACATAGCGAGAGGGGAGGAGAGGGTGAGATGTATGGAAAGAGTAACATGGAAACTTACATTACCATATGTAAAATAGATAGCCAACGGGAATTTGCTGTATGGCTCAGGAAACTCAAACAGGGGCTCTGTATCAACCTAGAGGGTTGGGATGGGGAGGGCAATGGGAGGGAGTTTCAAAAGGGAGGGGATATATGTATACCTATGGCTGATTCATGTTGAGATTTGACAGAAAACAGCAAAATTCTGTAAAGCAACTATCCTTCAATAAAAAATAAATTAAAAAAAACTTTACTTCATTTCTCTTCACTTGTCATGAGATTTCCATGGTTGATAAAACTGAGGATGTTTGAGATACAAATGCAGTAATATAAGCTGCCTTGCTTTATGACACTCAACACCTTGCCATTGTTTCCAGGCAACAGAGTCATTCTTGATTTCAACACTCGAAATGGGGATGGGGTAGAGCTCCAACACAGCACAGGCTGGTCAGAAAATCAGGAGCAAATGACTGCAGTTAGTCATCACTTACTTTTTCTTTTGTTTTAGGGTAGAGTTTTGTCTCAGTTTTAGGAACTTTAGAAAAAGGATGATATATTACTACATAAATATTATATTGATGATGATATATTACTACTTAACATAGAAAACCTATTGACATAGTTTATATTATTACAATTTTATGTTATATTTGAAACTTTATATACTTCCATTTATTATTCTTCCCCAATATCAGATGCCACCAGGATTTGTTCTAAGTTCTAAGAAGCAGATGGGATGTTCTTGTACTAGTTTGCATCTTTAAAAAAAAATATATGTATTTTTGGCTGTGCTCAGTCTTTGTTGCTGTGCACAGGCTTTCTCTAGTAGCGGTGAGCAGGGGCTGCTCTCTAGTTGTGGTGCGTGGGCTTCTCATTGTTGTGCCTTCTCTTGTTGCAGAGCATGATCTCTGGGCATGTGGGCTCAGTAGTTGCTGCTCAAAGGCCCTAAAGTGCTCAATAGTTGTGGGACACAGGCTTAGTTGCCCCACAGCATGTACATTTTTCCCTGACCAGGGATTGAATCCATATTCCCTGCATTGGCAGCTGGATTCTTAACCACGGGACCACCAGGAAAGTCCTGCATCTTTATTTGAAAATAAATTTCTGAAGAGATGATGAATAGACTTCAGGAAATCATAAGGAGGACTCTTCATGATGCTTTTAAAAGGCAAAGGTCCATTCAATGTGTTTTTCCCCCCACTTTGTATTTCCTAATTCCTCCTTCCTCCCACCATTTTTGAGTTCAAATTAAGGCAGTAGAACAAGGAGAGGATTCTAAGTGTTCAGTAACACTGCTTCAGTATTCTACATAAATACAGTGATAGACAAGAAGAGGGCCAGAGGCCCAATGGCCACTTTCTGGACTGCAGCCATTCTTGGTAGGCAACTCCAGTGAATTCAGAAACAGAAAGTCAGTATTCTTAAGTACTTATCAAAGCCACCAGAAACAAGCTTTCAAAACATTTCTTCCGTTCTTGTTTGCTTTCCTCTTTTTCTCCATTCCTCATTTTTTGGTATTCTTTATTTTTCCTTATCCTTTCCTATCTAATATATAGGTTGCTTAAGTTGGAAAGGAAAGTTATGACCAACCTAGACAGCATACTGAAAAGCAGAGACATTACTTTGTCAACAAAGGTCTGTCTAGTCAAGGCTATGGTTTTTCCAGTGGTCATGTATGGATGTGAGAGTTGGACTATAAAGAAAGCTGAGCGCCGAAGAATCGATGCTTTTGAACTGTGGTGTTGGAGAAGACTCCTGAGAGTCCCTTGGACTGCAGGGAGATCCAACCAGTCCATCCTAAAGGAAATCAGTCCTGAATATTCATTGGAAGGACTGATGCTAAAGCTGAAACTCCAATACTTTGGCCACCTGAAGCAAAGAGTTGACTCATTTGAAAAGACCCTGATGCTGGGGAAGATTGAGAGCAGGAGGAGAAGGGGACAACAGAGGATGAATGGTTGGATGGCATCCCTGACTCAATGGACATGGGTTTGGGTGGACGCTGGGAGTTGGTGATGGACAGGGAGGCCTGGCAAGCTGTGGTTCATTGACTCGAAAAGAGTCAGACACGACTGAGTGACTGAACTGAACTGAACTAAGTTGGAAAAGCTTAAAAAATACTCAACAAAGGGAATTTTTAAGAGCAAGGAGATGAAAATAATGGCCAGAGATTAGGAAAGAGATAACTGGGGAAAATGCAATTCATGAGTCCCTCTTAGACTTTGAGAGAGTCTTGATCAGGGAAGAAATAATGGCTTTAGTATGTAGAATAATGGCTTTAATATGTAGAAAAATTCTAGTTAGGACTTTGGGAGTAGTGATACATCTTAATGTCTAGAAAATGTTTGAATTTTTTAAAATAATATAGTTTTATATAGTAAGATGACAAAATGTAATCAAATCATGTATTACATATTTTATTTTTTTTCTTTATTTTTTTGACCATGGCTCACGGCTTTGTAGGGCTTCCCAGGTGGCGCTAGTGGTAAAGAATCCGCCTGCCAGTGCAGCAGACCCAGAAGATGTAGGTTTGATCCCTGGGTTGGGAAGACCTCCTGGAGGAGAGCATGGCAACCCACTCCAGTGTTCTTGCCTGAAGAATCACATAGATAGAGGAGTCTGGTGGGCTACAGTCCATAGTGTCACAAAGAGTCAGACACGACTGAAGGAACTTAGCACATAGCACACGACTTTGTGGGATCTTAGTTTCCCAACCAGGGATTGAATACATGCCCCTGGGATTAAAAGCACAGAGTTCTAACCCCTGGACCACCGCAGAATTCCCCAAATTATCTATTATAAGATAGGAGTGAACAGCACAATTTTCATCGTAAGTACCAAAGATTTATTGACTAATCAGAAAAAAAGGTTAAAGAACCTTAATATGATAACGTAATTTTCACAAGAAAGAACTAGCTTAGTAGGATCAATAATCCAAGTCATTTTGCATGCTTTCAATTAAAATTAAAAACAAAAATAAAAAATCTGCTAAAATGTAATCATTACAAAGGGAAAATGGATTCACCTCCTAATTCCTGCCTCTCCAGCGACATGGAAAGTATTAACTTATGTTGCTTCTCCTCCTTTGCCCCCATCTCTTTGAGATGACACGTGAAACTCAATAAGACCTTATAATTAAAGAATAATGTCCTGATGGTGAAACACTTTTCATTTCACTAAATAGTTTTGAAAATAGAAATTCACTAGAACCGATAATTTCAGAGATCCTGATGCCAAGAAGGGTGACATCAGCCAGGTTTTTGTGTGAATATCATCAATGGCTGTTAAAACTGTTGGGGGTTAGCCAAAGCCAAAACATGTTCTCCATGCTGTTGCATTTTATGTTTGGTTAGCATGACTACATGCTCTATGAAAGAGGTGAAAAAGGCAAGGGAAAAATCCAACAAGAGGAAGTAAAATATTTGACTACTTTTCTCTGTATGATAGCAATCTTCAGGATATATAAAAGAGAAAAATCATAGAAACATCAAAGCAAAATTAGGATAAGAAACCCAGACAACTTAGGCTCTAAGGGTGCACTTTTACTCAGTTCTGATACCTGCCCAAAATTTATACCCATGTCATATAATGGCAGTTATTGATCTTTGTTGAATGAATCAATGAATGGCCAAGTTGGGCACAAGCTTGTCTAACTCACTAAAGGAGCTGTTTGTTCAATGAAATACCTGAAACTACAGGGAAATAAAGGAAATAAATGTAAGACATGCTATCTTCACTCAAGTTAATGTCCATCTCTGAGAAATTCACCTTCTTTTAGGGGTCTTCTGCCTGGACTTGATTTGATTTTTCACTCTTTGAGCAATCCAAAAGTACTTGGTTTATACTAGTAGTGGCAATACTAGTGCTCAATGGCCATTTTTCCAAATATGGAAACCATTGACCAAATGACAATTTAACCATTTCTCCAAATACCCATAAATATATTTATTAACTTGCTAAGGAAATTTTCAAGGCACCTCTGGTGGCTCAGGGTAAATAATCTGCCTGCCAAAGCAGGGGATATAGGTTCTATCTCTGGGTTGGGAAGATGCCCTGGAGAAGGAAATGGCAGCCCCCTCCAGTGTTCTTTCCTGGGAAATCCATGGACAGAGGATCCAGGCAGACTACAGTCCATGGGATTGCAAAAGAGTCAGACATGACTTAGTGACTAAAATAACAACAACACAAAGGAAGATTTCACAATATATCAAAGCTTTGAAATAGCAGGCACAAATTAGCCTGAAACCTAGACAGGTGTATTAAAAGCAGAGACATCACTTTGTTGACAAAGGTCCATATAATCAGAGCTATGATATTACCAGTAGTCATGTACAGATGTGAGAGTTGGACTATAAAAAGGCTGAGCACTGAAGAACTGATGCTTTCGAATTGTGCTGGAAAAGACTCTTGAGAGTCCCTTGGACAGCAAGGAGATCAAACCAGTCAGTCCTAAAGAAAATAAACCCTGAATATTCATTGAAAGGACTGATGCTGAAGCTGAAACTCCAATACTTTGGCCACATGATGTAAAAAGCCAACTCACTGGAAAAGATCCTGATTCTGAGAAGGATTGAGGGCAGGAGGAGAAGGGGGCAACAGAGGATGAATGGTTGGATGGCATCACCAACTTGATGGACATGAGTTTGAGCAAACTCTGGGAGATGTTGAGGGACAGGGAAGCCTGGTGTGCTGCAGTCCTTGGGGTTGCAAAGAGTTGGACACAACTTACTTAGTGACTGAACAAAAACATCCCATCATCTGGATGTGGAACTGAATCATCAATTTTAGGTTTGGATGGAGATTTGAGAGCTGTAGGTTGTATTAGTACTTTTCTTGATGAAGCATTGTTATTTTATTTGTTTTTGCCATGCTTCATTTCCCTAATTTAAAAGGGCAGCCTTCCATTGCATCCATGCATTTTATTTCACAGAATGACAAGCTAAGAAATGAAGGGAATATTCCTTTGTGAGGAGAGTTTGGGCAACTAAATGACTTACCATTAGCCATCTTAGTTTCTTTGAAAGTATAACACATGTTTTGATTTGGATTCCCTGTCTGGAAAACTGCTTCTTCCTCTCAGTTCTTTTAACTGCTGCCAGAATCTCAAAGATAAGTGGAATCTGTTACTTCATTTATGTGATTTCAAATCACAAAGTTATATAATTAAGTGAGATTCCACTTACCTTAGAGTACCAGGAAGGCATGTTGGAATTTATCTGGGAAGACTTAGGACTCATACATTAGATATGGCTACAATGCTAAATTCTGCACAATCAAGACAACAAGGTTGTAATGCCAGTGAATCTAAATCAATAGTTAACATCTAAAGAGAGCCAAATATACACAGAAATGCTCTTGGTTCTATACAGTTAAGAGTATCCTGCTAGAAATTTATATGTAAATCAAACTATGCCTTGGGAGTGAACAAATAATTATTTAAGAGACATCTTATTCCCTTGCTTGGCCAGTATGTATCAGAATACATTTTGGATTGACTTCTCATATTGAATCATTCAATAGTATGAATACTTCTCAAGATGATACTGAAACTTAATTCTTTCCTTTAGGATGAATACTTTCTATAGAAGTAATGCACTTTGTATGAATTACAAACCAATTCAAAGTTATGTAAGTTTGAAATCAAATCCAGCTACTGTTCTAAACAGATAAGGAGATAGGGTGGGCAAATGGTAGGTTCTAAGACTATAGACTTTTAATAAGAGGAACCCAGAAGGCTTATAAATAACTGAAAGAAAGTAAGCATTTTATTCATATAAGAAGAAAAAAAGAAGCAATTAGGTGAGAAGAATAAAAAATGACTCATCAGCATAATTTTGTCTACAGTATTGGGTACACTGGTTGCTCCTTAAAGTTTTGATCACACAAACACTGTCAGGAGTGCATATGAACTTTTTTGATCCATACAGGCATTTTGATAAATTACCTTCCAAGCACTGATAAGAAAACTTCATCATTGTAGCCTTAGAGGTAGATGTCAGACCAGGGACTAAAAAGACAAGGAAGAGCCCTGGGAGAATGGGGGTCAGGTCCCGTTGTGGATGCAGAGTGAGGTTAATAACAGAATGCCCTAGAGATCTGCACCAGAGGAGATTTTTGTTGTTGAATACATTTATTAACCATCTATAAGATGAGGTGAACAAAAGACTGATATTATTCAATGACCCTAAAATTTCAGTCCAATAAGAATCACAAGGGACTCCAGCAAGACTTAACCAAACTAGGTAATTGGGCAATATGATGAAGATGAAATTTGAAGCAGGCAAGTGTGAGGTGATGCACATCTGAAAGAACAATTTAAGCTAATCATACACAGTGATGGATATTGAATTAGCCATAACCTTCCAAGGAAAAGATCATGAGCTTTGCTCAATGTGCAACAATCCTAAAAATAAGTCACTGGAAGAAGAGTGAGAATAATGTGGAAAATATTAAGGTGCCATTATATAAATTGACAGTCTTGTCTAGAATATTATGTTGAGTTTTTGTCAGCTCATCGTAAAAATGGAATGGAAGAAACAGAAAAATGCTCTGAAGGCTGGCTTAACTGATTAGAAATTTAGGATAAGCTTCATTATGAAGGAAATAGTTTATGCCACATTTAAAGATCTCCTGTTGCAAAAATCCTGTAGAGATATAAAAGATAGGCATTTATGACTCTCAGTAGCATCTCAGGTATGTCCATTAAAGAGAAAATAAGCACTCACATTTTTCACTGTAGTTTCTAGACTTGAGTAATCAAGACATTTTTATCCTCAAATAGTGTCTTGAGTCCACTGAAAGTAGTATAAGTTGGTGGCATCTTTTGCAGGGAGAAAAGAACATCTCCGTGGAAAACGTCTTTGGACTCGAGATGATGCCTATCTGTGTTTCACTTTTGTAGTGGTAATTGGTGTTCATAATTGATATTCATGATAATCCTAGGTCACTGCATGATTAAAAACTTTCAAAATCAAATAACCTGAACAAACAAATAAACAAAGCAAATTTTATTTGGTATAAGTGAATGAATAAAATTTGACCTATTTTTTCGAAAACTTGGACATTGATTTTTGGTCAGTGTTCTAATTTATTCACTATAATATTTATTTACTCAGTACATTCCAATTCTTGGCCACAAAAGATAAATTATTATCGTTGTTTTCCAGTCTCTATTTAGCCTGAGAACTTCATCCAAGTTAACAATAAAATGAGATAAAGATAAAATAACACATGGTACTAAAAAAAGGAAAGGTCAGGCACCGATGTTCTTCTCTCAGTTGCCTTTGAACTTGTAAAGGGGTAGGTGGTGGGGGTGGGGGTGCGGGTGGAGGTGGAGCATGAGGGTTTCTATCTCCATTATTATCTTTGTATGTACACACTCAGCCCCTGACTGTTAAAACTTGTTTTGAAGGAGGAACTGAGAAATAATGTGCAAGATGAGCTCAAAAAGAGAGGAATCTAGTGCTTGGTAGCAAGAGTATTAATCAAGTTAGGCTGACTTAAGAAATGTGATTGTTTACACTAACTTGGCTCATACTTTCTTTTCCTGGAAAGTATATTTATATGATAAATGGTATCTTGGGGGATGGTTTCTTGCAGAATGATTTAGACTCTTTAATGCTTCGAAAGATAATCTCTACCAGGATATAAACCTCAGCAGTCCTTGCCATAAATTAGATGTACATCATTTCAGAATTTGTTGTTACCTCTAAAGCATCATTTGGGTTGCTCTTGTAGATATAATGAAGACCAACCAAATGAGAACAAAGGCCTTTGCTATAGTGTGAGGTTGAGCTACTTCTGTCATTTGTGTTTTGGTAAAGATTTAAAGGCATGCAGAGGAATGGTGAGGTTTTATAGTGGACGAAAAGGAAGGCTTCAGATGTGTTCTGATTGATGGCTGTGGGCATGGGGAAGCTGTAGATGGATAACTAGATGTGAGATATCCTACGTGATTGGTTAGGAGTACATATTTTTCTCTGGTTGATTCTAAGATGGAAGCAGGAATAAAAATTATAGAGGCTGTCAGTTATTAAGACCTGCATGTTTGGGGCTGACTGTTACAAGGATTATTGTTTGGTTTCCCAGGTTATTACTAGAGATAACAGCATGACTTCCTACAAGCCTGACTTGTAGGAGGCAAACAATGGTAGACAATGAGTTGGTTTCCTGGGCAAGTTGCTTGAAGTTGCAGGAGTCAGATTTCTTTTTTTATATATGGTCTGACCATTGTCCATTTGTATGTTCAGTCTCTCACTCCTAAAATGAGAAATGAAGTTCACATTTTGAGAGAACTGAGCTCTTCAAAGCATCAGACTTCCATTTTTGAATAGCATTTTTAGTTTTCTCATGCCTGAAATAAATCATCACCAAGATAAGAAAACCTTTGGGAGTCTCAGATTATGTCTTGCTTGTACTTTGGGCAAGAAGTGACATGAGTATAGAAATTTCATTCAAATAAGGCAACTTAAATTATAGAATTCAAGTTGAAAGTATGGCAGTATGAAAAAAATAAAGAAAAAAGACTACCATATGTTTAAAACTTCTTCTGTACTTTTATTAGTTAAAGAGGATAGCTTTTAGTCAAGTCCAAGAGTGAACCAGGCTGTCTTGAAAGTTGCAGTAATAATTTCAGGCCACCAGATCACCATTTTGGAAGCCGTCTGGTGGCTCAGATGGTAAAGAATCTGCCTGCAATGTGGGAGACCTGGGTTCAATCCCTGGGTCGGGAAGATCCCCTAGAGAAGGGAATGGCAATCCACTCCAGTATTCTTCCCTGGAGAATCCCATTGACAGAGGCGCCTGATGGGCTACCGCCCATGAGATTGCAAAGAGTCAGACACAACTGAGCAATTAAAACACACATTGATATTCTCACAGACCAAAGAAGCTTACCTTAAGTAAGGTAAGCTTAAGTGCCCTGGATGCTTTCTCTGAAGGATACAGTATGAACCTGGATGATCTGTCTTAGCAATAAAGGACATCTGATTGATGGATTTGATAATATTCAGTATCCTAGGTTGAATGGTTTTGAGCCAGCAGAAAGAGCTAATTTTTTTTCTAGGTGCTAGTAATGACATTTAGCCATGTATCATATACTAACACAATTAACTAAAATATACCGTTCCTGAAATGTGTTACAACTGAATGCACTATATTTTTCATATGATTTGCAATTTCCATGGAGAGCTCATTTGGATTACGTTTATAATATTCATTTAGCAAACTCCATTAGCAATGTTTACAAGTGCTTATGGATCTGGTAAATGAGTTTGCGGATGTGCTGTGAACGAAGCTAAATGCATCCATTTGTGTATGGGATCTAATTCATAAACTCATTCCAATCAGGTAGGGTGTGTAGCACATTAAACTCTAACCTTGGAGTCTGGATTCCTATATGGTTCCTACATGGTTTCTTAGTATGACTGAATTGATTAACCTTCTGGTTTCTTGATTTCCCCTGAAGGAGAAAACTCATTGAAAAATTGGATTAATATGAGCCACTGAGCATAAGAATTCTTAAAGGCATATACACAAGTAAACAAATACACAAAATAGAGAGATTGATTCAGTCTCTTCCTAGTTTGAAATTAGCTTTTTAGTGCAAAACTGTTTTAGCACACTGAGGGTTTGAGAATGTTTGTCACATTAATGGGAATATTAACTTTATGAATTATCCTGGTAAACTGAAAAGCTTTCTGCATCTTGCAGAAGGGCTTAAGTTAAAAACTTCAAGTGTTTGTACTTGGAGTGGCTGATTCTTTGATGGGAAATATCTAGAGGCCTATTAGAAAAAATAACAAAGGTCCTTTGTTAGACCATTGATGATCTGCATGAACTATGGATTTACTAATTCATGAGATCCAAATTTCTAGGTCATTGTTTATGCTAGGTCAAGACAGGGTTGTGGGGATGTGGGACCTGGGGAGGTAGTAGGTCAATGATTCTGAGATCTGTGTAGATCTCCCAGGATTAGGATTAGGAAGAAAGCCTATAATGATATTAACTAATATTTATTGATGTTTAGACAGGCTCTAAGCACTAATCCTCATAACAATTCCATGAGGGCAGCACTATTATTTTGATCTTTATTTTGCAAATGAAGAAACTGAGGCTTGGAGGAATTAAGTAATGTGTTCCATGGTTACACAGCTACAAGGCTGCAGTGCCAGATTTTGAGTTCAGGTGCTCTGACTCCAGACCCTCTGCTCTTTACCACTGTATGGCAGATAGTTTCCTTAGAACTCACATTAAGATATAAAACTGGCTGAAATAGAAGAATCAGCAGTCTTTCCCAAGATTGCACTTGTTCTTTTAGATAGAAATGTTCTAATTTTGGCTTACTGAAGACATAGGGTAAAATTCCCCATCTTGAATCTTATTAATATCCAGAAATTTGAGTCATCTTTGATATGGTAAGAAATTTATCAAACAGTGCCATCCAACGAGGATATTTTCTTGTCTTCTTTCAAAATCAAGTTGAGAGTTTCAGTTATTATTTTAAAATTTTTTCACAAATATAGCTTTTTTTTTTTTTCATGAAACACAGATGCTCTTAACTCCCTAGCAGTCACCATCTGTACCTCAATTTACATTTCCCAAAACACTGGTGACATCTGTTTAAATGCCAATCTCCTTCCAACTTAGTAGGATTTTTAGCTCAAAAGTGATATTCTATTTGTGATTTGAAATTTCAAAGTTAAGCTGATTCTAATCAAAATACTCAATGGCTTTATAGGTGTATAGGCTTTATCTGCTACTTTGAGAAGGTTCCCACAAAATGGAGGCAAATATTGAAAGTGATCTATCATTTCCAGCAGAATGTGGGACCATTTTGTCAGGTTAGACTTTTCATCTATGGGAAAAGGAAGGGATGGGTTCTGAGCTGTCATGAAGGGTATTCTGGGTGATTAGAAATTCTCCTTGAGAATTGCTGCCCCTGATCCTTTCCAGAGGTTGATGCCCCTTTCATATAAGGATGTCTGACTTTCTTTAATGAATCATTTTGTGAGAAGAGGTATGGAAAATATGTCTGGGGATAGACACAGTGAAGAAATAGGACTGATGGCTGGTTGAACAATGGGACTGAGAGATAATCATGAGCTGTGGGATATATATACACACACACACATATATATATATATATTTTTTTTTTAAAGAAATTATGTCCCTAAGTGCACATTGTTCCTTCACAGTAAGTACCCAGAGAAACTATCAATCTAATGGTGCTATAACTATTCAAAACATTCTTAGAGTTACTTTGAAATCAGGGACATATTTTGGGGGGAAATTCTCAGTGATAGTAATCTTCCCTGATAGCTCAGTTGTTTAAGAATCTGCCTGCAATGCAGGAGACCCTGATTCAATTCCTGAGTTGGGAAGATCTGCTGGAGAAGGGATAGACTACTCACTCTAGTATTCTTGGGCTTCCCTTGGGGTTCAGCTGGTAAAGAATCTGCCTGCAATGTGAGAGACCTGAGTTTGATCCCTGTTGTTGGGAAGATCCCCTGGAGAAGGGAAAGGCTACCCACTCCAGTATTCTTTCCTGGAGAATTCCATGGACTATATAGTCCATAGGGTTGCAAAGAGTCAGACATGACTGAGTGACTTTCACTTTCACTTAGTAATATCAAATTTTGAGAGAAAATTGGATTTTTTGAAAAATACAAAAGTCATCTGGCATATGGTATTGCTGTTGTATAAAGTGAGTTTAAGGGGGCACTTTTTCCTTAGTGGTTTACTAACTCACTCTAAGAAGAGAATTTCAAAAGATGAGCTTTAGAAAACTTGTAAACAATGGGAACATCAGAAACTAGATATGTATTCCTTTACGGGGAGGGAGGTGGGAGGGGGGTTCAGGATGGGGAACACGTGTACACCTGTGGCGGATTCATGTTGATGTATGGCAAAACCAATACAATATTGTAAAGTAATTAGCCTCCAATTAAATAAATATATATTTAAGAAAAAGAATTCATTTGGAAGTAAAAGTTTGGTCGTGTCTATGTTTTGAAATCAGACAGAACTGGGCTTTAGATCTGAACTTCATACATATTTCAAAGGTGTGACCTGTGCTTTTTAACTATGTTAAGCCTCAGTTTTCTGTGTTAAATGGAGGTAATAATAATACTTACCTGGTATTAATACTGGTAATAATAATACTTACCTAGCATTGTGAGGATTAAAGAGGGTGGTGTGTGTAAAATGTCTTGCCCTGTGCTCAGCATATAATAGTGTTACTTGCTCAGTCATGTCTGACTCTTTGCAACCCCATGGACTGTAACCCACCAGGCTCCTCCATCCGTGGGATTCTCCAGGCAAAAATACCAGAGAGGGTTGCCGTTTCCTTCTCCAGGGAATCTTCCCGACGCAGGGATCGAAACCAGGTCTCCCACACTGCAGGCAGATTCTTACCATCTGAGCCACCAGGCAAGCCCAACATATAGTAGGCAGCCAGTAAAAGTGATGCTGGGTCATACATGCCCTCCTTTGTATCCTCAAGGTAGACATACAGATTAAAATCTCATGCGATGTGGTGTGAAGTGTGAGAATGCATCGGAGCCATGTTCTACCATTTATTTGGCTATAATGGTCCTGCTGCTGCTGCTGCTAAGTCACTTCAGTTTTGTCCGACTCTGTGCAACCCCATAGACGGCAGCCCACCAGGTCCCCCCGTCCCTGGGATTCTCCAGGCAAGAACACTGGAGTGGATTGCCATTTCCTTCTCCAATGCATGAAAGTGAAAAGTGAAAGTGAAGTCACTCAGTTGTGTCCAACCCTCAGCAACCCCATGGACTGCAGCCCATCAGGCTCCTCCATCCATGGCATTTTCCAGGCAAGAGTACTGGAGAGGGGTGCCATTGCCTTCTCCAATAATGGTTCTAGGCAAATAATTTAACTTGTATAGTCCTGAATCCTTCTTTGTAAAGTGTAGGTATAATAATACTTCTTTTCCCATTCATTACCATGAATATTAGAGCCAATATACATAAATAATTTAGAGCAATAATTATGATTATTTTAGAAATGGATCTTGGGATAATAACCTTTTAATGAGGTCTAAATTGTTCTATGAAGATGATAATAAGTTTAATGTTTACTAACATATGCATTTTGAAACTAATATTTGCACAAAAACCAAAATTTTAAACTAGATCTTGGGAATTTTTCAAGATGGCAAATATCTTTGGGCATGGCTCTCATACCTAGATTTGTTCGTTTCTAGGTGCAGACCTAAATTATCATAGGCTAGATTGTCCCACTTATATCTCTGAATGGATTTCATAGTATTATCATCCTATGGCCTTAATTAATGATGGAGCCCAGTGGAATATCACTTCCATGGTTAGAAGTTTTTTGTTAACTACATTCCAAGACCTTAGAAGATAGTTTCAGTTGTGAAATATTTAAATGCATCTTTTAAAATTCAAATAAAAATTTTAGTAGAGATAGAGTACTATTCTCTTCCCAATTTTCAGCATTGAATTCCCCTGAAAAGTCTTTCAAGAAATTATTATAACAAAGGAAAATCAGATCCTATAGCAGCATCTCTCTTTCAAGAGGAGAGCATATTCATATTTTCTTTTCAGTTTGGCAAAAATGTCTTAGTTAAAATGAGATGTCTGACTCATTTCTACAGCCAAATAGTTCTGAAATAAAAGTTTGGAGTTACAAAAAAAAAAAATCCAGTTCAATTCTGAAATAGGCTTAAAACTTGCTGATTTAAATCAAACCAAAATGTTTAGAAATAAAATTATAGTGAATAAGTAGTTTTCAAAGAAAAAAATTAAAGTAGAGTCTTTTCTTCAAATTGACTCTTACATAGAAGACTAAAGTGAGAAACAGATAGAATCAAGGCTTCTTGAGTTAAAGAAGGGAGAGGCCCACCCTTCACCTTTCTAACTTCTCCTTCCTTCCCTCCTCCATTCCCTCTGATCATGTGACACTTTCCCAGAGTCCCTGGGATTCCCAGAAGCATGATTTGGGAACTCTTCTTCTGGTTTCATCTGGCTGTTCCTTTGGTTTCTTCTAATGGCCCTTTAAAAAATAAAAAGACAGTCTTTATGCATAGAGTGTTAATCCTGTCAGCTTGAGTAGGCAGGAGACAGACATGTTTATACTCTGACAGCTCAGTTCTCTCTGGTTTGCCCAATGTTTGGGAGCAGGGGTTCTGAAGATAGACAAGTCTGCCTGCAAGTTTGATTTTGTTGGTGGTGAAGTTTCTCCTGGTTGATTTGACATATTTTCTCTAATGACTTTCAAATCAAGAGGACAGGTACCATAGTCTTAAAAAGTAGCTCTACTGATGTTGGATAACTGAGTCATGTTGTTGATTGTCAAAGTACAATGTCAAAGCAATGGTGTGGTGGAAACTTGAGTACTCAGAAAGAACAGAGACCCTCTGCAGCATGTTCCATCTGATAGGAAAGATTGTTTTGCCCTTGGTGAGGCAAGGGATGGGGAAATGTCACCAAGGTGTGATCTCTGTCTCATGCCCTGTAAAGTGTTGATATGGCTTATGCAGAGTCTCTCAAGCGTCCTTCAGTTAGCATCTGGATTTTAGAATCCAACAGCCAGAAATCATCTCACTCAAGGATTATAACTGGAAGTAATTATAGAATGATGCCCCCAGACCCCAAAGTAGACAGAAATTGCTTGAGACTGGTGCCCCATATTGGCCTAAGTGCAAGGGACCTCACTGACAGAGGGAGGAAATAGTGGAGGAGAGGCTGACATAAATAATGAGCTGTGCTGCTGCTTCTTCACCTCCTGGTTCTGTGCTAGTCAAAAAACCTAGTGGTTGACATCATAGGCCTGTAAGGAGGCACTCAGAGAAACCTACAGCAGAGTTTTATGCTTCCAGTCCGATTATGACTCTACTTTCCTTAGGTTATGTGTCTTTGGGCAAGTAACTTAACTTCTCTAATTAAACCTTGGTTCTCACAGCTATACAGTCAATTCCAGTGTTTCTCAAGCTGTCTTTTCTGAAGGACCAGGTTTTTAAAAACATTTCCAGTCCCTCTATAGACCTATACTTTTGTAATATACAATAAAAATGAATTTCTAGAAATACTTAAATTTTATTCTTAAATTCAAAAGACTGAAGTTACTCTATCAAATTGCTTTTAAGGTTTCTAAACATTTGCTCTCAATTTCTGTAGTATTTTATTGCAAATCACTAACAATTTGTGGACTGACATCATTAACAACTTGTAGACAAAAGTTTGAGTGTCATTGGTACAGATATTAATGGTATTCACCTTATATGAAGGTGTTGTGAAGTTAAATGGAATAGTACATATATTTGATAACCATTTTCATAATTTTTGTATTTCCTATAGGTTTAGCTTTTGGAAAAACCATTTTGCCACCAGTAAATTCCTACTTTTATTATCCCTTAACACATAAAGGGTAGTCTTCCCAGGTGACTCAGAGATAAAGATTCTGTCTGCCAGTGTAGGAGACACAGGAAACATGGGTTTGATCCCTGGGTTGGCAAGATCCCCTGGAGGAAGAAATGGCAAGCAACTCCAGTATTCTTGCCTGGAAAATCCCAAGGACAGAGGAATCTGGAGGGCTACAGTCCATGGGGTTTCAAAGAGTCAGACAGGACTGACCACACACATATGCATGCATTTCATAAAGGGTACATTAGAGGAGAGAGAAAGAATGGTTCGAATCAACCGCTGTGGAGAGACTGAGGAATGGTAGGTCTCAGGAACAGTAGATGAAGGTTCAGGCTTTGGAATTTGATCCATTCACCAAGTACAAGTCGTGGAACTGCTACTTTAAAAAGAAGAACTGAAGACATCCCAAATAAGCCCTTAGTTTGGGTGAGAGACATATCTGCAGCATGATCAATCAGCATGATGCTCCAGTGATTGGCAGGGATTTCATTCCCTTTGCAAGAACTACCAGGCAGGTGAGCAGCACAGGCTTTAGCACCTGGGTTTGGGAACACACAGACTTGGGTTTGAAGGTCTCCTGCTTATTGCTAGTGTGACCATAGATGAGGTTATTTATGCTCTTCAAGCTCCCATTTGCTTCTGCATAAAGCGGGGACTAATAATAGTGCCTGCTTTTCTTAGTGCTGCCTAAAGGATTAATGAAAATTCCTATTAGTACTCAATAATTTTTGAATGAGTAATGATAGTTAATAAGGCCAGAGTGAGCATCTCAATTTTAGCCAAGCTCTGCTAGCACACGGCCAAGATTTTACTTGGAACGATGGACTGAAGGGGTCACTCTCTTGGACACAGTAGAAGAAAAGAACCCCAAACCCTGGTGCACCACTTTTAAAAGGTTTCTGACCCTTAAATTATGACTTTCCCTATCACTATCTAACACTCTCTCTCCTTCCCTTCACCCCAGCTGTGAAAGAGATGGTTATAATATGGAAAAATGAATCAAAGTCTTGAATATATCATCCAAGGTGAGGAAAACTGCAGGGGTTGAACAGAAGTCTGGGGAAGCAGGAGTCCACCTTTTTTTCCTATCTTACACAATGTGCAAAGAATATCCATGATTAAAATTCTTAACACGATTTCAAAGCATCACCTTCCTAGGTAGATGACATGCAAAGGCAGACATCGAGATTGAGGAACCATCTGACTCAAGTGGCTCATTTGTAAGAGCTTGAGTAACACTCCATAATGAATTTGCTATTTACTGATAGAGCAGTGCATTCATTTGGCATTAATGGGCAGGGCCAATGTACAGTCATAGTTATTTTATTTAAATTCAAGCTTTGGTACCAGGTGACTAAATTGCTGCAAAAGGAAAGTGACATGTCAATTTCAAAGGTACTTATTGCCATACCATCTAGTAGCTGAAAAACAGAAAGAAGGTATGAAAAATAAGATGAAACTATAAATGCTGGCTAATGATGATAACTATGATGCTACTAATAACACTTTATTTGGAAGGCACAATTAGTGAAAGTAGATTTCCTGAAAAGGTATTGGCCCACAAAGTGTGAACATAAGCTGCAACATGGGCCAGTGGTTCTCAATACTCCTCCTAACTTTTACAATTATGGGGAAAAATTCATTAGGTGTAATTTTTAATTGAGCATCCATAGGCTTCAACTCTCACCCCACCTTCAATCCAAAACTCTTTAGTTGTTTTTGGAGTCTTCAGGCCAGATGGTGTCTCACATATGTGCCCTAAAATGAGCCACCTCAGATGTTTTGGTCTCCTTGTAGAAGGACCTTGACAGTGACTCTGTCCTGGTGGCCTCTGTAAGAATGATTCCTTCTAGTACAACCCCACTTTCTCTGGGAGGCTGTCTTGACCACGCAGGCTGTGGTCTGCAGCAGAGCAGAGATGGTAGTTCTTCATCACACAGTCTTTTGTAAACATAGGTCTCCCATATTCTTACAGTAACCTCTCTCTTATAGAAACTCAAAATCAGGCTAGGTTTTGTGTGTTTGAAGCAGGAAGGCAGGTGAAGATAGAGACTATGCCATTTGCTGCATCAACTTCATCTGACTCCTCCTAGGGACTCTATGCAGTCCCTGAAAACCGTCCTTATGCACATGAAAATTGGTAGAATGGAGAAGATCATCCAGCTCCACTCACCAAATGCATCTGGATCTTGGCTCCAGTCCAGAGAAGGGCACCATTAGATTAAAAAATTGATTAAGTCATATATATCATTTATACCTTCACATATATGGATTTTAAAGATATTTTTCTAGAAACATACTTGGATAGGAGAAGAGTTGGAGAATACTGGAAAAGATTGGAGTGAAGAGATAAAACGTCAAGGATACTAAATGCAGCTTTGATGACATCACAGTCATACTTTCAGATGGCCCTGCTCACTCACCTTTAGCAAAATTTAAGACAAGTCAGAAATGAGGTATTTTTGCTTATCTGGCATAGCTGTAGCTAAAGTAGACCAAATACTGAGAGGAAACTTAGGTTCGAGTGTTTTCATTCGAGTCAGCCACTGTGTGTTCTGCCTCGGTATATGGCATTTCTAATGTTGGGGCTGAATCAAGACCTCCTTTGAAAAATGAGATGGAAATCCTTAGACTGGTTATCCGTCATTCTATGATTATGAGTGGTATCCTCCCAAAGAAAAGGCATTCATTTCCACCTTTGATGCTGCAGTTCTTCTCTGAAGATATGTTGCAGAGGAGAGCTGCAAAGGATTCCTGTACTTTTGACTCTGAGGAGAATGCTGGTCATTTTCTGAAATCTGTTTCTCCAATGTCCAGGTCACTTCTGCTGTAGACTTGGCCTTTGGCAAAGGTGGTGAGGAGGAGGCATGTGGGGATCAGGAAGGAGTTGTTCAGGCTGGCCTGTGCCTCACTCAGAGCCTCTTGACCTAACTCTAGATCTTTTCCAATGGAGTGAATCCAGGGAGATTGTGCAGACAGTTGGAAGCACAAGTATAGTCAGGTCCAGGTTTCCTCCCTTTGTCATCACCAAGGCCTTTTAAAAAATTGTTCTTTTTCCCCCTCTGGAACTTCACACGTTAGCAGTTTTATTTACCAAATAGCATTTATCAAGTAATACGTGCTTTGTTTTCTTTGTTTATTAAGATAAGCTAAGGATAACTGCCAATCAGAGTTTTTGATTGACATATGATAACCAGTGTTATTGATTTAATATAATGCCATAAAAATTAGACAGAACAAAATGAAAGAAAGCCTAGTGTGTGTGTACTTATGTTTATTTTGGTTATGTATATTTCCACTAGGTTTTTAAAATACTAAATTTAATTCACAGATGTCTATTATTGCTTTTACTCAAACTTTGAATAACACCAAAATTTAGGAGAGCAGGATGGAAAAGTTTCCTGGGGTCTACCAAGTTTGACATATGGATAGCCACATCATGCCTTTGGAGACTTTGGGGCTTTTGGAATACAGTCAGAATTTCAGGGTGAATGATAGGGGTATACCTACTCTTCGGATACATTCTGGTTCAAAAATTTTGTCCAAAGAGTGGTGGCTTTCTTCAAGCTACCTGCAAGACTGGTTATTTAGCCCACTCTCTTTCTAACTATCCTGTTTAACTTGCCTTTTTTCAGCCTTGACACCACAGAGAGAATATTGCACTAACCTGGTTCTATTCAACGTCAGTGAGCTGTGTGGGCAAATTTAGCCTATGTAACAACTTCCACAAGTCCTTATTCATCAATTCCTTAGCACAAGGAAATATATTATTGTAGTGAAATGTAGCGCTTAGTCACTCAGTCTTGTCCGACTCTGCGGCCCATGGACCATTGCCTGCCAGGTTCCTCCACCTGTGGGAGTCTCCAGCAAGAATACTGGAGTGGGTAGCCATCCCCTTTCCAGGGGATCATCCTGACCCAAGGATTGAACCCAGGTCTCCTGCATTGAAGCTGGATTCTTTACCATCTGAACTACCAGGGAAGCCCAGTGAGATATGGGGCCTGAGGAAATATGTGGTGGGATTTGGGTGTCACTTCAGCCATTTTCATAGGCCCCTGGTTTAAGTTCTCTCCTACACTTGCCAAATGGAAGAGTGAAAACAAAGTGAATGAGTTCAGCAGTTTGCCTCCATCACGGAGGTGTCTGTTAAGGCATTTGTACCTTATGAGCAGTTTTGAGGGTAACCACATATTAGTATACACCTACAGAATGTTATGTCATCTTTGGATTGGTGATGAAAGCAGGATAGAAAATGGGAAAGTAACTTAGATTATGATATTTTGGAGAGAAGAGTAGAATCTTGGATCCATTGAATTACTGACCTTTTGTGGTTATCAATAATTCAGGTAAGAGACTTCTCATATGAAAGGTTAACTGAAAATACATATAACAGGCAAGGAAACATAGAAAACTTTTGGGAAGCAGTGGTGGCTCAACTGCCTATTTAAACCAAACATACATTTGATTGTTTTTAAATATTGATGCCTTTGCTGTTATTACAAAACACTGAGTAGGAGTTACACAATGAGGGCGACATGTGAACGTGTCACGTTAATGTCAAAACAACAGCCTTGAGCAGTATCGCAGTCTGACAGGTTTCAGAATGGAGTGACTGCTGACTGGACTGCTCTGAGGTTGAATTAGGTCTCTCCTCATAAGGACTTTGCTGTTTTCTTGGGTGTCTGCAGCCTGGAGTCATGTCAGACTTCACTGATTACATCCCTGTGCAGAGAGGGAGGGCATGAACTTTGCCAGCAGGAGGGATGAATATGTATGGTGTTTTTCTTTGGATCAGGCTGACTGCGACCTCTGTTGAGAGCGATTGTATGACAGTATGCTTGACTTTCTTAGCACGAGGCCTGCCAAATAAAGCATCGAGGTTACATCTCTCATATAAGGACTATCAGCCAACCAAGGCTGTACTTCCTAGCGCCTAGAAAGCACTTCTCTCGCTGTAGGGCCACTGAAAATGCTATTTCCTTTGCCTGGAATAGTTTTGACTTCCCCTTTACTCTGGTCATGTCTGACTTTTACCAGTGATGTAAATCTTGGCCTAAACGTTGTTTCTTCAAGAGGCCTTCACTGATTTCCCAAACTATGTTAGGAGGACCCTTTAATACATGCCCTTCTGTGCTCAATAGCTTAGTTGTGTCTAATTCTTACAACCCCTCGGACTGTAGCCTTCCAGGCTCCTTTGTCCATGGGATTTCCCAGGCAAGATTACTGGAGTGGGTTGCTATTTCCTCCTCCAGGGGATCTTTCTGACCCAGGCATTGAATACATGTCTTCTGCGTATCAGGCAGATTCTTTGCCACTGAGCCTCCAGGGAAGCCCATACACCCCTATATCACCATTCTTCCCCCCTTATAGTAATCCGGATTTTCCAGAGAAATGAGAACAACAGGATCTCTGTGTGTGTGTGTGTGTGTGTGTGTGTGTGTGTGTGTATGTGTAGAGAGAAAGAGGGAGAGATATCAATTGATTGGTTTTAAGAAGTTGGCTTACGTGCTTATGGAGGCTTAGAGAGTAGATAGCATATTAAAAGCAGAGACATCACTTTGTCAACAAAGATCTGTATATTCAAATCTATGGTTTTTCCTGTAGTCATGTACAGATGTGAGAGTTGTACCACAAAGAAGCTTATGAATTGGTGCTTTTGAATTGTGTTGCTGAAGAAGACTCCTGAGAGTCCCTTGAACTGCAGGAAGAGCCAACCAATCAATCCTAAAGGAAATCAACCCTGAATATTCACTGGAAGGACTGATGCTGAAACTGAAGTTCCAATACTTTGGCCAACTGATGCAAAGAATCAACTCACTGGAAAAGACCTTGATGCTGGGAAGGACTGAGGGCAGGAGGAGAAGGGGGTGACAGAGGATGAGACGGTTGGACGGCATCATTGATGCAGTGGACATGAGTCTGAGCAAGCTGCAGGAGATGGTGAAGGACAGGCTGCAATAACCTGATACAGGCACTGTCATGAGCATCCCAAATGAGGAGACTGTAGTATTGACAGATTAAGAAACTTGTCCCCAAACAAATGGCTTATAAGTGACTAAGCCAGGATTTAGGTCTAGCTATTTGACTCCAAAATCCGCATGCATAACCAGTATGTTCCACTGGCTCTGGTAACCCCGTGGGATAATCTGTAAAGGAATCATGAGGTTGTATAGGCTTGAGGGTCCAGTTGAAGTTCAAGAGAATAGTGACAGCCTCAGTCGAGGTGGAAGCAAGGTCTCTAATATCTGATGACAGAGAATACTGGAAAATCTTTTCAGTGAGTAGAGATCTCTAAAGTGGTGAGTGGCATGTGTGTGGTGTGGGAGAAGCGGTAAAGTCTATCCACACCTGTCAGGGTGTTTTAGTTAAGTCACTTGCTGCTCTGCCTAATATGTGCTCTGACACTTTGAAGAATAGGGTACAGGCTTCTTGAAGGAGGCAGGGTGATGACAGCTGAATTTCCATGTGACATGCATAAGGGATTCTCTGAGACAGGGATAATACTGACAGCTTGGTCCATCTTGCTTTCTTCTGAAAATTTCTAAGCATGGTCCACACACGCACACAAATCTGTGCGTTTATATTTTGATGTGGTTATCAAACAATCAGGTTGATAAGATTGGTGAGGATGAGAAGAATAATAGGGAGTCACATATCAAAGAGAAGCCGGAACACCTGCTTGTTCAGGGATTGGCGCCATCTCTCCCACAGTTGTCTGCCCTGTGATTCTCTCTCACTGTGGCTGGGCAGGAAGGACAGAGTCCACTCACCTGAGCTCTCAGAAGCAGGACCATTGCTTCAGTCCTTATGCCAAGAGATCTGTCTGCTTTGTCTCCCCTTCTGCTCAGTCAGCTTATGGGGAGAGGAGATCAGGCCTTGGAAGACTTGTTGCAGTTAAACAAGTCTCTGTTGTCATATCAGAGAAGATCAAATTTGTGGTCTCATATCAATGTATGGAAGAAAAAAGGCACTCAGCTATTTATTATTTTTTTTTAAACAGGGAAAAGAGCTAGATTGCTAACTAAATAAGTGCTACCAGATTTCCAATAGGTGATAATTGCAAAAGAAAGTCTACATGGGCTATTATTTTGCACTAAAGAGTGAAAAAGCCATTGGAGTTTCAGAATGATAACCCTTTGTCTTCTAGTGTACAGAAGAGTCTTTTGCAATTCTGAAATGCCTGATCAAAATGACATTCACTTGGGTTGAACTAGGCTAGCCATCTAATTGTCCCCATGTTTATTCTGTTCATAGACAGTCATCACCTGAGCCTCTGGTACTACTCCTAACAGAAAGCAGTAGTTGCATTACCCAACAGCATCTGCTTTGATACAGTGATCAAGTGGATGCCTTACTCTATGGTGGTATGTCCAGTATAATGCAACTGACTTTTACTGGACTCCAGATAGATAGATGCAGGCACTGTCTTAGTCCTTGGATAAGATAGAATCAGTTGTGCTTTCTGCTCTCGCATCCTTCTGTGGAAAGGAGGTAAATGCATAAGTAATTTTGGCATAATGCAGATTGAACTGTAACGTAGGTACATGCTGAGTGCAGTGAAAATTATTTGTAGTGATAATATGGGGCTTCCCTGGTGACTCAGATGGTAAAGAATCTGCCTGCAATGCAGGAAACCCAGGTTCAATCCCTGAGTTGGGAAGATCCCCTAGATGAGGGAATGGCTACTTACTCCAGTATTCTTGCCTGGAGAATTCCATACTAGGAGCATTCATATCTTTAATAAACTTCTGTGATGATGGACCTATAAAATGGGAAAAACCTGAGATAGATTTGACCTATAATAACTAACATTTGAGCTATATCTTATCTAGAACATGGACCCACAATAATTTATCTAACATAATATTAGTTAACATTTTTGAGTGCTTATTATGTGTCAGGCTCTGTCCTCCATGGTTTATATAGAATATTCCATTGAATTCCCATACTCTATGAGATAGAAACTGTTGTTTCCTCCATTTACAATTAAATAACATGCTGAGAGAGATTAAATCAGTCTCCATTGCCAGGTACTAGTAATGGTGAAGCTAGAGTTAGAAACTGGGTTTGACTTACTCTAAAACATCTCCATGTTGCTGTGTTTCATATCTGCATATATGGAATGAATGTACCAAGATACAGTGATCTCTAGTGTATAATATTTTCTGCCTCAATAAGGTTCGTCATGGCCCCAAACTACTTCTCCTCAGGTTTCCTCATATCACAAAAGAAATAAATGGTCTTGGGTCAAAATTTAAAAAATTTTTTTTTTTTGCAGTTTTGGTGCCAGGAGTGCTTTTATGCTAGAAATGGCACTGTCAGATTCATGAACACGAGCTGGGTATGAAAGATTGTTACGGAGTCCAAGCTAATGCTGCTTGTCCCGTGAAAGGCCAATAAATTGAGAGATAGGTGTTGGAGCAAAGAATAGGGATTTCGTTCAGCAATCCAGCAAAAGAGTGTCCTGAAGACCCATCTTACCTGAGTTAGGATTCTGGTTTCTTTTATCCTAAAAGGACAGCAGATGTGGCTGATTGTTGCAAACTTCTTCCATGCTAGAATCCTTTGTTCTTATAGTGTCCATATAGGTGTGGTCACAATGTTCCTATAAACCTCCAGCAAGTTAGTTGTCATTTTTTGTTGTGAAACTGTTTATCTCTATATGAATGGGAAAGTGTTATACCCTTAAAGGTTAGAGCCTTGAAGATGGACTATCATATATATTAATATTTCAGGTTAGAGGTACTGTTCTTTTACAAATGTGTAAAATTAGCATGACTAAGCACAGGCATTAGAGGAGAAGGGTTAGAGCTGAGGGAATACATCCAATATGGAGTGAGGTTTGTTCTTGTTCTTCTCTGTTACAATACTAGTTTCGGTCTTTTTTTTTTTTTTTTAATAGCTCATTCTTGTAGAACATCAGAATTCTGGAAGAAGTAGGACAAACAATATGGTAGCTACTAACAAAAGGAAAGTTCTTTAACTTCCTTCAATTAATAAATATGGATATTATATTTTACTTAAAACCAATAAAAAGTCGTTTAAAAATGTACTTCTGAACATGAAGACATGGAAGGATGTCCTTTGGAAAAGTGTGCAGTATGAGATCTGGACTGACTGAACACTGTCACTGATGAAACTGATTTAGTTGTGTCCAATGCTGTCTCAGAGAAGGCGATGGCACCCCACTCCAGTACTCTTGCCTGGAAAATCCCACGGACGGAGGAGCCTGATGGGCTACAGTCCATGGAGTTACGAAGAGTCGGACATGACTGGGCGACTTCACTTTCACTTTTCACTTTCATGCATTGGAGAAGGAAATGGCAACCCACTCCAGTGTTCTTGCCTGGAGAATCCCAGGGACGGGGGAGCCTGGTAGGCTGCCGTCTATGGGGTCGCACAGAGTCAGACACGACTGAAGCGACTTAGCAGCAGAAGCAGCAGCAGCATTGCTGTTTGAGGTTGCGGCGAGAGGCTTCTCACTGGCCCAAGTGAAAAGTGTGAGGCAAAATAGTTGCTTAACCTTTTCATCATAAAGGTAGCCTCTGGTCTGCCTGAAAGTCTGTAGGCCAGGATTTGGGTTTTAACTTTGCTGCTCAATTACATTTGTCAGTTTCTCTCCGCGTCTTCTTCTGTCAAGTGGATGTGAGGGCTCTCTAACTGTAACTTTGGAAATCATGTTTTATTCAGTTTAGGTCTTTCAATGCTTCATGTGCATCTGCCACTGAGAAGGAGGGCATCCTGTGGCCAAAACTCAGCTGTGAAATGGGACTAACAGTACCTATCCATCTACCATCTTGTTGGAAGTTTTCAACTAGATAATGGATATGAAAGCTCCTTAGCTCGGAATGCACCTAGCGTGGGGCTAGGCACATTGCCTATACTAATTTATATAGCATCTGCACAGATTTATGTTGTTCTATCTTCATAACATCATCTGCAGTGGGAAAAGAGGTAGCATTAAATCTGTTTTACAGATGAGGAAACAGGTCCAGAGTGACTGTGACTTATTGGTAATCAAGAGTGGATTAGCAGAATCAGGACTGGATCACAACTCTGCTGCTGGGCACTTTCCCCCTTAAATATGACATATTATTTTACTTTGAATCACAGAATAATGGAGAACAAGGAAATTGAATCTTTTAAAGTAGTTTTTAAAATGTTCTAAAAGACAAAACACTTTCCCCCCCATTTAAAGCAGATTTTTTGGAGACTCATATGTATTAGGGTAAACAGGTCTGTTTGAGAGATAATTCCTCATGGTATTTTATTTTTTTGGTGGGAAGTTGAATTTTTTTCTCTGCAGTAGGAAAATATTACTGTTTTAAGTGAGGTTTGGGAATGTGAAAACAGGCTCTCAGATGAGAATTGTATGGGGCACTTAGCATTCTGAAAAATATTTGAGTCATTATGTTGCAGTTCTAAAATTGAATTAATGCTATATTTAATAAGACACAACAGGCCATGAATTATTACACATTAATTCATACCCAGTGTGTTGCTAGGCACATGGCTGAAAGCTGAGTGCAGTCAATGCAACTAAACATGAATAATCATAATTCACACACCAGAAAGTCCCACTGTAATTACAAAATGCTATTAGAAAGCATTATTAAAAATATTTAGATATATTAAGTTTTATACCTACATGATTCATTATATGTGGTGTTCTCATAAAATCAGCCACTCTCTCCCCTTTTTCATTCCCATAATTTCAGGATTTTCATCCTGAATCCTAGATCTCCACTTGTCTCATCAATAGACTCCCTAAGGCTAGAAATCTTATTCTGTAGTTTTCAGTTGGAAAGAAACAGATCTTTCTCTTAAGCAAGAAGTGTCATGCCAAAATGCGTGGAGCAATGTTTTAAGTAAAGGGGAGTAGAAAAGGGTTAGAAATTATATTGCAGTTTCACTGGAGACAAAACGGTGGTCAGGCTGGTGGGTGCAAGTGGATTTTCCCAGGAGGATGCTGTGGGGCACTGAGGAAGGAGAAACAGAAGGAAGCCCTGATGCTAGTTCCAGATATCACCAGGAGGCTGGGTGAGAGTAAGTTAAAGGCATGATTGTTGTGGCCTGCTTTTATTTTTAATTTCATGAAGAAGTATGGTTTGTGTTAGGAAGATTGCATTTAACGTTGGTAATTGTTGATAAGATATTAAAAGCCAACTCACCCACAAATACATGTATAGTGCTTCCTTAGGAACTACATAGGCATCAATCTCCAGTGACCCAGAAGCGTAATGGAAACCAGTGGAACTCTAGGACAGAGAGCTCTGGGTCCTCACCTCCAGGCCTAAACATGATGAAAGTGAAGTTGCTGTGATGTGTGCAATAAAACTTTAGTTTACATAATATATTAAAATTGTAATATTTATGAAAGAATAAACAGTTGACGGTTCATAAGATATTTTTATAGTCTTATTGATACTTGTATAGCATAACATTTTACTTCATTAAAATGAATAAGTGGAGAAAGATTGACCTTTTACCTCCAATCATTAGAAAAATAAGATTTTTCTTTTAATAATTATAAAAATAATCTTAGCCTCTATTTTTTTTCTGAAAATCTATTCCTGTGCTACCATATTAAATTGTAATTCTATTGTCTATATTATTAAAGTACATTATGAAGTTTATAGGGGCTTCTCGGGTGGTGCTAGTGTTAAAGAACCTGCCTGCCAATGCAGGAGAGGCAAGAGACGTGGGTTTGATCCCTGGGTGGGGAAGAGCCACTGAGGAGGAAATGGTAACTTGCTGTAGTATTCTTGCCTGGAAAATTCCATGGACAGAGGAACCTACAGTCCAGGGGGTCGCAAAGAATCGGACACGACAGAAGCAATTTGGCACGCACCTGCATGCAAGTCTAGCTATTATATTAATACCTTGTCTTATAAACTTCATGTATATGTGAGTGCTAAGTTGCTTCTATTGTGTCCAACTCTTAGCAACCCTGTGGACTGTAGCCTGCCAGGCTCCTCTGTCCAAAGGATTCTCTAGGCAGGAATGCTGGAGTGGGTTGCCATGCCTTCCTCCAGGAGATCTTCCTGATCCAGAGATCGAACTTGTGTCTCCTCTGTCTCCTGCGTTGGCAGTGGGGTTCTTTACCACTAGCACTGTCTAGGAAACCCAATAGTTAGATTTACATACTATTAAAAGCCAAACCAGGAGGGATATCGCTAAAATTAATGAACCAAGTTTAATTTATGTTTCTATTATCAAGACTAATTGTAAGAACTTCCACCTTGATTAGAGTCCATAGTACACAAAAATATGCTTAAATTTTTTGAGAATGTTTGAATTGCTCAAGTATCATAGGACATTAGACTTGACCAAGACATTCATCTGTTCAGACTAAGGTTGGAAAAATGAACTTCATTAAACAATAAACCAAAATACCAATTAAAGATCTCTATTGTCTCTGTCATACATTTACTGGTTGTGACTTTCTTGCACATATTGTATTGAATATACAGCCATCTTCAGCCATCTTAAACATGTTGTAAACTAAACTACAAGTAAAACCACTGCACTTAATTAACGTTGCTAGTTCTGTTCTCAACCCAGTGCGGTAGCTCTCCAACTTCCAAAGAGTGACAATATCACTTGGCCAGTTAGTTAAAACCCAGATTGCTGTACCCTAACCCCAGAGGTTCTGATTCAGTAGGTCTGGGTAGGGCTCAATAATTTGCTGTTTCCATTAAGTTTCCAGGTTTGTCAAACTGTTACTGTTGCAGCTTTGAAACCACACTTTGAGAACTTATGTTGGTGGTTTTCACAGTTTGAGAACCACTGATGGTGTTTTTTTTTTTTTTTAAATACAATTACTGTTTTCTTTGATGTTATTAGCACACAAGTTGGTGTGTGCTAAACCCTGGCAGAGTTTGTGATTTGTTTTCTTGATATCCAGTACCATAAGTTAATAAATATAGATTGAAAGAAAAACATTCAACATAGGATTCCTCCTAAGCTCTTTATGGGCATTAGTAGGTCGAAGGCTTTCAATCACAAAAGGTATATGCATATTCCCGGTGTATGAGTTTGTTGTTGTTGTTTTTACTGTCCTGCAAATGGCAGAACTAACTAGAAAAAAAATGCCTATTAAATCCACATGTGGCTGAACCATGGTACCAATTGAACTCTTGTTTTCTACTATGTAAGGAAATATGTTCTCAAGTTAATAATGATTAAAATTATGACAGCTTAAAATGTCCAAAGTGCTTTAACATGTATTACCTTATGGTGATTGCAGCCATGAAATTAAAAGATGCTTGCTTACTCCTTGGAAGGAAAGTTATGACCAACCTAGACAGCCTGTTAAAAAGCAGAGACATTACTTTGCCAACAAAGGTCTGTCTAGCCAAGGCTATGGTTTTTCCAGTGGTCATGTATGGATGTGAGAGTTGGACTATAAAGAAAGCTGAGCACCGAAGAACTGATGTTTTTGAGCTGTGGTGCTGGAGAAGACTCTTGAGAGTCCCTTGGACTGCTAGGAAATCCAACCAGTCCATCATAAAGGAGATCAGTCCTGGGTGTTCATTGGAATGACTGATGTTGAAGCTGAAACTCCAGTACTTTGGCCACCTGATGTGAAGAGCTGACTCATTGGAAAAAGACCCTGATGCTGGGAAAGATTGAGGGCAGGAGGAGAAGGGAACGACAGAGGATGAGATGGTTGGATGGCGTCACTGACTCAATGGACGTGTTTGGGTAGACTCCGGGAGTTGGTGATGGACAGGGAGGCCTGGTATGCTGCGGTTCATGGGGTCACAAAGAGTCGGACACAACTGAGCGACTGAACTGACTGATTGACTGACCTTATTTAATCCTCTCAAAAGTTCTATAAGAAAGATCTTAATTACAGTAACTTTAAAGTGTGTTCTGCCTATGGTCCTACAGTCAGTCCCTGATGGAGTCAGGATTCGAATCTAGACTCTTTGACTCTGGATCCTGTGCCATTTCTACTTGCCGTAACATTTCTAAGTGTCACCTAGGACCTTGAGACTCTGGGGTCATATGACTCTGTCTGGAAGCCTCAACTGCTGAACCTGAGTTTTTAACTCTTCTTACCTGAATTTTTTGGTTTAGCACCTATTGATCTTGAACCCAGAGTGCCTACTTGTTCCTTTATACCTAAGCCTTGATACTTTTCTGCTTTAAATGTCCTTATCGGATTTGATCTGTAGCTCACTGTGGTTACTTTCATTTGCCCTTTCTGTCTAGCAGTTCAGGTCCTTTTTTAGCCCAAGAGATTCAAGCTCAATATAGAATGATAAGGCAAATGGAATCAAATGTTATTTTTTTAAAACATAAATTTATTTATTTTAATTGGAGTTAATTACTTTACAATATTGTATTGGTTTTGCCATACATCAACATGAATCCTTGAAAAGCAGATGGTTGTTGTCATTTAGTCACTAAGTTGTGTCCAACTCTTTGTGACTCCATGGAGTGCAGCCCAGCAGGCTCCTCTGTTTTTGGGATTTCTCAGGCAAGAATTCTGGAGTGGGTTGCCATTTCCTTCTCCAGGGGATCTTCCTGACCTAGGGATTGAACCTGTGTTTCCTGCATTGGCAGGTAGATTCTTTACCACTGAGCCACCAGGGAAGCTCCAAAAAGCAGATTACCTCAAACTTAATATCAGCAGGGTTTTCTCCAGCTTTGAATTCAAAAGATTGACCACTATGCCAGTGGACTAGAGAAATTTCCCTAATTGCTGAATTTAGGGACAAGTCAGATCATCATGATTATGGCAATGAGTGAAATCCCCACTCTTAAACCAGAGCACTAGTGCATAAGTATATGGTTTATAGGTCCTTTGAGATATTAATTATTGATCAGTCAAATATGGAGCAATATTAAGTATGGGTGCCAACTGAGGATGCCATTCTGATAGGGCTCATTCCTGGCATTAAGAAGACTAGGTTCATAGTCCTCAAAGCTGTGTTTTTTCCATACACCTTTTAGATTGTATGAAGTTGACTTACTCTTCAGTTGTCCAAAGTGCCAATTATAATGGTAGAAGACAAGTGAGGTACCCAGCAACCTCAATTAGCATAAATGAAGGTACATACCATTAAGCTGAAGAATACATGGTGTGTCTGTCTGACTAAAGAAACACCAGTGATGAAAGCAGAGCAATGCCACCAGAAACAGGGGGGCTGAGGTCGCCTTCAGGCCCATGGAGAGTTAATATTAGCCCTCTTTAGACATGAAAAATAATCATTAAACACTGCTTGTCAATTAATGCCAACTTAAAGAAAGGCCCTACACTTAGATTAAGTGAGGACCATGGGTTGCTTGAGAACAGCAAGAAAAGAGGAGGGGAAAGGGTATAAAATAATGGAAGAGATAAGGTAAAAAGGAAGAATAACATGTACTTTTGCAAAGTTGGGGCACTCATATATCTAATTAGAGTTTCAATGCAGGAGCCCAATTTAACCTTAGGGAGTCTTTATATTCATGTCACTGTTGTACACAGCAATCAATTCAACTCTGGCATCTTACTTGCAAGTTGAATTTTCATATTACATTAGTGGAGCCCCAGTCTCTTTGTATTTTTAATGGAAATTTTCTTTCTTGGAGCTTTGGTATTTATTTTGTCTTCTAGAAAATTCTATGTTGAGAGGAACAATAGCCATTTAGATACTGGAATTCAAAAGAGTCAGTGGCTTCTTGACATTAACCCATTTCTTTCTTCATAAATGCAGTTGTAGTACTTTTGGAATCATATCTCTCCTTAATCATTTCTGCTTGAGAGAATTTAGAGGACTAATCAATGTATGTTCAACAAAACAGCCTGGTGCACTAACCAGTGGATGGCGATAAAAGACTCCAGAATTCTGTCCCTTGTGACTGACTAGTGATTACAAATCATCTCACAATTGAGTTCCTCCCAAATCTCTAACATGGAATTTTGACTTTGTCCTCTCCTCCTATTGTCTTCAGCAGATTCATGTTTAGCTGGCAATTTCTAATCTTGGAACATATTATAGACCCACAGCCTATTGCTCAATATAGCTAAGAAGTCAATAGTTCTAGACCTCGTGTCAGATGGGGAACTAAAACCAGAGAGATTAGTATTTTGCCCCGAATCAGAGGGCTCGGTAGGAAGTGATTTAAAATCACTTAAAATCACTTTAAAATTATGATTTAAGTCATATCATGTAATGTAGAACTCAGCATATAATTAAGTCCTCTTAAGCAGAAATTTATGAATTCCCATGCCATACCTTTTTGGCCAAGCCCTAGTATAAGGCTGTTTATTGGGTCAGATCTAAGTATTATTGATGCCTGTAATTTGTCTCTGACAATATAAGTAAGAGACTATTATGTCCCAACTCCTGTTGTCTTTAATGTGGTTTTCATCTGAGATCTCGGAAACTAAATGTGCTTTGGCCTATCTCAATATATGCATGGTTTCGTCTGACTGGCAGTATGTGGGCAGAATCAGCAACCAATACAGACTCTATATGAGCTCGCCAACTTAGAGCAATGATGAGCCACAGAAAGGTGCATTCTGTACACCTGGGTACCAGCCAGAGAGCCAGAACAAAAGAGTGTGCATCAGGGTAGCAGCAGGGAACTGATGGGGAGATTGGCTGTTAACCCAGGACACCCTTAATTTGTTAGTCTAAAGAGACTGAAGGAAACATTGATTATCATTGCCTGAATATGTGTGCTGAGCATCAAGGTGCAGGCACATTTAGTCTTGGGCCACATTCTGTGGTGGATTGTGAGGCTAAGAGAAAAAGAAATCCCTCAGCTATATATGATCAGATACACATTAATTCATACCAGATAATTTAATTGCAATATTACAATATATTAATACAATTTGTCACTTGAATCTCTGAGGACAAGTCCTGTTTTTTTTTTAATCTCAAGCACTACTCACTGCTTGGGACATTGGAGAGGTCAAATAAATGTTTATCTAAACAGTTTTATTCAGTTCACTACTATAAAAGAATGGTTTTGCAATGCCAAAGAATGTTTAAACTACTGCAAAATTGCACTCATCTCACACACTAGCAAAGTAATGCTCAAAATCCTCCAAGCCAGGCTTCAACAGTATGTGAACCATGAACTCCCAGATGTTCAAGCTAGATTTAGAAAAGGCAGAGGAACCAGAGTCAAATTGCCAACATCCTCTGGATCATGGAAAAAGCAAGAGAGTTCCAGAAAAACATCTACTTCTGCTTTGTTGACTATACCACAGCCCTTGACTGTGTGGATCACAACTAACTGTGGAAAATTCTGAAAGAGATGGGAATACCAGACCACCTGACCTGCCTCCTGAGAAATCTGTAAGCAGGTCAGGAATCAACAGTTAGAACAGGACATAGAACAACAGACTGGTTCCAAATTGGGAAAGGAGTACATCAAGGCTGTATGTTGTCACCCTGCTTATTTAACTTATAAGCAGAGTACATCATGTGAAATGCCTGGCTGGAGGAAGCACAAGCTGGAATCAAGACTGCCGGGAGAAATATCAGTAACCTCAGATATGCATGTGACACCACCCTTATGGCAGAAAGTGAAGAGGAACTGAAGAGCCCCTTGATGAAAGTGAAAGAGGAGAGTGAAAAAGCTGGCTTAAAACTCAACATTCAAAAAACGAAGATCATGGCATCCAGTTCCATCACTTCATGGAAAATAGATGGGGAAACAATGGAAGCAGTGACAGACTTTATTTTCTTGGGCTCCAAAATCACTACAGATGGTGACTGCAGCCATGAAATTAAAAGATGATTGCTCCTTGGAAGAAAAGCTATGACCAACCTAGACAGCATATTAAAAAGCAGAGACATTACTTTGTCAACAAAGGTCCGTCTAGTCAAAGCTATGGTTTTTCCAGTAGTCATGTATTGATATGAGAGTTGGACTCTAAAGAAAGCTCAGTGCCAAAGAATTGATGCTTTTGAACTGTGTTGTTGGAGAAGACTCTTGAGAGTCCCTGGGACTGCAAAGAGATCAAAGCAGTTAATCCTAAAGGAAATCACTCCTGAATATTCATTAAAAGGACTGATGCTGAAACTGAAGCTCCAGTACTTTGGCTACCTGATGGGAAGAACTGACTCATTGGAGAAGACCCTGATCCTAGAAAGACTGAAGGCAGGAGGAGAAGGTGATGACAGAGGATGAGATGGTTGGATGGCATCACTGACTGGATGGACATGAGTTTGAGCAAACTCCAGGAGTTGGTGATGGACAGGGAGGCCTGGTGTGCTGCAGTCCATGGGGTTGCAAAGAGTTGGACACGACTGAGTGACTGAACTATAGAGGTACTTACAATTTTCCAGGTGGTGGGGAAGAAGCAAAGGTAAGCCACACATAATCATTACATTCAAAGAGTTTACAAATTCTAATGAGTGAAATGCAAAAGATAATAAAGATTAGAAAAAGTGTTGCAGGGGGGTGAAACTGGTAGATATTTCATTAGACAAAGAACAGGGGAGGCCTTCATAGTAGAACCATATAAGCCGAGCCATGGAGGACAAATGGAGATTGAGAGGTGATGGACTAGGAAGGAGCAAAGAACAAGATAAGTCTAGCCAGGACTTGAGAAAGTTCTAGGCCATGATCAAAACGTGTCCTCAGAGGTAGAAGAGGAGGAGGAGGTGTTTGTGTTTGTGTGTGTGTGCATACGCACACTCCATGAGTGTGTATGTGTGATAAATTCATGAATTTATCTGGGAGAAAACCTTGGATGAGTTGATTTCAGTAAATAGTAAGAATCACTTAGTCACAACTATGTATTAGTGTACCTTCCAAGAGCATACCAAATAGAGAGTGAGAAGTCAGTTACAAAGTTACTGTATAAACTTAAGCTGGAGATAATAAAGGCCTGAAAAAAATGTATGGCAGCCAGAAATGTAAAGGAGGAAATGGATTCAAGAGATAATGTAGGGTTTATAATGAAAAGAAGGTGATGAGGAAGATTAATTGTCAAAAATGACTGGTATTTTATACTAGAGCAATATGAGATCCCAATGACATTAACTGAAATAAGGATAAAAGGAAAGGAAAATTTAAGGGGTTGAAAAAATTGAACAGCTAACCTAATTCTCAAAAGATGGTACTTGAATCAGAGGTACTTTATTTTTTATCCATCTCCACTCTGAAATCCTAATCACCTCTGCCACACTGAGGAGTTGGTTGGCCGCATGCAAGTTATGGAAGGTGTGAGCAAGACTCTACTGGAGTGGAGGGGGATCGGGCCTGGAGAGACCCCTACAGGCTGCAGCAGAGTACTCAGAGTGTGAGGACTAGAATACTATGCATCCTGGAGAGTCAACTTGAGTCACCCTTAGGTCACTCCTGAGAAAGAGCAGCACCCCCAGGAAGTGGCCTTACTGGTTCCCGGAAGCTATGAGGAAGTGGCATCTTACTCTGGAGGCTGGAGGAACCCCAGCCTTCACTGCAGTAGAGACTGGGGAGGAGCTTCCTTCCAATGCCCAGGTAACAGACTGGCAAATTGACTGCTGGATTTGACCTGTGGAAGCAACGTTCTTCTTTTTGAGGCACCCCAAACTCTGGATATGAGATTTGAGAGTGAGTTAGAAATTAATAAAGAAAACTCAGCAATAACAGGAGAAGAATAGCATCTTCTAAGAGAAATAGAACTGCTAGTGGAGACTGAAAACAATTTGAACAGAAAAATAATAAGAAAACAAATGCAGTTTTAAATATCTTACATTCTTGGAATTAAAAAACACATAATTTTTGAATTAAAAAAATCAATACATGAGAAGGAGGAGAAGATAGTTACCATTGAGTCCTGAATCAGTGGCCTGGAAAATTAGGTGAGAGGGGAGAAAAAACAGCTGAGAACAGAAATGGAAAGGTAGAGAAAACAAGAAGGGAAAGATAAGTGATTTTGGAGAACAGGCGCTCAAGATACAAATAGGAATTCCAAAAGAAGAAGTAGGAATCAGTGGAGATGAGCAATAATAAGACAAATAATAGAAGACAATTTCTGTGTACTGAAGGAAGAGTCGAGCCAAAGAATCAAAAGGTTCACTGAATTCCTGGCATAATTGTTACACACACACACACACACACACACACACACACACACACACACACACACAAGCAACAAACTAGTCCTAGCCCAGGAGTCTCTGAGTTCAAAGGATACAAGGGAAATTGTGTAGACTCCCAGAGAGAAGGAACCAACTGTTTTAAAAATAAGGAATTAGGAATTAAACTGGCAGTTAGACCTCTTATCTACAACACTGGAAAACAGAAAGTAACAGAGTGAAATCCAAAGATAGCCAAGAGAAAAAGAAGACAATCCAAAAATTCTGTATCTAGTCAAAATATCCCTTACTTTTTTTTGGGGGGGGGGAAAACCTGAGGATGCATAATAATTCAGAGAATGTATTATCTACATACCATATCTGGGGAGAATATTCAAGAAAATCTCCAACAAAGAATAATCGAATGAAAACAGATGATGAATGTATATGTGTAAAAGTGTATGTGTAATATTGTAGCATGATGTGAACATATAAGTGCTAAATAAAGATTCTTGAAATAGACGTAATATGACTAATGATGCAAACTTTAGGGATGGGGCCTGGCATAGTAGAGTGGGGAAAGAGGGAAGTAAAAACATTCTGATGACTACTGATTGGATCTAGTCAACATGGATCCTGTTTTATTTATATTTTTGACATTTGTGCATCATTAATTTTTTTCATATAATTATGATTTTTTTAAAAAACCTAGTGCATCAAAGAATTATTTATTTTGATTAGAGTCTTTTGGTGCTCCTTTAAATTTTGTATCCAAAGCCAGTGCCTTACCTGTCTTAACTTGGTCCCAGCCTTTCCAACAAAAAGGGAAATGGAAGAAGAAAAAAGCAGAGTCACAGAGCCAAGTAAGAAGAAAGTTTTAAGAAGGGCATCAACAGAGGTAGCATAGCATACAGGCTGAGCAGAGTTCATGGGGTCTTGTGCTAGGCAAACTGTGGTACTAGCTGCAGTCACGTAGTAAAGTCTCAATGAGCACTTTTAGAAGTAGAAGCTACTGATAAATACAATGATTAAGCATGGTATTGGTTTTATAAATGAGAAAGTCAGTCGTTAACAATTCCAACAAGCTTTTGTCCTTAACGATGACATCACAAAAAATTTCTGTGAAGAGAAATGACTTGGACTTAGGGCATCACCAAAAGCAAATAGCTGCTACTTATCTTTGGTTATTGAGGCAACACTGAGATGAAACTGGTCTTTGAAGGAAAGTTTCTAGGAAGTCCATGTCTCCTTGGATGTCACATAGCCAGGAAAACAACACAGGCTGTCAAATATCATTGTTATCCCCCTCTCACATGGGTAGCCATGACTGTGGAAAATGATGTGTTCTCCTTTCTTATCCATCCTTCATTGCACACATTAACTTCTGAAGGAATAAAAATAGGGAACTTATAGACTCTATCTTTTTTACGGCCCCTCTTCAGGCAAGACTCCCTTTAGGACTTACTCTTCCTGTACATACTTCTAGAAGTGTTGCCAAGGAAACCCAAAACAAAGACGACTTCATGCACTGAAAGCAGGAAAATGCATCAGCACCTCTAATCTTTGTACATTACCATGGATTGACAGTCTCCATCCTTTTTCTAAGTGAAGTTTTAAAGAACACCCTTAAAGCACTCCACATTTTTTTTTCATTCTAGGATGCAGTCAATAGGGAGTTTTTTCTCTTATCTTTTGGCTACTTTACAAGTGTTTTTGCCATTATTTCACAGTTTATATATCCAAAAGTAAACAGTACAATAATAGCAACTCTTCATTTTAAAAAAAATGAAATGATTAAATAAAGAAAATGTAGTTTTTTATTCCATATTGACTTCTGTAAGCATCACCTCTACCAAATATTGCTGTGGCTTATATGTTAATTTTAGAACTCCCAAGGCTAGTGTAAATATCAGTGGAACAGATCTTCTGTTGTTGCTTGTCAGAGTATATAACCCAATAAACCTGCTAACACCTCAAAATCTTTTGTGTATGAATTGACTAGCTGTAGGAGTTAATTGTCATAGCTGAATAAGGGTCATTTTCAACACTGCAAATTGATATATCTGATTTAATTCATTAGATTGTCTTTTGCATCATGTTATTAGAACAGGAAGAATGCACTGTATTAAACAAGAGTCTTTAGGGGGAAATAAAATCTCGATACTTGACTAGTGACATGGGCAGTGCATGGCTGAAAAAAAATAACCAGATTTTTAATTAAAAAAGAAGTATATTGTATAAGCAGAGGGGTTTTGGAGTAAAATCTGGAGTAAGATCTGGTAAAAACTAGGAGGAATGAAGGTGGATAGAGTAAGAGTATCCGTTTGGGAATTGGAAAGAATGGTCATGGAAACTAGATTTGAATCTGAGTGGGTGTGTGTCTCTGTGTGTCTGTTATCCAAAAAACCAAGTTTAACTTTCCCTGTGGTCATCTCCTTCTGAAGGGCGCTTTTTTCTTGACTGTATCTTGTCTCGGGGTATTATTTTTGAGAAACCGCACGCAGCCTCCAGGGAAGAGATAAATGTGATGTTGTGAGAAGTGAAGGGACTCGTATACCAGCCACCTGTGTCATATGGAGGCAGCCCAGAGAGGTAGCACTTTAGGAGGTGTGGCAGCTATCATGTGATAATCATATCCTTGGAGAATCACAGATCCAAGTCGTTCTTCTTGCCTCACAATGCCCTAGGGTGTGATTATCTTATGATAACCATCTTAAAGATGTCTTTTTTGCTCAATTAACACATACTTCCATGAAAATTAGCTATCAAGATGAGTTACAAAATACTGATATTTAACATGACAGATTAAAATAGTACAGATGTCTTCTTCCAATTATTGCAATTTGCATTCTGGACAAGGAAAACTACTTGGATGAGTCACTCAAGTTGCTAACATTTATAGGTTTTGTAATTGTATATGATTACCAGATTTCTTCATATTGGGCAAACTCTGTATTTTCCTGACAGAGCTGTCTTTTTGAAAGGCAGACCCAGGCAGGTTTACATGCGTGTCTTCAGCTCCTATCAGTTTATTCTGTTTGGACCTGCCTTTACAAAACTTCCCCAGGGATCCCAGTACATTTTTCATCTGATGTAACGCATGCAATGAGGAGGAGCCAGACCATTTGCTTTTCGAGCATTTGCTGGCACAGAGTAAAACATACTACTTGTCATATGTGCACAGGGGCTTGGAATATTTCTTGAGAATAAATGGGGTAGTGAAATGAGTAAAAGTCTGTACATTGTTGAAGGAGTTGGTATTGATCTGAGTTCTCCCTGATTCCTGGCAGAGTGCAGTAATGCCTCTATGGACCATGGGTTCCTTCTCTGAAAGTAAGCATATCCATTCATATAATCTCTAATTTTCTTTCCAGCTTAAAATGTCTGTGCTTCTGCAGTGACAATACATATGGCCTTCTGATAGAGGAGGGTGCTAAATGGTTAGGTGTTTTCTGTACCAGAGGTATAGAATTGGTATATAATTTAAAGACTCAAGAAACAATTTACAGTTAACCCCAGGTTAACCTGGGGTATCCTCTAATGCACATTAATGAAGTCTCCTTTATGTACAGTTGGGAAGATCCCCTGGAGGAGGAAATGGCAACCCACTCCAGTATTTTTGCCTAGAGAATCCCATGGACAGAGGAGCCTGGTGGGCTACAGTCCATGGGGTTGCAAAGTTGGACACGACTGAGTGACTAATACTATACTTTCTAAAATGCTTGGGGTGGTAGTTCTCAACTGGATGCAGGGACTGTTGACAATGTCTGGAGACAGTTTTGGTTGTCACACTGAGGGGAATGCTATTGGCATGTAATGGATAGAGACCAGGGATGGTGCTAAACATCCTGAACTGCACAGGACAGCTCCCCGGACCACCTCCCATCCCCCTCAAGAACTACCCAGGCCCAAATGTCAAGTGCTTAGGTTGAGAAATCTTGCTTAGGGCAAATTCCTTACATCTCTAACCCTGTTTCCTCATCTGTAAAATAGAGGTGATAATACGAACCTAATGGAGTTTCTGTGAAGCAATGCACATAAAGCAGCTAGCCTGCATACATATATTGGGTTGACAAAAAAGTTCATTCGGATTTTTCCATAAGATGATACAAAGACCCTAATGAACTTTTTGGCCAACCCAATAATAAAAACTCCTTAAGTGTCAACAATCATGACTAATTTAAAATTTAAAAGTGCCAATAATATTTTTAAAATACGCTTGCTGCTATTGTTCAGTTGCTAAGTTGTATACAACTCTTTGCGACTCCATAGACTGCAGCACGCCAGGCTTCCCTGTCCTTCACTATCTCCTGGAGCTTGCTCAAATTCATGTCCATTGAGTTGGTGATGCCATCCAACCATCTCATGTTCTGTCACCCCATTCTCCTGCCCTCAATCTTCCCCAGCATCAAGATCTTTTGCAGTGAGTTAGCTCTTCATGTCAGGTGGCCAAAGTATTGGAATTTCAGCTTCAGCATCAGTCCTTCCAATGAGTATTTGCTGTACACGTGGAAGAAAAATCCTTTTGAGTCAGTTTTTCAGTGACTCTTTCATCAAGTATGCCAACAACTTGAGAGGTGTCCTGGACCTCTGAAACAGTGTACCACAGTGGTTCAGAAGATATGGTCCCTGAACCTGCTGCATCAGCATCACTTGGAAACACATGAGAAATACAAATTCTTCAGCCTCTTCCCAGATCTACTGAATCAGAAATTCTGATGATGGAGTCCAGGAAACTGTTTAAACAAACCCTCTCGGTGATTCTGATGCAAGCTAAAGTTTGAGAGTCACTGCTCTACCATATACATTGGGAATAAGTCCTCAATGAGGGAACTAGATCTCATCTTTTTAATTACTCAACACCTGGTTGAGTGCCTTGTATGTGGTATGTACTTGGTAACATGATTGAATGGGATGAAAAGCTAATTCATGAGCAGGACTTGATCCTACATTTTGACAGTTGTCCCTGCAGTTTGTCATTGACTGATGTTGACAGATACAGCTGAGTTATACTCACGGACCCTAATCTCTCTGCCTGTACCAGGTGTAAGGCAGCATGCCTGTGGGCTAAAGAGGCCACTTGTGCTTACAAGTTGAGACCTGCCAGCACAGCTCAAGTGATCCTACACCTTAGTTAAGGCCAAACAGATGGAGAAGTTTCATTAGAAATAATTAAACTCAAATGCAACAAACCCAGGAGTTTGACAGAACTGCACCTGTGGCTGTCATCAGATCATTCCTCTGTTGTTTATATTGGAGCAATTTTGCAACTCATAAGACAAGTGTTTTGGGGATGTTTGTGTATATATTTGGATTAAAGATGTAAATTTCATTTTCTGAATCTCCTTTTTGGTATTCAAAATTGAATGTAGCTGAAAATATAAATCACACTGTAGAAATATGGAACCAAGAAGAAAATATAATGATTTAAACTTAAAGTCATCCTCTACTCTTGTTGCATGGATCTAGAAGAGGGATTCAGATAATTAATCATAGTAAGACTTGTTGAAACCCTAGTAGTTTATGGGTCAACATGTCTAGTGATAGGTTTTTAAATTATAAACATGGAAAGTAAATATGAGAAAGGCAGCATACTTGGAAGATAGTTTAAAAAATACTCACTACATGAAATGTGAAAGTTATAAATCATAATTGTACACTGGACATTCAAGAGGCCATCATTAGAGTTAGGCAGTAGAATGTTACCAAGGTTATTGAGGCTTCCTTTAGATCCTTTGTTCATTGCAAACCCCTGGCTGCTATAGTGTTAACCCCCGTAACCCCTCTACTGAGTTGTGCTTTAAAAAACCTTAATACATATGTACTTATCCATAACTTACTTATTTTTAGAGTTTGCTGGGTTTTTTTTACTTTGTTATAAATATCATACCATATGCATTTTCTGTGATCTGCTTTTCATTCAGTTTTATTCATGTAGTTATGAATTCTATGCTGATAGTCCATTTATGACTATATTATAGATTATTCATTCTCCTGTCCAGTTTGGATGTTCATTCATTCATTTATTCATGATTAAATGGTACTAATTGGAAAAACTCTCTTGCATATATACCCCAACTACTTTATCTGGAAAGCAAAGTAGTTCAACCAACATTTTAAAACTTGGAGTTCAAGGCACCCTTTAGTCCTTGCTTTTTGGTGATTTGTGATCTTTACATACATCTATTTAATCTACTAGATGTGAGTTTTTTTGTGGGCAGGAATATATCTATTTCTTTTCTATTTCTCTAGCACCCAAGATAGTTCTTGATGCATCATAGATACAGAAGTGGGAATGATTGTAAGTTACAGAAAAGCAACTCAAACTGGGTTAATTGGGTGCATTTTTGAAAAGAATATATTGATTGATTTACCTGAAAGTCTCAGATGTGACCCCCTAGAAACTTCAGGCTCTGTCATCATGGCATCCTGCCTTTAAAAAGAGGGAGACTCCTTTGTAGCTCCTGCTGAAATTTCTGGATCCATTCTCACTGGCCTAAATTGGTTCTTTGCTCATCCCTGTGGTGAGACTGTGATCCCAGGTTAAGAAATGCTATGGGTTTCTTATGCCCAAGTCACATATTCCAGCCTTGGGACCCAATCCAAGTGGTCTTTACTAAGAGCAGGAATGAAGTTCTCCCAAAGCAAAATTCAGAGCTCCCAAAGTGAAGAAAAGGACTTCCCTGTAGGTCAAATGGTAAAGAATCTGCCTGCAAGGCAGGAGACCTGGGTTAGATCCCTGGGTGGGGAAGATCCTCTGGAGAAGGGAATGGCAATCCAGTCCAGTATTCTTGCCTGGAGAATTCCATGGACAGAGGAGCCTGGCAGGCTATAGTTTGTGGGGTTGCGAAGAGTTGGACATGACTGAATGACTAACACTTCACTTCAAAGTGAAGAAATAGATGTAGAAACAATAAATCTCTACTATGATAGATCCTTGATAAATTCTAATTGAAAAGAGTAGACAAAACTTCAGAGAAGACAATGGCACCCTACTCCAGTACTCTTGCCTGGAAAATCCCAGGGGCGGAGGAGCCTGGTGGTTTGCTCTCTATGGGGTCGCACAGAGTCAGACACGACTAAAGCAACTTAGCAGCAGCAGCAGCAGCAGCAGCAGACAAAATTTAAAAATCATACAAATAGGAATTGATCAAAGGGTATGGGGATTTAGCAAGGATTCAGTGGGCTTCCCTGATAACTCAGTTGATAAAGAATCTGCGTGCAATGCAGGAGGCCTCAGTTCAATTCCTGGGTCAGGAGGATCCCCTGGAGAAGGGATAGGCTACCACTCCAGTATTCTTGGGCTTCTCTTGTGGCTCAGCTGGTAAAGAGTCCACCTGCAATGCAAGAGACCTGGGTTTAATCCCTGGGTTGGGAAGATCCCCTGAAGGGAAAGGCTTCCCTGCTCCTGGCCTGGAGAATTCCATGCACTGTACAGTCCATGGGGTTGCAGAGAATTGGACATGACTTTCAGTTTCACTTCACAGTTTATAAAATGATCCAAAGGGTGCATTTATAATGAAAAGTATTTTTCTGATGGTGAAAAAGAGAAAGAGGAAAAGAAAAAGACATGAGTTATGATTATTTCAGCATAAATTCTGGGGCCGTGGGCTGAGTGCTTCAGAGATGCTAGAGGTAATGAGGCAATGAAAACAGGTAGTGGGATATGGAGAGGGGTTAATAGGAAGCCTCAGCAATGGGATCACTTTGGTGTCAAGAAAAAGCTGAATTTGTAGGAGGGAGATAGAAAGCAGGGGTTTACCAGTGCCAATTTGAAGTTGACACATACAATTTGATTTCATTGAAGAAGATAATTTTTATCTATTTCAAGTTCCCTTAATTCTATGTGCTCTGTTTGGGGGATATGAGATCTTCTTCTTTTCAAAGAGACAGAACATTAAGGTGTATGAAATACTTCCTTCTTGAAGAGTTACTATACTGTGACTATAAAAAGAGATATATGCAAGGCATATAGTTATCTAGGTATCATCATCATTATTATTTGCTAATAAACTTAGAGCAGAGAGAGCAATCTCTATGCCCGTTAAGCATAAACACAAGAGATGCAACTATAATTTAATTTTCATAGGTTCAGAGTGTGAACATAAGTCCAAGTTAAGTCTCAAAATTCTGAGGGGGTTTTATGACTTTTCCACAGTGAGGGAAACATCATGAAAATTATAGTAACTTAAGGAAGAATTAATTTTTTTCTTAAAGCTATGAAGATTCAGTTTGGTGGGATTGTTTCCATAGCAGATAAGATGGTGGTAAAGAACTGATGGACTTATCAGGCCTGGGTGATTCCCACCTGGTCTTGGCCCCTTCCAATGCCATTGGTCCTTGCCTACTTTGTAGTTGTTTATACACCTTACACAATGGACTTTCCTGAGTTTCATTCTTATAGTCATTTCTCTTTCTCTCCCCTTATTTCCCAGAAGTCTTAGCTGTTCTTATTTATTTCAGCTGTTACATCTATACAGATAACTTCAGATTGTCATCTCCAGTTATGTAGTCTTAAGTGTCAGTAGGATGTCCTCTAGATACCTTAAACTCAGCATATCCAAAGGCAGGCTACCTATTGTCATTGCATGAGAATTGCTTATCCTGACTTTCCTGTTTTATTTATTGACATCCAAATCTCCTGGTAGCTCAGCTGGTAAAGAATTTGCCTGTAATACAGGAGACCCCAGTTCGATTCCTGGGTCAGGAAGATGCCCTGGAGAAGGAATAGGCTACCCACTCCAGTACTCTTGGGTTTCCCTGGTGGCTCAGACAGTAAAGAATTCGCCTGCAATGTGGGAGACCTGGGTTCAATCCCTGGTTTGGGAAGTTTCCCTGGAGAAGAGAACAGCTACCTACTCCAATATTCTTGCCTGGAGAATTCCATGGACAGAGGAGCCTGGTGAGCCACCATCTATGGGGTCAGACATGTCTAAGTAACCAAACCACCATGAATAGATGAGAGAACCTGTCTTTTCCATTCTATGGCTACTACTCTACCTAAGTCTTTTATTCCTTTTGGTCTGCTTTTTGCATTAGGTTTTCCTCCCATCTTGTCTATCTCACTATTAATCCATCGTTTGCACCAAGACCAGATTAATTCTCCTAAAGTACAACTCTAATTTAACTCAATACCTCAGTTAAAGGCAAGAAGAAAAGGCAAAAACAAAACTCCATTAGCTCCCTCAATCAGTTCAGTTCAGTCAATCAGTTGTGTCCAACTGTTTGTGACCCCATGGACTGCAACACACCAGGCTTCCCTGTCCATCACCAACTCCTGGAGTTCACTCAAACTCATGTCCATCAAGTCAGTGATGCCATCCAACCATCTCATCCTCTGTCATCCCATTCTCCTCGTGCCTTCAATCTTTCCTAGAATCACAGTCTTTTACAATGAGTCAGTTCTTCGCATCAGTTGGCCAAAGTATTGGAGCTTCAGCTTCAGCTTCGGTATCAGTCCTTCCATGAATATTCAGGGCTGATTTCCTTTAGGATTGACTGATTTGATCTTCTTCTTGTCCAAGGGACTCTCAAGAGTCTTCTCTAACACCACAGTTCCAAAGCATCAGTTCTTTGGCACTCAGCTTTCTTTATTAGCTCCCTACTTCCTACATAATTTAGAATAAACTCTCTGGTATTTGGGACTTCCCTGGCAGCTCAGTGGTTAAAAGAATCCACCTGCAATTCAGGAGACTTAGGAGACATGGGGAAAATCCCTGGGTAGGGACAGTCCCCTGGAGTAGGAAATGACAACCCACTCCAGTATTCTTGCAGGAAAAATTCCACGGACAGAGGAGCTATGGTCCATTGGGTTGCAAACTGTCAGACATTACTGAGGTGACTGAGAACATTTTGATATTTGATGCTCTCTACAATAGAAGTTATCCTTCTAGTTTTGTCTTTTTGTCTTTTTAAAAACTTTCCTGTTTTTGCCCTTCACTCCAGCCACTCCATCATTCTGTAGACATTTTCTTTTAATCATGTCTTTGTTCTACACAAAATGTTAATAGCTAACTCTTTTACAGAACTTAATATGTTCTAGACTATAATCTAAGCACTTTATGTTTGTTTGTTTATTTAATTGATGTATAGTTGATTTATAATGTATTAATTTCTGCTGTATAGCAAAGTGACTCAGTTATACACCTGTATACATTATTTTTAAATATTGTTTTCCATTATGGTTTATCCCAAGAAACTGGATATTGTGGGTGTCCAATGCTGTACTGTAGGACCTTGTTGTTTATTCATTTAAAATTTAATAGTTTGCATCAGCTAACCCCAGACTCTCAGTCCATCCCTTTAATTATTTAATTATTGCAACTATCCTAAGAGGTATGTATTATTACTAGCTCCATATTTTAATAAGGAAATCAAAATAAGAGAATTTAAATGACTTGCCCTAAATCGCAAATGTTTGATAGTAGAATCTGAATTGGAATCGGGCAGAGCCCATGGTCTTCGTCACCGTGTTCTTTTGCTTGTTTTGTCAAGTTCTTAACTGTGCCTCTGTGCCTGTCAAAATCTTCACCGTCCGGCTCATATAAATGCTGCTTCTTCAATGATGCTTATTTTGGTCTTCACAAATAGTGGTGATTTTTCTCTGCCGTGAGCAGCATAGACATTTGTTTTCTACATTTTCCCACTATATATACCATGGATGGTAATTTAGTTTCTCTTCTATTTTTATTCTTCAACTAAATAAATAAGGCCCTGTTCTTGCACTTAAGGACTTCACAGTCCTGCGTCTTGAAGCATCTAGCAAAGAAATGTCCAGTATTTAATTAATGCTTATTGGAATTAACTAATATAATTGAAATCAATAAAAGACTCATCCCAAGCTCCAGAAGCAAGTCAGATGAACTAAAATGTTTAGCGCACTTTGAAGAAATTAATAATTATTTGTAATAGAGTATAGTCACCATCTACTTAAGACATCCTTTTAGCATTATTTTATATTGAACTTCAATGCATGTTTTGATTTTTATTTCCATACCAGAGTTACTTAGCAGTTCAAAATCTTCAATAAAATAACAAGGGGGATTTATTGTTTTTGCTAAACCTTGCTAAACTTCACACCTTCACATGGACTTCAAATAAAGCATCCTGGGAACCCTTCCAGGAAAAGCTATAGGATGGATTAAGCATTTGATTTGTTCTTTGCTTAAGGCACTATATTTCTTTGCTTTATAGATGCTTACCCACCGTCTGGTTCATATCTTCTAGTCCCTTGAGATACACTTTTTAAAAGAGGGATTCAGTGCAACAAATAGCTACACTTATTTGGATACAATATAGAGTAAACACAGAGGTCTTAAAATTCATTTCTCTACTTCAGGTATCACCAGTAATGTAATGAGCTCCTACAAAGCCATTACTAGCCTGGGCCTCTAGTCTTCAGGTTCAGTTTAAGCCCTCAGTCTGGGATAAAGATATAAAATGGCAGAGAACAAGGAATCAGTTTTTCAGAAGAGAATGCCAAATCTCCCGAAGGGTATACCTTCATTTTGTGGGATTTGCTTCAATCAGAACTTCATTCTTTCTCCCCATTTCTCTTACAAAAAAGTTAATATTCAGCTGTTTTCTCAGGTAATCAGAATGCATATATGTCTGTTTATCAAAACACCTACGATGAAAGTGGTGAATGTCTGGGACATTGCCAGAATCAGTGGGCCCACTTCCTCTGTCCCATGCTCCACTTTGTGGATAATGAAGTTAGCCTTACATGCACAGTGAGTGGAGAAGACAGTCACTAATATGGGATGCACAGCCGTGCTAATAAGATTGCCATTAATACAAGTTGAAGTTGAAATTTCTGCATATAAATAAGGTGAGAAGTAATCAGGCAGCATCTACTCGAAATCAATTGCTCTGGGTGTCTAGTGAAATTATATTCTTTTATGAATGGATTTTAATTTCTAATTTTTAAAAATTTCTTTGCATAGTAAAGTGTGTATATGAACTCTGGCTATAGTGAATCAGGCAACATTTATAGTGGAGGGTGAGTCCCTTTCCTAGAAGCTGTATTATTGACCCACAGCTTTAAAGCTAAAGATTATCTTATAGTCTATCAGCCACAGAGTTTTTTGGCTGAAATTGCATTAAACTCTGGTATTGAAGTGAGAAGAGGAAAAGTCCTTTAAAGATCAAAACCTGTAAGAGATAAGATTGAGGGGTCAGTTTATGGTTTGGAATAGTTCTTTATTGAATAATCCACTTGTCTGGGGAAGTCATCCTGTACAATGGAGTCAGTAGACTGCAGTGTGATATTCATGTAATTCTGGGTAAAGGACTCTTTTTAGCCAGCTGGATTAGTAGAATCAAATTAGGTCATCTGTAGGTCTCAGATTCCATACCCAGTTCAGGATGTTGTCATTTGGTTGATGGTCACTATACCACTTCGACAATGGAACATCCCAGTACCCTACAAGGAAGGTTCATATCTTTCTATATTATCAAATTAAAAGTGTCAGTTTCTTTACTCATTTAACTTTATTACTTAATTTTATATAGGAATATATATACTATATAATAATATTAACTCCTATTTTTCCTGAAGAGATACTTGTTTGAATAAATGAAATAACATAAGAAGATGGTGAATCTTAAGTTACATGGGTCCAAAATATTAAATAAATATTTAAATAATAAAAACAAGTGCTTCCTGGGAACAATGATTTCATTTCATTCAAGTCAGTTTGTTTTTGAGCATGTGTTTATTGGGTTCTGAGTGCCAGATAGTGTATTAAGTAGGTATAGTGATACTGAGCAAGTAAGATGTAGTCTCTGCCATCATCAACTTTCAGTAGGGGAGGAGGCTGAACTTTATAAAGCATAGTGATATATAAAGAATTCATTTCTTATAGAATATAATTGATTTAATTAAATCAGTGTGTATGATTTAATTAAATATCCATTATTCTCTGAGCCCATTGACAGTGGAGGAGGTTTTAGTCATCATTGTAGCAAATATAACATTTATTCCATGGCAGGTTCTCAATAGATGTTTGCCCAATGAAAGGGTGAATAAATGTCAATAAACTAACCAGTAGAGTAGGCATATTTAGCCTCAGTAATTTGTAAAACCTTAAATTGTTTTATCTTTGTGAACCCTGACTCTTTTTATGGAAAAATAAAGATACTAGTTATTACTTATTTGGTGTTCATCCAGTGTCAGGCACTGTGCTAAAAACAGCTTTAAATATGGTCTTCTTTAATTTCCGCAACAACCTTGAAAGGCAGAGTTATTTTACATTTGATAAAGTTTAGCAAAGTCTAGTAGCTTGTCTAAGATCCATAGCAGATAAATGGAAAGTTTGGGACTTAACTCCAGGGTTATCAAATTCTGAAGCACATTCTCTCGACTGGTACACAAAATAGTGTTTAAAACTTTTTTCAGAAGACCAATAACTTTGGAGAAACAGTTGATTAAGTTTTCAGAGTTTTACTTGTATAATAAAAAAATTGCTAAGAATAATGTAAAAAGTATTTTAGTCAGTGGTACAAAATAGTTTTGGTGTTGACAGAGACTCTCAACCCATCTGGTCAGACAGGACAAGCTGCGGTCTCATTCCCACAGTCCTGGACAGGAGTGTAAATTTAACCGGGGAGCAGAGGAGTGTGGTGGGGGTGGTGAGCCCTGGCACATTTGATGAAAAGCAGGCTCATCGTGGGCGTTTAGGTTTGTGTGGAGACATGAGATCTCTCTCTGCACAACCAAGACAGTTGCCCTTTTTTTAGCCTCCTTTCAGCCTTGCCATACCTTTTCTTCTTGCCAGACTTCTTTAAGAGGTGGCTTCCTCTGCATTAAGGTGGGGCTGTAGAGGTGCTGCGAGCACCTAGAACTTTATGAGGGTGGTGGCAGGGGGTGGGGAAGCTGGTTGAAGTAATATTTCTTTCCTAATATAGTTGTATCTTTTGCATCATTAGGAGAAACCCAAAAAGACTTTATAGGAGTCTATGTTAGAAATATGGTCATACCCAGAGACTTTTCCTTAGGGAAGAACCCTGAGGCAATGTTTGACCCAATCAGCAGCCCTGTCTACTTTCTCTCATAATAGGATGCCCTCAGCTTGAGTTAATTCAGTTTCCATTCACTGGTCAGTAGCCCTGGATTAGTCATCATACCTCTTAGGTATTGTTTCTTCATCTACGACATGTGGGAACTAGATTAGATGATTTCTAAAAATCCTCAAGGTAAACAGAGGCTGGAAACAAACTTGGCTTAAAATGGTTTCAGATGGTTTTGCTGCCCTATTTGTTGTGTATACACACACACACACACACATACACGTACATAATGTAATATTGGAATATGAATCCTACTCTCTCTACTTTATAGGGTGGTTGTAATGATCAAGTTGGAATAATATTTATGAAAGTATTTCATAAACTGTGAAGTGCTTTGCAAAATTAAGATACTATAAACATTTTACATTATTCTCCTAACCACGCATTCATACTATTTATGTAACTAGAATATGTTATTAGATAGTATTCAAGGAGCTAAGATTCAACCGTTCTCACTTTATCATATGTTCATGTTAAAATTAGTTCATACTAAGGTGTCAAACAACACTCCTGACAAATAGTAAAATACCACTCCTATGCAGAATATGGTGTGGTAAATCCATGCAAATCTGATGAAAAGAGATGTAAAGAACTTTTGAGAGTTTAATGCTGGTATTCCTTTTAGCTGTTCACCTGCATAAAACAATGTTAAATGAAATATACTTTGTTTGGAAAATCATTAAAGAATGTCCATTTGTAAAATTAGGCATTATGGAGAAAGGAGAGGTAAAACAATGAAATTAAAATTATTACAGGACAGATTCAGTAAGATTTGCAGTTTAACTCACATGAAACAGGCATATGCAGATGATAACATCTCTTTCATTGTGCTGGGTATATTCTCAGTTTTATGTTTGCTTAGTAATAGCTTTTGAACTGTGGTGTTGGAGAAGACTCTTGAGAGTCCCTTGGACTAATCCATTCTGAAGGAAATCAGCCCTCGGATTTCTTTGGAAGGAATGATGTTAAAGCTGAAACTCCAGTGCTTTGGCCACCTCATGGGAAGAGTTGACTCATTGGAAAAGATTCTGATGCTGGGAGGGATTGGGGGCAAGAGGAGAAGGGGGTGACAGAGGATGAGATGGCCGGATGGCATCACGGACTCAATGGACGTGAGTCTGAGTGAACTCCAGGAGTTGGTGATGGACAGGGAGGCCTGGCGTGCTGCGATTTATAGGGTTGCAAAGAGTCAGACATGACTGAGTGACTGAACTGAACTGAACTGAGCCATATTTATTCATTTCTATTATACATCTGTATCCTATTTTATTTGTACATTAAAATTAATTATCTTGGAAGCCCACAGATTAATTTGGTACATGCATATGTACTCCTTTAAGCACCTATAAATAGCAGGTCTTAGATTCTTGCCATCCCCCATGGAGTCTGCTATTTTATTTTTGTGGCTTCATCTTCCCAAGAACTCAAAGCACAGTCACTTGGGATGTGTAGGTCACAGTGGAGGTCAGCAGTTAGAGTGACTGATTACCAGCTCTCTCCTAGGTTTTTGAGGAGGCAGAGCAGTATGATGGCAAGAATATGGTCTGTGAATGAGACCTGGGTAAGTCTCCAGGTCTCCATTTCTACATTCATACAATGAGGGGGTCATTGTTTCAAGATTTCTTCAAATCTAATTAGGAAGTGGGGTAAACAGAGAGTGTTGTATGGAGTTGAGATTATTAAACTGACTGGGTTTGAATCCTGGCTCCACATAGTTATTGCAGTGGGGGCTTGTTATTAACCTCTTTAACCCTCCATTCCCTCTCCTCTAATAGATAAAGCAGTAGCTCTTTTTTTTTAATTTAAATTTTTAAAAACTTTATATTGGATTATAGTTGATTTAAAATGCGTTAATTTCAGGTATAGAGCAAAGTGATTCAGTTATACATATGCATATATCTGTTCTTTTTCAGATTCTTTTCTCATATAGGTTATGATACAATATTGGTAGAGTAACTCTTTCACTGAGTTGTTATGGGTGTTAATGAACCCCTCTGTAAGGCAACTGGTTCTCAACAGACTAGCCCTTACTGTTGTATAACCTTGAGAAAGCTATTTAACCTTGCTGTGTCACTTACTTCATTGGTGAAAGGAATCAACATTGATACTTCTCTAAAATCATTTTGAGAATTAAATCCATCAATACATGTAAAGGACTTAGAATAATGCCTGGCTTGTAGCAAATATAATAAATATTAGAGGAAGAAGGGAGAAATTCTAATTAGCAGCATCAGATAGGGTGGGATTTAGATGAAATTAATTAAAGGGTCATTAAGGTTTTGACTTCCCTGGTGGCTCAGATGGTAAAGCGTCTACCTATAATGCGAGAGACCTGGGTTCAATCCCTGGGTCGGGAAGATCTCCTGGAGAAGGAAATGGCAACCTACTCCAGTATTCTTGCCTGGAAAATCCCATGGATGGAGGAGCCTGGTAGGCTACTGTTCATGGGGTTGCAAAGAGTCGGACACAACTGAGCGACTTCACTCACTCACTCACTAAGTTTTTGACAGACTGGGAAAATAAGGACATTCAACCTATAGGAAAACAGCACCAGCCAAAGAATCCCCCAAAATGCATGGCATGCTGGGTGACACTTTTAAAAAATATATTTATTTATTTGTTTTTGGCTGTGCTGGGTCTTCGTTGCTGTGTGGGCTTTTCTATAGCTGCAGCGAGCAGTGGCTACTCTAGCTGTGATACATGGCTTCTCACTGCAGGGGCTTCTCTTATCGCAGAGAGCACGGCCTCTAGGGCTCTTTGTACGTATGGGCTCAGTAGTTGCAGTTCCTGGACTCTAGAGCACAGGCTCAATTGTGGCGCACAGACTTAGTTGCTCCGAGGCATGTAGGATCTTCCCAAGTCAGGAAGTGAACCAGTGTCTGCTACACTGGCAGGCAGATTCTTTACCACTGAGCCACCAGGGAAGCCCTGACTCTTGGTTTTATATATAACAGAAACACATATAAATGAAATAGGAGATGAAATTGGCAACAGAGCTTGGGGCTAGTGTGGAGAAGGTTTTGAGTGCCATCCTCTTATGTTAGCACATTTTGAAACTGTTTCCTGGTTAAGTAGTTTGATTTCCAGCCGTATCATAAGATGTTGAGCACCTTTTCAATCAAATATCTTCTGTCCTCTCCCTTCTTCTGTGTTTCCTTGGCATGTTGTACCTAGAATATTTTAATTGTATAGAGTGATACAGAATTGTGTCATAGAATGTTTTAGTTATTTGTTTTACATATATCTTTCTCCTCCTCTAGACTATCAGTAACTTGGAGGCAAGAACCAGCACTGAGTCACATTTGTATAAAGAGCGCATAACAACCCCCTGGCCTAGTGCTAACTCTGGACACAACTGTTTCCCTCTCAGTGAGACCTCTGTGCTGACTAAGGCCTGGGACTGCTCTGAAGGATTTGATGGGAGACATATGAACTAGGTCTCCAGTGTTTGATCATTAGACAACGAATAAACACATTTTAGATTGATCAGGTTGTATCTGATCTGTACCTAGGTAATTTTATTACTTCACTGTTCCTTTAAATGTTATCTTAATTAAAAAACAAAACAAAAACTCTGCCTTCTTTATTTATTAAAAAGAGTTTTAACAGTTTCTTAATATAAAAATATAAAGAAGATATTGAAAATGTTCTCCATAATCTACCTACCTAGATATAGATAGCCCTGCTGATACTTAAGAAAAATAAAAGTTATAGATGTTTATCTTTAGGTTTTCAAAATGATCAAGAGGGCACAAAATAAAAAGTGACAGCCTTTTCCTAGTTTGCCTTCCCCAATCATAATCCTTTCTCCCTAGATTAACTGCTATTAATTTTTTATGATTCCTTGATTTATGACATGTATGTTTTGTTTCAAATAATATGGATTCTGTTATTTTATGAATAACTTTTTCCCTTAGACAAGACATGTTTACAATTAAAGTGTGCATTTTAATTTTTATAGTTTGGATGACATGCAAATCCACCTTAATGCTATTGCCTGGATTGGAAGAACAATCTCAGGAGGAAGTAATATCTTCAGGGGTTGCCTAATAAATCTAGACTATTTAGTGGGCTCAGAGTTATAATGGACCTGTTTCTAATCCTTACCATTCTGCTTAAACTGACTTTAACATGTAGGATTAGAATTAAATATGATTTTTATGGACTTCCCAGGTGGTGTCAGTGGTAAAAAAAAAACCTGCCTGACAATGCAGATGTAAGAGATGTGGGTTTGATCCTTAGGTTGAGAAGATCTCCTGGAGGCGGGCATGGCAATCCATTCCAGTATTCTTGCCTGGAGAATCCCATGGACAGAGGAGCCTGACGGGGTACAATCCATAGGGTTACACAGAGTTGGACATGACTGAAGCAACTTAGCATTCATGCATGATTTTTATACCTGCAAACAAGTTGGAAGCATTTACTATATCTTGAACCAAATCAGAAAGGCCAAGTTCCAGCAGGTAGCTTTCTCTGGTGGTAACTACAATGATGACTGCCTGGTGAGGGCAGCAGAGGGTTATAGCCCAGGAGGCTTGGGAACCTTCCCTTGGAAAGGTGGCTGATTAGTGACACTGAAGGGCCAAAAGTAGAGAGGTGAGAGGAACCAGTCTGGGGAAAGGTAGGCCTGATCCTTGAAGTCAAGACAGACATAGGAAGGAAGACAGAATGGAAGTGAAAATTGTTGCTGAATCTGGAAACCAGGTCACCCCTTCTGTGGCAGTGGTTCAGGACTCCCTGGCTGACCCTGCCCACTCTAAATAGCATTGTTCCAGTGATTGTGGGCCATGACAAACTTTTCAGCTAAAGCCATGTCTCACTTCTCCCTTCCTTCTGTTATCTTCAGTTAATCCTTAAACACCAGGCACTATGTTGGTCCTAAAGAGAAAAAAGATCTATCTGTATCATTGAGGAGCTTATAGACTTTTATTATTGATGAAAAAAGAAATAAGTGGAAAGCAGTAGAAATATACTCTAACAATGATGCCTTATTTCACTGATTCATTCACACCAAACACTGGGGAAGCGATGGTCCTCTGGTGGGTAGACAAATATTAATAATTGCTACCCAGAGAAATGTGACATTAGATGCTTAATACTGTGAAGGAAAAGTATGCAGCTGTGTTCATGAATCAAGGCAAAATTGGAAGTGGTCAAAAAGGAGAAGGCAAGAGTGAATGCCAACATTTTAGGATTCAGCGAACTAAAATGGACTGGAATGGGTGAATTTAACTCAGATGACCATTATATATACTACTGTGGGCAAGAATCTCTTAGAAGAAATGGAGTAGCCCTCATAGTCAACAAAAGAGTCTGAAATGCAGTACTTGGATGCAATCTCAAAAATGACAGAATGATCTCTGTTCGTTTCCAAGGCAAAAAATTCAATATTATAGTAATCCAAGTCTATGTCCCAACCAGTAATGCTGAAGAAGCTGAAGTTGAATGGTCCTATGATGACCTACAAGAACTAACACCCAAAAAAGATGTCCTTTTCATTATAGGTGACTGGAATGAAAAAGTAGGAAATCAAGAAACACCTGGAGTAATAAGCAAATTTGGCCTTGGAGTACGGAATGAAGCAGGGCAAAGGCTAATAGAGTTTTGCCACAAGAATGCACTGATCAATAGCAAACACCCTCTTCCAACAACACAAGAGAAGACTCTACACATGGACATCACCAGATGGTCAATACTGAAATCAGACTGATTGTATTCTTTGCAGCCAAAGATGGAGAAGCTCTATACAGTCAGCAAAAAAAAAAAAAAAGACTGGAGCTGACTGTGGCTCAGATCATAAACTCCTTATTGCCAGATTCAGACTTAAATTGAAGAAAGTAGGGAAAAACCACTAAACCATTAGACCTAAATCTAATCCCGTATGATTATGCAGTGGAAGTGGGAAATAGATTCAAGGCATTAGATCTGATAGACAGAGTGCCTGAAGAACTATGGATGGAGGTTCATGAAATTGTACAGGAGGCAGGGACCAAAACCATTCCCAAGGAAAAGAAATGCAAAAAGACAAAATGGCTGTCTGAGGAGGCCTTACAAATAGCTGTGAAAAGAAGAGAAGCTAAAGGCAAAGGAGAAAAGTAAAGATATACCCATTCGATTGCACAGTTCCAAAGATTAGCAAGGAGAGATAAGAAAGCCTTCCTTAGTGATCAATGCAAAGATAGAGGAAAACAATAGAATGGGAAAGACTAGAGATCTCTTCAAGAAAACTAGAGATACCAAGGGAACATTTCATGCAAGAATGGCACAATAAAGGACAGAAATGGTATGGACCTAACAGAAGCAGCAGATATTAAGAAGAGATAGCCAGAATACACAGAAGAACTATACAAAAAAGATCTTCACGACCCAGATAATCACAATGGTATGATCACTCACCTAGAGCCAGACATCCTGGACTGTGAAGTTAAGTGGGCCTTAGGAAGCATCCTTACAAACAAAGCTAGTGGAAGTGATGGAATTCCAGTTGAGCTATTTCAAATCCTAAAAGATGATGCTGTTACCAGCAAATTTGGGGAACTCGGCAGTGGCCACAGGACTGGAAAAGGTCAGTTTTCATTCCAATCCCAAAGAAAGGCAATGCAAAAGAATGTGCAAACTACTGAACAATTACACTCATCTCACATGCTAGTGAAGTAATGCTCAAAATTCTCCAAGCCAGGCTTCAGTAATATGTGAACTGTGAACTTCCAGATGTTCAAGCTGGTTTTAGAAAAGGCAGAGGAACCAGAGATCAAATTGCCAACATCCACTGGAACATAGAAGAAGCAAGAGAGTTCCAGAAAAATATCTACTTCTGCTTTATTGATTCTGCCAAAACCTTTGACTGTGTGGATCACAACAAAGGCTGGAAAATTCTTCAAGAGATGGGAATACCAGACCACCCGACCTGCCTCCTGAAAAATCTGTATGCAGGTCAAGAAGCAACAGTAGAACTGGACATAGAACAACAGACTGGTTCCAAATTGGGAAAGGAGTATGCCAAGGCTGTATATTGTCACCCTGCTTATTTAACTTATATGCAGAGTACATCATGTGAAATGCCTGGCTGGATGAAGCACAAGTTGAAATCAAGTTGCTGGGAGAAATATCAATAACCTCAGATATGCAGACTTTATTTTTTGGGCTCAAAAGTCACTGCAGATGGTGACTGCAGCCATGAAATTAAAAGACGCTTGCTCCTTGGAAAAAAAGTGATGACCAACCTAGATAGCATATTAAAAAGCAGAGACATTACTTTGCCAACAAAGGTCCATCTAGTCAAAGCTATGGTTTTTCCAGTAGTCATGTATGGATATGACAGTTGGACTATAAAGAAAGCTGAGTGCCGAAGAATTAATGCTTTTGAACTGTGGTGTTGGAGAAGACTCTTGAGAGTCCGTTGGACTGTATGGAGATCCAACTGGTCCATCCTAAAGGAAATCAGTCCTTAATATCCATTGGAACGACTGATGCTGAAGCTGAAACTCCAATAGTTTGGCCACCTAATGTGAAGAACTGATTCACTGGAAAAAACCTTGATGCTGGGAAAGACTGAAGGCAGGAGGACAAGGGGACGACAGAGGATGAAATGGTTGGATGGCATCAGCAACTCAATGGACATGGGTTAGAGTAGACCCCAGGACTTGGTGATGGATAGAGAGGCTTGATGTGCTGCAGTCCATGGAGTCACAAAGATTGGACACAACTGAGCAACTGAACTGAACTGAAACGTGTCACAGAGAACCGATCTAGACTGATGAGTCCGGGAAGGCCTTTCAGAGAAAGTGATGTCATTTTTTAATTTATACAAATGTTCAGCTTAAATCCACATTTTGATAATTGTTCTGTAAATCATAGTGCTGTAAAATAGTAGTATGCATTATGGTAAATGCAAGTAAGTACATTTCAAAGGCATTTAGGAGTTAATCCTGAGAACAATGTTTTCCATTAATGTAACACTGTTTAAATAATTTCACTAAGTGAAAAGTTTTTCTTATGATAGGTATAATTAATTGTTGGAAAGCAGGTAATCTGTTTAACATCAAAGGAAAAAATTGTGCTGATTTTTTAAAAACACTGTTTAACAAAGAATCAAAAAATACTTGAAATAAAAAGGCAATAATATAGGGACTTCCTTGGTGGTTCAGTGGTTAAGAATACGTCTTGTGATGCAGGGGTTGTGGGTTCAATCCCTTGTCAAGGAACTAAGATTTCCACATGCCCTGGAGCAGCTAAACCTGTGTGCCACAACTACTTAGCCCATGCACCACAACTAGAGAGTCTGAGCACTGCAACAAGAGATTGCACATGATGCAATGAAGATCCTGCGTGCTGCAACTGAGACCCCAAGCAATTAAAGAGGGATATATATATGCATACATACATATGTATGCATATATACATATAGGACTTCCCTGGTGGCTCAGATGGTAAAGCGTCTGCCTACAGTGTGGGAGACCTGGGTTCAATCCCTGGGTCAGGAAGATCCTCTGGGGAAGGAAATGGCAACCCACTCCAGGACTCTTGCCTGGAAAATCCCATGGATGGAGGAGCCTAGTAGGGTACAGTCCATGGGTTCACAAAGAGTCAGACACGACCGAGTGACTAAACTTTCACTTTCATATATATATTATATCAGTTCAGTTCAGTAGCTCAGTCATGTCGGACTCTGCGACCCCATGAACTGCAGCACGCTAGGCCTCCCTGTCCATCACCAACTCCCGGAGTTTACTCAAACTCACGTCCATCAAGTCAGTGTTGCCATCCAGCCATCTCATTCTCTGTCGTCCCCTTCTCCTCCTGCCCCCAAACCCTCCCAGCATCAGAGTCTTTTCCAATGAGTCAACTCTTCACATGAGGTGGCCGAAGTACTGGAGGTTCAGCTTTAGCATCATTCCTTCCAAAGAACACCCAGGACTGATCTCCTTTAGAATGGACTTGTTGGATCTCCTTGCAGTCCAAGGGACTCTCAAAAGTCTTCTCCAACACCACAGTTCAAAAGCATCAATTCTTTGGTGCTCAGGTTTCTTCACAGTCCAACTCTCACATCAATACATGACTACTGGAAAAACCATAGCCTTGACTAGATGGACCTTTGTTGGCAAAGTAATGTCTCTGCTTTTTAATATGCTATCTACGTTGGTCATAACTTTCCTTCCAAGGAGTAAATGTCTTTTAATTTCATGGTTGCAGTCACCATATGCAGTGATTTTGGAGCCCCCCATAAATAAAGTCTGATACTGTTTCCACTCTTTCTCCCTCTATTTCCCATGAAGTGATGGGACCAGATGCCGTGATCTTCTTTTTCTGAATGTTGAGCTTTAAGCCAACTTCTTCACTCTCCTCTTTCACTTTCATCAAGACCCTTCTTAGTTCCTCTTCACTTTCTACCATAAAGGTGGTGTCATCTGCATATCTGAGGTTATTGATATTTCTCCCAGCAATCTTGATTCCAGCTTGTGCTTCTCCCAGCCCTGTGTTTCTCATGATGTACTCTGCATATAAATTAAGTAAGCAGGGTGACAATATACAGCCTTGATGTACTCCTTTTCCTGTTTGGAACCAGTCTGTTGTTTCATGTCCAGTTCTGACTGTTGCTTCCTGACTGCATATAGGTTTCTCAAGAGGCCGGTCAGGTGGTCTGGTATTCTCATCTCTTTCAGAATTTTCCACAGTTTATTGTGATCCACACAGTCAAAGGCTTTGGCATAGTCAATAAAGCAGAAATAGATGTTTTTCATATAAAGCAATAATATAAAGCAAACAGCTACTTGAAGTAGTCCTTAGAAAAATTTCACATCATCTTAAAAACCTTATGTAGGATTCTTCATAAATCTGAAAGGTGTGAATTTTTTCATTAGAAGGGGGTTTATAGTTCTTTAATCCCCTACATTTTCAGATGATGAAACTGCAGAGCAAAGATTTTAATTGACATGTTTCTAGCAATAACATGTCTAAAAATATTTCAGGAAAAAGTAATTGGTGAGTCATTTAAAAAATGTATCCCCAATTTAGATAAAAGCTTCATCTTTTAAGATGTATAGAACAACATTTTGACGTTGAATCTGAATTCTACTTCTTCAGTATAAATAAATGAATTTAGAGAAAGACAAATTCTGCATACTATGTGGAATATAAAAAGATAAAGAAATGACTGTAACAAAATACAGACTCAGATATAGAGAACAAAATAGTGATTACCAGTGGGGGGGGGGGAGAGGAACAAGATAGGAATAGGAGATTAAGCAGTATAACCTACTATGTATAAAATAAGCTACCAAGGAGATCCAACCAGTCCATTCTGAAGGAGATCAACCCTGGTATTTCTTTGGAAGGAATGATGCTAAAGCTGAACCTCCAGTACTTTGGCCACCTCATGCAAAGAGTTGACTCATTGGAAGAGACTCTGATGCTGGGAGGGATTGGGGGCAAGAGGAGAAGGGGGCGACCGAGGATGAGATGGCCGGATGGCATCACGGACTCGATGGACGTGAGTCTGAGTGAACTCTGGGAGATGGTGATGGACAGGGAGGCCTGGCATGCTGCGATTCATGGGGTCAGAAAGAGTCGGACACGACTGAGCGACTGAACTGAACTGAACTGAACTGATGATATATAGCACAGGGAATATAGCCAATATTTTATAAAACTTTAAAGTGAAATATAATCTATAAAAACTTTAAATCACTAGGTTGTACACCTGAAACTAATATAATACAGTTAAATAAATCCCTTACATTTGACCTTCAAGTTGCACGGTTTCAAAGATGCAAACATTTGTGCCAGCCTCTATATGCCAGCTGTTGTACTGGTCTACTATTCTTTTCAAAGTAATACTGTAAGATTAAAAATGTTTTCTCTAGTTTTGTATTTGCTTATTATGTACATATTATTTGTGTGAAAATTATTATAAACCTTTTATAGTACAGTTCTATAGCACATATAGCAGATTATGTTAGTTAGGTATCTAGGCTAACTTTGTTGGACTTATGAACAAATCAGATTTAGGATCGTGCTCTCGGGACAGAGCTTGTTCTTATGTAGGGGCCTTATTGTATTGTAAATCAGCTATACCTAAATAAATAAATAAGTAAATTAATAAGTAAACTAACAAATAAATGAAGTTTTTAAAAGTATTTCTTTTATGTAGTTTGAAAATGAAAAAGAACTTTCTGCATTAATCATGATACAGAATTGTTACCAGTACATTTGAGGTTCTTGCCTCAGCTCAGAAAGAATTCAAAGATGAGGCAGAGGAGTCAGGAAAGTAAAGTTAGGATTTATTTAACCAAGAATATACTCTCAGAGGGACAGTGGGCAGACAGGTGAATAGCTGCCCTGTGTTTCCTTGGCAAGCCAGTTATGAGGGGAATACAAATGAAGGGGTAGAATATTCACTGGGGAAGGAAGAAGTTTAGAGGTCATATTCCCTGATTTTCATCCCAAGTCCACCTTCCTGTGGGGAGGAGGGACTTTTGTGCTTATTATCTTTGGTAGGAAGTGCTCTGGTGTCCAAGCCTGATGGGTACTTCTTATCTGAAAGGCTGATTTTGTTGTAATGGTGGTGTAATGAGCAACAAGGTACATTTGATGCAGGAGACTTCACCTTCCCCTACCTTTCTTTGGCTGCCTCCAGGTCACTTATCACCCCGAATGTGTGGTTTCCTGTCAGTCTGGAGGTTCCTACTTTTCTTTGTCTGCCCGTGGAACCCTGCTGATTCCAAGGTACATAATTTCCTGCCACCTGGCTCCTGTCCCCCTTTCTCTGCTCATATCTAGCTACCTGTCTGCTGTAACAGAATCTTTAGTTATACAAATAAGGGAGAAAAGGAGTTGATGTCTTAAAAAATTGTGGGTAGATATACATGGGGAAAATCTTTATATATTTTAGAAGGAATAAACAATTATCTTTTTGCATAACGTGTTGCATTTTCTAAAAGTACTTCTCATATTAATATTTCCTTACATGGTTTCTCAAAGAGAGGTAGTAAGAGCCAGGGCTGCTTTCTTCAGTTTTCAGAAGAGTGAGGCTCTGAAAGTTCCAAAGGTTAAGGAGACATCCTGGACTCTATTATTGAGGCAGGAGGTAGGTGGGCTCCCTGACCCTAGGGTAAAGCAATTGGAGGTTCATTCCCTATGGACTGAAACACCAAGAGGAGAATAGCAGGACAATTAAGGGAGAACTCTGGGCCCTTCATAGACCACATATTTTTCATTCCCCAAGTCAGGATACCTCCCCGACCACATGAGCACAGAAAGACTCCTTGCAGATCAAAAAGGGAGCAATGTCAAGGGATGCTCTATCCATATGCCTGTATGGTAGAATCCGTCTTGGCTCAGAGATGCATGCTCACACATGGAAGGTTCTTGAGATATACCAAATATGGACTGTGAACCAGGAAAATAAAAATGATTGGCCAAAGGAAACCAGGAAGAAATGCTCCATAAAAGTAATTCAGACTGCCATGAGGGTGCAACTCAGTGATTCTCTCTCTCTCTGAATTCACCCGTGTGTCTGTCCACACATACTGTAGTCTTTTTCCTCTTCGTAAATACTTTGCTTGCTTCACTACTTTCTGTCTTTGTGGAAATTCTTTTCTCCAAAGCCAGGGGGCCATGGCCCTTGTCATTAACCACTACTCTAATGGCTAGGATCTGGTGCTTTCAGTACCGCAACCTGGCCTCAGTCTTTTGCTGGGAACCCAAGCCCCACTCAAGCCTTTGCAGGCCAAGGCCACCCAAGATCATTATGAGACTTCCTCCAGTATTCCTGTTCCCACCACTCAGTGTAAACTGCCACTGTCACAGCTGTATATGGGCTTGCTTGGTGGCTCAGCGATAAAGAATCTGCCTGCTATGCAAAAGGTGCAGTTCAATCCCTGGGTCTGGAAGATCCCCTGGAGGAGAGCACAGCAACTCACTCCAGTAGTCTTGCCTGGAAAACCCCATGGACAGAGGAGCCTGGTGGGCTGCAGTCCATAGGGTTGCAAAGAGTCGGACACGACTGAAGTGACTGAGCATGCATGGTAGAATATGGGATGTTAACAGTGTTTGTAAAGACTCTAAAAGAAGTGAACAATGTTTAGTCATATTTGTAAAGATGAAGTTTTGATATAAACATCTCGAAAATGTGACCGAAGTGTTTAGTGACCAAGAAGATATTGGAAACGAACAGCTAACATCATACTTGGCTGTGAAGGGCTGAATGCTTTCCCCCAAGATCAAGAACAAGGCAAAGAGGACTACTCTCATTACTTCTTTTCAGTATTGTCCTGGAGGTTCTAGCCAGGGTAATTAGGCAAGAAAATGATATAAGAGGCATCCAGATTGGAAAGGAAAAAGTAAAATCATCTCTGTTGATAGGTGATATGATCTTGTATATGTAAAATTTTGAGGAATTCATGGAAAACTATTAAAACTAGCAAACAGTTTCAGTAGGTTGCAGTATACAAGATAAATATATGAAAATCAGTTGTATTTCAATTTGTAATAACCTGAAATGAAATTAAGAAAATAATTCCATTTACAATAATATTAGAAAAGAATAAAGAAAACATTGTTGATCAGTTGCTAATTTGTGTCTGACCCTTTGCAACCCTGTGGACCATGCCAGGTTCCTCTGTCCTCACTGTCTCCCGGAATTTGCTCAAATTCATGTCTGTTTAGTCACTGATGCTATCTAATCATCTCATTCTCTGCCGCCCCCTTTTCCTTTTGGCTTCAATCTTTCCTCTTTTCCAGTGAGTCGGCTCTTCCCATCAAGTGGCCAGAATACTGGAACTTATACTTCAGCATCAGTCCTTCCAGTGAATATTAAGGGTTGATTTCTTTTACAATTGACAGGTTTGATCTCCTTGCAGTCCCAGGGACTCTCAAGAGTCTACTCCAGTACCACAGTTCAAAAGCATCAATTCTTAGGCACTCAGCTTTCTTTATAGTTCAACTCTCACATCCATACATGACTACTGGGAAAATTGTAGCTTTGACTAGATGGACTTTGTCAGCACAGTGATGTCTCTGCCTTTTAATATGTTCTCTAGGTTTGTCATAGCTTTTCTTCCAAGAAACAAGCTTGTTTTAATTTCATGGCTGCAGTCACTGTCTGCAGTGAATTTGGAGACCAGGAAAATAAAATCTGTCACTGCTTCCACTTTTTTCCTCTTCTATTTGCCATAAAGTGATGGGACCATATGCCATGATCTTAGTTGTTTTCACGTGAAGTTTCAAGCCAGCTTTTTTGCTCTCTTCACCCTCATCAAGAGGCTCTTTAGTTCTTCTTCACTTTCTACCATTAGAGTGGTATCATCTTCATATCTGAGGTTGTTGATATTTCTCCCAGCAGTCTTGATTCCAGCTTGATTCATCCAGCCCAGCATTTCATATGATGGTATCTGCATATAAGTTAAACAGAGTAACAGTATACAGCCTTGTCATACTCCTTTCACAGTTTTGAACCAGTCCATTGTTCTATGTTTGGTTCTAATTGTTGGTTCTCGATCTGTATACAAGTTTCTCAGGAGACAGATAAGGTAGCCTGGTATTGCAGTCTCTTTTAAGAATTTTCCACAGTTTGTCATGTTTCACACAAATGCTTGGCATGTAAAAATAAATGCTTTTCCAGAATTCCCTTCCTTTCTCCATGATCCAAAGAGTGTTGACAGTTTGAGCTCTGGTTCCTCTGCCTTTTATAAACCCAACTTGTACATCTGGAAGCTTTCAGTTCACTGAAATCTGCTGAAGCTAAGCTTGAAGGATTTTGAGCATAACCTTGCTAGCATGGGAAATGTGTGCAATTGTATGGTAGTTTGAATATTTTGTAGCATTGTCCTTCTTTGGGATTGGAATGAAAACTAACCTTTTCCAGTTTTGTGGCCACTGCTGAATTTTCCAAATTTGCTGACATACTCAGTGCAATATTCTAACCACATCATCTTTTAGGTTTTAAATAGCTAGGGTGGAATTCTGTCACCCCCACTAGGTTTGTTTGTAGAAATACTTCCTAAGGCTTACTTGACTTCACACTCCAGGATGTTTGGTTCTAGATGAGTGACTACACCATCGTGGCTATCCAAGCCATCAAGAACTTCCCTGTACAGTTCTTTTGTGTATTCTTGCCATCTGTTCTCAATCTTCTCTGCTTCTGTTAGGTCCTTGCCATTTCTGTCCATTATTGTGCCCATCCTTGCATGAAGTGTTCCCTTGATATCTCCAATTTTCTTGCCAATCTTTCTTATTCTATTGTTTTATTCTATTTCTTTGCATTGTTCATTGAATAAATCCTTATCTCTCCTTGCTGTTCTCTGGAACTCTGCATTCAGGTGAGTATATCTCTTCCTTTCTCCTTTGCCTTTAGTTTATCTTCTTTCCTCAGCTATGTGTAGAGCCTCCTCAGACAACCACTTTGCCTTCTTGAATTGCTTTTTCTTGGGGATAGTTTGTTTTGGTCACTGCCTCCTATACAATGTTACAAACTTCCGTCCATAGTTTCCAGATCTAATCACTTGAATCTATTCATCAGCTCCACAGTATAATCATAAGGGATTTGATTTAGGACATACCTGAATTGCCTAATGGTTTTCCTTACTTTCTTCAGTTTAATGATCTCGGTTTGTTTCTAAGGCAAACCATTCAACAGCACTGTAATCCAAGTCTGTGCTCCTAACAGTGATGCTAAAGAAGCTGAAGTTGACTAGTTCTATGAAGAACCTCTAACATCTTCTAGAACTAACACCAAAAAAGTTGTCTTTTTTACCATAGGGGATTGGAATGCAAAAGTAGGACGTCAAGAGATATCTGAAATAACAGATATATTTGGTCCTGGAGTACAAAATTAAGCAGGGCAAAGACTAACAGAGTATTGTCAAGAGAACACATTGGTCATAGCAAACACCTTTTTCAAACAGCACAAGAGACAGCTCTACACATGGACATCGCCAGATGGTCAATACCAAAATCAGATTGATTATGTTCTTTGCAGCTGAAAATGGAGAAGCTCTATACAGTCAGCAAAAACAAGACCTGCAGGTGACTGTGGCTCTTCTCTTATTGCATGAGCTCTTTATTGCAAAGAGTATACACGAGGAATAAATTTACAAAACAAATGCAAAACTAAATTGAAATCCACAAAACACTGATGACAGAAATTAAAGAAGACCTAAATAAATGGAAAGACATTCCATGTTCATAGATTGGAAGATCTAATATTGTTAAGATGCCAATACTCTCTAAATTGATTTACAGATTGAACACAGTCCCTATAATAATTTCAGTTAATTTCTTTGCAGAAATTGACAAATTGGCCTTAAAATTCATATGGAAATTCAAGGAAGCTAGAAGAACCACACACTCTTGAAAAAGATGAATGTTGCAGGATTCACACTTCCTGATTTCAAAACTTACTCTAAAGCTACAGTAATCACGACTGTGTGGTAGTAGCATAAGGAGAGACCTAAAAATCAATGAGATGAATTAAGAATCTGGAAAAGGGAATACCACGTGCTCTAGTGGTTAAAATTCTGAACTTTCACTGCCATGGCCCAGGTTCATTCCCTGGTCTGGGAACTGATATCCTTGAAGTCGCATGGCCAAAAAAGGAAAAAAAAGAAAGAAGCATTCACATTTTGCATCAGTTGATTTTTGCCAAGCATTCCAGGGCAGTTGAACATAAGAAAGAGTAGTCTTCTCAACAATTGGTGTTGGGACAATTGAATGTCCACATGTGAAAGAATGAAGTTGGGTCCTTGCTGCTGCTGCTGCTAAGCTGCTTTAGTCATGTGGTGGGCTGCCATCTATGGGGTTGCACAGAGTTGGACACGACTGAAGCAACTTAGCAGCAACAGCAGCAGGGACCCAACTTCATTCTTTTACATGTGGACATTCAATTGTCCCAACACCACTTGTTGAGAAGACTATTCTTTCTTTTGTTCAACTGCACTGGAATGCTTGATCTCCATATAAAAATGTTAACTCAAAGTGGTCCAAAGATCTAAAATTTCATATCTAAAAATGTCAAAAGAAAGGAGGGGTACATCTCTGTGGCTTGGCTTTGGCAATGTTTTATTAGATATGACACATATAAAACCCCCTGGTAGCTCAGACAGTAAGGCATCTGCCTACAATGCAGGAGACCCAGGTTCGATCCCTGGGTCAGGAATGGAGAAGGAAATGGCAACCCACTCCAGTATTCTTGCCTGGAAAATCCCATGGACTGAGAAGCCTGGTAGGCTACAGTCCATGGGGTCGCAAAGAGTCAGACAGGACTGAGCAACTTCACAATTCACATAGTAATGAAAACAAACAAACAAAACATAAGTTGGACTTCATCAAAGTTAAAAACTTTTTTGCTTCAAAGGTCATCCTCAAGAAATTGAAAAGACAGCCCAGTTACTGGGTGAAAATATTTACAAATCATTTACCTGATAAGAGATGTGTAGCTATAATATGTAAGGAATTCTTACAACTTAACAACAAAAAAGACGAACATCCCAAATAAAAAATAGGCAAAGGATCTGAATAGATATTTCTCCAAACAAGATATATGAGTGGTCAATAAGCACATGAGAAGATTTTCAACATAATTAGTCATCAAGGAAATGCAAATAAAACCCAGTGAGACACCACTTCACACACACTGGGATTGTTGAAATTTAGCAAACAAAGAATGCAAATGTTGATAAGGATATGGAGAAATTGGAGCCCTCTACATATGTTGCTGGAGGGAATATAAGATGGTGCCCTTACTTTGGAAAATAGTCTGGCTGTTAAACATAGTTACAGTATGACCCAGTAGTTCTATTCCTAGATGTATACTGGAGAGAAATGAAGACAGATATCCACACAAAAACTTGTACATGAATGTTCATAGCATTGTTATTCTAAAATAGCGATAAAGTACATGAACTGAGAAAGAACTTCCAGATGTACAAGCTGGATTTAGAAAAGGCAGAGGAACCAGAGATCAAATTGCCAGCATCTGTTGGATCATTGAAAAAGCAAGAGAATTTCAGAAAAAATGTCTACTTCTGCTTCATTGACTACATAAAGCTTTTGACTGAGTGGATCACAGCAAATTGTGGAAAATTCTTTAAGAGATGGGAATATCAGATAAACCTTACCTGCCTCCTGAAAAATCTGTATGCAGGTCAAGAAGCAACAGTTAGAACCGGACATGGAACAACAGACTGGTTCCAAATTGGGCAAGGAATACATCAAGGCTGTATATTGTCACCTGCTTGTTTAACTTCTATACAGGGTACATCATGTGAAATGCCAGGCTGGATGAAGCACAAGCTGGAATCAAGATTGTGATCTGCATAACCTCAGATATGCAGATGACACCACCCTTATGGCAGAAAGTGAAGAGTAACTAAAGAGCCTCTTGATGAAGGTGAAAAAGGAGAGTGAAAAAGCTGGCTTAACACTCAACATTCTAAAAATGAAGATCATGGCATCAGATTCCATCACTTCATGGCAGATAGATGGCAAAACAATGGAAACAGTGAGAGACTATTTTCTTGGGCTCCAAAATCACTGTGGACAGTTATTGCACCCATGAAATTAAAATATGCTTGCTCATTGAAAGAAAAGCAATGTCAAACTAGACAGCATATTAAAAAGCAGAGGCATTATTTTTCCTACAAAGGTCTGTATAGTCAAAGCTGTGGTTTTCCCAATAGTCACATATGGATGTGAGAGCTGGACAATAAAATAGGCTGAGCACCAAAGAATTAGTGCCTTTGAACTGTGGTGCTGGAGAAGACTCTTGAGATTCCCTCGGATAGCAAGGAAATCAAACGAATCAATCCTAAAGGACATGGATCCTAAATATTCATTGGAAGGACTGATTCTGAAGCTTCAATACTTTGGCCACCTGATGTGAAGAGCCGGCTCATTGAAAAAGACCCTGATGCTGGTAAAGATTGAAGGCAGGAGGAAAAGAGGAGGACAGAGAGTGAGACGGCTGGATGGCATCAGTAACTCAATGGACATGAGTTTGAGCAAGCTCCAGGAGATGGCGAAGGACAGGGAAGCCTGGCATGCTGCAGTCCATGGGGTTGTAAAGAGTCAGACACAACTGTGCGACTGAACAATGGCAACAACAAAACCAAATTTCATCAGCTGATGAATGGATAAATAAAATGAGGTGTATCTATGTGATGGAAGATTATTTATCCATAAAAATGAATGAAGTACTGATACATATAATTAAAACAGTAGGCTAAGTGAAAGAAACGAGTCACAAAAAAACCCCACATATTTTATAATTCCATTTATAAGAAATATCCAGGATAGGTAAATCTATAGAAAGTAAGTTGAGTTCAGTTCAGTGGCTCAGTCGTGTCCAACTCTTTGCAACACCATGAATCGCAGCATGCCAGGCCTCCCTGTCCATCACCAACTCCCGAAGTTCACTCAGACTCATGTCCATCAAGTCAGTGATGCCATCCAGCCATCTCATCCTCTGTCATCCCCTTCTCCTCCTGCCCCCAATCCCTCCCAGCATCAGAGTCTTTTCCAATGAGTCAACTCTTCACATGAGGTGGCCAAAGTACTGGAGTTTCAGCTTTAGCATCATTCCTTCCAAAGAAATCCCAGGGTTGATCTCCTTCAGAATGGTCTGGTTGGATCTCCTTGCAGTCCAAGGGACTCTCAAAAGTCTTCTCCAACACCACAGTTCAAAAGCATCAATTCTTTGGTACTCAGCCTTCTTCACAGTCCAACTCTCACATTCATACATGACCACAGGAAAAACCATAGCCTTGACTAGACAGACCTTAGTCAGCAAAGTAATGTCTCTGCTTTTGAATATGCTATCTAGCTTGGTCATAACTTTTCTTCCAAGGAGTAAGCGTCTTTTAATTTCATGGCTGCAATCACCATCTGCAGTGATTTTGGAGCCCCCCCCCAAATAAAGTCGGACACTGTTTCCACTATTTCCCCGTCTATTTCCCATGAAGTGATGGGACCAGATGCCGTGATCTTCGTTTTCTGAATGTTGAGCTTTAAGCCAACTTTTTCACTCTCCACTTTCACTTTCATCAAGAGGCTTTTTAGTTCCTCTTCAGTTTCTGCCATAAGGGTGGTGTCATCTGCATATCTGAGGTTATTGATATTTCTCCCGGCAATCTTGATTCCAGCTTGTGTTTCTTCCAGTCCAGTGTTTCTCATGATGTACTCTGCATATAAGTTAAATAAGCAGGGTGACAATATAAAGTAAGTTAATGGTTGCCTAATACTGATATCAGTGGTGGGAGGAAAATGGAAAATGACTACTAATGGATATGGGTTCTTTTTCTAAGGTACTGTTTTAAAAGGGTTGTACTCATGTACACTTTAAATTGTATATTTTGTAAGTTATATATTAATAAAGCTGTTACTAAATAAAAAGAGGACATTGAACCATTCTAGTAATGATAAACAGATCCTTATGATATAGAGAAGACATATAAGACTTAAGCACTATGTTAGTGGATGCAGTCTAGATCCTGAGTGCTTTTTTTGGCATCAGGAAGCTGCTGGCAGTATTTTGTCTGGTGTCTTCTTTCAGTTCCTCTTCTTTTGTTTGGATTCTTTTAAATTCTTTGACTGCATGACAGATACCAGCTTAAGTTAGAGAAAAGAGGACAATATTATAAAGGTATAGGTGCCTTTAATAATATCCTGGAGAAGGATTACATTTGAGTCTCAAAAAAAGCCTAGAAAGAAAACTTGGAAAGCCAGCAGGGCACCAGGAAATACTCTCTTTTCTTTCACTCACTCTCTCTATTACTTATTCTCTCTGGCATGATATTCTCTGATCTCAGTTCATAGGGTGGAATTTGGACATCTTAAGCTCCCTTCTTCTGAGTTAAATTCAGCCATTCTGGTCCATTTTAGTTCGCTGATTCCAAGAATGTCAATGTTCACTCTTGCCATCTCCTGTTTGACCACTTCCAATTTGCCTTGATTCATGGACCTAACATTCCAGGTTCTTATGCAATATTGCTCTTTACATCATTGGATCTTGCTTCTATCACCAGTCACATCCACAGCTGGGTATTGTTTTTGCTTTGGCCCCATCCCTTCATTCTTTCTGGAGTTATTTCTCTACTGATCTCCAGTAGGATATTGGGCACCTACTGACCTGGGGAGTTCCTCTTTCAGTATCCTATCATTTTGCCTTTTCATACTGTTCATGGGGTTCTCAAGGCAAGAATACTGAAGTGGTTTGCCATTCCCTTCTCCAGTGGACCGTATTCTGTCAGACCTCTCCACCGTGACCCGCCCATCATGGGTGGCCCCACACGGCATAACTTAGTTTCATTGAGTTAGACAAGGCTGTGGTCCTAGTGTGATTAGATTGACTAGTTTTCTTTGATTATGGTTTCAGTCTGTCTGCCCTCTGATGCGCTCTGATTCCCTATAGCAACACCTACCATCTTACTTGGGTTTCTCTTACCTTGGACATGGGGTATCTCTTCATGGCTGCTCCAGCAAAGCACAGCTGCTGCTCCTTACCTTGGAGGAGGGGTATCTCCTCACGGCTGCCACTCCTGACCTTGGATGTGGGGTAGCTCCTCCCGGGTGCCGCCCCTGGCCTTGGGCGTGGGGTAGCTCCTCTCAGCCACGCTTGTGCGTGGCCACACTTAAATTAGATCAGATGACCATTATATCTACTACTGTTGGCAGGAATCCCTTAGAAGAAATGGAATAGCCATCATGGTCAACAAAAGAGTCTGAAATGCAGTACTTGGATGCAATCTCAAAAACGACAGAATGATCTCTGTTCGTTTCCAAGGCAAACCATTCAATATCACAGTAATCCAAGTCTATGCCCCAACCAGTAACGCTGAAGAAGCTGAAGTTGAACCATTCTATGAAGACCTACAAGACCTTTTAGAACTAACACCCAAAAAAGATGTCCTTTTCATTATAGGGGACTGGAATGCAAAAGTAGGAAGTCAAGAAACACCTGGAGTAACAGCCAAATTTGGCCTTGGAATACGAAATGAAGCTGGGCAAAGGCTAAAAGAGTTTTGCCAAGAGAACACACTGGTCATAGCAAACACCCTCATCCAACAACACAAGAGAAGACTCTACACATGGACATCACCAGATGGTCAACACCGAAATCAGATTGATTATATTCTTTGCAGCCAAAGATGGAGAAGCTCTATACAGTCAGCAAAAACAAGACCCAGAGCTGACTGGCTCAAATCATAAACTCCTTATTGCCAAATGCAGACTTAAATTGAAGAAAGTAGGGAAAACCACTAGACCATTCAGGTATGACCTAAATCAAATCCCTTATAATTACACAGTAGAAGTGAGAAATAGATTTAAGGGCCTAGATCTGATAGATAGAGTGCCTGATGAACTATGGAATGAGGTTTGTGACATTGTACAGGAGACAGGGATCAAGACCATCCCCATGGAAAAGAAATGCAAAAAAGAAAAATGGCTGTCTGGGGAGGCCTTAAAAATAGCTGTGAAAAGAAGCGACGTGAAAAGCAAAGGAGAAAAAGAAAGATATAAGCATCTAAATGCAGAGTTCCAAAGAATAGCAAGGAGAGATAAGAAAGCCTTCCTCAGCAATCAATGCAAAGAAACAGATGAAAAGAACAGAATGGGAAAGACGAGAGATCTCTTCAAGAAAACTAGAGAACCAAGGAAACATTTCATGCAAGAATGGCAAAATAAAGGACAGAAATGGTGTGGACCTAACAGAAGCAGAAGATATTAAGAAGAAGTGGCAAGAATACACAGAACTGTACAAAAAAGATCTTCATGACCAAAATAATCATGATGGTGTGATCACTCATCTAGAGCCAGACATCCTGGAATGTGAAGTCAAGCAGGCCTTAGAAAGCATCACTACGAACAAATCAAGTGGAGGTGATGGAATTCCAGTTGAGCTATTCCAAATCCTGAAAGATGATGCTGTGAAAGTGCTACACTCAATATGCCAGCAAATTTGGAAAACTCAGCAGTGGCCACAGGACTGGAAAAGGTCAGTTTTCATGCCAATCCCAAAGAAAGGCAATGCCAAAGAATGCTCAAACTACTGCACAGTTGTACTCATCTCACATGCTAGTAAGGTAATGCTCAAAATTCTCCAAGCCAGGCTTCAGCAATATGTGAACCGTGAACTTTCAGATGTTCAAGCTGGTTTTAGAAAAGGCAAAGGAACCAGAGATCAAATTGCCAACATCTGTTGGATCATAGAAAAAGCAAGAGAGTTCCAGAGAAACACCTATTTCTGCTTTATTGACTATGCCAAAGCCTCTGACTGTGTGGATCACAATAAACTGTGGAAAATTCTGAAAGAGATGGGAATACCAGACCACCTGACCTGCCTCTTGAGAAACCTATATGCAGTCAGGAAGCAACAGTTAGAAGTTGACATGGAACAACAGACTGGTTCCAAATAGGAAAAGGAGTACGTCAAGGCTGTATATTGTCACCCTGCTTGTTTAACTTATATGGAGAGTGCATCTTGAGAAACAGTGGGCTGGAAAAAGCACAAACTGGAATCAAGATTGCCAGGAGAAATATCAATAACCTCAGATATGCAGATGACACCATTCTTTTGACAGAAGTGAAGAGGAACTAAAAAGCCTCTTGATGAAAGTGAAAGAGAAGAGTGAAAAAGTTGGCTTAAAGCTCAACATTCAGAAAACAAAGATCATGGCATTTATCTCATCACTTCATGGGAAACAGAGGCGGAAAGAGTGGAAACAGTGTCAGACTTTATTTTGGGGGGGCTCCAAAATCACTGCAGATGGTGATTGCAGCCATGAAATTAAAAGATACTTACTCCTTGGAAGGAAAGTTATGACCAAAGTAGATAGCATATTAAAAAGCAGAGACGTTACTTTACCAACAAAAGTCCATCTAGTCACGGCTATGGTTTTTCCAGTGGTCATGTATAGATGTGAGAGTTGGACTGTGAAGAAAGCTGAGCACTGAAGAATTAATGCTTTTGAACTGTGGTGTTGGAGAAGACTTTTGAGAGTCCCTTGGACTGCAAGGAGATCCAACCAGTCCATTCTGAAGGAGATCAGCCCTGGGATTTCTTTGGAAGGAATGATGCTAAAGCTGAAACTCCAGTACTTTGGCCACCTGATGCAAAGAGTTGACTCATTGGAAAAGACTCTGATGCTTGGAGGGATTGGGGGCAGGTGGAGAAGGAGATGACAGAGAATGAGATGGCTGGATGGCATCTCCGACTCAATGGACATGAGTTTGAATGAACTCTGGGAGTTGGTGATGGACAGGGAGGCCTGGTGTGCTGCAATTCATGGGGTCGCAAAGGGTCGGACATGACTGAGAGCCTGAACTGACTGACTGAACTGAAGTTCCCTTCTTACCCATTCTCATTGCAGCTATATACAGAAATGAACTGGCTTCTTTCAGTCTCATTTCCAATTTGAAAGGATCAGGAATCTGATTGGTCTATCTCAGGTCAGCTATTTTCTTTAAGTCCAATTAACAATGGTCTTGGGGTGGGATCTTACATAAATGTCTTCTGGATGTCCACTTTAATGAGGCTCAGCACAGTTTGGGAAAAGGCAGTGGCTTGTGGGTTTAGCAGATATTGGGAAGGAAGACTAGCATGTTTAGAGAATATTATAATGATAATAATGATAATTAGTTCAAGTTATTGAAGATGTGCCTGTCTCTGTACTCAGTTAGGTGCTTCCCATCTTTAGTTTAGTAAATCATTGTAATCCCTTGAGGTCATGTCATTAGTCCCATTTTATAGTTTCTGAGATTGATACTGGCAGAGGTTAAATAATTGTCCAAAATTTCACAAGACCAACTCTAGTCCTTTATACCATGTGGCCACTTCTCAAGAGCCCTATACTTCTAGTTAGCTTATCTCAGCCCTGCCTCTGGGTTTCTCTCATAGCTCTTTGAGGACACAGGGAAATGGAGAAGACAGGATTTATAGTGGTTATTCTGCTTTTCTATTTCCAACCACTCCAAAACTTGGCATGTTAGTCAGTCATGTCCAACTCTTTGCCATCCCATAGACTGTAGCCTGCCAGGCTTCTCTGCCCATGGAATTCTCTAGGCAAGAATACTGGAGTGGGTAGCCATTCCCTTTTCCAAGAGATCTTCCCAACCCAGGGATTGAACCCAGGTCTCCTGCATTACAGGGAAATTCTTTACCATCTGAGCCACCAGGGAAGTCCACTCCAAAGCTTAATAGGTTACAATTATAATTTATTATGGTCTCATCATTCTGTGAGTTGGTGAGGCTCAGCAGGGTTCTAACTTGGGTGTCACTGTAATGTGATTTCCACAAGATGGTGGCTAGTAATGGGAGTCATTTGACGCCTTGACAGTGCTGAATATCCAAAGTCTTTTCATCACTCATGTGTCTGGTATCTCAGTGCTTTGCCCTGTGGTGTCTCTTTCTAGCAGAGAAGCCTGGACTTCTTACATAGAGGCTCAGGGCTCCACGAGGGAGTACCCCAAGAGTGAACATTCCAAGAGAGAGGAGAGGAAGTTGCTGGTTCTTCTAAAGGCTAGGTCTAGAACTGGCACAGTATCACTTATTCCCCCACTCCAGTACTCTTGCCTGGAAAATCCCATGGACGGAGGAGCCTGCTGGGCTGCAGTCCATGGGGTCGCGAAGAGTCGGACACGACTGAGCGACTTCACTTTCGCTTTTCACTTTCATGCATTGGAGAAGGAAATGGCAACCCACTCCAGTGTTCTTGCCTGGAGCATCCCAGGGACGGGGGAGCCTGGTGGGCTGCCGTCTATGGGGTCGCACAGAGTCGGACACGACTGCAGCGACTTAGCAGCAGCAGCAGCAGCAGCAGTGGTCAGAGCAGTAGTAGTAACCCCAATTCTAGAGGCCACATGAGAGGAATTATTTTGTGATTCCAAAGATACCACAGTGTTAAGGGAGAAGGAGAGGTAGAATCAGCATATTAGTAGGAAACTAATGGGTGTGACCAAGTAGGGTCTTTTGAGATGAACATAGTCTTATATATGGAATGTGTTCCCTGTATCTGCCTTGGCGTGCCCATGAGAGTAAATTTTCAAGAGAAACTTTTTAAAGACCCAATGCCTCCCAACTGTCCCTTCATAATATTTCATATTTTGGCAGGACATGATCCCTTAGGTGGAGATAGTAGTTTCATCCTCTCATTTGCAGCCTGCTCCTGAGCTGTCCTGTGGGTGTAAATATCCTGAGTATATAAAGCTAGGACTGCTAGAGCCAGAATCACTTACTCAGTTCCTCTGCCTACAGATAAACCATAACAAAGTCATAAATAATGCATTTCAGTAGGGGGCCCAGCCTATTTTTAAAGACTTAAAGAAGAGAAGCTTCCGTGAAACCCTTAGGGAGGCCATTCTGAGATACAGTCCTTCTTTCTGTGTAACCTAAGTCCTTTCCGCCACCTGTCAGTCACCTCCTTGAACCCGACTCTGTGCTTGGGAAACAAAGCACTCACACACTTCAGAAGGAAGTTATTTGGATGAACAAATGAATGGTTACAAAGGGCTTTGGAAATATAAATTGCTGCATAAATACTTAATGTCTATATAAATACCTTTGCTATAGCCTGAGGGGGGGCTCAGGCTTTTTGAAAGATTTCTGCCTTATGAGGTATCTGAATAGCAAAGATAAAGCTCCTGCTAAGTGAGGATAAAGTGATTCTTGCTTCTATTATGTATATTATTTATTGCAAAGGCATTTCTAAAATAGAAACATGGCAAATTTTAGAGAGGAAAAAAGTATTTCTTGGTTTCCTTTAGACTGTAAACTCTTTCAACCAGGTCTGTGTTCAATACATGCTTTTAAATACATATATATAATTCACAGGTATTATTGGTGTTGGGAAATAATGTGCAAGTGCTTTCTTGAATATGATGTTTTCTTGGGGAAGTGGAGAGATGTAAGAAAAATTGACACTGTATTTTAACATAATTTTCTTTTTTTGCCCTCATCTTCAACTTTTAAGGCATTTTCAAAAAATGAAAGATCATTTGGAGCATGCCTTCTCAAAAATGATATTTTAATACTTAGAAATTAGAAAAAAGTTAGGGATTATATTCTGTAAGACCTATTTCTCTCAGCAAATTATTTTTACCTATTCCTTGCTGCTGCTGAGGGCTGAAAGAAGAAAAGAATGTATCACACATACAACTGGAGCATAGCCATCCTACATCTCTGTTTCATGGCTTCCTTTCCCTGGAATTATTAGTAGGTCAACAAAAATAAAGAATCATTTAGAATCTCACATTCAGAGGATTGAAAGAGTAGAGGTGAGTAGAGGAGACCAAGTTTCTATGTCGGGAATTGTTTAGTAAAAGGTGAAAGAAGCTTTTCCTAAAAAGCTGATCCCTTGATACCTTTACCAATTGGTAGAGAGTGCTTTGAGTCTCATGAAAGGGTAAAAGCAGCAGAGATGGAGGGATGGACAATTGTCACTGAAGTTGAAGCTGAACCCAGAATATCTTCATATTCTTTGAGCTTCTGCCTGAAGAAAGGGAGTCTGGTAAATCTCCTTTTATCCTTTTATCCTTTTTATCCCATAATCCAAGATGGCAGGAAGGATAATTAAATGAATTGATGCAAACTGCAATCAGAGGAACAGTGTACTGTCTCTAGGACAGTTATTTTGAAGAGCTGTTTTGTAATTAACCTGCAAATGACATATTCAGATTTGATTAATCTCATGTGGTCAGTAGGTAAGCTCGAGTTGAAGGTTATCATTTTTTTATAATCAACAATAATCCCTTCTGTATGATGTGTTTGAAGGAGAATGTTTAAATAATAGAAATGTCAAAAGTGTTGATTGATTCCATGGTCAGAGATTTGTCTCAGTTTCATACATAGAACATGTGAGCTATTTCTGTTTAATACAGAGAGACATTGATTTGGGTTCAGTTTATATATTATGAAATCACTTATGTATATGTAAATATGTATAGAAAGATTGTATAAATATGTCTCTCTCTATATATGTTTATATATATAGTGGAACATGTATACATATTTATGATAAAAAGTCATCTAATTCTTTAACCAGAGGGATTTGGTTTTCATTTGGCCCCTATCCTATTCTTTTAATTGGTATATACGTTAGATTCCAAGTTATAGACTATTTCCTATCACATTGGTAGATTACAGCTCAAACCTAAAGTTTAAAGATTTAATTTTCTGTTGTTCTTAATGAAATAACCAAAGCAGCAGCTCCCTGTGGCGGGATATGAAAAGTAGTGTATAGATACCTACTAAAACATTTGCAGACCTCCTCAGTTTTCTGTTTTTAATGTGATGAAAATTTGTACAAATAACAAAGAAAGAATGTCATGGTAACAAAAACATTTCCTATACATGTATTTTAGAGGGAAGCAAAATCAAAGGTCTTCAAAGAATTACTAGGGTTCTTTCTAGGAGGTTATTGACAAATACGTAGTTTGTCTCTGGAGTTTGTGCCTCTTTCACAGATTGGTGTATTTGTGATCCCACCGGCAGAATAAGTGTCTGTAATTCATTTCTCCTTGTTAACTAGTGTGCCTTTGTGTGTAGGATGATTGGCAGCAAACTCGGCTGCGTCCCAACGGATGAGCTTGTTAGCAAAACCCTAGCATCCTATCTCTAATAAAGCATATCAGCAGTACATTTTGTCCTATCTATTAGCCTCTCTGTTTCTTTTTTTGTGAAAAGCTGAGTGTCCCTTTGAAGCAATGACAAATAAACCCCTGAACTGAAGTGCTAGGCCGCCTTACGGACAGCTGGATAGTAAATGTCACACCGTGTAGAGAATGCCTATTATCAGAGTGAGCCATTTGTTCCCGGCCTTTCAGTATCTTAATGTAATACAAAATTGCTAAATCAAGCCCCATGTCTGTGACAGAACATAATTAATGAGAAAGCAGGAGCCAATTCAACACTCTTTATTGGGACCTAATTGGCTCAGGCAACAGAGTTGTCACTCAACAAGAGACTTCCTTTAAAGCAATTTTGTTCTTGGTTGTATTACAGAGCCTATTAAATTGTCCCCTCCTTGATCACACAAAGAAGTATCTGCATGCAATAATTAGCTTTTCCAGGGGGAATTTTTTTTTAACTCATTCAATACCAGATCATTTTAAAACACTGAAAAAACACCCAGGCCGTGGGGCTGTGCTGCCATACTGAGCATCGCTGTAGGCTGTCTTCCTGTCTGCTGAGGCCCCAGGAAGCTGCCGAAGGATGAAAAAGAGCCCCAAGGAAAACAGGAACGCGTTTGAATGTGGAGGATGGGACAGTGGAAGGAGTGGAGGAAATTATTTGATGGGTAATCACAGCTCACTTCAGAGTCTTCAGAAACAAGGAACAAAAAGGAAATACTCATAATGTACATATGTAAATATATGGTTAGTTTTTGGTACTCCTACCCAGCTCACTGAGGAATGAAAATTAGTAAGAGTTCTGGCAGGGGTAGAGGTTAAACACGTAAAGAATTGTGAGAAGTAACATTAATTTATCCGATCATATCTCAGTGTTTTATGAGCCATACTATCTCAAAACCAGTATAAATATTAAATAGCATTTATTACTTGTTATAATCAAAATTTCATTTTAGGGATTATGTTCTTTCCTTCTCCTTGTTTAACAAACATCAAGATAAATTTATGCCTGGTACTTGCTGTTACAAAATTGTTGTGTGTGTGTGTGTGTGTTTTTTTCTCCTGTCACAATGTCACAGACTTCAAATAAATGTATACGTTTGCCTGATAAGTTTCAAACAATGTTACATACAATGACTAGAGACTGCAGACAATTGAGCTTACAGTTTAAACTGGTATTTGCCTGGATTTGAAGCAAAAAGGACACAGCTGACTAAGCTTAGGGTAAAGCAAATGGGGGAGTTGTAGGAAATACACTTTTAAACCTTAGAATTAGGCAATAAACAGTTTGAGTTTGAAAAATGAAACAGCATATTTTTAGGAAAAAAAAATGAGTAAAAGTTGGTCAAGGTGACAACCCTTGGACTTACTTAAATAAAGGCAAGTATGTGGCCCCCCTTTTTGAAATAGTTGCTAATATCTTGCTTCTGTGCCCTCAGTCACAAGGCAGACTGTTTAGTTTACACAGCAGCAACGGTGTGGGGCTGGATTCAGGGAGCCCGTTGCCAGTATTGTTCCTTTCCTCAGTGTGGAAGTGCCAGATGCTGGGAAAGGAGAGAAGGCAAACCTCTGGTGGAGGGAGAGCTGCGCTGCACAGCACGGTGTGGGCCGGGAGAACGCCTGCAGCTGCGGAGAAGCCGGAGCTGTGCCCCAGTGAGGACGTGATTATGCGGTGGCACTCACAGTGTCGCGTGCTGCATATTTTCTTGCGTCTTGTCGACATATTAGCTGTATCGGTTAATTGTCATTTGTTCAAGCATATGGAGAAATTACTGGGTTTCCCCTACTCCTCTCAAACCTGCCTCTAAACAGTGAGCAGACTCCTGAAGGCACTCTAAGTGTTTGAAAAATATGAGTTGTTATTCCACAGGGTAATAGAATACAAAACTAACAGCAATACAAAAATATTAGTCAATAATGTCCTTTCCCAGGTGACTCCTGAACCTTGTGAAAGGATACATTCTCAACAAAGATTTATTAGTCTAGTCGGGGAACACATGATAATGATAGCAAGAGCTGCCAGAATCTAATTTGCTTTAATTAATCATTTGCTTCATAACACGGCAATTCTTCCCCCTCCCCCAGCTTTTTTTTTTAAAGCTGTCGAGATTATTTTAAAACATTAGATATTACACTGTGGATGGCTGATGAAACTGAAATTGAATGCTGTAAAAGTTAGATTAAAAATTCATTTAACAGTATAAACATTTTAGAGTGCAGAAGGGTGCCGATTAGGTCAAGTGTGTATGGAGTGATAAAACAGTCATGGAGCTGAGAGAAAAAATATTGTCAGAGGGCACTCAAACAGCTGAATTTAGTCTAATTTAAATGTTATAGCAGACAAAAAATCGTTAACTAGAAATCCTATTACAATTACTCTTTGGTATTTTAGCAACACAGACTGATAAGTCAGAACCTGGGTTTATACTCATTTATTCATTTAGCTGTACAAACAAGCTTTGGTTCTGACTGGAATTAGTTCCCATGGTTAGGTCAAGGGGCCTTGGTGGAATGCTGAGGCTGAGTCAGAGGCCACTTTACCTGGCCCTCTTAGGAGAATTATTAATAAATGGACTATCTCAGGTTACCAGGAGAGCCAAGACTTTGGATCTTCATTATGGCTTGTTACGCAAACCCGTAAAGATGTTGCAGCTACTCTTTTTTGCTGATGCCTTGAAGGATGTTTTTAGTATACTTGGTTCTTACCTTTGTCTTTATAAGATTCCCCTTGAGTTGATTGGCTATATTGGATGGGATTTAGTGCAAATAACTGTTCAGAATTCTCTAAGAGTTCCCCATTATCTACCTGATAATCCTAACCTCTTTTGGATGTCACCTAAGGTCCTCAGAGCCTTGGGCCCTTCATATTTATATTTATGTACAGCCTCATTTTGGCTCCCATTCTACCTCAATACTTCACTCACAATTAATGATGTACTATGTGTAATCTCAGTTGTGCTGTGCTGTGCCGTGCTTAGTTGCTCAGTCATGTCTGACTCTTTGCAACCCCATGGGCTGTAGCCCACCAGGCTCCTCTGTCCATGGGGGTTCTCCAGGCAAGAATACTGGAGTGGGTTGCCATGCCCTCCCCCAGATAATCTTAGTTACGTCCCACTAACTCAAGTCACCATGCCTCAGCTTGAATGTTATTCCTCAGACAAGCTTTGTCTCTCTCAGATACATAGTGCTGATCTTATAAGGTTGCTATGAGGAGTAAATGAGTTAATTTATTTGGATGAGCCTGGCGCATAGAGGGGACTATGTGTTAGCTATGTTTATTAAGCACTCCCTTTCCTATGCTGCCTCTACAGTGGGTACAACTCTCTCACACAACAACCACATTATTAATATAATATTGTTTGTTTCCATGGCTTCACTGTATTATAATCTTCTTGAGGATATTTACTGATCATCTTTGGATTCTCAGCCTAAGATGATGTCTGGCTGCCATGTAGTAGGTACTCAGTCAGTATCTCTTACATGAACAAGTGGCTGTTTTCTGTAAATTATTCTGCAGGCTGGTCACCGACCAATTTTCAATAAGTATGTAGGACTTTAAATGAGTGTTTTTCAAAACAGTAGATGTTTTGCATGGAGCGTGACATTTTTGTCTGAAGCATGTTTTTATACTGCATTCAGAATCAACCCACTCCAGTACTCTTGCCTGGAAAATCCCAGGGACGGGGAAACCTGGTGGGCTGCCGTCTATGGGGTCGCACAGAGTTGAATACGACTGAAGTGACTTAGCAGCAGCAGCAGAATCAACTCTAGACCCTCATAAGATTATTATCAGAATATTATAGTACCACCTCCTTTCTTTCCAAATAAAAATAATATTCTCTAGGACAATCAATTCATTACCTTACTCATTAAAATTGATAATTTGTGTATTAAAATTGTTTTTAAAGTTCATCCTCCAGCCAAAAACTTGGCTATCACTGAAAATATTCAAAGGCATTTCTCAAAATGAATTCAGTAGTTACAGCAGGCATGGAGTAAGCTTGTATTCTCTCACTGTGGCCCTTTAATGGAGACTGTATTCCAATACTCCATTAAAGCTCTGAGTTCTAGGATGTCCTAAAAGTCAACAAGCTGTTCCTTTTCCTCATCTGCTCCATAGACTTCCCTTGAGATGCATTTATAATTTTAATTGTAGACTAGTATAATATGGCCCATTAAGATGAGAAAATGAGAGAGTTAAGAGCCCTATTCTTATTCTCAAGGATGTTTCAAACTAGGAGAATCACCCTAGTTTGGAATTTTGAAAGGAAAAGGTCAGTGACATCTGCTTCATCAACAGTGTGAAGCCTTATAGACTCTGATGGTCACAAAGCCAAAGTCCTGTGATTCTTTTCAAGTCTTTGACCCTGAGAAGTCGGGATGTCCACTGCAGCTCAAGGCACATATTCACATAGAATGTCATCAAGCTTTGTGCCAAAAAGTAGGGCAGAATCAGAGAGATTTGTGGGTCTCCTTGCAATTTGAAATACAGGGGCAGGGGGCGGGATTGCCAACTGGTATTGATTTTACTGACTTCTCTGAATCTCACTGAAATAATCTGAGCAGAAAGGAATGCATCATCACTTGCTTGGTTCAGAATTTCTTAATATTCAAAACGGGGTGGGGTGCAGTGGTGAGTGGTGAGTAACTCCTGTAGTCCCACAGAGAGCATTGTAATCAAAGAGAGCTCTGAACAGTGTTAGAAGGGTCTTTACAACCCCTCTAGGTCCCTGCAATATGCACTTGCAGAATTGGTTAAATGAGCCACCATACTCTGGTCAATATGAATAGGCTTGTAAGATGCTCAGTTTGATTTAATGGCCACCCATGGACACTTCCATACGCAGAAGGGAGTGTCACGTTCAGTCTTGAATAAAGCTCTAAAAATCAACTACTCCATTTGGCATTGTAGCTGTATTTTAATGTCCTCTTCAGAATTTTCCATTATAGTAACATCTCTGCAATCAGTCTAGCATAAAAAGGCCTGTTTATAATAAATTGGTCAGCCTCTTATGTGCCTATCTTTCCTGATGGGATAGAGAACTATAAGATTGTTCCTTGTAGACTAGGCTGTAAGATATTCAATATTACTAGTTTTATCTCTCCCTTTGCACAGATGATTTATTTCAGGCTTTATTTCTGTTTTGAGTCTTTGTTTTCATTTTATCTCATAATTATCCTGAGGGAGAGGGAGGCAAATAGTTCTGCTTGTGAAGTATAGGTCTTTGGGAGCCATTTGAGTGAGATGAACTTTATGAAGAAGCCAGTAAGTGAAAAACAAAATTGTTCAGTCTTCTGACCTCTTTTCAATTAGAAAACCTATGTGACAGTTATAAACTATAGTGGCCTGGATAGGAAGAGCTGGCAGAGGTAGAAGTGTGCCATTGTTTTTATGAACATTCTAGGGTGGAATAATCACATTACCTTGTTAGTCCACAATAATCACTCAGTGTACAAGACCCTAGACCTTTGGAATCACTCAAGAGTTTTCATTAGAGAATCAGCAGTCTTTTAGACTCACTATGGTATACCTCAGTGTCAAAATTGCATGTTACAGGTTATGCTCCTGTAAATAAAGGACATTTTGTTATGCCCACACTCAGCTGCGTTTCCTACTGTGATTTCTTTACCAGACCCTGCTGTGACCTGTTGCTGAATAAAGTATATTATTGGTGAGCCTTTTTTACCTAAACTTGATGTCTGTCCAAAAGACAAAAACACTGATTAGGTAGAAGGAGGATTAAAGTCCTTCAGGAACAGAGTGACTCTGGACCTTAGCTATAAACTGAAGCTTATTCAAAAAGACATCCTGTCCTGAGGGTGTCTTCCCATCTGTTTCTGGGAAGCATGACTTCCTTTTGGATTGAGGTTTAATGGGAAATGGACCAAACATGACTCCTGGGGTAGATTTGTAGAGGCCACTCTGGTTCAGATTTAAAGGAGGATCAATTCCAAGGCAGTCCCTTGCGTTTGTGTCTCTTGAAGGGTTCTTTGAGGGACTCAAAGATGACTCACTTTCAGAAATGCTTGGGTTATTAAAGAGCCAGCAGTCTCCCTAGACTTTGTTTCTATTTCTCAGTACTTCTCTGCTTTACTCAAAGCACACAGAATAGCTGTCTCTTCAAGAGATAAGAGTATTCCAAATTGTCATGTAGATGAGGAAACATTTTGTCCTTCAAGAAAGTTCATTTTCCTAGTCATTTCTTAGCCTATAGATTTAGAACTCCACTGTTGAAAAATGGCAATTAACAGACTTTCATCATGAATGTTTTTGGTGAAGCCAATCAGCAAATATTCATAATGGCATCAGCAATTTACAATTTCCCTTATTATGATTCCCATTTATAAACAGTCTCAAATGTTATCTACATTAATATGAGTTTAATAACTTGCCAAAGCCACTTTGTTGACAATAGTTGAGAACAAGCTTCTGAGTTAGACAGTCCTGGTTCTGCCACTTACTTGGCTGCATGAACTATTTGCCAGTATCATCTGGTTTCAAGTTCAGTGTTTTTTCCAGTTTACTGTGCTGCTCCTAAGTTGCATCAGTGGTGTCTGACTCTGTGTGACCCCATAGATGGCAGCCCACTAGGCTCCTCTGTCCCTGGGATTCTCCAGGTAAGAACACTGGAGTGGCTTGCCTTTTCCTTCTCCAATGCATGAAAGTGAAAAGTGAAAGTGAAGTCACTCAGTCGTGTCCAACTCTTTGTGACCCCTTGGACTGCAGCCTTCCAGGCTCCTCCGTCCATGGGATTTTCCAGGTAAGAGTACTGGATTAGGTTGCCATTGTCTTCTCCGTTACTGTGCTACTGGTCTCAAATAATTACCTTACAAATTAACTAGATAGAAAGAGAATGTATTTCCTTACATATGCACCACAGGATTAAATTTTTAACCCTGTTTTTCAAAGAATGGTGGAAATTAAAACTAGTTTTTTTTCCAAAGCAAGAAAGCTTCCTCCAAAGATACTCAGTTATGTTTTCTGTTGGCTGAGGCAGCTAATCTTATCCTTTTACTCTATGAAAAGATAAAGACTCTGTTTTATAATATACCTTCTGAGTCATCATGGAGTAGTGAGGTTTCCATTAAAGAGTCACACTATCTAGAGAAGAATCTGAAGGTGATCAGTTTAAACAATCATGCTTAACACAGAGCATGAGCTTTGGAAGAGTAATTTTTTTCCCCTGTTTGTTTTTATTTCTCAGATTAAAATCTAGGAAAAAATCTGTTGAATGATGAAGTAAGCAAGAATTAAGAAATTGAGTATGACCAACATGTCCAGATGTACCTATGATAACATATATACACTCAACACATGCATGCACACACATACATAAAGCAAAACAAAGAGCAGTTGACTTCCAGTTCTTTTCATTATAAAGATTCTTCATAATCATACATGTGCAGAAGGGCTGCGAGACTGAAGTGATACCTGGGAGAGGCCTGGGAATATGTTTGCACTACATTACTTGGACTGCATGATAATTGAGAGTCATTGTGGCTGAACACTTTATGAGTTTGTTTAATTTGTCACAGTAAATAAAGCTTTTTTGATGCAAGTTAATTAGCTCTCTTGTGTTACTGCACATCAAATGTAATTAACAACCAACTGCCAGTGTGGGGTTGCCCTTGTGTAACATGGTAATAGGGGGAAAAACTTAACTGGGGCTGGAGTAAGTAAAAGATAAGCTGTAGAATCAATCTTCCTTCTGCCTGCTTAACTTTGGATGGGCTAGAATCTAGGGGAAAATATCAGGTCTCATAAAAGTCTCATGTGTTATGTCAAGCTCACATTTGCCACCATGTGAAAGATGGTGGCAAAGATATCATACATCCTTGACTTATCAAGTGACCGGAAGAAAGTTAGAAAGGTAGAAACATCTTTAAAGGTACAAAATAATAGTAGACACTTCAGTTGCCCACTATTTACATTTAAAATACTCACTGGGGAGACAATTTAAAATGAAATAAAATTATAAAGATACTTTATTAGAGTAAACTTTTCCCTTTCACCACCACTGCCCTTGAGGAGGGAAGAATCTACACCAGTTTCTCTAAGTAATAGCACTGTTGTGGGGAGTAGCAGTTTGAACAGGAAGGGAAGTTGAATTGGAAGTAGAAGACCTGGGTTAAGACCTGACTTTGCCACTAACCAGCATATTACCACCTGGGGTAATTCACTTTCTCTGAGACTCAGTTTCCTCATAGAAAAAAGAGTTACATTAGGTAGCTTCATTGTTATCTTCATCTTCTAAAATTCTCTGGTTCTATGATATCTGTTATGCTCTTCCGTGAAAGCCTCTGGTTTCTTCCTTGTTTTATTTGCCTTACCCACCTCATATCTTTGCTGACTGACTTTAGTAATAGAGGATGTGTAAGTCAACTATTAAGAAGTTAAGGAGAGGTGTGTTTAAGTGAGAGCCAGTGACTCTCCTCTCTGTCATTCATTAAACACATATTTATTTCATTTTCTGTAAACTAGGTTCTGGGAATCTGAGGATGAAAATGATCCCCATGATCCTTCAATATGTAATTGAAAAATAGAAAACAGCTAGTTTAATAAATTATATCTTTCTATTCAGATTGAATTATTTAAAATTATTTTAAAATAAAAATATGTATTTATATGTATCTCTCATATTTGGATTTTTCTATCAATTCCTTACATATTCAGTAAGTACACTGAAACAAACAAGCAGGTCTAAACTAAGGCAGGGGAAAGAAAATGAAGCTCCTTTTATACTTGAGCATTTCGTTTTGAAACAGCTCTCTTTGCCAAGAGTTGTTAACAATACATGCCTATTTTCTCTTACTTGGTTTGAAGATTCAATATGAAGAATTATATCACACATCAAATTCATTTTTACTTTCAAAATATTATTTTTGTTAATCATGAAACTAATAATACATTCTTTTTTTAAAAAAAAAACAAAGTGTTATAGAAATTTAGGATAGAGAAGAAAATTAAAATGCCCCATTAGTCCATTTCCCAGAGATAGTCACTACTCATATTTTGGTTCATATTCTTGTTTCTAGTGCTCACGTGTACTCTCTCTCTTTTCAACTCTCTCTCTCTCTATCCTAGTAAAAATGTTTTATTATGTCTTTTCACACATATAAAATAATACTTTTAATACTGAAACTTTTAATTTTTTCAGTTTAACTCTATTTCCATATATAATGATCTCATTTTTAAAGAACTGTGTTTTATTCTATTGAATGGACCTGTGTTTGTTTAACTGAGTCCCAGATGATAGATAGTTGAGTGTTTTGCTATTATAAATGATGCTGTATAGTATTTGTAATAATATTATTATCACTAGGAAGAGTAATAAACACTTAAGTACTTATGAGGTGCCAGGCAGTTGTTATATATTTAATAGGCCTCATTTCATTTAATTCTCAAAATAATCTTGCAAATAAGGACAGTGAAATCTAGATGTGCTATGTAATTTGTCCAAGGTCACATATCTAGGAAATAATGGAGCTTTAATTCCAACTCAGATCTGTCTTATTCCAAGGCTAGTGTTCAACATTCACTCAGAGAATGTTTTTGTGCATATATTTTTGTATATTTGTGTTGGTATATATGCATATACTTTTATAAAGATAAAATTGCCACGGATCAAGATGGTGAAGTGGAAACATCCTGAGCTCACCTCCTCCCATGGACACACCAGAACTACAACTACATATAGGATAACTCTCTGAGGATGATTTGAAGACTAGTAGGACAGCTCTTCCACAACTAAGAATACAAAGAAAAAGAAAAGGAGACTGCTCTTAAAGGATTTGTGCACAAACTGACTTGCTCTGAGTCCCAGCATGGAGTCAGCAGATTGGAAAACACCTGGGTCATATATGCAGCAGATTCATTGCTTAGTTTTAGGGTGAGTGCTGAAGAGGCAGGGATCTATTGGAACTTTCACTGGGAACCAAAGCACTAGTAGGCACCATTTTTAAAATTCTCCCTCTATTTAGCTGGCCCAGTGCTGGAGGGTACCATTTCTGACATTTGCCATCTTCATTGCTAGTAGCCCTCACCCTGCTCCAGCTGATACCCCTCCCTACAAGTGGCTCCCACCACAGGGGGCCTGCCCAGCCCATCAGCACACCCACAGCAACCATGGCACTGCCACAACAGAAGAGTACACATGGCCCATACCAGGGATCCCCCTGAAGTGCCTGGCTCTGCGGCCAGAGGGGACTGCTCTTTTGGGTCCTTCAGGAAGCTTTCTGCATAAGGCCACTGTTTCAAGACTAGGAGACACAGCTGATCCACCTAATACATAGAAACAAACACAGAGATTTAGACGAAATGAGGAGAAAAAGGCGTATGCTCCAAACGAAATAAACTTCAGAAAAAGAACTAAATGAAACAGAGATGAGTAATTTATCTGATAAATAGTTCAAAATAATGGTCATAAAGATGCTCCCTGAATTTAGGGAAGAATGGGTAAATGCAATGAGAACTTCAAAGAAAAGATGAAAAATGTAAAAAAAAGAACCAGAGATGAAGAATACAATAACTGAAATGAAAAATACACTAGATGAAATTAACAGCAGATTAGATAATGCAGAACAATGAAACAGTGATCTCAAAGACGAGATAGTGGAAATCAGCCAATAGGAACATCAAAAAGAAAAAAGGATTTTTAAAACATGAAGATAATTTAGGGATCTCGGGATACCATTATGTGCACTAATCTTTGCATCATAAGAGTCCCAGAAGGAGAAGAGAGAGAGAGAAAAGGATAGACATAGAGTGGCTGAATAGATTAAAAAATAAATAAATAAAAACCTGTCTATATGCTACCTATAAAAGATTCACTTCAAATCTCAAGACAGAGACTGAAAGTGAAGGAATGACAGAAGATATTTCATTCAAATGCAAACAAACAAACAAACTGGAGTAGCAATACTTGCATCAGACAAAATGAACTCAAAACAGAGGCTATAGCAAGAGACAAAGAAGGGCACAGTGCTGTTCAGTCACTAAGTTTTGTCTCACTCTTTGCGACCCCACAGACTGCAGTGTGTCAGCTTTCCTGGTTCTTCACTGTCTCCTGGAGTTTGCTCAAACTCATGTCCATTGAGTTGATGATGCCATCTAACCATCTCATCCTCCATGTTGCCCCCTTCTCCTCCTGCCCTCAGTCTTTCCCAGCATCAGGGTCTTTTCCAATGAGTTGGCTCTAGGCATCACGTGGCCAAAGTATGAGCTTCAGCACCAGTCCTTTTAATGAATATTCAGTGTTGATTCCCTTTGGGGTTGACTGATTTGATCTCTTTGAAGTCCAAGGGACTCTCAGGAGTCTTCTCCAGCACCACAATTCGAAAGCATTAAGAAGGGCACTACATAATGATAAAGTTAATGAATTAATGATCAGTTCAGCAAGAGAATGTAGCACTTGTAAATATTTATGCGCCCAAAATAAGAACACCCAAATATATATAGCAAATATTAGCAGACATAAAAAGAGAAATTGATAGCAATGCCTAAATAGCAGGGATCTTTAATACACCTCTTACATCAATGGATAGATCATTCAGACAGAAAATCAACAAGGAAGCACTGGCCCAAAACAACACAGACAAATGGGCTTAATAAAGAACATTCCATCCAAAAATCAGCAGAATACACAATCTTTTCAAGTACATATAGAGTATTCTCCAGAATAAATCACCACAAAACAAGTGTCAATAAATTTAAGAATACTGGAATCATATCAAGCATCTTTATCAGCCATGACAATATGAAACTAGAAATCAACTATGAAAAGAAATTGAAAAGACACAAACATATGGAGACTAAACAGCATGCTACTGAACAACCAATGGGTCAATGAAGAAATAAATATATAATGAAGCACTACTCAGCCATAAAAAAGAATGAACTCTTGCCATTTGTGATAACTTGAACGGACCTGTGACCATTCAGTCATAATTTAAATTTATTACAATATTATTGACCATATTCTCTAACCTGTGTGTTATATCCCCATGACTTATTTATTTTATAACTGGAAACTTATTTATTTTATAACTTATTTATTTTATTTATTTATTTTATAGCCTCTTAATTACCTTCATCTATTTCGCCCAACAGTGTCCCCTGCTCCCTGGAAACTGCCAGTCTTTCTCCGTATCTGAGTTTATGTTTTGTTTTGTTTATTTTTTGTTAGATTCCCCATGTAACAGAGAAAAACAAATACTATATGATTTTACTTACATGTGATTTTTCTAATCGGACCATACTCTTGAGGAATGGCAAAGGAAGGGACCATTTTACTTCATTAAGAAAAACAGGCTCCTAATTCATATTTTTTCTCTTTGAAAGTTACCTGCAGTCTGACATATCCTTGTGTAGGAAAGAGTTTCTTTCTCTTTTTTTGATCACTTTATTTACTTATTTTTGGCTTTGTTGGGTCTTCATTGCTGCGTGGGCTTTTCTCTAGTTTTGAAAAATAGGGGCTACTTGCTAGTTGTGGTGCGTGGGCTTCTCACTGTGGTGGCTTCTCTTGTTGTGGAGCATGGGCTCTAGGGTGTGTCCTGGGCTCAAGAGCACAGGCTTAACAATGTGGCACAGAGGCTTAGTGTGCTCTGCAGCATGTGGGATCTTCCTGGATCAGGGATCGAACCCTTGTCTCCTGCATTGGCAGGTGGATTCTCTACCACTGAGCCACCAGGAAAGCCCCACAAGAGTCTCTTATTTGTAAAATTCTAGCTTTCCATAGATTTATCAAAAAGGAATAAAATAATTATACCACAGTGTGTGTTTGTTGCATTAAAAATGTAGTTGCACAGAAAGGTGGCAAGCCAGATAGATTATTATACTGGCTGAATCCTTAAGGAATCTGAGACTAAGAACATGAGCAGAAAACACTGGGGAGGTATACAACAGAGAGCAGGACACAGTTAATGGAAAGGAGAATATACTGCATCATTGGGCCCCTGATGGAAAGGGATGCTTTTTGCAGGCTACCCCATTGCCAGAAAACTCTTGCAGCAAAGCAAACTTAAAAATGTTTTATCTGCTACAACATGCATCTTGGAGAAAGTGATTAATTCAGTTTGTCTATAGTAGAGCCATAATATATTGTTGACAAGGGCCTGCCGAGGCAAAATGTAGTGCTGAAAATGTGTTGTTCCTTAGTAGTAATAGAAGTTACCAAAGTGAACCTTTAAAAAAAGTAGGCCTGGCCAATGAGCTAACATTAGTACCTTCTCCTACTTGCAAAGATTCCAACTTTCCCCAAGAGCCTCTGGTTCTTTAAACTTTTTCTTCTTGTCGTTTCTGCCTGGTTTCTGCCTATTTCATTTTCTGCTAGGGATTTTGGAAACAGGAATAAAGGAGAGAAGAAAATCTTGGGGAAAAAAGAGAGGAAGTTGAATTGTTTTTCTTTCATCAGCTGTTTCTTCTTTCCTAAACTGGAACTATTTAGTTCAGTTCAGTTGCTCAGTTGTGTCCAACTCTTTGCGATCCCATGAATCACAGTACGCCAGGCCTCCCTGTCCATCACCAACTCCCGGAGTTCACTCAAACTTACAACCATCAAGCTGGTGATGCCATCCAGCCATCTCATCCTCTGTTGTCCCCTTCTCCTCCTGCCCCCAATCCCTCCCAGCATCAGAGTCTTTTCCAAAGAGTCAACTCTCCACATGAGGTGGCCAAAGTATTAGAGTTTCAGCTTTAGCATCATTCCTTCCGAAGAACACCCAAGGGCTGATCTCCTTTAGAATGGACTGGTTGGATCTCCTTGCAGTCCAAGGGACTCTCAAGAGTCTTCTCCAACACCACCAGTCAAAAGCATCAATTCTTCAGCGCTCAGCCTTCTTCACAGTCCAACTCTCGCATCCATGCATGACCACTGGAAAAACCATAGCCTTGACTAGATGGACCTTTGTTGGCAAAGTAATATCTCTGCTTTTGAATATGCTATCTAGGTTGGTCATAACTTTCCTTCCAAGGAGTAAGCGTTTTTTAATTTCATGGCTGCAGTCACCATCTACAGTGATTTTGGAGCCCCCAAAAATAAAGTCTGACACTGTTTCCACTGTTTCCCCATCTATATCCCATGAAGTGATGGGACCAGATGCCGTGATCTTCGTTTTCTGAATGTTGAGCTTTAAGTCAACCTTTTCACTCTCCTCTTTCACTTTCATCAAGAGGCTTTTGAGTTCCTCTTCACTTTCTGCTATAAGGGTGGTGTCATCTGCATATCTGAGGTTATTGATATTTCTCCCAGCAATCTTGATTCCAGCTTGTGCTTCTTCCAGTCCAGCGTTTCTCATGATGTACTCTGCATAGAAGTTAAATAAGCAGGGTGACAATATACAGCCTTGATGTACTCCTTTTCCTATTTGGAACCAGTCTGTTGTTCCATGTCCACTTCTAACTGTTGCTTCCTAACCTGCAGATAGGCAGGTCAGGTGGTCTGGTATTCCCATCTCTTTCAGAATTTTCCACAGTTTATTGTGATCCACACAGTCAAAGGCTTTGGCATAGTCAATAAAGCAGAAATAGATGTTTTTCTGGAACTCTCTTGCTTTTTTGATGATCCAGTGGATATTGGCAATTTGACCTCTGGTTCCTCTGCCTTTTCTAAAAACAGCTTGAACACCTGGAAGTTCATGGTTCACACATTGCTGAAGCCTGGCTTGGAGAATTTTGAGCATTACTTTACTAGCGTGTGAGATGAGTGCAGTTGTGCAGTAGTTTGAGCATTGTTTGGCATTGCCTTTCTTTGGAATTGGAATGAAAACTGATCTTTCCAGTCCTGTGGCCACTGTTGAGTTTTCCAAATTTGCTGGTGCTTTGAGTGCAACACTTTCACAGCATCATCTTTCAGGATTTGAAATAGCTCAACTGGAATTCCATCACCTCTACTAGCTTTGTTCGTAGTGATGCTTTCTAAGGCCCACTGGAACTATCCTGTATATCAAATCCTGTCATGTGTCCTGTTTCAGTGTAGGACACACATGGCACAATTGATGTCTACAGAATGGGGCAGAATAAGAGGAAAAGGACTTTGGAATTAGGCTGCCCCTTGGGAATGTGCTGTCCTGGAGGGGAACTCTTCTGCATGTGTAGGTAACATGTTAGCCTGGGCAACAGAGCATGTTTCCAAAAGTTTGAGCAACAAATAGGTAGTAATGCCAGTAGGAATTTTGTGTTGGAAGCCTGGTGGAAACCTGGTAAAATGTGACAATGGGAAATCTTGAATACTGGTTTGGAAGCTCAAGTGGGAAATGGGGGGAAGCCTCTTAGCAAGGAGTGGCAGTGCCCAGACACTGGCCTGAGGATAAAGAGCAGGACTCAAGCCCACAGTAGAGAAACTTGCATGAACTGACCCTTGCCCCAAGGGATTTTATTTTCCTGGCAGTGATACGATTCCTGTTTGGATAATGGCTAAGTTGTTACCAAGGTAGAAAAACAAGGAAACAAGCAGGAATTGTTGATTCTTCTACAGTGGGTAGCAAAAACAGCAGTAGCAGGTTGACACTGCAAACTCTCATCTCTAATGTAACGGTGCACAATTCCCTTGACAAGAGACAAAGCAACTGCTAGATTTAATGTGTCTTTACATGAGCAAATGATCTCACATAGTAATACTGCACCGTGCTGACAATCCTTTATGAATGCAGCAGTGCAATGCCGACAGTTAGCTAACAACAGAGCTGCCTGCCCAGATAGAAGGTTTGGAACTACACGGGAGGCGCATATTCAACTCAAGGTAATTCTGGGAAAATGTAGAAAGGCTGACATCTGTACTGTCATGCAAAGCAGATACATTTTGAAACATGAGAGAAATACCGTCTGAGAGGTCCTAGTGAGGCTTCCAAATTGTCATCAAGAGCTTGTTAAATTTTCATAATTTTAATGTGGAAGCAAAAAAGATTGCTGTAGAGAATTAGTGGGAGGGCCTTGTGCTTGAGATGATGCATTTATTAACTTACTGAATATTTCTTGACTACTTTCTGTAGTCCAAGTACTGTACTAGGTGACAGAGATATGGATGTGAATAAGACAGTCCCTGACCACAAGAAGGTTATTGCATACATTTGGAGAGGGAAATAAGCTAACAATCACAGTGTGCTGTGGTAGTAAGTAGGAATTAAGTAAAGGTTGCTATGGGAGCTGAGTTAAAGAGCATCTAACTCTGTATGTATGTGTGTATATGCATATACGAAGTGTGATGTTGGTCAAAGTTCCAGGAGAAGGGGATATTCGAATTAATATTATAGGGTAAGTAGAGATGAGTCAGAGGAATGGGTGATTGGGTGGATAGGTGAACATTCCTGTTAGAGGTAAGGATATATCCAAAAGTTCAGATTGATAAAAGGGACACTTACAGAGCATATGGTATAAATTGTGCTGGGAGATATAGTGGAGACATGGAAATCAATAACTGCCAAATGCCTTATTCAGTAGCACCCTTTGAGGGTCTTTTTATTGACAATAGAATATACAGAACTAAGAGGTAAAGTTTTCCTTTCATGGCAGGACAGAATCAGATTACATATAAAAGCATTTCCACATATAAAACTGGTGAGACCTTAGAGGAAGTTGCAGAAGAAGATTAAGAAATATCCTTCTCTGAAAGGTATGGTGTAGAAAGTAAGGAAACTAATAGAGTGTTCTTTCAATTCTGGGATTTCTCTTTGTTTCTAAAACTGTCTGAAAGGAGTTGGAAAAGATTAATGTAGGAGGAGGATACTGCATAGAATGCAACTGAAAAATAGTGCAGACCTTTTGGGGCAGGCAAACATTATGAGATCTTATACAGGAGGGTTTCAATGTGAAGATGACGATTGTGGCATAGTGGGCTAAAATTGTTTAACAACCCTAAAGCATGTGAACTATTTACAGTAAATTCTGACATGCTATCCTTGAAACACTTGGCTATCCTGATGCACTTGGCTCAGGAAAATGCACTGAAGAAAGCTCAGATCATTATGGACATTTAGTTGGTCTCCAGTAATAGGTCCTGACTTCAGTACTCCCCCTGTCTTCTAGATTGTCTTCTGACCTTTGTGATCTGGAGAACTCTGATCCAGCCTGTGCATCGTAGCCCATTCATTAGTGGTGGCCAGGTTCATGTCTAGTTCTCCATTTAACCCAACTATTGGTACTTGTATGCAAACTTTATCAAGTTTTTGCTTTGATATATACATCCTACAAATTGTATGAAAATTATAAACAGATATTTTGAGATATAAAATTGTATATTTGGTTTTCAAAGCATGTTTCTCCATTTCTTCTTTGCTTGTCACATCCCACTGATACTAGGAGAACCAGAGATGACAGCAGGGCTGGCTCGGATGAGAATGTCAGTCAGTGTCACCTCCATCTGGAAACATGGGAGAGCGTAGGTAACTTCACATAATTATCAAATGTTAAGAGTTAGTAAGACATTGAAAATCATCCAGTTCCTCATCCTCAGTTGGCAGGTGGGGAAACTGAGATCTTTGTTTAGAGCCCTATAGTAATAGTAGACTAGAGTTTAAATTTTTCTGAGGGCCAGGGCAACACTTCCTTCTCAGCCATAGCATTTTCCCTTTCATCCTTCGCTCAATGAAAGTGAAAGTCGCTCAGTGATAGTCACTCAGTCATGTCCGACACTTTGTGACTCCGTGGGCTATACAGTCCATGGAACTCTCTAGGCCAGAATACTGAAATGAGTAGCCTTTCCCTTCTCCAGGGGATTTTCCCAACCCAGAGATTGAACCCAGGTCTCCCACATTGCAGGTGGATTCTTTACTAGCTGTGCCACAAGGGAAACCCCTTTCATCCTTATGAATACTTATTTTCTATTTGTTGTTGTTGTTTAGTTGCTAAGTCATCTCTGACTCCTTTGCATCTGCATGGACTGTAGCCCGCCAGGTTTCTCCGTCCATGGAGTTCTCCAGGCAAGAATACTGGAGTGGGTTGCCATATCCTTCTCCAGAGGATCTTCCTGGTCCTGGGATCGAATCTGCATCTCCCGCATTGGCAGGCAGATTCTTTATCACTGAGCCACAAGGGAAGCCCTATTTTCTATTATGGGTCAGCTATTTTAGAAAACACTTTGAAAATATGAATGCCATAAAAATGTGTTATTTTTAAAAATTATATAAATTACATTGAATTAGGATTATAAACCGTACACTTACTACAACCTCACAAATTTGGTTACATTTTTCACACAAAGTTCCTAAAGTCCAATAGCCTCTGCATGTTTTTTTTTTTTCCGACCTCACATGATCCCATCTGAAAACTAGCAACCTGGCTAGCAACCCATTGTGATAACTTGGTTGGCAGAGGCCGTTGAACAAATCTGTGTCATTAAGTACTTAAGCATGTTGCTGATTACAGAGTGATTCCATCTATTTCTTGTTTTTCCCATGTAACAGCCTTAAGAGTTACACAGGAAAGTATTAATGTTCCCATCATAGAGATGAGAAATCAACATCTTAGAATAATTAGGTGATTTGTTCACAGTCATGGAGCTGGTCTATGGCAGACCTGAGCTAGTACCAAGGCTTTCTCACTCTTGGTTGTGTACTTCTTTCACTCTATCAAATCGTTATCATCTTTACAACAACCATCATTGCCTCCACCAACACCATCATCATCATTATCATCACGTATCTTTTTCTGACTACAGTAACTTTTCCAAGACCAGCAGATCTTGATATATATTACATCTCTCTCAGAGTACAATTACCTCAAACTTTCTTATTGCTTGTGTAGCAAATTTAGCTAGAAGGCAGCGGGAAAGATGACCACACCCAACTGTATGTTAGGGATCCCATCCTACCATTAACTGCTTGACAACCGTCAACAGTAGGGTTCCATTCAATGTTTCCCCAAACATACTTCCTAAAACATCTGAAGAAATGACTGACACTTTTTGATCCCAAGTACAACAGTGAAAATTTTGATAGTAAAATTAGCAACTCCAAATGATTGATCTTAAACAACTATAGCCCTGCCTTTGGTGTTTCTTCAAGGAGCTCCACCGCTCACTCACTCCTCACTCCTTGGTCCTATATCTCATAGTCCCTCTACACCTCTGTGCAGCTTCCTGACCACTAAGCTTGCCTAGTTTCTATGGCATACCTTTGGGCTCTCTACCTATCATTTTATGACTAACTAATTAGGGCTTCCCAGGTGGCGCTAGTGGTAAAAACCTGACTGCCAATTTAGGAGACTTACATAAGGGCTGCAAGGAGATCCAACCAGTCCATTCTGAAGGAGACCAGCCCTGGGATTTCTTTGGAAGGAATGATGCTAAAGCTGAAACTCCAATACTTTGGCCACCTCATGCGAAGAGTTGACTCATTGGAAAAGACTCTGATGCTGGGAGGGATTGGGGGCAGGAGGAGAAGGGGACGACAGAGGATGAGATGGCTGGATGGCATCACTGACTCGATGGACTTGAGTCTGAGTGAACTCCGGGAGTTGGTGATGGACAGGGAGGCCTGGTGTGCTGCGATTCATGAGGTTGCAAAGAGTTGGACACGACTAAGCGACTGAACTGAATTGACATAAGAGTCACAGGTTTGATCCCTGGGTGGGGAAGATCCCCTGGAGGAGGGCCTGTCAACCCACTCCAGTATTCTTGCCTGGAGAATCCCCTGGGACAGAGGAGCCTGGCGGGCTATAGTCCATAGGGTCGCACAGTCAGACACGACTGAAGTGACTTAGCATGCACGCATGCAATTAGTACTCATGGAAAGGGGCTAGAATAAAAGGTTTTCCCACCAAAATCAGGGCCTGTACTTTTCTCCTCAAATCAGGATACTTTTAAAGGACAGAACCCTTTCACTTTTATAATTTCCCCCATTAGTGACTCCAGTGACAGGGAAATGTGCAGGGGTAGAAAGAAGCTTGTGTATCCTTAATACTAGCATTATCTGCTGAAAGATAGCCTGAATCCATACAGTAGATTAAAGTGGGGAGGAGGGGATTGGGTAAAGATGGCCAAAAGACACAAACTTCCAGTTATACAATAAATATGTTCTAGGGATGTATAGCATGTTTGAAAGTTGCTGAGAGAAGATCTTAAATGTATACACTGCTGTATTTAAAATGGATAACCAACAAAGACCCATTGTATAGCACATGTTATGTGGCAGCCTGGATAGGAAGGGGTTTGGGAGAGAATGAATACATTTGTATGTGCTGAATCCCTTTTCTGTTCACCTGAAAGTGTTAAAACATTGTTAATTGGCTATACCCCAATACAAAATAAAAAGTTCAGGAGAAAAAGTAAAGTTGTCAAGGGAAAAATATTTTTGAGTATGTGAAGTGATGGATATTTACTAAACTTGCAGTAATTCTTTCACAATATATACATATATCAGATCAATATGTTGTGTACCTCCAACTTTTGCAATGTTGTATATGAATTATGTATAACAGTAACACTGGAAAAAAACAGATTACATGGAAAGTAATTTAGCAGAAAAAAGGCAGAAATACATGGAAAGTATCCACTGACTTAATCAAATAAATCTCCCTCCCTTCCTTCAGTCCTGTTTTCCTTCCCTACCTCCTCTCAGTACATATTTACTGAGCATTTGTTTTGAGTATGCTACTGCTGCTGCTGCTAAGTCGCTTCAATCATATCTGACTCTGTGCAACCCCATAGACGGCAGCCCACCAGGCTCCCCAGTCCCTGGGATTCTCCAGGCAAGAATACTGGAGTGGGTTGCCATTTCCTTCTCCAATGCATGAAAGTGAAAAGTGAAAGTGAAGTCACTCAGTTATGTCCGACTCTTCGCGACCCACTGGACTGCAGCCTACAAGGCTCCTCCGTCCATGGGATTTTCCAGGCAAGAGTACTAGAGTGGGATGCCATTGCCTTCTCCGTGTTCAGAGTATAGCCAAGTATAAAAATGATAGGCAGCCAACAACCTATTTGGAAGACATACACACTGGGATAGGGTCTGGGTGTAGGAGAGAAGGACTTTGTTATTAAATGAGTTTGGAGATGGTAAGTTAATGGGCACCCTAAACTCAAATACTTTCAGAGGCCAGGCTGGTCATATGAATGTAGTATAGTTTGAAGACAGTAGGAAGAGATGGCATCTACTCGCCTCTAGTTTGCACTTTTAAGTAAAAAAAAAAAAAGTGCCACTAGGGCATTAATATCCCAAGACAAAGATTTTTAGAAATGCTGTTCTATAGAGTGCAGAGTGATTGAAGAATTGTGAACTGGATATAATATCATTAAACTCATGTTTTGAGGGAGATTGAGAAGAAGGCAGAAGTGTCAGTATGAATTAAATATAGGGAGAGAATATATACCAGTTAGCATCAGACAGTCCTGGTTATCCACTGCAATTATTAGTGGTGTTCCCATTCACTCTCACAGGTATTGTGATTTGGACCATGAAGATCACTGTAATCAGTGGCCTGTATCAGCCATCTCTTTGGTGAGTAGAGCCCCAATTCACAAGGACTCCAGCAGTCTCCTATGAACACTTAAGAGGACCTTCTGCTGGTCCTCTACCCCAACTGTGGCATATCATAGTTTAGGTATGGAGAGAGACATACAAGAGAACAACATAAGCTGACATTTCCAAGGTGCTTTGTTGCTGGAGTGATGGTGGTAAGATTGACAAGTTTAGATATTGGAATATGATGGTGTAATCATAGGATAATATAGGGAAGGACATTTATCCAACAGGGAATATTGATTTTCTCAGGGGAATGGAACTGAATGGAGGAAAAGGGAAGGCTATGATTATTTATTTATTTATATACTTCTGTTCTGTGCTGTGCTGAGTCACTCAGTTGTATCTGACTCTGTGTGACCCAATGGACTGTAGCCCACCAGGCTTCTCTGTCCATGGGGATTATCTAGGCAAGAATACTAGCGTGGGTTGCCGTACCCTTCTCCAGGGGGTCTTCCCAACCCAGGGATTGAACCCAGGTCTCCCACATTGCAGGCAGATTCTTTACTGTCTGAGCCTCCCGGGAAGCCCAAGAATACTGGAGTGGGTCACCTATCCCTTCTCTAGGGGAGCTTCCTGACCCAGGAATTGAACTGAGGTCTCCTGCATTGCAGGCAGATTCTTTACCAGCTGAGTCATCAGGAGCATTGGTTGAATTATATAAGTATCACATTGGTAAAATTTTAATAAAATTATAAATAGTAAGAAGAAGGCTGGGTTGGTTCCATATTGTGTGATATACTAGTAAATTTGTACATATGTCAGTATTTGAACAGATTTAAATCTTCTTCTGATCGTATCTTCTTTGTGAAGATCTTATATTCTTCACTTAAGATTTTGTACACATTCTGTTGCATGTACTTAATCTTTAGTTCTTAAGGACTAAAAGGACTAAAATACTGGATTATTATATCAACAATTATGTAACAAAAATAGTAATGGTTACCAATACCATTTGTGAAATTCTATATCAGATAACATCTCTATGCCTATAGTTTTGCAAGGTGAATGTTATAATTGTATTTTACACAATTATAACACATAATGTTATAATGTTATAACATTTTGTGTTATAATTGTGTAAAATTATACACAGTGAGGAAATGGCTTCAGAAAGGCTCAGTGACTAATCCAAGGCTACACAGTTTATAAGTATCAAGCTGGAATTCCCATCGAAGTATGGTGGTATCAAAGTCCATGCAATTATAAATAAACAGTGGAAGTCATATATAGCAGAATTTGATTTAAAACTTTCAAACATGGGGCATAGGTACAGCTATTACTCATTTCAACAGGTTACACTCGAGAATATCAAAACTAGTTTTGAAGCTTCTCTTTCAACACTGTTCTCTAAAATGACCTGCAACTTCTGTGTAGGTAGATAGGTGGTAGACTATATCTGACAGTGTTTACTCATTGTCATAGCAAAAAGAATCTTTTAATGAAATAATTGTATCAGGACTGGATGCAAGTTTGTATTTTTTTTCTTGTTTATTGATATCACAAAGTACTTGGCTATTAAATCATTCTCAGTCCAGTTTTATAAGGATAATGTTGATAACATTAGGGCACACTCTCAGAGGTGGCCCTCTATTTAAATCTTTCATCGAATGTAAAAGTATATCATTCATCGACTACTGGTGGTTGTACATGACTATGAAAAAACCAATGACTTCTATTCCTGGTTTGTCTACCTGAATGTCCTTGGGAAAGTCGTTTGTATTTTTGAACCTCATTTCCATCTCATGAAGGAACTATAGTCATTCAAAAATGTCCTCTCTTCCAAGCATTTCTGAGGGTTCCCAGGGGGAATCTTATTTGCTTGTGAATCAGTCGGCAACACAGTTTGCTTTGTATGCTGTTTTGGTAAACACTAAAGCTGGATGTCTGATGCTGCTGTTGGCCTTCTCAAAGCTTCTGTCCCTGTTGCTAATGTTTTTGTCCACCCAGAGCCCATGTTTCACCCTAGGTCAAGGTTCCCTGTCTGTCATAACGTAATAGTTTGTGTGAATTGTGGTGACCCAAGGACGAAAGAGCAGATAAAACCAAGGAAGGTCTTGGAATGCAGGAACGGAGAAGCCAGACCCTTATCGTCCTTCCTTCCCCCGTGTTGTAACTGTTAATGGAACAGTATAACCTTCTCTCCTCCTACCCCATAGGGAGAAGGTATTTGCCCTACTCTTCCCCCACCCAGTATACACGCCTCATCCAATCAGCAAATGATCCACAAGACCCCTATCCCACCCCTTGTACCCTGGGTATAAAAGTGGACTAAAGACCCCTGTTCAATGTCGGTTCTCCCTTGAGCTGGCTCCTGTTCTAACAGCATCTCCCACTCTAATAAGCTTTATTTCCCTCTCATTCTGTCTCATGTCTGGAAATTCTTTTCCAGCCCATGCTCAGACCACGACATAAATGGTTCCCCTAGAGCTAAGTGCATAACCATGCATGCATGTGTGACAAAGCCCTACTTAAGCTTAACCTAATATTTTGCTAAACATGCCCAGACATGTCTGCATCTTCAGTTGGACAGCCGAAATAATGAATGTCTTCTACATGTACAAACATACACTGTTGTTACTATTATAAATATTAATTAGTGATAGTTTGGAATGACCTTTATCAAGGAACATAGTTCCTCCTGGTTGAGGAGAAATCCTTCATTATATGTGGCTTAAGTGGATTCTGTCACATGCCTTACATGGTAGGTGGCTAAGAGACCTTTCATTGCCCCTTAATAACCTTGTAGTCTATGATTGTAGAATTACATATGAATCTACATGTTTAACCCAAGAAGGATGTGGACCTAAAAAGCCACCTCTACAAAAACAGCACTGCCGTTCCATTTTAAGTTTTTTGACACTGAGAAAGTTTAAGTTCAATGACAAAAATTAGAAGAGAACAAAAGAAGAAGCATAATAATTTTTTTAGGCTTTACACATATGTGTATAATCATATACACATATATGAAGATTAACCCTAGAGCCTGTTCTAAAGAACTAAAATTATTGCTGCTTTAAAAATTAAGAACAGAAAACCCCCCACAAATGTGAAAACTTTAAAATTAAATTCCAACATTTTCAAGCAAATGCTGCCTGGGAGATCACACAAAACATCCAAAGCCTAAATTGAATGTATGTTGGCAAGAGCATCTTAACATCTCTCTAAATAACTAGCTAATACAGTCAGTATTTTGCACCTCATCGAGGCCTGGCACTTATTTGCAAAATGTTCCAGTCAATTGTCAACTAAAAAGAATGCAGAGTTTTAATCCTTTGGGGGAGTTGAGGGGGCTGGGAAGGAGGAGGAAAGCAGGAAAAAGGTTTCTCTTCTCCCAAAGAATGTTGCATTGCAAAGACTAGAATTCTCCAGGGGCTGCCAAGACTGCTGTCAGGTGTAATCTAGTCCTTCAGCAGTTCTTAGGAGAAAGGCAGAATCAACAAAGAAACAAAAAATGAAGCCTTTCAAAAAAGAAATATAGAAGCATGCATCTTTAAGATCCTATCAACTGAAAAACTAAATGTGTGTTAGTTGCTCGGTCCTGTCCAATTCTTTGCGACCCTATAGACGGTAGTCCACCAGGCTCCTCTGTGCATAGCATTCTCCAGGCAAGAATACTAGAGTGGGTTGCCATTCGCTTCTCCAGGGGATCCTCCCAACCCAGGGATTGAACCTGGATCTCCTGCATTGCAGGCAGATTCTTTTACCGTCTGAGCCAGCAGGGAAGTCCAAGCTCCTATAATTTGCTGTAATTAAGCATTTAACTATCCTATTGAAGAAAGTCTTACAGAAAGTCAAATATAAAATGTGTAAAATATTGTACACTGTTTTTTTTTTTGTTGTTGTTGTTGTTATTCTTTTGCCAGGCGTCTATTTATCTAACCAGAACAAAAGTTCATCAGTCATTCAGCCTTTCACTTAATGGTCTATTTATTTAAGAGCAAGACAAGTGATCATAAAACATATTAGCTGCACAGCTTAGCAGTCAAAGAATATATCATCTGTAGAGGGGAAGAGACAATACTGAAGTTGTTATAATACAGGGCTTCCCCAGTGGCTCAGCAATGAAGAATTCTTCTGCCAATGCAGGGGCCGTGAGAGATGCAGGTTTGATCTCTGGGTCAGGAAGATCCCCTGGAGAAGGAAATGGCAACCCACTCTGGTATTCTTGCCTGGAAAATCTCATGGACAGAGGAGCCTACTAGGCTACAGTCCATGGGGTCACAAGAGTCAGACGCAACTGAGCGACTAAACAACAGAGAAAAAGAGCACCATGAAAGAAGAGCAAGGGTCTGTGAGCATCCAGAAGAAGGATACACAGGTGGAGGTTGGGATCTCATTTTTTGAACCCACCTACATTACAGGCATTATTCTTAGTGTTTTACACATTAAACCCTTTAATAACCCTATGTGTATAGGTATTTCCCCATTTTGTAGATGAAGAAATTGAGACTTACAGGTTAATGCATTTAGTAGCTAGTTTGTAAGTTGAAAGCTTGGTAAAAGTGGGGGAATCATTAGAAAAAACAACACATGTAGCCTTTTAAACATAAAATATACAGGCATACATTTATTTGTCAACCTTTTCCTGAAGAACAGATCATTTTCTTGGAGTAGGAGTCTGCTGATTGTAGATCTTGCCCCAAACACACCATTTTATGCTTGAATTGATATAAACCAATTTGGTTTATTTAACATGGAGCAAAAATGGGAGACACTTGACAGCAATCTGAGTGTGGTATCTTTCTATATTCTTATTATTTATTTTCTCAATCTATTATAGCTGTTTCAGTCTGTTCAGTTCAGTCGCTCAGTCGTGTTCAACTCTTTGTGACCCCATGGATAGCTGTATCACCCATTTTTAACTTGACTTCATTCTTTTATTGGCTTGGTGTTTTTTAATCAAGCATATAACTCATTTTTCATAGAAACAATTAATTCCTGTACTCATAGTTTATCATTATTTGTGTTTAATTAAATCCCATAATTGTAAGAACAAGTAATACTGGCATAAATAGGTTTGGACAAGCATATAGCTAATTGGTGGGAGAAGGGCACAGATGTACTGTATTACTTGCTAGCCCAGAGTGTTTAATCATCAATGTTTCACAGAGGCCAGATTTTACAGGGAATGGAGACTATTGATCTGATGAGTCAATTAAATGGAAATGTTTTAAGAGAACTACTGTTGCAATAGAAAAGTAGGAGATAACTCTACCAGGGTAGATCTTCTAGGGCTTTGAATGCCAGATAAGTAGTTTAGTCATCATTGATTAGCCATGGTTGTCATCTCCACGATGTTGGGATTGCTGTGCTCAGAGCCATGGGCAGGGAAGATTAATTTAGATACTGCCTAGAGAGATTTGGTAGAGAAAATTGTGAGAGGAAATAGTACAGTGGGAAGTGTGAAAGGGAAAAAGGGGATGGATGTGAAAGATTGTGGGTGTAAGATAAGTAGGATGTGACAGTGGATCAGATGTGAGTGTGGTATTCAGTGTACTTTTCTCATTAAAGTGAGTACATAGGGGTTTGCCACCCTGTGTGACACAGAACTCAGGGGACTTCACTGGTGCTTTTGACTTTCTGTTCCATTTAGATTTAGTTGTTGTGCAAACCATCCAAGTGGTTGCAGTGGTATCTATTGCAGCAACCCTTTACCCATCACTGTGTTTACAGCCTCTCCTGTTTTTAGCATCATTGTGTATTATTTTCTGGTTGTTACTGTATATAACCTATTGTGTTTAAAACTAAGATGCACTTTATATTTTTGCATTTCTAAAATTAGAATGCCTCTTAAAATGTCAATGCATCTTGACATACATGATAACATGTCAAAATTTAATGAGGTACCTGTTTTTCTTTTCTTAGCAGTTCAGAAAATGGCTGTGTTTTATAACCAATAGCATTTCACCTGCTCAACCAGGTTACAAATTCCAGGGATGATTCTCTGGCTCCTTTCCTTCTGCCTTCTTTATAATGCCTTGCACAGTGCCAGGTATGGGGTAGACCTTTAGTAAATGCTTGTTAACTTATTGTTAAGTTAGAATCATGGTAGGTAGGTTCATAAATAAGGCATGGTATAAGGACTTAGAAACTATGGTATTCTGAACTTAAAGGAGACTTCCAAAATCTGTTAAGGAAACTAATAAATGTTCACAGAAATCAAGGTGTGAGTAAGAATTAACTCGGTTGGATTTATATTAAATTTTTTTCTATTGTTGATTAGCTCTCATGATACCAAAGGAATTTTTGAAAGGGGTTACTTAATTTTCCTTCTGTTTGTATTCTTATATATAAATATATCAATTATTGGACAATAAAAAGTGAAGAGACAAGGAAACATTCAGATAATAAAACTATCTAGACTCTACAAAATAAAAGTGAAGTTGACTGTTTCAAAAGTTGTCTTAATCAAAAAGCCTGAAAGAAAAGGAGCCAGATATCTGAGAATACAGATATTAAAAGTCATAATGGCATTTGAACAAAGGCAACAGGCTAGTTAAGTAGCATTTTAAGGAAGATGGTCAAAATAAGCTTGGATTATCTAGTAATTTCTTCAGCTTTACAATCAGAATATAGAAATTATTTTCCTTAGAAAATGTACTGGGTGATAGAAATAGACTTGAATTATTTGATGTTATAGAGAATATACTAGTGGAGGTGATGGAATACCAGTTGAGCTATTTCAAATCCTGAAAGATGACACTGTGAAAGTGCCGCACTCAGCACGCCAGCAAATTTGGAACACTCAGCAGTGGCCACAGGATTGGAAAAGGTCAGTTTTCATTTCAATCCCAAAGAAAGGCAATGCCAAAGAATGCTCAAACTACCGCACAATTACACTCATCTCACACGATAGTAAAGTAATGCTTCAAATTCTCCAAGCCAGGCTTCAGCAATACGTGAACCATGAACATCCAGATGTTCAAGCTGTTTTTAGAAAAGGCAGAGGAACCAGAGATCAAATTGCCAACATCTGCTGGATCATTGAAAAAGCAAGAGAGTTTCAGAAAAACATCTATTTCTGCTTTATTGACTATGCCAAAGCCTTTGACTGTGTGGATCACAATGAACTGTGGAAAATTCTGAAAGAGACGGGAATACCAGACCACTTGACCTACCTCTTGAGAAATCTGTATGCAGGTCAGGAAGCAACAGTTAGAACTGGACATGGAACAACAGACTGGTTCCAAATAGGAAAAGGAGTACGTCAAGGCTACGTATTGTCACTGTGCTTATTTAACGTATGCAGGGTACATCATGAGAAATACTGGGCTGGAGGAAGCACAAGCTGGAATCAAGATTGCTGGGAGAAATATCAATAAGCTCAGATATGCAGATGACACCACCCTTATGGCAGAAAGTGAAGAAGAACTAAAGAGCCTCTTGATGAAAATGAAAGAGGAGAGTGAAAAAGTTGGCTTAAAGCTCAACATTCAGAAAACGAAGATCACGGCATCTGGTCCCATCACTTCATGGCAAATAGATGGGGAAACAGTGTCAGACTTATTTTTTTTGGCTCCAAAATCACTGCAGATGGTGATTGCAGCCATGAAATTAAAAGAGGCTTACTCCTTGGTAGGAAAGTTATGACCAACCTAGATAGCATATTTTAAAGCAGAGACATTACTTTGCCAACAAAAGTCCATCTAGCCAATGCTATGGTTTTTCCAGTGGTCATGTATGGATGTGAGAGTTGGACTGTAAAGAAAGCTGAACGCCAAAGAATTGATGCTTTTGAACTGTGGTGTTGGAGAAGACTCTTGAGAGTCCCTTGGACTGCAAGGAGATCCAACCAGTCCATCCTAAAGGACATCAGTCCTGGGTGTTCACTGGAAGGACTGATGTTGAAGCTGAAACTCCAGTACTTTGGCCACCTGATGCAAAGAGCTGATTCATTGGAAAAGACCCTGAGGCTGGGAAAGATTGAGGGCAGGAGGAGAAGGGGACGACAGAGGATGAGATGGCTGGATGGCATCACCGACTCGATGGACATGGGTTTGGATAAACTCCGGGAGTTGGTGATGGACAGGGAGGCCTGGCGTGCTGCGATTCATGAGGTTGCAAAGAATCGGACACGACTGAGCGACTAAACTGAACTGAAGTGATAGAGAATATGTTTTGAGTGATATTTGCATTATCTATAAATGGAAGGTACAAAATAAGGATTTAACACACTGTTTCTAGGTGGGAATAGGTTTTTGGAATCTGAGGACAGAAATTAAGAAATTACAATGGTTGTAGCTTGATGCTTCCCCTTGTATCACAGAACCTATACCATACTGGAAAAACAGCCTTCCCAGAAAGATCCATCCCTTGCAGGGAGTGAACACACCTTTTCCCATGAGTAAAGAGTATAATAGCCCCATTAGGAAAATGATAGTAGAAACAAAATTGTAAAAAGAAAATCATGAATAAGAAAATATCCAGTGAGACCAGTGTGGTATTGATTTAATAATGATTAAAAAAAAAAAGAAATTCTTTTTATTATTTATCCTGACAGCTTCACTTTGAATTGACTTTTCTAGGATTATTAAAGATTAAATAACACTAAGAAATTAAAACATTGCCAATTCTTGGATCTTCCCTGGTGGTCCAGTGGCTGAGACTCTTGAGCTTCCAAGGCAGGTGGTCTAGGTTGAATCATCTAAGAGTTTGCATGCCACGACTAAAGATCCTGAGTGCAGCAACTAAGATCTGGTGTAGCCAGATACAGAAATATTAAAAAATACAGTCCCAATTCTTGACTATGTGTGTGAAGAGATGTTTTATTGGCATATAATTAATAACAAAATTTGACTTCCATTATATCTTGAAATTGGAGAAGGAAATGGCAACCCACTCCAGTATTCTTGCATGGAGAATCTTATGGACAGAGGAGCCTGGTGGGCTACAGTCCATGGGGTTGCAAGGAGTCAGACACGACTGAGTGACTAAACTACCACATATACTGAAATGTTCCCCAAGCTTTTCTGCACAGTGGAATTACTTGGGGATCTTTAAAATATACTGTGCTTGGCTCGCACCTCTAGACATTCTGATTTCATTGGCTTGGATTATGACCTGAGCAGCAGGTTTTTCAAAAACTTTGTAGACCATTCTAATGTGCAGCAGTGTTTAGGAATCACTGTATTTTCTTGAAAACATGTTCTGCCTACTTTTTTGTTTTGTTGACGTAACAACTCCTGCTATTCACTGTGTAGACTGAGAAACCTTTTGGGAATGAAACACATGCCCTTTCAAGAAAGGGTAATTTGTAGAGAGGGGCACTTTTGCCTGAGAGAGTGATAATGCAAGGCCAAAAGTAGAATACTCTGAGCAGGGAAGGTTATGGGAAAGAGTTAAAGTGTCTTGATACATAATGAAGAAAAGGGATATTTTTTCCTTTCCCCTGAGCTCGGACTTTCATGAAGCCCTGTTAGTTTGTTTATATTAATCTTCTATGGAACATATATCCATATTCAAATGTCAGTTTGAAATATATTAAAAAATAAGTTTAGATATTCACTATTCTGAATTATTTAAGCCTTGGGGAATAATCAGAGGTCTATTTTCTGAAAGGGAAAAACACTGCAGATTGTTGATCATGGCAATCACTACTCTAGGTAGATACATATTATATCTTTGTTGTCTTTAACTTCCATGATTCCCCGAACTAAAACTTGTTGTAATACCAGCCTTCATAATGGCCCTGACTATTCTTTGGCTAGTTCTGTGATAAAAAAGAGCAAGACAGTAATTTCCAGATGTATTTCCTCCATGACTCTGCTTTTGTGACTTTATTGATCCCGACATTATCTGAACTCTTTCCCCCCTAGTTTTGGGATATCAGATGAGAAGGAGTTATTTTGCTATCTCTTGAAGAATAACATCGATGAACTATTTTTGTCCAATGCAGCATAAATTGTTTTTGTCCACAGTGGATTCCACCCAGAGAAGGCAGACTCTGATTACTGGTTATTAAGCTTTTTTTCCTGCCATATGTCTGAATGGAAACGTGGCAGATTTTCCTTTGGTTTTCAACAAAGTGTTTTCTCAAACCACAATGAAACGAGTTGATTGAAATGCCATAATAACAGTGGTGGTAGTAGATTGTTGGTACTTCTTGATAAAACAGAGAAATGGGGCTATTTGAAATCAGGGTAACTTTTGGGTGAAAGGAGAGGGCCTTCAAACTAAAGATCAAATTTGCAGTTAGTCTGATCCTAGCTAAATGAAGTGCTTGCTTGATTGAAATCTCTGCAGACAGGATATTAGTTTTCTATCTCCTGAGACATACAAGAATCACCTCAAAATGGAAAAGAAATGCCAGGGCAGCACTCGTGTTGGGTGATGTTTGTGTTGGCTGTACTTACGCAGGAAGAAAATGTCTTCTTTTTCCTGTTCAGTCCATTTGGGGTGATATTTAATGGGGCTGGTCATCAGCCCAGAAATGCATAAAGGAGAATGCATTAGCCACAATTTGTCTCGATAATGCTCTCTTTAGTCATTCTGTACAAGAGACTGATGTATTGTAAAGAAGATCACCTTGCTAGGAGTGCTGATCACAATGGTCTCATTAGACTTTCTGAAGCACTGAAGTGGACTTTTTTTGATAGTGATGTGATGTAATTGTTTTATTCTCAAGTCTGAAGCCAAAAGAGTTACCTAAAATTAATGAGGGACTTTTGATAAGATAATACTAAAATCAAAGTCCTAAAGTCTTGGGCATCATACAAACAGACAAAAATTGTAATATGTTATTTGACCAAGTGCCTGAAATTATGGACAAAGGTCATTGCTTTTACCTCGGTAAATTGGATTAACTATATTCCTTTTTGTTTTTGTTTTTGTTTTTTTTCCCCAAAACACTTATTGGCCATTTATATTTTTCTTTTTGATTGTGGCTAAATATATGTCACATAAAATTTACTACTTTAACCATTTTCTTTTAAAAATTTATTTTATTTATTATTTTTTGGCCACACTGCATGGCTTCTGGGATTTTAGTTTCCTGCCTGGGAATTTAAACTGGGCCCTTGGCTTTTAGAGCCCAGAGTCCTAAACACTGGATGCCAGGGAATTCCCCACTTTAACCATTTTAAATGTTCAGTTCTGTGGTGTTAAGTACCTCACATTACTGTGCAACCATCCCCACCGTATATCTCCAGAACACTTTTATCATCCCAAACTGAATCTCTGTGCCCGTTAGGTAAGAACTTCCCATCCCGTCTCCCCTCAACCCTGGGAACCACTATTCTAATTTCTGTCTCTATGAATATGACTATTTAAGGTACCCCAGATACATGGGATCATACAGTACTTGTCCCTTTTTATTATAAATTCTTTGTAAGCATCAGGTTTCAAAAAGTTGTACCATAATCACCATTTAGACCAGGAAGAGATCAGTTATGCCAACCTACTTGCATGGATAAGGGAGCTGATGACTAGAACGTGAGCCAATTTGCTCTGTTGACTTCTCACCCACAATATTTTATCTGGTTTCAGATATTCCATTAAAACACTATTTGTACCTATATTCACTTTCATGACATTTGTGCTAGGAAAATCTTTAATGTCTTTTGCCCACTCTCTCTTTACCTGTTCTTACACTTTCTTTAAGTAAATTAACATTGACTATAATGATGTTGAGGGGCTTCCCAGGTGCCACTAGTGGTAAAGAACCCTTCTGCCAGTGTGGGAGACATGAGTCACAGGTTCGATCCCTTGGTAGGGAAGATCCCCTGGAGGAGGGCATGGCAACCCACTCCAGTATTCTTGCCTGGACAATCCCATGGACAGAGGAGCCTGACGGGCTACAATGCATAGGGTCATAAAGAATTGAACACGACTGAAGCAACTTAGCTGCGCACATGCCTGCATTATGATGTTGAAGATAGCTAATATTTCTGTGTTCTTGCAATAATCTGACTAGCATGATGCTAAGTGTTATATATGTATTGATCTCACCTAGTGTACGTAACATTTTATAAAGTAGGTACTCCAGTTGTCCCCATTTACAGGTGAAACTGAAGCATGAAAGGTGAGGTTGCCCCCACTAGGTTGTATGACTAGTAAGTGATAGAGCCAGGAGACTGAGTAACAAAATTTATCCACTTGATATTTAATAAATAAGAATCATTTGTTAGAATGAACTAGATTTTCATAGTCTATTAAAATTAAGGGAAAAAATTAAAGAAACCTTACATGAAATTTGTTTTCTACTTTTGTCAATTATTTTGTTTTCATTGGTAATTCTGTTCCTTAATATGTAAAATGATTACCTATTTAACATGATCAAGGATAATACTAAATTGGTTAAATAATAGAGTTTGCAGTAACATTCTCATGTATAAAATACTTTTAAAAAGAACTATATTGGATTCCCATCTGCATTTATTTATCTGTCAGTATTATTACACATGTATATATTAGGCATTAAGGAAATTAGTGACAATGATACCTGTGAGAGACGAGTAGCACCAAGTTAACCACCGGTCTGGGTAAAGCAATAATACTCTGATGATGCTTTAAACCTACAAGATTTAGAATTTTGCATTCCAAGTGCACATCCTCAGACAAATCTGATTTACAATGTTGTATTAGTTTCAGGTGTACAGCAAAGTGATTCAGTTATACATATAGAATATTCATATTCTTTTCCCATATAGGTTATTACAGAATATTGAATAGAATTCCCTGTGCTATACAGTAGGGCCTTGTTGACTATCTATTATATATACATTAGTGTGTATATATTAATTCCAAACCCCTAATTTACAACACCCCCTTGGTTACCCTTTGGTAACCATAAATTTGTTTCTGAAGACTGTGAGTCTGTTTCTGTTTGTAAATAAGTTCATTTGTATCATTTTTTTAGGTTCCACATGTGAGTGATACCATGTTTGTCCTTCTCTATCTGATTTACTTAGTGTGATAATCTAAGTCTATCCATGTTGCTGCAGATAGTATTATTTCATTCTTTTATGGCTGACTAATATTCCATGGTATACATGTACCACATCTTCTGTACCCATTTCTCTGTCAATGGGCATTTAGGTTGCTTCTAAGCGCTGCTATTGTAAATGGTGCTGCTGTGGATATTGGGGTGCATGCATATTTTTGAATAATGGTTTTCTCTGGATATATGCCCAGGATTGGGATTGCTGAATCATATGGTAGTTCTGTTTTTAATTTTCCTAAGGAACCTCCATGATTTTCTATCTACTTTATTTTGGTTCTGCTCTTGATTCACTCTCAGTAGAAGCCAAGTCTTCCTTCTGTGTCTCAGTCTTATGGTTCTCTCAATCCCATCTTACAGTGATAATAGAATGGGTCAGCAGAACGCTTGGCCAGTCAGGAGAGTGTAACTGAACAATTCTCAGCCATGAGGTTGGCAGAGGAGGTTGTGGGTCATTTAGTGACTGTCAATATCTTTCTGATAAGGAGTCAAATCTTCCATATTAAAGTGATCAGTAATTAGAATTCCACTAGTCACTTCTCTGATAGCTCAGCTCCGTATACAGCATCTCCAAATACTCATTACACATGCACCCTTTGTAACAGGCAGTTGGAGTGGATCCTGCTGCAGACAACAATGATATGTGAATTTGGATGAACAGTCTTTTAATCTCTGATGTTGGGCAGTATTTTTTCCTTACTCTAAAATTTGAATTAGAACTGGATCAGTCCAGGGCCAAAGAGGAGACATGACATTCATGCCTAGGTTCTCCAGAAATTAGCCTAATGCCTGAAACAGCTCATCACTGGACAGAACTTTCAGAGTCTCAATTTCTATGCTTACTTTCATCTTATTACTCATTTTTATGTTACAAGGCTTTACTCCCATGCATGCCTCCATCTGCTACTTCACAATTTCTTTCTTTAAAATATTGTTGCCCGATGATTATATTCCCCACTTAGTGATCATGATTTTAATATAATGTATATATTGTTTGTAATGTGTCATTTTCCTTTATATTGTTACATTGTAAACATGCTGTGTTAAAATATGTTAAATTGGTTTAAACAAGTTTCCTTTTTAGATGCCTCTAATTTAGCTCAGATTGGTCTAAATCCATGAAGAACCATATATTAAACACTCTTGGATAGCTTCTATGAAAAGAAACTTAATTTATGATGTTTAGTATTATACATTATACAGTTTCTTTATTTTTCACTCAGTTCATCATGCTGTGAAAATTCATGAATATTTAACTATTAAATGAAATGCAAAATTTTCATTATCATTTTATTGAAAACTTGACATCTTAAAATACCATACATACCATTAGTATTCTAATGCATTGTCACCTTATTGAAAAATGCTGCTAAAAAACAATACAGCCATTCAGAAAAAAAAATTTTTGTCCGCCCAAGGCTATTAACTATAGTTCTACACATACATTAGTGACAAATAAGTGAAGCAGCCAATGCTCACAAAAGATGTCACTAAAATGCTAGGAAACAACTGTAACCATAGAAACCATCTCACACTGCAATCTGAACATCTTTTGTCAGTGTGTGACTAGAAATGAGATGCTTAAAATCATTAGACTATCAAAAAAATCTGAACATCTCTTCATTGAAATTTACATATTTAAATATTTTGAAACCTGCAAAAACTTCAACATGATACTTCTATAAAATATTGTTTCAGCTCCTAGCCCTCAACTATCAGTTTAGATATAACAACAAAAATTATACATGAAGACTTACAATTTTTCCCCCTCTATCTTTAGGCTACATGTATTGTCTAAGGAGCCTAAACAAACACCCTGGAGAACAGAGGTTAGCTCCGAGGGCTGTCTACCTTCCTGCTCTAAATCTTCACAATGGTGCCATTCTTCACCTTTCCTTTCTCTTTTGAACAATCACTGGCTTAAATTGTACCTGTTTCAGCAAGACAGGTTTGCAGGTTTCATAAGCCTTCATGACAGTAAGTATAAAATTGTCTTAGATAATGAGATATTTAAATAAAGGATTTGACAAACCAGTGTAGGAGAGCATGAGTTTGGATGAATGTGGAGCAGCCTTTGCAACCTTGGATATGGAACTGACTTTTTCCCCCTGTCTTCATCTTCTCAGAAACTCCTGAAAGGTCTGGTTATTTAGCTGAATACTCTGCATTTAAGGGGCAGTAGAAGTAGAAGCCATTTTCCTTGAAACTGGCATTTGAAACTAAAGGTTAAACAGCTCCTTGAGCAGCCTAGATTACTGAGACTTTACTATTTCTAAATTACTCTTCCTACTCCCTTCAGTCCTCAGTCTCAAAACATTTATGAAACCCCCCAAAGTGTGCTAGGCACTGTTGTAGGCACGTGAGACACATCAGTGAACAAAGTAATATTCATTGCCTCATGGAGCTTACCTTTTGGCAGGAAGAGACAGATAAGAAATAAAATAGACCGAATAAATCAGATGTCTGTAATATGGTATTTTTGAGCACCTGTCAGGAACCAGGCACTGTTATAGGCCTTTGAGATCTAGCATTGGGGAAGATAAGCATGGCCCTTGCTCTCCATGAGCTTTCATGCTGGAGGAATCTGAAGGAAGTATTTAGTATCCATGAATGCATAGATAGGGTGCTTAATCTTTGTTGCTTTAGCATTGGGATCATCATCATGGTGGCCACTCCAGTCATCCATATTATAGACAGTTAACAGGATATACATCAGAAAGTTGTATGGAATAATTCTCAGTGGTTGACTAGGTATCTAAAATGTAGTGTTCAGTTGTCTGTTCCTTTCATCTCATTATACTTACTTTTTCTGATTTCCAAATGCTCTTCTCCATAGAAAATTAAAACCTTTTTCTTCATGAATAATTAGTTTCTATTTTCCCACTGCCAAGTAACGATATGTAATCTTTTTTTCATAAATGTTTATAAATCAAGCTTACCAGAGATTTAATAATAAATATGTAATATGTTAAATATATATTGATATGCATATATATTAATACCCACATTTGTTTTGAATACTTAGTATTCAAAAATGTCATCGACATTCTCATACTTAAGCCTTAAAAGAGCTTGTTGAGGTAGATATTTCCAGGGGAGAAAAACTAAGAATTAGGATAGTACTGTCGTCCCTCGGGTTCCAGGACTCCCCTCAGATACCAAAATCCACAGATGCTCAAGCCTCTTATATAAAATGTGAAGGACTCTCAGCTTCAACCAACTGGGGCAGCTATGGAATCCTTGGATATGGAGGGTTGACCACATAGTAATAGGTCAAATGATACATAACTAGTGACTGGTATTGCTCGACTTGAACATGAGCTTGTCAGACTTAGAAGTCTGTGATGTAACTATCATTTTTGAGTCACAGAGAAAGATTGAGGGAGATGGGCTGCACTTTGTCATAGAGGGCCTAGAGCTTCTTCTGCCCTCCTGTGGGTGGCTTCCTTCTACACACTGCATCACAGTGAGTTAGGGATCAGATCAAAACACAAGAGTTTTTCCTGATTGCTTGATAATGACCTTCTATACACAAATGTTTGTCTGTGTGTGTGTTAGTCACTCAGTGATTTCTGACTCTGTGAGCCCATGGACTGTAGCTCACCAGGCTCCTCTGTCCATGGAATTCTCCAGGCAAGAATACTGGAATGGGTACCATTCCCTTCTCAGGAGATCTTCCCAACCCTGGGATCAAACCCAGGTCTTCCACATTGCAGGCAGATTCTTTACTGTCTGAGCCACAAGAGAGGCCCATCTTCAAGTGGTAAAGGACATTGAGGATAGCTAATTCTCCTTCATTTTATGAGCAAATAGGAACTTTTGAGGTGACATGAATTGCCTGATTACCTCATTAGCTAGTTAGCAGCAGAGCCAGGTCTGAACGTAGGAATTCTGTCTTCCACGCATGTGTATGTACAAAAATGCAGATAGCTAGCACAAATGCTCACATAGGATGTGAGCTCTCTGTATATACTGAGACTTCTCAGTGTGCTTAAATTTAATATCCTGCTTAAATTTTACTTCTGGAATAACAACCTTGTTTTTTCATATGTTTTATTTAAGCTGCCAAGTATAATGTCACAAGCAACCTTGATTCATGGGAGGGCACTGGAGGCGGAATAGAGAAATGACTCTGAGTCTCACTCATCAAGCCTGTCTCTCCCCACTCTCTTAGTCCCTCCCACAGAACTCACACTGTTGTTACACTCTGTACCATTCCAGTCCCTCTGTTGAAAAACAGGACTGTGCAGATTTACCTGACAGTATGAATTCATTAGTGTTTTAGAATCTATGTATTGTAAATATATATGTGCCTGTGTGCATATATTCTGTATGGGAATATATAATGCCCACACATGCAGTCTCCTCTTTCCTTAAAAGTATTGTATAAGTATTAGTATTAGTACAATACTAAAGAGTTACTATAACTTTTGAGATAGAAGACAATGCTATTGAGTTTTTAAAAAGATCTTTAATGATAAGTGAGCATATTAATAAAAATTAACTTAAAATGAAACAGCGGTTTACTCTTTTCCATGCGAAGAACAATTGTATTCCTCAATCACCAGAGTGATACAGAATCTAAAAGTGTAAGTGGTTTCTGTCCACACTGCAATCTAATATTCAGCTATTTGCTTTTCTTGCAGCACCCTGCTGCCCACCCACCTCTAACTGAGGGCAGGAAGCATGATTAATCATTAGTTTCCTCATTGTTGAACTGGTTTCTTCTCTGAACCCTGTCCCCCCAGGGGATGGGGAAACCTGCTTTGGCAGACCACCCAGGTCTCCATAGGAAAGTGGTCAGTCTGAATGCAGGTGATTGATCTCCTGCTCAGGTTTCTATTGAGACCCTTTGACTCAGCCTTGATGGTTCTTTCCCTCCCAAGCATTTCCAGACTCTAAAGTTTTTGAATGTTCCGGGAGAATTATTGCTACTGAGTTCAGAAGTTCTGGTTCTGATGAGAGACCACCACACCAGAAAAACACAAGGATAGGATCCAAATCAGGGCCAAAATTCCAGCAGGAACCTCTTAGGAAACTGAGAAGTGCTCTGTATTATGGAACTGAATTTATAGCTTTCTTAAGGGGCTTGGGGAAGACTCCTCCGATATCTCAATGGCTCCCTCCATTAGTTTTCCAATGATTGAAAGTTTTCGTTTACAGCTTTATTCCTTGTTACTTTTGCTGCCTGCAAAAATGTAAATACCCTTGGCAGAGTAAGCACATCAAGCCTTATGAATAAAGTAAACCTTTCAATGAGAGAGCTGACCAGATTCATTCTAAGTACAGGTTTTGATAGAAGCTGGTGAAAAAGCTGAGAGGAGGGGATGGAGTAAGGGCAGGTGGAGATGTCAAAGACAGAAGAGAAAGAAGAAGGAAAGAAGGCCGGATTTGCTGAAAGCACTTAGTAAAGGCTAGGAGAATTTGAGGATTTTAGGAGAAAGAGGAGAGTGAGAGAGAAAGAGAACAAGCACCAGTGAAGAGGGGAAGGGAGGAAAAGAAGGAAAGAAAGGGAAGGAATGAATTTATCCATAGATGTGGGGTAACTGAGGGCTTGAAATGGAACCTCTACATATCCTGCTGTGTCATGTGAAGCTGTGTCATTGAAGTCATGTCCCTTTTGACCTTCAGGTTTGCTTTTCCATAGTAAATATTGAAACAGTACTGCGAGATATACCAAGAGCTATCTCTAAGATGTGGTTCTAATGTCACCCATGAGAACTATTTCCAAAACTCTGGAAACAAAAATGGCCATAGATCTTATTTTTCTTCAGTAAGCCCTTAATTTCATTTTTGTTTCCATCTGGGAAATTTACATAGCCTAGTCAAGTTGTCATTACTTTGCCAACAAAGGTCCATCTAGTCAAAACTATAATTTTTCCAGTAGTCATATATGGATGTGAGAGTTGGACTATAAAGAAAGCTGAGCACCGAAGAACTGATGCTTTTGAACTGTGATGTTGGAGAAGACTCTTGAGAGTCCCTTGGACTGCAAGGAGATCCAAGTGGTCCATCCTAAAGGAAGTCCCGAATATTCATTGGAAGGACTGATGCTGAAGCTGAAACTCCAATATTTTGGCCACCTGTTGGGAAGAACTGATTCCTTGGAAAAGACTGTGATTCTGGGAAAGATAGATGGCAGGAGGAGAAGGGAACGACAGAGGATGAGATGGTTGGATGGCATCACCAACTCGAAGGACATGAGTCTGAGTAAGCTCCAGGAGTTGGTGATGGACAGGGAAACCTGGCGTGCTACAGTCCATAGGGTCACAAAGAGCTGGACATGGCTGAGTGACTGAACTGAACTGAGTCAAGTTGTAGGTCTGAATTACTTATCCAATGGGGATAAGTCTGGGGTTTGGTTCCTATGCTGCTACATGCACAGTGTGGTTATTAACAAGTCCCACACAGACTGCAGTAGTGCTGATACCTATTAGCCAAGTCCTTTGAATAGCCCTTATGGTCTTTAAGGGGAGGATGGTCATCTTGAAAAAGAGGACACAGGGAAGATGGAGGGAGAATGGCCAAGGTTAGAATGCCCAGGATCATCTTGGATTATCTCAGTCATTGCTCTTAGAGCTCAGCTCTTTCAGTCACATACACAGGTGTCTCCCAAGGCACCCATAACCCCAGGCACACTGTACTAGAGACAGTCTAGTCAGCACACCCTGCCAAGGGTCTGCTATACTTGTCTGTCCATTATGTGAATCTGTCCTCAGTGTTTGGTCCTTAGCTGCCTTTCTTTCAAAATAAAGCTAACCATCTGGTTTCCCAGAAGGGATTCCTGTTCTGCCCACTTTCATCATTTCTGAAGGTGTGTGTGGGGAGATGGAGCTGAGTTTTGTGGCTCAGAAGTGAATTGTCCTAATAAGGGTCATCGAAGAGACTTTTTAGCATCTCTTCTTACTACAGCTTAGGAAAAAACAAATTTCAGCAAATGATCCTTATCCTTCTACTTTGGGCTTCCCTGGTGGCTTCAGCGGTAAAGAACCCGCTTGCAGGAGAATGGGTTTGATCCCTGGTCCAGGGTGATCCCCTGGAGAAGGAAATGACAACCCACCCCAGCATTTTTGCCTGGAAAACCCCATGGACAGAAGAGCCAGGCGGGCTACAGTCCATGGGGTTGCAAAAAGTTGGACACAATGAAGCAACTGAACAACAACAATAATCCTTCTACTTTAGGTATCTCCACAGGGAAATCCCTCTGGTGGCACTTGACTAGACATCAAATTTGAAGTGCTCCATGAACCAGAGCTTCTCAATTTTAGTGGCTCTTTATAAGAATGATTGATATTGTTTTTTCAGTTGGAAGAGATTGGATGGCATCACCAACTTGATGGACATGAGTTTGAACAAGCTCCGGGAGTTGTTGATGGACAGGGAAGCTTGGCGTACTGCAGTCCATGGGGTTGCGAAGAGTTGGACATGACTGAGTGACTGAACTGAACTGACTGAAGGAGTTTCTATTAGAAAATTGATCAAATAATAGGACCTTAGTACACACTGCATTGCTTTGGTTTCTAAAATTCTTCACAGTAAGGAGTGGATTTAGAAAAACAGGCTGGAGATCGGAATGCTGAAGTCATTCAGGAGAATTGAGACCTTGTAGGGATTAGGACTCCTAATTTTAAATCTTTTGTTTACTGTCACCCCATATGGTTTGAGGCCACAGTAACAGATTTAGACCCTGTTTGCATTCACCCAGCTCCTACTTAGAAGAGCTGTGTCAGATTGGTGCCACAGAAGAGTACAGAAAGGAGCAATCTTGCCAAGATCATCCAGAAAAACGTCCATGATCCAGGAAAAGTCATACTCATTGCCAACCCTTCAACACTTTATTACACACGAAACGACTAAGGTAAACAAGGAGAGAAACCCTGTGTGGAAACAGATCAAAAGTAGTCAGTCGATAAGTAATTTAAGAGGAGAAACATCGGAAGGAGATATGAAAGTACTATCATTTTGCCTTAGTGGTGATAGAGGAGGTAGTAGGTCAATGGTGGTTGTGCATTTGAGTCTCAAATCATTTTAATATCTGTAGAGAAATTTCCTCACTTACCCCAACCTGTTGCCTCCTTGAGTCAGTAACAAGTTCTGATAGTTGAGGTGCCCTCCAAAGTTTGGAGTTCAGATAAGAGCTGAGCACCTATCTCTTCCCAGTTATATTTTTTGGACATAGATCCACGTGCTAAGTCTCTTTCTTGGTCAGGACATGGGGACAATGCTGTGAGTTGAGACCTGTCTTAGTGTATAAACAAGACCATTATGACATTGAGATTGATTCCTAAGAAATATTTGGTCAAGAGAATTATGTGGCCAGGGGAAACAATGTTTGGCTAGGGGAAATGGAAAAATATTTTTGTTTCCTTTCCATTTTCCTTTTCAGATCAAATTCAACTCCCTAGCAATCTGAGAGATGCATAAGGTACTGCCCACAGTATGGGCTCATTCAGAGTTTTGGAACATCTTGGCTTCCAGTTGCCTAGTATGGAAAAGCAAGGATCAAAATAGATCAGCATGATAAAAATATGATGCATGAAAACACAGATGTTGCAAATTCAGCTGCCGATGACTATACTGAGGCAGGTTACCATCCCGAAAGTGAGAGAGGGCTGCTGACACCAGTATGTTCAGAGAATTATACCTCAGTGGCCAGTTTGTCTCAAGTACAATTGTGATTCATTTGCCAAGAGATTTCACCCTTGGATAATGGAAAGGAACAGACAGGAAGTACAAGTAAGTTACCAAATAAAAATGTTTCAAGTGTTTTTCACTTAGAAAGTAGCTCAGTGATCTATAAATTGACTGAACTTGGCTTGGTTTAACTTTGCCAAATATTGTCATCATCTTTGACTCACTGATGCTATACGAAGCTGCAGTTTTTCCATCATGTTCTTTTGGTGAAGATAAATGCTCATTTTTGGTACTCTTCCCTCAGCTCCTAGCCTTTTTTTCTACTCACTATTTTTCTAAGCATGAAGGTTCAGCCACTGGAGATTTCACTGACAGTTAAGTGCAATCATGGTCTTTGGAGGATGGAAATAATTAAACTAGATTATATTCATATTTCATATCTTTTTATAACTTCATATACTTTAATACACCCACAGCGACAGGTAAAATTGAGTCAAGATTTCCATAAAGAGACATTTCACCTTGTGTCTAATTGAAAATGCAAAATAAGAAGTGAGTTTTAAAGATGAAACCACAGTGGAACGAAGACTCTGGCATATGAATGAGTTTGCTCCTCAGAAAAATTCATAAATGAACGTATTTTTTAATATTATAAAATCTTATTTTTTTATTGTTGGGAGGGGGTAAGGGGATGGATATTTATTAGTTGCGTGACAAACATCTCAATGTTCTTGACTTATGTTTTCTTATCTGTGAAATAAGATGGGATAAACTTATTTCAATATCTCCTTTGGTTTTAAAATTCCACGATTCGGTCATAGAAATGATAGAAACATTCTATTTAAGAGTTGAGTGTTCTGGAAGGGAGCAAAGTTTTCAGAAGGTGCCCCAACTTTCTTTGTGATGTTCATTATTAATCTTGTTCTGGTATAGTGATTGGATTATTCACATCTATGAGGAACAGAATTGCTCTCCTCTGACAGAGCTCGAGAAGGTTCTTATTCTCTTTATTAGTTCCTTAAGCAGCATAGTACATGACGGGTGAGAGATTTTAGCTTTTTATGTCACATGTTCATGTTTTTCTGTGGGCAACCCTGGTCACCTTAGTGTGTGTTCCTGAGCAGAGAGAGTGAGCCCTAGAGAGTTCAGAGAGCTCAGCCTAGAGCAAGGTGGCTCACAAAGAGTCTGTGTGCTGTAAGAGACAGACTTGGACCTCTCAGCACCTTATTAAGAAGGTGACGAAAAGCCATCAATAACTTTTAGTGAGAGGAGAGATGGTGAGAAAGGAATGATCTGATTTGTATTTTGGAGAGAAAACCCTGGCATAAAGCAGAGAACAAGTTGGTTTGGATAACCCACAATAAGTGGTGACCAGTTAAAATGCTATGGCATAGCATTTCTCTGTCAATTAGAGATATAGCACAGGAAACCCTGCTCAATATTATGTAACAATCTAAATGGGAAAATAATTTGAAAAAGAATAGATACACATATATGTATAACTGAATCACTTTACTGTACACCTGAAACTAACTCGATATTGTTAATCAACCATGTGCTGCGTGCTTAGTTACTTAGCCATGTTTGTCTCTTTGCAACCCCATGGACTGAAGCCTGCCAGACTCCTCTGTCCATGGGGATGCTCCAGGCAAGAATACTGAAGTGGGTTGCTATGTCCTCCTCCAGGGGATCTTCCCAACCCAGAGACTGAACCCAGGTCTATGGCATTGCAGGTGGATTTTTTACCCACTGAGCCATCAAGGAAGCCCTAATCAACCATTAGTTCAGTTCAGTCTCTCAGTCGTGTCCGACTCTTTGCGACCCCATGAATCACAGCACGCCAGGCCTCCCTGTCCATCACCAACTCCCGAAGTTCACTCAGACTCACGTCCATCGAGTCAGTGATGCCATCCAGCCATCTCATCCTCTGTCGTCCCCTTCTCCTCCTGCCCCCAATCCCTCCAAGCATCAGAGTCTTTTCCAATGAGTCAACTCTTCGCATGAGGTGGCCAAAGTACTGGAGTTTCAGCTTTAGCATCATTCCCTCCAAAGAAATCCCAGGGCTGATCTCCTTCAGAATGGACTGGTTGGATCTCCTTGCAGTCCAAGGGACTCTCAAGAGTCTTCTCCAACATAGCAGTTCAAAAGTATCAATTCTTCAGCGTTCAGCTTTCTTCACAGTCCAACTCTCACATCCATACATGACCACTGGAAAAACCATGGCCTTGACTAGATGGACCTTTGTTGGCAAAGTAATGTCTCTGCATTTAAATATATCCCAATATAAAAAAAGAAGAAGAAGAAGATGCTATGGAAAAGGTCTAGGCAGAAGATGAAAAGGAGACTAAGGTGGGACCAGTGAAGATTGAGAGAGAGAAGGTGATGACTGCAATAATAATTTAGGGCATAGGACCACCAGTTTCTAGTTGTTTCATGCACATGGAAGGTCAGAGAAAAAGAGATGTTGAAGATGACTCTCAGGTTTCTGTCTTGGGAAACTAGGGAGAGGATTGATATTTGGGTAGAGAAAATAATGGGCTCAGTTTTATGCATGGCAGATGAAAGTACAGCAGTAACAGTCGAAGGAGAGGAGTAGAGAGAGTAGAGGAAATGTTCACATTAGAGCAGAAGCAGAGAAAAGGAACCAAATAAGAGAAGGTGGAGGCCTTATTGGCATGGTCACGGGCTTCACAATACTTCTGGGGGCTCTTATCTTCTGCCTTTAGCTTGCTCAGCTGATTCAACAATTACTTCATACCTCAGGGAGCTTACAGTATAGGAGAGACCATTGGATGAGCTAGCGTCATGCTTCTCCCCATATAACTGATGCTAACTAAGCATGATGCCTAACAAACAGTAAGCCACTTATGCTTGTTGTGCTTTGCTTGGTTGCTCATGGTGTCTGACTCTTTGTGACCTCATGGACTACAGTTCACAGCCCGCCAGGCTCCTCTGTCCATAGAGATTCTTCAGGCAAGAATACTGGAGTGGGTTTCCATGCCCTTCTCCAGGGGTTTATCCCCCCCCGCCCAGGGTTCGAACCCAGGTCTCCCACATTGCAGGCAGATTCTGGACTGACTGAGCCACCAGGGAAGCCCATTATGCTTGTCGAATAAATGGATAGATTAATTAGTGAAGTTCTATCATAAAAGCATATAAAACTTGATATAGGACCATTGAGAAAACGATGAACCATTTTTAAGAGGAACGTAAAAGTTAGATAATGTTTAACAGAGAATGAGGGCAGGAAGAGAAGGGAGCAACAGAGGATAAGATGGTTAGATAGCAACCACTGAACTCAATGGACATGAGTTTGAGCAAACTCCAGGAGATGGGGAAGGACAGGGAAGCGTGGCATGCTCCCGTCCATGGGTTCTCAACTCACAAAGAGTTGCACGTGACTTACCGACTGAACAACAACAGAGAATGTGACATTTAATCTGGGTCTTGAAGGCAGAAAGTGGCTGGGAAAAATTGAAGTAATGGGAACACATTTGTAAAGTCATGTTGGTATTAAAATGATTTTTTTGTTTTGAGCTCTTGAAGCAAGGATGTGTTTTTAAGATAGTGGTGTTGGGCTCTATTTTAGTATGGATTATCATATGGGAATTTTTTTTTTCTTAAAAAAATGCACTCTTGAAACTATGCTTATATTTTATGGTTTGTAGGATTGTTATATTGTTATGCTTTTATCATAAAGTAAATAGAAATGGTGTGCATAATTTCCCCTACTTAAATGAGACAGGAGAATAATTCCTTCAGTTAGTGAGTGAATGATGTAATGACACTCTTATGTGAACAACGGCATCGATACTGATAAGTAAACCTTGATATTTTCTGAAGAGTAATAAGTCTGGACTAAATTAAGTTTTATAAACTATTGTTAATTTTTTTCAATAAACTATAGAGTTGAAGAGCCATAAATATGCATAATTTAAGCCTTCCTTCTTTCAGCCTTCCTATAGTCTAGAAACCTGTCCTAAGGTATCAACTTTCTGATATCTTATACTAATTCACTTATTTATTTCGCTTAACAAAACAAGAGAAACAAGATGTAATGACACTTATGTGAACAATGGCATCAATGCTGATGGGTAAACCTTGTGGTGTTGGAGAAGACTCTTGAGAGTTCCTTGGACTGCAAGGAGATCAAACTAGTCCATCCTAAAGGAAATCAGTCCTGAACATTCATTGGAAGGACTGGTGCTGAAGCTGAAACTCCAATACTTTGGCCTCCTGATGGGAAGAACTGACTCATTGGAAAAGACCCTGATGCTGAGAAAGATTGAAGGCAGGAGGAGAAGGGGACGACAGAGGATGAGATGGTTGGATGGCATCACTGACTTGATGGGCATGAGTTTGAGTAAGCTCTAGGAGATGGTGATGGACAGGGAAACTTGGCATACTGCAGTCCACGGGGTTGCAAAGAGTCAGACACGACTGAGTGACCAAACTGAACTGAACTGATTACTAGCATGCAACACAGCAAGTAGCTCAAAAGAAAGCTTATTTCTTTGGGAATTCTATCGAACTTTAATAATCAGAGTCACAAATTTTGACTGCTGTTTGCTTTTTGTTTTTTTACTTGAGTTAATTCTCTTTTTCTAATCTGCAAGTTCCTGCAGAGCCAGAATATTCCTCATGATACATAATATCATATTTTACCCATAAAACATATTAAACATTATTCGATTAAAGAAGGGAACATATGTGTCACTCTTAATTTAGTCCCCACTTATTCGTTCCAAACTAAGGTCTTCAAACATTATCCAGGTTTCAGTTCAGTTGCTCATTTAGGTCTGACTCTTTGCGACCCCATGGACTGCAGCATGCCAGGCTTCCCTGTCCATCACCAACTATCAGAGCTTGCTCAAACCCATGTCCATCGAGTCGGTGATGCCATCCAACCATCCTCTATCATCCCCTTCTCCTCCTGCCTTAAATCTTTCCCAGCATCACGGTTTTTACCAATAAGTCAGTTCTTCACATCAGATGGCCAGAGTATTGGAGCTTCATCTTCAGCATCAGTCCTTCCAAAGAATATTCAGGACTAATTTCCTTTAGGATGGACCAGTTGGATCTCCTTGCAGTCCAAGGGACTCTCAAGAGTCTTCTCCAACACAGTTCAAAAGCTTCAATTCTTCGGTGCTCAGCTTTCTTTATAGTCCAACTCTCACATCCATATTTGACTACTGGAAAAACCATAGCTTTGACTAGATGGACCTTTGTTGGCAAAGTAATGTCTCTGCTTTTTAATATGCTATCTAGATTGGTCGTAGCTTTTCTTCCAAGGGGCAAATGTCTTTTAATTTCATGGCTGCAGTCACCATCTGCAGTGATTTTGGAGCCCCCCAAAATGAAGTCTGTCACTGTTTCCATCGTTTCCCCATCTATTTGCCATGAAGTGATGGGACCAGATGCCATGATCTTCGTTTTCTGAATGTTGAGTTTTAAGCCAACTTTTTCACTCTCCTCTTTCACTTTCATTGAGAGGCTCTTTAGTTCTTCTTCACTTTCTGCCATAAGGGTGGTATCGTCTGCATGTGAAAGTGAAGTCGCTCAGTTGTGTCTGACTCTTTGCAACCTATGGACTGTAGCCCACCAAGCTCCTCCATCCATGGGATTCTCCAGGCAAGAATAATGGAGTGGGTTGCCATTTCCTTCTCCAGGGGATCTTCCCAACCCAGGGATCAAACCCAGGTCTCCCACATTGCAGGCAGACGCTTTAACCTCTGCACCGCCAGGGTTATTTGAAGTTATTGATATTTCTCCCATAAATCTTGATTCCAGCTTGTGCTTCTCTCAGCCCAGCATTTCTCATGATGTACTCTGCGTATAATTTAAATAACAGGGTGACAATATACAGCCTTGACATACCCCTTTCCTGATGTGGAACCAGTCCGTTATTCCATGTACAGTTCTAACTGTTCCTTCTTGACTTGCATACAGATTTCTCAGGAGGCAGGTCAGGTGGTCTGGCATTTCCATCTCTTGAAGAATTTTTCACAGTTTATTGTGATCCACACAGTCAAAGGCTTTGGCGTAGTCAATAAAGCTGTTTTTCTGGAACTCTCTTGCTTTTGTGATGATCCTATGGATGTTGGCAATTTGATCTCTGGTTCCTGTGCCATTTCTAAATCCAACTTGAACATCTGTAAGTTCACAGTTCACATACTGTTGATACCTGGCTTGGAGAATTTTGAGCATTACTTGGCTAGCCTATGAGATGAGTGCAATTGTGCGGTAGTTTGAGCATTCTTTGGCATTGCCTTTCTTTGGGATTGGAATGAAAACTGACCTTTTCCAGTCCTGTGGGCACTGCTAAGTTTTTCAAATTTGCTGGCATATTGAGTGCAGCACTTTATAGCATTATCTTTTAGGTTTTGAAATAGCTCAACTGGAATTCCATCACCTCCACTAGCTTTGTTCCTAGTGATGCTTCCTAAGGCCCACTTGACTTCACATTCTAGGATGTCTGGCTCTAGGTGAGTGATCACACCATCGTGGTTATCTGGGTCATGAAGATCTTTTTTGTATAGTTCTTCTGTGTGTTCTTGCCACCTCTTCTTAATATCTTCTGCTTCTGTTAGGTGCATACCGTTTCTGTCCTTTATTGTGCCCATCTTTGCATGAAATACTTCCTTGGTATCTCTAATTTTCTTGAAGAGATCTTAAAATGGTGGAGTAGAAGGACATGCACTCATCTTGTGTGAGAACTCCAAAATTACAACTCACTGCTGAACCATCAATAGGAGAATGTTGGATCCCAGCAAAAACAGGTAACTCACATCCAAGGGCAAAGGAAAAGCCCCAGAAAGATGTTAGGAAGTGTGAAATCGTGTTTAGAATCAAGCCCCATACCTGCCAGAGATACTCAGAGGGCTTAAACAAACCTTGTGCACACCAGGACCCAGAGATCCCAAGAGACTGAGCCAGACTGTGTTTGAGTGTCTCCTTCGGAGGTATGGGTCAGCAGGGGACTGCTGCAGAGGCAGGAGCTCTGGGTGCAGTAGAACTGGGTACGGCATAAGCCCTCTTGGAGGTCGCCATTAAGCCCACCATAGAGCCAACAGAACTTACAGAGGCCTGGGGAAACAGACTCTTGGAGGGCACAAAAAAAAGCTTGTGTATACCAGGACCCAGGAGAAAGGAGCAGTGACCCCACAAGAGACTGACCCAGACTTGCCCCTGACTGTCCAGGAGTCTCTGCTGGAGGCGTGGGTTGGCGGTGGCCAGCTGCAGGGTCAGGGGCACTGAGTGCAGCAGTGTATGCATGGGACCTTTTAAAGGAGGTAGCTATTATCTTCATTATCTTCACCATAGTTTGGCCTCAGGTCAAACAACAGGGAGGGAACACAGCCCCACCCATCTACAGAAAATTGGATTAAAGATTTACTGAGCATGGCCCTGCCCCCTCAGTTTCTCCCATCAGGAAGCTTCCATAAGCCTTTTATCCTAGTCCATCAGAGGGCAGAAAGAATGAAAACCACAGTCACAGAAAAATAATCAATCTGATCACATGGACCACAGCCTTGTCTAACTCAATGAAATTATGAGCCATGCTGTGTAGGGCCACCCAAGATGGGCAGGTCATGTTAGTAATAAACACCTGATTATACCCAAGAGCCTAGTATGTATATCTGAGAAGTTTATATTTTATTCACTTGATGATCCTGTGTCATGACATACATTCTGATATATATTTTTTTCCCAGCAGTTGCTTTTATGAAAACTTGCAAAAGGCAAACAAAAACCATACATTTATCAAGTACTTCTGGATCTGTCACCTTGCCAGTTTGTTGGAGCATTCCAAGATGAAAAAGACATAGCCCCTGGCCTCTAGGTGCTTTATTTGGGAATGAGAAGAGTAGGAGTAGGTTGGGAGTTTAGATAAGTATTCATATGACTGCTCTAGGCGAGTACATTAAGAATCACAGAGGAAGGAAATAAAAGTGCTGTGGGTGAAAGAAATAATCTCTCAAAACATCAGAACAATTGTAGTGAGAACCTTTGATGTATCAGTTACTATGGGAACTAAAAATGTAGAGGACATATGGGAAATAAAGAAGCAGAGATCTCAAAGCCTTCATAAAATTAAGCAATAAAATTGATATTCCTAAATATTTATTTGAGTTGATCATATAAATCAACAATTTATTTGTTATAAAGAATCATCTTATGCCTTGAAAGACACAGTGGAGTATCATGTTTGATAAGCCTTTCCTACCCTACTGCCTGAGCCCAGGACTCGGGGCAATTATTCCTCTTGTCTGAGACTCAAGTATTTCTCTGGGAGAAAATAGCTTAATGGTCCTCTCTTTCAGGACCAATGACAACTAGGATTAGTACACTGCAGCCAGTCATTTGTAGCACCTGCCACCTACCACCAAGTGTATGGATGCTGCCCAATTTCCATTTGGCTCCCTGTTATGACTCCTGGGAATAAATGTGAGGGAGCAGCTCCATGTGGTTCATGCAGAGAGACCACAATTCACATGCTTCGGATAGATGATTAAGCTGCCTGTTTGAATCTCTGTCTCCCTATAGGGCTGGCCTCCTTGCTGTTTTGGAATTTCTAAGGATCCAACTTGACATTACCAGTCAGCTTCAGGGGCTCCTGAAGGCAGTTTTCAGGTCTAGGAATCTTAGCCTCACTCTCAGGGAGAATCTTACTCAATTGGCCCAAGCAAGAGATTTTTTTTTTCAGTTGAAGTATGATTGATTTACAATGCTGTGTTAATTTCTGCTGTGATATTTTTCTATACATTTTCCCAGGTGATTCCTACATGTAGGCAAGTTTAAGAACCACAAATAGCTCTCTGTAGAAGCCTCTGTTCTGGGAGCCATTCTTCCCTGGTTCTGAAAGATCTTAACTACTCTTCTAGGGTACAAAGCATGGCTTTACCAAGCCCTGCAGTTCTAGGGAGTCAGAATATTTGGGATCAATATAAAAATTTTGTGTAAATATTTTATTAATGAGTCAGTAGCAATTTGTCAGCCTCCCTTGATCCTTCAAATGACCAGTATTTCTTGGGTAGCTATTATGATTGCTGCTGTCCAAGGTCCAATGAGATATAACCATGAAATAAACTCTTCTGCTAACAAGAAGCTCCATGGTATGGTGTGAAAAACAAATAAAACAGCATTGGCTTCAGAATCAGAAAGCCCTTTGTTTGAGTGTTGACCTCGTTGTGTGACTTTTCAAAAATTAATTTCAGCAGGAGAGACCCCTCCTCAGCCTCAGATATCACATCTATAAAATTCAGACATTAATATGTATTTTATGGTGCTCTGCATTAGGCCTAAAAGTCAGACACACACTCACACGCAAATAATTACCCACTTAACAATCATATGCTTACTCTGTGGTTGATACTAAGCATAATATTGTATGTGCTTTTCTTACTAAATCCCGAGATAATTCATTTATAGATGAGGAAACTGAAACTTGAGGTTAAAAAATGGTTCACAGTCACACATGTGGAAAGTTGCAGAGGGAGAATTTGTATGATAATATAGTAGATCGTTAAAATAAATACACCTTTGCAATGTGAAGTTACTGCTCCTCCCAAAAGATACAATTTTTCTTTCTATCCTCTTGGATCCAAGTTGGCTGTATGATGGATGTGACATTGTGTGAGTTTTGGAGCCTAGGTCTTAGTAGACTGTGCAGCTTACATGCTTTCAGTCTTGGAGCCTTGAGAATATCATGCTTTGAAGAAATCCACCCTGGCCCACTGGAGAATGAGAAGCCATGTGGAGAGGAACTGACATTCTTCAACTGACAGCCAGTACCAATTTCAGTACAAGTGACTATTTTGGACCATCAGCCCCAGTCAAGCTGTTAGATGACTCCACTTACCTGAGTGATCCTTAATGAGACCAGGAGAAGAACCATCCACTCTGCCCTCAGAATTAAGAGAAATAACAAGCCACTGAGTTTTGGGGTGGTTTGTTATGCATTAATACATTAAAGCAATTAATATGTAATATTAATATATGGCTGAAACAGAAACCAAAGCTTTTTTTTTTAACTATCTTTCTAAATACTTTATATGGAACAACTGATGGTTCAAAATTGGGAAAGGAATATGACAAGGTTGTATATTGTCACCCTGTTTATTTAACCTATATGCAGAGTACATCGTGTGAAATGCTGGGCTGGATGAATCACACGCTGGAATCAAGATTGCTCAGAGAAATATCAACAACCGCAGATATGAAGATGATATCATTCTAATGGCAGAAAGTGAAGAGGAACTAACCAGCCTCTTGATGAGGGTGGAAGGGGAGAGTGAAAAAGCTGAAAAGCTGGCTTAAAACTCAACATACCAAAAACAAACAAACAAACAAACAAACAAACTAAGATCATGGCATCCAGTTCCATCACTTTATGGCAAATAGATGGGGAAAAGTGAAAGCAGTGACAGATTTTATTTTCTTGGGCTCCAAAATCACTGTGGATGGTGACTGCAGCCATGAAATTTAAAGGCACTTGCTCCTTGGAAGGAAGCTATGGCAAACCTAGGCAGCATATTAAAAAACAAAGACATCACTTTGCCAACAAAGGTCCATATATCAAAACTATGGTTTTTCCAGTAGTCATGTACAGATGTGAGAGTTGGACCATAAAGAAGGCTGAGTGTTGAAGAATCTAGCACTACTGAATTGTAGTGTTGGAGAAGACTCTTGAGAATTCCTTGGACTGCAAGGAGATCAAATCAGTCAATCCCAAAGGAAATCAACCCTGAATATTAATGGGAAGGACTGATACTGAAGCTGAAGCTCCAGTACTTTGGCCACCTGATGTGAAGAGCCAGCTTATTGGAAAAGATCCTGATTCTGGGAAGGATCAGGGAAAGACTGAAGGCAAAAAAGAGAAGAGGGCAACAGGATGAGATGGTTAGATAGCATCAATGACTCAATGGACATAAGTCTGAGTAACCTCTGGGAGACAGTGAAGGACAGGGAAGCCTGACATGCTGTAGTTCGTGGGGTCACAAAGAGTCAGACATGACTTAGCAACTGAACAACAACAATCATTCTTAGAAAATAGATGGAATACATAGTGTACTGCATGGCACATAGTAGGTGTTCATTAAATGGTCATTCTTATTATCATTATTAGATCAAGAGGCAAATCACATACCCTCCAAGATCTCACTACTAGCAGTGATGACAAATGACAATGAATTCAACTAACAGATGCTGTGGGAATTTAGGGAATATTCACTTTGGGTTGGAAGAGTAGGGTACCATTGGCTTCAATCCTTGAAGCTTGCAGACAGTTGATAAACCTATAGAAATCACATTGCCCTGCAAAACATCTCCTGCCTCAGCCTACAGTCGCTAAGCTTAAAACCACCAACCACTTCTTTTTTACCACTTCTCATGTTGTTAATGTGAAAGAGCATGAGCCCCTGCTGAACTCCCCAATGTCACAAGATTCTATTTAAAAAAAACAAGAGAATTCTATTAAAAACAACCACCAGAGGAAAAGAAAGTTTAAATAGAATATAGGCAATTACCTGAAGGCCTGTTCTGATTTCCCTTGGGCAGTTTTCTGGAAGGTGCTGGCATATGAGTCAGTGCACAATTTCATGACTGGAAGAGAGATTATCAGAGGCAGGATATTCCTTTTCTTGAGGGAAAACATAAGGCAGAGACCAACAAAAATCTTTTAAACTCTCTTAGCTAGAATGATCTTGAATTTTTAAGACATCTTGAAATACTTTGGAAAAGGTTTTAAGTCATCACCATTTTGATATTGCCAAGAGGTTAACTTAAGTGTCATTGCCTCTGAAAGCAAATTTTGAAACCAAAGGATAATTTAACCATTAAATGGCAATTTGGTCCAATAAGCTGGAGTAAGGCAGTATCAGCATGAATTTAAAAAACCTGCTAAGAGCTATAAATATAGCCTGCAATATTTTGCAATATCTAAAGTGTTTGGCCTAATGTTGAACATGCTCCATTGTTCAAACCAGCTGTGTTCTTTCACTCTTTCATTTCTATAAAACTAGGATAAAGGCTGTCAAAGCAAACGCAGCAGCAGCAGACTTTCTTGCTGAAAAGTTCTGTGTACATAGTACATAGCAATCTCAAGATGGAACTTTGAATGTTTCAAACCAGAACAAAATCTTCATCTAATTATAAGTGAACTATATTAAGCACAAAAGGCAATTTCAAATTATACTGAACAAAGTTACATTTTACTCTTTGCTTTCAAAATGCATTTATCGCAATTTCACAAACTAATTGCAAATTCATTTTGCTTAATTTTCTTAGGTTATTTCTTTTATTGCTTTCAAGTGCTCTGCATATTTCTCAACCATCAAAATCCATAAGAGAGATTTAGAAGAGTTTTTCTGTTGTTGTTAATTTGTAGTTAAAACTGTAGAATAGGAAATGAATCATTCTTTTCGCTTCTTATTCTTAGATTAATGTGGTGACCATTAAACCAGTTACTATAGACACATTCAAAATAGAGAAATAGTTACCAGTGATGAGCACATTTGGAAAACTAGATTTGGAGAAAGACATTACAATTTTAGAGACAAACTCTAATGGAGTTGTATGTATATAAGTGACTTCCATTTATACCTACATGATTGCAGGTCATTGTGTAACTTTGCATGGCTTCTTAAACAGAAGTGTTTCCATTTTCTACCAAGGTTGGTTATTTACTGTGTAGATTGATTATGGCAAATGTTCATCTAGGGCTGGTTATTTCATTCAATTTACTGTAATTTCTGTTTGTCTTTCCCAGTTTCATACTGTATCTAGAATGAAACAATGCTATTAATAAACTAAAGCCCCTGCATTCCAAAGTCTAATAGAAGTTGATACATTAAAAAACTTTTTAAAATTTTGTATTTATGATCTGCACTCCTCTTGCACCATTAGTAGGGATGGTAGATAGTGATCAGTGTGTAGCACATACGATTTTCTTTCAATACTTTCATAGACAAAGTGTGTTTCTGGAAGGATTGGATTCATAGTTTAATGTGTACCTTATTCATAATTGTTCCATGAATAATAGAGGAAAATTGTCCCCCAAGAGTCAGCACCCTAGTCTTAGAGGTGTGTGTGTGTGTCTGTGTGCGGTGTATATTGTGGGTGTGGAGGGAAGAAAGATCCCTGGAGGGGAGGTGGGAGAAAATAGGGTCAGTTCCGTATCTTTTCCTCTGCATTGGAGCAGATAAGATAGCTACCAGAATTGGATTTGTGGGCCCACATGTTTAATAGTATTACTCTATCTTCCTGTGACTGAGTAAATTATTTATGTACTTGCTAATTAATTACCCCCCAATAATAAGAATTGTGTGTGCCTCATTCTGTACTTTGTGGATTTTAGCAGTTTTTGCTTGAAGGAGGGTGACAGCAAATTGTAATAATAACCTACATTTACATAGCACCTTCAACAGTCTCATACCAAAGGAACCTAAAATACTTTGAAATTTCCTTGAATAAATGGAAAAGCTACAGATATCTTTCCTTAAGTGTCCTGAAATATCATTTTGCTGATAATTAAAATACAGTCATTCTTAAATCATAGCATAGAAAATGAAAAGTATCATCTCCTTGGTTGGAGTTGGAATTAATCAAAGATTTTGGGTTTAAGGACTTCCTTCGGACTTCCCTGGTGGCTCAGACAGTAAAGCATCTGTCTACAATGAGGGAGACCCGGAATCAGTCCCTGGGCTGGGAAGATCCCCTGGAGAAGGAAATGGCAATCCACTCCAGTACTATTGCCTGGAAAATCCCATGGACAGAGGAGCCTGGTAGGCTACAGTCCATGGGGTCGCAAGGAGTCGGACACGACTGAGCGACTTCACTTTCTTTGGATTTAAGGAGCGTGTTTAAAAAGATAGAGAGATAACTCACAATTATTTTGTTCCATTCCTGCTCTGGCTTGGCTTACCTCCTTATGGCCATCTAGACTACCACATATCCTAGAAAAGTTCCTTCCCTCTCCCATTCCCTTTCTTTTCCTTTTCCTTTTCTTTCTCCTCCTTCTCTAATAAAGTGACCGGGTCCTTCCCCCTCCTTAGTTGACAGCCGTAGAGTTTATGGCTTTGCTATTAGTTAGCAGCTATTGGCTTTTCAGGTTCTTGCTGAAACTGTAATCTCTAGCCTTTTGTTGACCAATTCTTAGCAAATTCTAAGCTGAAAGAAGTAGTAGTCATACAGAATGGCCTGAAGAATTTCCATATACCTCATGTCTCTGAATAATTAAATCTTTACTTTAAAAATCAGTTTAAACCACAAGAGACCTGGGTAGTGTAAGCGTTCTATTTCACTCTCTTGGGAGATTATTTTTTTCAGCATTTTGTCTACTAGTTTATTTTTCTTATTCAAGAATGATTTTGGACAGCTGCTTTTATTGAGCTATGCTTTGCTCGTTTGTCAGTCTCTAGATTGAAGGAAATTGGGACAAGGTCATAATGAAACTTGTTGTTTGTCACAGAAGAGTTATGACAAAGTCCATGACATTATGCAGTGTTTTCTTTATGAAGATCCGAGAGAGACAGTTCTCTTTGGTCTCAGTACTAAGAGAAGTTTGGCTTCTTTATAGCAACTGTGTTTTTTATATGATAGATACTACCAATCATATAATATTTTTGTTTGTTGGCTCACAAGTTCACAGCCAAATTTGTAGCCTACTTCTAGGAACTGTGCAAACTTTATGGCCTACATTTATTTGTGCTAATCTTTCTCCTAGCTTTATTTTTGTCTTTTTTTTTTTACTAGCCTCTTAATGTTTTAACATGATTTACTGTGTCTTTTTGAGTTTATCTCATGTTCTTTTCAAAATAAGGGGCAATAAATAAAAATAAGCAAACACATAATGAGGAAGAGCATTCTGTGACTCCCAAGGAGTGCTGGATTATTCCGCATACAGCTGAGACAGAGCACCTTAAGTCAGTGCTGCCAGGCTGTATGGCATCCATAAACATTTTCCCTGGTGATATAGGGCTTCAGTCATTGTGACAGGCTTTGCTACTCAGGTGTCCAAGAGGGAAAGATGCTGTGGCCCAAGTGAGTGAGTTCTAGTCTTTCTCCCTCCCCATGTTTCATACCCAATTCTTAAGGAATGTAAGAGGATATTTGGAATGAATTCCATCTCCATAAACCCTCAAATGAAGAGACCACAGATAGTTTAGAATTGCGTGGTCTCCATGGTTTGTGGCTCGGAGTTCTATATGGAAGGAAATTCTCAGGCAGGAGAAAGGAAGCAGAGCCAGACACTCAGATACCTGCATTAGGTTGGAACAACCCCTCTGTTGGGAGAATCATTGGTAGGGTGGATGATGGAAGAGAGAGCTGGATGGTCATGATTGTTTCCAGAGACTCTTCTTCATGGTTTGAGTGAAACAGTTGCCAGAGTTCCAGGAGTGTCAGAGGCCCAAGACATGTATGTGACCCAGGAACCAGAAATCTAGCGCGGGACATTTTAGAGGGCAGGAATCTCAGGTAGTTGGTAGGTTTGTCAGTTTTAGGAGCACTGACTTGGATTCAGTGGCATATTCCATCTCTTCCCTCCCAAGCCAGAAACATTTAATCCTTTTGCAACAATACTGGCCTGTTGCAGAAATAATGCTGTCAAATTGCAAACGTGGGCCCAGAAAGTTGTCCGGGCCCTACTCATGTCTTAATTCTTGCCCTGTACTAGCGTTCTGGCAAAAAGCTGGTTGGGAATTTTTTTTTTCCAGTATGGAAAATGGGAGTAAACAAAAAGGAGCCTAGACAAACATTTCATTTCCTTACATTGATTGTGTTCCCATGTATGAAGTTTTGTCCATCAGTGGTAAATAACCCACCTGCCAGTGCAAGAGACATAAGGGATGTGGGTTCAGTTCCTCTGTCAGGAAGACCCCCTGGAAGAGAGCATGGAAACCCACTCCAGAATTCTTGCCTAGAGAAGCCAATGGCCAGAGGAACCTGGCAGGCTACAGTCCACAGGGTTGGAGAGTTGGACATGACCGAAGTGACTTAGCACAACATCTAATTTTACTTCAAACAATATGGACGGGAAAAAGAAAAAGAACTGCACACCATCTCTGACTCTCTTACTAGTTTCTGAAGAAGAAAAAGGGAACATTTTATAGATATGAATGATTTTCTGGAGATTACCTAGAAAAAGAAGTAAGTGGATCAGGCATATGAGAAACATTTTGGATTTCCTGAGAGAAAATGATAAATAAAAGCTGAGCTCAGTCTAGAAAGTCTGGGCAGAATTGAGGATCCCTCTGCGTAGCCTGATTAGCCACTTTCTTCGGTCCTCGTCCGAACTCCAAGAGGCAGCAGGGAGAGGACTCACCCGCTGTGCAGATACCATGCGGTCATGCAGTAGGGATGGCAGCTGGGGTCAGTGAGCGCTGAATGCAGATCTGCAGTCCACATACCTGGGCCTGGCTGGAGGCTGTCAGCTCTGTCTCCTGCTTCCGTGAGTCAGAGTTTAGAGATCTTTTGGCTTCCTGTCTGATTTTAGAGAGTCCAACCAGACCGAGCTCTCTAGACTATACTACCAAAGGAGGCCCTTGGTTTTGATGATGGTCCCAGATCTCCTCCGGCCCATCCTTCCAGCAGCATCGCTCAGCTTAACTGTTTATAACAAGATGTCACTTAAACTAGCTCCCCTGGTTCCTTGACATAAACAGCGCAGAGGGAGAGAGAGAGGACTGAGGGAAAGTAATAGAAAATGTGTGCTTTCAGCTGAGACTTAAAGCTACTCACTTTGATTTTCAAACTAGTCCCCGTTTCTGAGTTTCTGAGAGAAAGGTGGCATATCTAATGATTGCCTTTGTGTTTTTCCAGTGGATCACTGGTACTGGAAATAAGAAGTGGAAGGGCAGATGCAGGACTGGGGGCTGGATCAGTTTGGGGTTTTATTCTTTCCAGAATGGTCTCCACAATAGTGATATTTTGTAAAAGTACATATCTTCTGTATCCTAATGCCCTGCCTTAAACCCCAACAAGGGATATATAGAATATTCCTCCTTTTTCTTCCATTTCATATATTTCAGTACATAGTGACATAGCGTCCCATTTTATATTCTTCTGTTCAATAGGTATTTGAGTACATACTTTAATTAAACACTGTGCTCCTAGCACAAACCTTACAAGATGAATAAAGTGGTCTTCACTTTGCAATTAAACAGGGAAACTATGACATATATTCAACTGTCTATGACACTTGGCTGGCTGTCACACATGTGTTGAAAAGTTAGAAGTAAAGCTCTCTGGATGTCCAGAGAAGCCAGAGGAAATTTTCATTGAGAAGTCAGAAAATGTTTTCTTAAAACTATAGCTCTTATGTTTAGGCCTTAAGATGCATAGTATAGCATTTTAGAGTTGGAAATAAGGAAGAAAGGCATTATAGGAACAGGGGTGATGTGAGCCAAGGGTGAATTCAGGGGACAGACACTGGCCCATGTGTAAAGTATATCATAATATTAACAGTAGTGTATCTTAGAGAGTATGTTTTTCACATCTTTCTCCTATGTGTTATCACACTTGATCCTTATAACAACCCCGTATGTAATTTATTCCTACTGATCAAGTGGCAGAGAGCCATAGAAGGTATTTCTTCAGGTAGTGATGGATCTCAGTTGTGCCTAATGAAGGGCAGACCAGGAAAAAGATCTTTCGTGGGTTGGATTGTAGTGGGAAAGTATAGAGCTGGAGAGACCAACTCTGAGGCTTCTGTGGTTGTGCCGGTTGGGATTGAGAGAATAGAAAGAAAGACATGGGAGAAGACATGGTCCCCAGGGAGAATTGTACGGCAATCGAAGGGGCTTGAAAGCTTCAAGGAAGACTCGGAAACTAACATTTTGTGAAATCCTCTACTCTGATTCTTCCCAAACATTAATTGTTCTTTATCTGTGTTCTCAGAAGATTCTGATAGTGTTTTTTAGCACTTCTTTCTGCCTCATTTTATTGTTATTTACATATCTGATACTTTTATTAGGTTGGAAGTTTCTGGCAGAGAATTATGTTGTTCATCTTTGTCTTCCCTTCGGAAAAAACATGTAGCTTGGTCATTTGCACATAACTGGTATTTTATAAACACTTGCTGGGGTTTAACTGAAGTTTGGCAGTGAAAGACAAAAGGAAAGCTTAAAAGAGCAGGGTTGCAGGAGTTTATTTATTTATATTAAGGAATAAGTGAGATATCATAGAATTTCCTAGTTAGAGTCAAATTTGGGTTAAGGCTTGGCACTGCCAATTTATTTTCTGCATGACCTCGACCCAGTGTTTATTAGCATTATTTTCTGTCATATAACATGCCAGTAATCAAATCAACCTTTTGAGGTTCCTGTGAGGACTAAAGGAAACATTTTGTGCAAATTGTCTAATGCAATATCTGGCACATAGGTGATCTTCAGCAGTGTTAGTTCATGTCCAAGCCTTGAGTATATCTGTAAACAAATGTGAAGATTGAGAGATGGAAAACATAGGAGAAAGGAGAAACTATAAAACAAGTTTCCGTAAGTTGGAGCAGCAGAGGAAGTGTTTTGAAAAAAAAAAAAAAATAAAAAGGCTGATAATAATTACCTTGAAACAAGCAGAAAGGAGAAAAGGAATAGTAAACATTTAAAGAAATTCTGTCAAATGAAGAGTAGGGGTTTTAGGATCACCAGTCTCAGAAATGTTGGAAGAAAGATAATCTTCTAGAAGTAAGGGTTGGGAGAGTTTGTCAATAGTGTTGGGTACTGAAAGAGGACAGATAATATATAGAACAATTGCTATGGGTATTGGGTCAGGGAATCAACAAAGCAAGAGAAAGATTGCTTAGAAGTAAGGACGGTCAGTAAAACCTGGATGGCATGAGTTTGCTGTTGTCAAAATTAGCAAGGCATCAAAAAGTGTGTGTCCAAAGTATTACTGGTCAGTTTCATTTACGGAGCACTCACCAGAGTTGTGCAAGATGGGCCCTCAGTAGAGGAGGAGGACAGAGCTGGAAAGCTATGTGTATTCACACACACACACATACACAAACACACAGAGTCACATTTATGTTCTGTCAAAGAAGCAGAATTGCTTGCTCAATCTAGTGTTTTGTATACCTGGAAAAGACTTTACAGCTTATGTAGTTCAACCTAGACTAAGATGTGAGAACTGAATGTTACTTGCCAGAAATACTAGGAGGCAGTATGGTATAATGGTTAAGAGTGTGGCACCAGGATCTTACATCTGGGGTTTGAGTCCCAGCTGTGTAAACCTTGGGCAAATTTCTTAAACTGTATAAAATTTATCTGGTGCCTGGGATGTAATAGTCATTTCACAAACATTTTCTAGACTCAGGGTTCCTGATTCTTGTTCACTATTTTCTCTGCTACATGGGGCTGCCTTGCTGACTGACAGACCACCTTGAGGATTGACTGGGTAACTGACCGTAAGTCTCTTTTGGAACAGCCCTCTTTACAGGGGCTTTGTTGGTAGGTCGGATGGTAAAGAAGCTGCCTGCAATGCAGGAGACCTGGGTTCAATCCCTGGGTTGGGAAGATTCCCTTGGAGAAGGGAATGGCAACCCACTCCAGTTTTCTTGCCTGGAGAATTCCATGGACAGAGGAGCCTGGTGGGCTACAGTCAATGGGGTCGGCAAAGAGTCAGACACAACTGAGTGACTAACACTTCTCTTCCTTACAAACCATGCCAAATATATTGGGCTTTTGTTTCATATGAATTTGTATCCTTCACCTTTGACACATCAATTTTTTTTTCAATGTTCCTATTAAGTTGATACAGTGGCTTCATAATAAGGATATCTTGCTTGAAATTTGTGTAATAAATAATCTTTGTATATAGCTTATGAAGCCAATCCCATTTCTTTTGGCCATATAGCTTTTTAAAAAACAATTGTTTATTTTTTAACTGAAGGATAATTGCTTTACAGAATTGTGTTGGTTTCTGCCAAACATCAACATGAATCTGCCATAGGTATATATATGTCCCCTCCCTCTTAAACCTCCCTCCCCATCTCACCCCTCTAGGTTGTTATAGAGCCCCAGTTTAACTCACTTTTGAAGGTTAATCTCAGTTTTCTTAATCAGATTTCCGATTAAGGGAAACACAATTAAAAAGGGAACGCAATTGAGCATGTTTTTTTGACAAGGAAAGCAGGAAAACAGAGAAGATCAGTGAGTTTCCTGAGGTCAATCAGTGACAGAAGCGTGGCGCTTGAAGCATGGATTATCCACAACCTGACACACTGGTGTGGCTTCTCTTCCAGTTATAACCTCAAACCAACATGAGCTGATCTAGAGGCCTGGGGGTACTGCACAGACACCTAAGGTAGACCCCAGGGGGCTGAACTTTCTCTTTCAGAACCCAAAAGTAGTTATTTCTTTTCCCTATATCTCTCTCTTCTATTTTTGTGGTAACAGAAAACAAGTTAGAAATTAGACCTAATGAGGCCATTTGGGCCTCCAGAAACAAGTCAGTTGTTTGTGTTTCCATTGCTCCAGAGATATTCTGAGGGTTGGTACACACCAGCTTGGAGGAAAGAAGGATCCATGGACCATCTCATTTGTTACTCAGTCCGCCAGCTGGGTGTTGAGACTATTTCCATGGCTTCCAATCCGTCAGTGCTTGAAAACATTTACTACGGAAAGGATCGCTGGCTTGGGGAAGACATTTGTCTAATTCGGCAACAGCACTTTACACTGCATTTCCAGATTATGCCTCTCCTTGAAAATGATCTATTACAGGAGCAGTTTATAAAATTAAACACTTGTCATTATGCAATGCAAAATTCATGAAGCAACCAAATGTCAGGGATCTACATATTTAAAAGATGGGAGTTTTAGCATTTCTTTCCTGGCAGGGATTCTGAGCAGTAAAAGGCCCAGAGAAAAACATAACTAACCACAAATCTGTTTTGGAATGGACCAAACCACTCCTTTTGGGGACCTTATTTTCCTATTGAAAAAGTAATTATTTCTTTAATAAATATTTACTGAGTGTCTACTATGTGCCAATCACTGTGCAAAGCAGGGGACAGCATGGGTGAATACAGGCAATACTCCAGCTCTTATGGAGCTTATGTTCTAGTGAGTCGTGGGGTGCAGAGAGGTAAGCAATAAACAAGTAAACAAATAAATGAACAAGAACATGATACTTTTGATACACAAGGTTCCCTCCCTACCCACATACACATTTTTTTTTTCTGTCACAGAGACAGGAGAGCTATCTCTTCAAACTAGAGCAACCTTTTGTGAATTGCCATGGTGAAATCATTCATATATGAACAGCTAACACTAACCAATTATGGGGAGCAGAACACAGCACTAGATTCAGAAATTATGAAATACCACAAGATGAAAAATAACTAGCTGTCTGCAAAGCACTTTCCTTTGAAAAAATATAACCACACTCCTGACAAAACTGAAGATCATTCTGTTGAGACCCTCTAAGCTATGCTCTGTCCCACTGAAACTTCACTTCTATTAATAGCTCAGCAAGAAAAGAGGAAGTCATGAAAATGCATTCTCAGATTTGGCAGTGATGGATCCAAGAGCATTAGGCAACTTAAGCACTTGCTTGTAGCCTAGTTAGCCATCCATTTTATGCTCATGACAAACACTCCCTGCTGGATAGGCCAGTGACTTGCACGTCAGCTCCTCCTGACTTTTTCATTGTGAACCACACCTCCTGGCCCCAATTCATCTTGCAGGTCTGTTCTTGGAGTTTGAGATCCATGAATATGCTAAAGCCGGCACCTCAGAGCTCTGTTGGCACTCTGTTGTTTGATCACCAGCTCGAATCAAAGTTGCCAATTGTGTCGTGACTTTGAAACCAGCTACTTTAGTACAGCCATTTGACTCCAGGAGGTTTTGAACATGGAAACATGGCGGACATAATATTTTAGCTTTTGACTTTCAGTGTTTTAAAATACACATGGTGAGAGTTAAAGGTGCAGCAAGAATTTAGGATGTTGGTTTCACATGTTAATTAGTAATGACACAACAAAGACAGTGATTTTGTACATCAAAATCATTTGATGTCATAACAGGTATGTGAAAATGATTATGTCAGAGTGAACACATCAGATCACAATGTCAAAAGTTCTTGGATTGTCCTCTTACTTTGTCTTCACTACTTATCTAGTGTATCTTACTTTGTTATCACTACTACTCTGGCCTAGGCCAAAAAGTTACTTAGTTAGAAAATGATATGAACATTCAGTCTCAGCCACAAATCTCACAGATCAGACGTCATGAGGCTCTCTTGCCATAACATCATACAGCTGTGTCAGAGAGCAACTGTGAGGATGATGAGGCCAAGGTCTGTTAGCAAGCTTTTTATGAGCATCTATGGTTCCCTAAAGGGGCTTCCCTCATAGCTCAGTACGTAAAGAATCTGCCTCCAATGCAGGAGACCCAGATTCAATCTCTGGGTTGGGAAGATCCCCAGGAAAAGAAAATGGCAACCCACTCCAGTATTCTTGCCTGGAGAATCCCATGGACAGAGGAACCTAGCGGGCTACAGTCCATGGGATCGCAAGAGTTGGACACAACTTAGCAACTAAACCACCACCATGGTTCCCTAAAAGTGAGACCACTGAGGAAAGATCTCATATAGAGTTTAGATCAGAGACTGGTATGATCCATCATAGACTGCAGTCAGGGACACGTGTATTTTGAGAGGTTAGTAAGACCTAGATTTTGGGAGGAGTGAATGAAGCTTTCTAAGAGGGGACTATTGTGCACAAAATATTCCTGAACTGGGAAGGCTGAAGAGATCAGTTTGACTGGAACTTGAGACGTGTCAGGAAGCGTGTGTTTGAAGAAAGTGGGATAGGGTTGGGAAGGACCTTGAGTGTGTGATGCTAAGAAACTTGATGTGGTGGTGTTGAGGGAAAATACACAGCTATTGTGGCATTGTAATAGGTGATTGCATGACATCATAGTAGTTAAAAGACCACTCAAGGTTTTTGTTTGTTTGTTTGTTTTTGGTGAGATGTACTAGTACAGAAGTGGAATTAGAAGCAAAAAGAACTGTCATGAAGTTACCCTACAACCCAGGTATAAGGCACTGAGGGTGTAAACTCATTGTGCAGTGGCTGCAGAAGTGGAAATGAAGATGTGTATTTGAAAGAAATCAAGAAGAAAGAATTTCCAAATCTTAGAGAAAGTTAAATATTGGAGGGTAAAAGAAGGGTAAATCCTAAAGACACCTAATGTACTGAACTGAGTTGAAGATTGGGAATATTGTTGCCATAGATAATAATGGAAAGAATTCGGAGACATGTCTGTTTAGGGGGTGAGATTCGGGTGTTGGTGGGACAGCCATGAAGAACTATCTACTGCAGAGATAAATGGTGATATGGGTTTGAAAGAGGTTGAAAATTCACAGTGGAAATGGAGGATATGGAAACTATCTTTGTAAAAGTGGTAGCTGAAGTCATGTGAGCAAAGCATCATTGTCATGTGAGCTAAAGTCATGTGAGCAAAGTTATCACTGTCACAGCCACCATTGACATCATCATGGAGCATTGTAATGAGGGTACAGAGGGAGTGAGTAAATATATTTATAAATTCACAATCATACCTATGAACAAAATCCAAGTTAGATAAAGTCCCCTGAAAGAAAGACCAGAAATCAGTGAAAAATGGAGGACACTGAGTTATTCGAAAAACAGGATAAGCAAAATAGAGAAGAGAAGAGAATGCTTCAAGAAAGGGGTGCAGTCAGGATGCCATGATGAAACAATGAATTCAAGAACGCGAAGGAGAATTGAACTATTTGACCTACAGAAGCTAACTTCCTTTTTGGAGAGTAATGAGTCTACAGACAGGGTTAAGTAGGGAGTGGCCAGAGAAGAAGTGGAAATTGGACTAGAACTAAGCTTAAAAGGACAGAATTAAAGTTGACAGAACTTAGAGGTCATCTATTGTGCCAGCTTCCCCATTCAGGAATCAACTTTTGGGATCTGCAGCCCTAACAGATACCACTTCTTCCTGTCGGAAGGGGGCGCCCTAATTTATCAGATAGTCGATTCCATGTGTTTGAACAATAGGACACTGAGTCAATGAATCACTCATTTCCTTGAGATAAAATATAAGATAATATAAATATAAGATACAAGCATAGAAAGTAAGAATTTGCTGGTATCAGGAAAGTACAGAGGGATCAAGCCTCTATTTATTTTAACTAGAAGAGAGGCTTGTACATATTTAAAGGACAAGAAGAAGGAGCATTAGAGAATCTAGAGAGCGAAGGATGATAAAGCTTCTTAGAAACCAGAGGCAGGAAGTGATCAGAGGCACAGATGGAAAGGGCATGTTCTTCTTATTTATCCTCCCACTAACCAGTGCCTAATGCCGTGCTTTTAGCATAGCGTGTGTGCAGTAGAGAGATGTGTTGGTTGATTAAATGAGAAGAAAAAAATGTTTTTGAGATCCAGGAAAAATAAAGGGAGGAATTCAAAATCAGATCTAGAATCTAGCTAGTTATACAAATTGTGTGAGCTGAAGACCAAGAGAAAATTTAGAAGCATCACTTTGGCCACTGAAAAGAAAATGGCTGTTATTTTAGACCATTTTAAAGATATATATTTTTTTAATTTTTATTTTATTTTTTTTACAAAAAGCTGTCTGACTCCTTTATATCTTCTCCCCAAACTGAAGTAATAGGCAAGGCTTTGGGATCAGACTGTTCCTCCTGGAGACTGAGACATCCCAACAGAATCTTGGCCAGATGGGAACTGTACCCAGAAACTCAGAGGGACATTTTGTTGCCCAGTCAGTTTGGACTTCCACCAGGTGCCTTCAGGATAGAAGGCCAGAGCTTTGCCAGTCAAGAGCAGGGATGTAAGCTGCTGTTGTGTGAAAACAAGTTAAGTTGCTTGGTTCCAGGGAATACGGCCCAAGTGTCATAAATGCATCTGTTTAATAATGCATATCAGTAGCTGTTCCAGAATTTAGGCGTCTTGAGCTGCCTTTGTCTCCTCATTTCTAGAGAAATGAACAAGTCTGGTCTTAGGAAAAACACTAGATGGCAGCATAGGACATCTATTCAACTGTCTCTCACCACAGGCTGCTGGAATTTTGACAGATACAAAACGGTACCTGTGGTTTTGTGTATAAAACTGGTATAACTGTTTGTACATTTAAAAAATGTAACAATAAATTAAACATAAGGGAAAGGGGTTGCTAATAAATACAGTGTTAGACTGCATTTCTGTGTACCAGGTGACGACAAGCTTGGGCATTCAGACCTGATTTTTGCAGGGGTTGGGCAGGATGGGAAGCAAGTTGAAGGAGCTGCAACATGTCCGGGCTGAGTGGTTATGGCTTTGCTGAGTCTTGATGATTTGCCTGGGTGCCTATACGCAATACACAGAGGTGAAAATCTCTGAAGACGAGGGGTACAATATGTGTACAAGTCTGGTTACAAGGGATTCTAGAAAGAAGCACTGCTCTATGGTTCCCCAACTCAATGTTTGGATGGGTGAAAGCTGAAACTGTGAGCTCATTATAGTTTTTTTTAAAGGGACACAAATCATACCTTTCTGTCATTTCAAAAATGGACCTTTTAAGCCTCCACTCATCCTAGTCTGTGGGACCAGGCTCTGTACACACTGTCATCTAGGATGACCCATTTTCTTCGGTCAGAACAAGGAACAGTCTGAGATGCCAGGGATGTGGATTTGATACCAGGAAGGGACAATTTGGCTTGCTACAAAGAAAAAGGAAGCATAAACTATTCCAGGCCATATGTGGTGAACCTCACTCAACCAGCTGTCATGAAGATTCTTCACCACTCCTAGAAGAATACTTCGAAGCACAAATCCTATCAAGCTGGTCAGAAACTTTATCTTTTTATTCTTTTTTTTTTTACTCAACATTTATTATTTACTATTTGCCAGGCATTGTGCTGGACAATGAAAGAGATCTAAAAACAAAACACAAATAAGAAAACCCCTTTAAAACCCAAAACAGGACATAACATAATATGCAACTTATTTATTACAAAGATGATAATAATAATAAAATAGTTGCTACTAGCATAATGGCTCACAGTTCATGGCACATAGATCTACAGCATCTTTTTTGGGGTCTCATAATAACCCTATAGTTTAGATCTTTTTGCAGGTGACCAAACTAAAGTTCAAAAGTAGTAATTTGCCTAATATCACAGCCAATAAGTAGAAACAGTGGAACTTGAGAGTAGTCTCTTGACTCCAGTTCTTGAACTCTGGATTACGCCATATGACTGTAAAGGAAAGGCTTCATATTTTATGCCACCTCAAGTTCTTCTCTTGAAAACATCTTAATCTCAGAAATGTGTGAAATTTAGATCAAAGATTTAAATTCAAGTGTATGTGATTGTTTGTTTAGTAAATGATGTTTAGAAATAAAGATGTGTTCTTCTGATGGTAGAATAAAAACAAAAGTAAGGTGGTATGGAAGACAATTGCGTTGATTTGAGGTTATTTTATTGCTTATTTACAACTAAGGCAAATGTTCCTTTCAATAACAATCATCTTTCTATTGAGTGAACATATAGACTTCTTCTGGTATAGGAAAAGGCATTTTCCAGATATCATTTCTTTACTTCTTACACCTAAATTTCTCTCTCTTCCCTCATTGTTTCCCCAGGGCTGCTATGTTCTGCTCTGTAGTGTATACTCAGCACTTTGCAAACTGCTGGGCATTTAGTGGTTTCTTGTTCATTTGTTGAATGAGTGGCATGAATGAAAACGGAATCACCATCTATTAGCCTCACTTGGTCCAGCCCAAGCTGGCCTTCTACATCTTTCCAGAGGATCTCTCTATTTTAAGGTTAGAACTACCTCACATCTTATCTACTGATCAAAACTGTCCATACATTTCGTAGTATCAGTTCACACGATCCAGTACTCCCTTTTAGGTTTTCTTCATTGTTCTCCAGTTGTTTCATGTGGGTGAGTCATGTTTCCCCAACCTGAGTGTCAGGTCTAGGAGGGCAATGCTTGTCATCACATAGTATCAGTTTACTTGCCTCTCACAACATTTTGCCTGTTTAAATCTATAAATTTAAATCTCTGTGGTCATACTTTTCTGTGGTGGCACATTCCAGTCTAATCCCATCTATAGGCACTTAAGCATGAGTGGAGAGGTGGAGATGCTTCTTTTTGGAGGGTGTTCACCAGGTGAGGGAGAAGGCAATGGCACCCCACTCCAGTACTCTTGCCTGGGAAATCCCATGGGAGGAGCTTGGTGGGCTGCAGTCCGTGGGGTTGCTAAGAGTCAGACACAACTGAGCGGCTTCACTTTCACTTTTCACTTTCATGCATTGGAGAAGGAAATGGCAACCCACTCCAGTGGTCTTGCCTGGAGAATCCCAGGGACCGGGGAGCCTGGTGGGCTGCCGTCTGTGGGGTCACACAGAGTTGGACATGACTGAAGCAACTTAGCAGCAGCACCAGGTGAAATCACCCTCTTTCAATGTGGGCATTCAAACTGACAAAGAAGCTGCGTTGCTTTATTCCTGGGGCCTGCTGATTGCCCGTTTTGGTGATCTAGGCTCATCATGTCTTTTTAAACTAGTCACAAAGAGCCAGTTGTAAATAACCACAGTCCAAATTGGATCATATTACCCAGGAGATGAGCAAATGCCAGGTATAGCCTCAGAGTCTGGAGGGCTTGAAACTTACAGTCTATGATGTAACTCAGAAGCAAAGACCACTAAAAAATAGGTTGATTTGCTCTCACTTTGCATTCCATGGAATGAATCATTTCACCACTCAATAATTTTTTTTTTTAAACAAGCTTTCAACATAGAGATTAATGAAGATTTTTCCCTCCTTTGCTTTCTGTGTGTATAAACCCAGAGTTGGCTTATGGGTAGGTAATATGTTGCTGTCTGTAAGGTAGGATTTGAAGTCCACAATTTTTCCCCTGCTGATCTACTATAGTACAGTCTTTGGCATCGTTTATTTTGGATAAAGCATCACATTTAGAAAATTTATGTGAAAATGGATATCACCTGGCAGAGACTTTAGGAATTACTAACAAAGAATAATTCTTTAGGTCGTTTAATTTTCCCTCAGGATCCACACCACTATTCCCACTTTCCACCTCACACACACACTTAGAATATGTAGGAGGGCAGAATGAAAAACTCATCACTCAGGGGTAGAAAATTCTAAACAATCTTTGTTCAATTTATGATTAATCAGAACCAATAGAGATTTGGAAACTCCAAAAGGAAAATTCTGATCTTGTGAGAATACTTTAAATGTTAATTTCCCCCCTCCTATGTTAGTGTTAGAATTTTCAAGAGGTAATGATTTAGAATTCCTCCTAAGACTTTATGGATGGCCACAAGAAGGTGGAAATACTTCCACTTTCCACAGTGATCAGAAACTTAGAGATTCAAGTCAGTGAGAAGAGACACAGAAATCCAGGCCAAGGGCTGGTGTTCCCAGCACAGGGATATAGAATCCTCATAGCTTGTGGCCAGCAAGTGTGAGCAAGTTCTTTCTGTTTTGCCTCTAACTGCCCTTAAATCTCAGAAAAGGCAATGGCACCCCACTTCAGTACTCTTGCCTGGAAAATCCCATGGACGAGGAGCCTGGTAGGCTGCAGTCCATGGGGTCATGAAGAGTCGGACACAACTGAGCGACTTCCCTTTTACTTTTCACTTTCATGCATTGGAGAAGGAAATGGCAACCCACTCCAGTGTTCTTGCCTGGAGAATCCCACGGACTGGGGAGCCTCGTGGGATGCCATCTATGGGGTCGCACAGAGTCAGACATGACTGAAGTAACTTAGCAGCAGCAGCAGCAGCAGCAGCCCTTAAATCTCAGGGACCCTCTTAAGTCTCAACAGATGACAGAAGCATCTCAGGAAATGAGTCTCTGAAGGTGGAAGAGAGAGCGAGTATGCAGCTGCCCTCAGGAGAGGGTCAAAGGGAGTTTCCCACAGAATGTGTGTGTGTGTGTGTGTGTGTGTGTGTGTGTGTGTGTGTGTGTGTGAGTCATGTCCAACTCTTTGCCACCACATTGACTATAGCCCAGGCTTCTTTATCCATGGAATTCTCCAGGCATGAATACTGGAGTGGGTAACCATTTCCTTCTCCAATGGATCTTCCTGACCCAGGGATCGAATCTGGGTCTCCTGTATTGCAAGCAGATTCTTTACCATCTGAGTCACCAAGGGAGCTCTTCCCACAAAACAGGTGATGTTAAACCTGACAGTGCAAATAACTGAGCTGCAAAAAGATTGTTTCTGAAGCTCACAATTAGATTTAGTACCTACTTTTATAAGAGAATAAAATATTTTGAGACCAGAAGTGAGAGGATCAAAAATCTGAAAGAACCAGAAATCTGTAGTTTTTATAGAGGGGCAGAGTCCCAATTCTGTATCCTCAGCTAATGTCCTGCCAGATTGGCCTGAGGTTTCAGGTACAGGTACACTCTGTCTCAGGTTTAATCAGCACATAAGTGTTTGCGGGTTGATGGCACTCCTGTCAAAGGCCTTCAAACCCTTCGATAATTGTCTTGCACCAGGTCTAGCCAGAAGTTCAGGGTAATTCATGTTTCCATGGGAACTGTCGGAGAAGGCAATGGCACCCCACTCCAGTACTTTTGCCTGGAAAATCCCATGGATGGAGGAGCCTGGTAGGCTGCAGTCCATGGGGTCTCAAAGAGTCGGACATGACTGAGCGACTTCACTTTCACTTTTCACTTGCATGCATTGGAGAAGGAAATGGCAACCCACTCCAGTGTTCTTGCCTGGAGAATCCCAGGGATGGGGAAGCCTGGTGGGCTGCCGTCTATGAGGTCGCACAGAGTCAGACATGACTGAAGTGACTTAGCAGCAGCTTAGCAGCATGGGAACTGTGCCCAGGAGAGTACAGAGCACCCAGTGTGGGAGTAGAGGTGAAGGCATGCAAGGATCCAGTGTCCCACGTTCTTTCAGTCTTCATGCCATTTACCTGTACTTTATCATTTTTGTGTTTGTAAAAACAGCCACAGAAAACCCGACCATTTCTTTGTAGGCAATACATCTACAGAATTTAAAAGACAATAAGGTGGTAAATCAGAGAAGGCAATGGCACCCCACTCCAGTACTCTTGCCTGGAAACTCCCACGGACGGAGGAGCCTGGTAGGCTGCAGTCCATGGTTTCGCTGAGAGTTGGACACAACTCAGTGACTTCACTTTCACTTTTCACTTTCATGCATTGGAGAAGGAAATGGCAACCCGCTCCAGTGTTCTTGCCTGGAAAATCCCAGGGGATGGCGGAGCCTGGTGGGCTGCCGTCTATGGGGTCACACAGAGTCGGACACGACTGAAGAGACTTAGCAGCAGCAGCAAGGTGGTAAATCTTTAAAGCTTCAGATCCTTTAAAGTGACTCAGGCTAAGCCACCTCAATTGTCAAATAACCAGCTTTGCCTTTGCTGATGTTCCTGGAGCTGAACTGTTTTAGGGAGAAGAGTGAGATTCATTCAAAGGATTGTATGTGCTTGTGTGGTGGGGTGGTGGTGGTGGCAGCGGTGGTGTCTGTGGTGTGGAGTATATGAGTGTGTGTGTGTGTGTGTGTATGGTGAATCTTATATTCCATAGCTTAATGGAGTTAATGGGAATAGTACTATTACATGGTTTTAGGCGAATCGTTCACTTACATTATTGGCATTTCCAAGTGTCTGCAGCTAGGTCAGATGCAAGCTGTACTAAACTGCACTTTCAGTTAGTGTACTCTGACATTTAGTTCTTTCAGGTAGCTCAAATGTTGATGGACCAACATCCAGGCGAGACAAGACAGGCTGGGGTTTGGGAAGGGACTCAGCCTCTGCAGACTGGTGTTCTGGCCTGTACATGTGTGCTCAGTTGCTTCAGTTGTCTCCAACTCTGTGACCCTACAGACCATGGCCCACCAGGCTCCTCTATCCATGAGGTTCTTCAGGCAAGAATACTGTAGTGGGTTGCTGTGACCTCCTCCAGGGGATCTTCCCAATCCAGGGATCGAGCCCACTTCTCATGTCTCCTGCATTGGCAGGCAGGTTCATTACCACTAGAATTACCTGGGACCCACTCCAGTGTTCTTGCCTGGAGAATCCCAGGGATGGGGGAGCCTGGTGCGCTTCTGTCTATGGGGTCGCATAGAGTCGGACATGACTGAAGTGGCTTAGCAGCAGCAGAATTACCTGGGAAACCTGGTATTCTGGCCTAGATACATCCTATCTGTATAACTACCTCAGATGGTTGTTATGAGGGGAAAATTGAGGCATCTTAAGAAAAGTGCTCAGCCTGTTGCCTATCCTTTACTAGCTATTCAACAGATGGACCTTATCTACCTATTTGGCATATTGAGCAGACACAGTGGCTTAGCCCTTTCCTTTTGTCCTTATCACTTTATTTTTTTAAAATATTTATTTATTTGTTTTTGACTGCACTGGGTCTTTGTTGCTGCACAGGCTTTCTCTGGGCAGAGCATGGATCGCCCTCTACTTGTGGTGTGCGGGCTTCTTGTTGCAGTGGCTTCTTTTGTAGAGCATGGGCTCCAGAGCACAGCCTCAGTAGTTGTGTTAGGCTTAGCTATTCCGTCATGTGGGATCTTCCTGGACTAGAGATGGAACTGGTGTCCCTTGCATTGCAAGGTGGATTCTTAACCACTGGACGCCAAGGAAGCCCTTATCACTTTAGAAACCATAATATAATCCTCTTTTTACCATCCTTCCAGAAAATGCACTTCTTTTCCCACATAAAGCCAAGACATAGTACAAGATGAACCTAAATAGCACATATTTCTGATGTGAGGAAGAATTAAGTATTTTGTTATGTCTACTGTGGAGACTTTAAATTCTGGGCTCCAGCCTTATGATCCATTGTTTAATATTAATAATATTACATACAGCAAGATTGCAGGAACTCTTATGTCACTATTTTCTTCACACAAACACAAAAATTATCCTTCAAAGGCCTAACTTAGATTTTCTGTGCTGGTCTATAAAGAAACAAAGAAAGTGAAGTCTCTCAGTTGTGTCCGACTCTTTACGACCCTGTGGACTGTAGCCTACCAGGCTCCTCCATCCATGGGAATCTCCAGGCAAGAATACTGGAGTGGGTTGCCATTTCCTTTGCTGGTGCACATCCATCTCTTTGTGAACTCTAACTGCCAATACATGTTCTGAAATGCTTTCTTCCATAGTAATAACATCTTTCCCACAAGATATTGGAGAAGGAAATGGCAACCCACTCCAGTGTTCTTGCCTGGAGAATCCCAGGGATGGGGGGAGCCTGGTGGGCTGCCGTCTATGGGGTCGCACAGAGTTGGACACGACTGACGCAACTTAGCAGCAGCAGCACAAGATATTCAACTCTAAGTGTGTAGGGTCCATATATTTTTTTCTGTGGTATATTCTACAGTGAAAATGTTTGTGATTGGTGGATGACATTGATGATCTTATTATCTAGGAAGTAATTATCTAAAATGTGTACTAATGAATTTGATCTCTGATTTCTTCTTTCTCTACCACTTTACTTACTTTACAGCTCCAAACCCTTCCACTAGACAATGGACAAGGCAGAAACAAAGATAATCTGGTCTCTAGGTCCATTCCTTGATGAAAGAGAATTTGAGAAACCATTGCCTAGAATCAAACGTTGGAGTTATTTGTGGTTTTTCAGTTATCCATGCATTCTTTATTACTGTTGGCAAGGCCTCCTGGAGAGAACCTCATGAAAACTTTACAAAAACACCATTATTGTGGGGAGGTAAGGGTGAAGTGTAGTATATGGAATGAAATGTAAGTGCTGCAGCTGTTCAGCTGGGTATAATAATACACACCTGATGCTACTTATATTCTGATGTCCTAGTAGCAGCTGCTAAGAATTTTTAAACAAAGAAAGCACAGGATATTTGCATAACTAATTCTGAGTATAGGAATTTGTGTTATTATTGTTAATAATGAAAAGGAGAGGAGGAAAATAATAAGGACTTTGTAACTGGTAGAACCACTTAAATGCTCACTTCCTCCCTCCCTTCTTCCCTCCACCTCCTTCCTCTTTCTTTTCTGTACTGCTAAAGGTGCTGCTGCTGCTGCTGCTGCTGCTAAGTCGCTTCAGTTGTGTCTGACTCTGTGCGACCCCATAGATGGCAGCCCACCAGGCTCCCCTGTCCCTGGGATTCTCCAGGCAAGAACACTGGAGTGGATTGCCATTTCCTTCTCCAATGCATGAAAGTGAAAAGTGAAAGTGAAGTCGCTCAGTTGTGTCCGACTCTTCACAACCCCATGGACTGCAGCCTACCAGGCTCCTCCGTCCATGGGATTTTCCAGGCAAGAGTATTGGAGTGGGGTGCCATCGCCTTCTCCGGCTAAAGGTGCTGGGTGGAGGGAAATAGGAGGAGGGATTGGGAAGAACTGTGTATGTCACACTGGGGTCAGTTCTGTTCTGCTGGTGTCTGTCATGATGACAGCTGAGAAAATATTCCTAACAGCTCCCATATCTTCATTTCAGCAGCTACCAACATCACACTGTCCTAACACTAGGGTACCACAGGCCAGTCCACACACTATAGAAGGTGCTGTAATGTAGCTGGTGTTTACCAACAGCAGACGGCATAAGCACTGTGGGCACATTTCCCATATGGCACAGCGTGGTAGAAATGTGGACTTTGCCAAGACATTGGTGACCTTACATGCATTTGCAAAAAGTCAATTTCTAGGGTCTGAAACAGTTTAACAGTAATAACAGGGCTTTCCCTTCTGGTTTTTACATCCTACTTGTATCACTCTTTCAGAGTCCATTAAGGCAGGACTCTAAGGCTAAGGGGTAATATCACAGGACCCTTGCTGTTCTGTGCAAACTAAGCAGACCACATAACTCTCAGGGAGGCGAATGGTAAAGTGGCTCCGATTTCTTAATAGAGTCAGTACATCTTCTAAGAAACATAACTTCATTTACTTTCAGTGAAGACAGTTGCCACTTGCCTGTGCCAGCTTCCGCTGGAGTCCAGTGCTTGGCCTAGCTGGGTGGAGTGGGTATAGAAGAGAAGGACTACTGGCTTTTTGCTTCTCTGATTATTTCCAAAACCAGTGCAGCCTCCCTCTTATTATGAGATCTAAGGCAAAGAATTGAGAGGCTGCTTCAATTTTTATGTCCCAGAGTGCCAATTGCTTTTGAAGGAAAGTAATGGCATTGATGTGATTATCACTGTGAGCAATAAAAGAGTGCCAAAGTGGAAATAATCTGTCAAGAGTTACCTTGGCTTAATTTAGTTTTTTGGGTAGATGAAATGCAAAGGATCAAGGCTTTAATATCTATTCCTCATTCTTCCCTTCCCTCCAATGCCTCACCTCCACCCCTGTCTCTCTAGAAGGCTGTTGTTTACCATGTATTTATGTGTACAGAAGCAGCCACACCTGTTTGAGAGCTTCAGAAATATGATGTCAGAGAATCATTCATCAGAACCTCAGGGATCTCTGCTAAGGAGAACAGTATAATATTCTTGGGGCAAGCAGTAGTCAAATCCCTTTGCTTATAAGCTACACTAAGCAAAATCCCTACCTTCTTGCCTATCAAATGCTGTATAGTTTGTAAATACATCATTCCATCAAGTAAGGTGGGAGGAAGTCAATATGCCTTTTAAAATTTATGCAATTTATAATGGAAGGATGACCATTCACTCTCTGTATGCAATGCAGGGTGACAGACCTATAATGGCTGTCTCCAGAGTCCTCCCTCCAAACAAGGGTAGACTTTCTCTGGTTACTCTGTAACCTGCATAGAGCAGCATATTTTACCTGTAAATGTATTAAAGTCTACAGTGCTGAGCTAGGTATTTTTCCTAGAATTTAGAAGTAGACTGCCTAATGACAGGTCTTGGTCACTTCTTGGGTAGATTGTTCAAAGTGATTACTTTGGTCAAGAGAAAACTAAAGTTTTTAAGACCAGTGTAGTTATTTTGCTACAGTGTAGAGAAAAATGCTATTCACACAAACTATACCACGAAGTCTCACCAGATCCTGGTACTTATTCAGGTGTCCCACAAATACATATTACAGATCACAAGAGAAACTGGGGAGATATTACAAATAGTCTTCACTTGGTATCTGTGGGAGGTAGGTTCCAGGACTCTTGCCACCCCACAGACACCAAGATCCACAGATACTCAAGTCCCTCACATAAAATGACATAGTATTTGCATACAACATGTGAACATCCTCCTATAAACTTCAGATCATCTCTGCTGCTGCTGCTGCTAAGTCACTTCAGTTGTGTCTGACTCTGTGCAACCCCATAGACAGCAGCCCACTAGGCTCCCCTGTCCCTTGGATTCTCCAGGCAAGAACACTGGAGTGGGTTGCCATTTCCTTCTCCAATGCATGAAAGTGAAAAGTGAAAGTGAAGTCGCTCAGTCAAGTCCTACCCTTAGTGACCCCATGGACTGCAACCTACCAGGCTCCTCTGTCCATAGGATTTTCCAGGCAAGAGTATTGGGTGCTGCTGCTGCTGCTGCTGCTGCTGTGTCACTTCAGTCGTGTCCAACTTGGGCGACCCCATAGACGGCAGCCCACTAGTCTCCTCTGTCCCTGGGATTCTTCAAGCAAGAACACTGAAGTGGGTTGCCGTTTCCTTCTCCAATGCGTGAAAGTGAAAAGTGAAAGTGAAGTCGCTCAGTCGTGTCGGACCCTTAGCAACCCCATGGACTACAGCCTACCAGGCTCCTCTGTCCATGGGATTTTCCAGGCAAGAGTACTGGAGTGGGGTGCCATTGCCTTCTCCGCAGATGATCTCTAGATTACTTACAATACTTAATACAGTGCAAATGCTATGTAATTAGTTGCTTGTTGTTGTTCAGCTGCAGCATACCAGGCTTCCCTGTGCTTCGCTATCTCCCGGAGTTTGCTCAAACTCATGTCCATTGAACCATCCAGCCATCTCATCCTCTGTTGCCCCCTTCTCCTCCTACCTTCAATCTTTCCCAGCATCAGGGTCTTTTCCAATAAGTCAGTTCTTCACATCACGTGGCCAGGGTATTGGAGCTTCAGCTTCAGCATCAGTCCTTCCAATGAATATTCAGGATTGATGTCCTTTAGGATTGATTGGTTTGATCTCCTTGCTGTCCAAGGGACTCTCAAGAGTCTTCTCCAGTGCCGTAATTTGCTTGTGGCAAATTCAAGTTTTGCTTTTTTGGTCTTTTCTGGAATTTTGTGGGTAATATTTTCAGTCTGTGGCTGATTGAATTGGTGGACGTGGAACCCACAGATTTGGGAGGCTGACTGCATGTAGTAATACAGCAGAGGTATCAGTTGGCATAGGTGAAGTGCTTTTGCAAAAACTCCCAAATCTCAATGGCTCACCACAGTAGTGGCTCTACTTGCTCAAATCATAGTTCAATGCAAATTAATGGGGTGCATGCCAGCCTTCCACATAAAGTTCCTATGTAGGGCCTTGAAGGGTTCTGTTGGATTCTTTGAAATCAGCTAACATAGAAGAAAGAATGTGGAGAAGGTACAACCATTCTAAACTGCTTTAACACAGAGGTGACATATTGCTTCTTCTCAGGTGTTATTGTGAGAACAAATCACATGACTAATTGCAGTGAATCTGGGACATGTGACCAGTTATTCACCAAAGAAAAGAACACAGATAAGGGTGAGCAGTAGTTTCTGTCACAGTTCTACTCTGTGCTCTGGCAATAGCAGTATCTTTGTAAGTAGAGGACAGGCCTTTTTAAATTGTTGTTGTTATGGGATCTAGCTAGGGCATACTGCCAACCTTACTCAATGTAATGACTTGTAAAAGAATTGCAGACACAATAGGGTGACCATAAAATTTTTCTTTTGTGTTATCTTCTTACACTATATATTGTACTGCTGAATATCACAGCTGGGGATCAATATTTCAGGGTGACACTGGTAGATTCACAACCAGCCACATCTTGTCAAGTGAGCATACACCACAGGCCCTTGATCTGAGCCTGGGTAGATGGTTAAGAGGGTTGTAAATTTCAAGACAGTGCCATTCCCAATTGCAATGGCACCTCATGTTTCATTTCTAGCTCCTTGGTGAGAGTGTCTCCTCCCAAGTGTCATGACATTTAGATTGTTTTAGTGGCTCCTAAGATGGGTGTGAGGAGAAGAGAAAAACTCCTTTGAATTGTAATCAGTCTGTCTCTAGACATAATGCTAGCAAAGATGCTTAAACAGCAATCTGTAAAGATGTTAAGAAAATATTTGTAGTGCTTCACACACACCTATAGACAAAAAACAGTTCTTGTTGCTGTAGAAGCAGCAACACTGTACAGCCTTAATTAAAGCATCATCTGACCTTTTTTTTTTTTATGCTACAGTTGCAGAATCCTGCCGAAGAAAAGGATTAATTACAGATGAGCTGTGTGTCATGATAATTAACTATTGCGGCTTCTCTTATTTGCCACATTCTGGTACTTTTTCCGCTTTAGTACATTCAAGGAATGAGAATTTTTATCACATCTCCTGCCTGCAGTCCCTGATGGATTTGTCGCACATAAATTTGCACAGCATACACAAAATATTGAGCCATCAGCATTTTTTTTAATCCCTGTGCACATTGGAACAGATAGCAAAGTCAAGCTTGTAGTAGGGCAAAAAGGTCCAGGTATAGAAATATGAAAGGGATCATGAGATGTGGGGAAAGCAGATTAAGAAAGGGTCCTAGCATGAAGCTGACAAAAGCTAACTTTGGAAATCTCTGAGCACAAGCTGACAGGAGGCAAATAAAGTGAATCCAAATGATCCTGATGAGATGACAAGATCCTCTCTGATCTGATTAAGACTTGGGATTTTCCACTTCACGCAATGCAAGCTGTTTACTGCCAAGGTCACATCAGGTTGTATGGTTTTCCACAGGATGTAGAACTTTCAAAAGCATCTGTGGAAAGTGGAGCCATCATCCTAGAAAATGCATAATTTCCTCCACTCAAAAGGATTCTATTAGCATTACCATTTGATTTCTTGAGTGTCATGGCTAGAAGTGCACCTGGCACCACCTTGCAGTTCCTTTCTGTTTCAGTTTGTACTCCACTCAATTGAGAGCGGTGAGTAGCTGACCAAGATAAAAAGTGACGATCTTCTTTGACTTTGGAGCACCTCATTTTGGTGCTGCTGACAGCTCAGGTTACGACCACAGCATCCCTTTAATCATCTCACTTCTAGAATTTTTGAAAATAACACCTTCACCTTCATTTCTCTAGCCCTCTTGATAATTGCATAGGTGCATAGTTCTCTCTATTGAGTTTCTGTCTAATCATAATTCCTAGGGTGGCTTCACTTTTCCTAATTCTGATTTTTAGATGTGATTTACAAAAGTAGAGTTCAAATTCTGCATCTTACCAATTTCTGAATAATTATGTGTAAAGGAATTCTTTCTGTAAATAATGAAAATTGCAATTTATTTGAGATGAATTATTTTGTAACATAAATTATTTAAGAAAATAAATTATTTCACCTCTCCTTTCAAAACAATTTAGACATTGGCTATAATGTTATCTAGTGCAAATGCCAAACATATGAATTTAAGGGCACAGAGTGACCTAGTCTCTTAGGTTTATCACATATTACTTTTTGGAACATGGCAAATTACAAATAAACAATTAACAAATAAAGTATATTTTGATTTTCCAGAAAATATGCTTCCCATACTTCTAATGGGTGATTTAATTCTACCAAGTTACAAGATAAACCTAATGGGAGAGAGAATTGTATGACCATTTTCTAGTCATTTAGGATTGTGTTTTCCATATATAAAATCCTGAGAGTTCACTCATCAAGATTCAAAAAGTCTCAACTCTCATATTTGATTACATAAGTATGTGTTGTGAAATAAGGCACCAAATATGAACAGTTGTCATTTGTCTTAAATAATTAAAACCCATAAAAGTAAGAACTGTTTGGCTGATGTCTAAAGTCAGTGTTGTGGCTGATTTTCTTCTGTATAAATAGCAGATGCTTTTCTCTCCTAGATGTACTGAAATTCACATACACATGCCTTCTTGCACAAGTGTATACCACAGTTAAGAACAGTTAAGATGGACTTTAGTGGTAATTCAGAAATAATAGTAGTGAGTATTTATTTATTCTTTGAAAAATTTAATTGTAGGCAGATATCTTCCGTTTAAATTTAGTTTAGATAAACGTGTGGCAATATGTACATTGATGTAGGCATCACAGAGGAACATGGAATTCTCTCCAGAGTGAAACAGATAAACATGAGTATGTGACTTTAACATTTTTTTCAGATACGCTTAAATAAAAATACAAGATACTAAACAGTTTTGGAGAGACATTAAGAATGAAGATGTGAACCTAAAAAATTATTTTAACCCTTTCATCAGGGCAGGAGTCCTTTGTTCTATTTATACAGAATTTTTGAATAGAATTTTTCTTATATTTGTATAAGATGCTTTAGTTTATATAGTAGCTATTTTGATCTTGGTAACAATCCATTTGTTTAAGTAAATGCAATTATCCTTATTTTATGAAACATATATTATTATCCTCATTTTACAAGTGAGAAAACTGGGGTTTAAGAAGGCTGTATTATTTACCTAGACTTTATTTATGTCAGTTAGGTAAGAATTGGGACAGGTGGATTAAAATTTAGCTCAGTGTTCTGCCCACTATACTGCGCTCCTGCTTTTTCACCTGTAGAGGAAAGAGAGTGATGCCTTATTTCTTTCAACTTCATCCCCTTGCTTCTTTGGTTCTGGAGTGAGGTTTGGCAGGACTGGGGATTAGACAAGGGATTTCTCATGCAGGTCAATAAGCCTTTGAAGCTAACGTACGATCAAAGCAATAAACCGAGTAAAGAATATAGATGACAATAAGTCTGTGATGGTGGAACAAATGAAGAAACCAAAAACCCACAAACAACCAAAGAAAATGGTTATAATGGCCATAAAAGTGAACTTCTCCAGTCTCTGACTGCCAGGATCATAATTGACTGTCTCAGATGCTATATTCTAAAATTTGTCACTCCATTCATCTTGAAGCCACCTTTTGGACCAGCTGCTTCCAGACAATAAAAGAATGCTGCAGGACTGCTGACTTAAGTCTGTTCCTGATAGTCCTGTTCCTGGAGGATACAGGATTCCTCTGACTGGCAACTCTAGTTAGATGATTCCCCATTGGCTCATCCCAGGGGAGTGGCAGTGGAAGTGGTGAGAAGTGGTTGAATTCTGGATATATTTTAAAGGTAGGACTGATAGAACTAATTGACAGTTTGGATGTTAGAGTATGAGAAAAATAGAGGTCAAGGATGCTTCCAAAGCTTTTGACCTAAACAGCTTGGAAGCTGGATTGTTATCAACAGAGACAGAGAAGGCTTCAAGTAGAGCATATTTCCAGGGGTGGAGGAGAGGAGGAGATCAGGTATTCAGTATTTTTGTAGCACCGAGTTTGATGTATCTATTAGACATCTAAGCATATACTTTAGGTAGGCAAAATGAATATGGCGTATGAATCTGGAGTTCAGGAAAGAGGTCTAGATGGGAATTATATGTTTGGTAGTTATCAACACATAATTGGGATTGAATGAAGTAACTGAGAAAGTGAGTGGGGATAGAGAAGAGAATTGGTCTAAGGACTGAATGGAATGTTGTCAGAGGGAAGAGGACGAATTGGCAGAGAAGCCTGAGAAGGAGAAAACAGTAAGATAGGAGGAAAACAAGAGAGTATGGTGCCCTGTCTCTGAGACATACCTAAGCAGTTGAGAGATCAGAGTTGCAGACCTGAGTATGAGTTGCAGGAATAGGACAGGCTAGTGTTCTTCAGTACAAGGATTTTTGGATTGACTGTGATGTTGAAAGCAAGATCAACATTATGAAGCTTTCAACTATTTATTATGGGCCATGAGTCAGTAAAGTAAATGCTTTTGGTCTACTCAAACCAGCTTCAAGAATGGAGGAAATCTTTTGGTTTATGTATCTAAAACATTCGATGATAAGGTGAGCTTTGGGTAAGATTTGATCCAGTTGCAAGTGATGTCACTTGGAATGTGAGTTTTTTCTGTTTTGTATTTAATTTTCCATAGTATAGATTTCTTTCTAAAGCTGGTTTCTCTCAAAGTTTCAAAATCCCTGTCAACAGCATTAAAGCTAATGTTAAATGCTTTGTGATTCATTTTGGTGGTGAGACAGAGAATTCTTTTCTGGCAGTTATGAGAGTGAAAGAGACTTAGAGAGAGAAAGCTCCTTTCTAAGAAGTATCCAAAAAATATCTCATCACTTTTGTCCAAATTAATGTATATCCATCCTTGTGGTCAAGAAGATAAGCAGTACAGATTGGCTGGATCCATTCAGTCCCTTTCCCACAGTGACACCAGAGCTGGAGATAGGTCAGTTCTGCCAAAATTGTGACTATGAGGTTAGAAGGAAAAACATGGAAACTGTAGAGACTGACTATGGTCTATAAGATAGCTAGACTTCTTGTTAAATGTATCAGGTGGTCAAGGGTGAAGTGTTGAAAGTGGTCTCCTTAGAACCACAACAAACTCAGTAACTCCAAGACTCATTAGTGTAGTTGGAAGAAAATAAATATTCTCAGAGAAAGAGGCTGTATTTTTTCTTCAATGAAAAAAAAAATGTTATTCTGTATAGCAGAAAGTAATTCTCAAACCTAGCTTATGTCTTAAAATTGCCAGATCCCTCAGCTGCTATCCCAAGACTTTCTAAACCAAATGTTCAGAAATGGACCTCTGGATGTATATGTTTAGCAAGTGCTGCAGACTCTCATGTAGTCAGATAGGAAGCCTTGAGAGCGAATATCTAAGGCTATGGAAAGCCTGCCTTCAGTAGTAAACAGTATCACAGGTCTGGGCTGTGACAACAAAACCTTAGGACAAGATGGCCTGTGGTTTGGAAGTTCAAGCTCCATCAGTGTGAATGAATAGAAAGAATGTCAGTGTTCCCTGGTGGCATACAACTTTCCTAAAGATAATTAATATTTATATTATTAGATTCTTCTGGGAATACATGTGTCTCCCCACCCGACCACATTTCTTTAAAGCTTTAGATGACATGACTTGATTTTGCAACTTTCTAAGCAAGCTGCACTTCAGAACCAAAGAATTCACTAAGCATGAATGGCAGCAACCCTACATCCAAATGTGGCTCTCCAATTAGATAGAACTTAAAATTTCTCACAGCTGTTCTCCTGCAGAATTCTTACTCTGTGTCAAGCCCTGTTCTAAGGTTTTACATGTATTGACTCTCTTAATCCACCACACAACCTTTAGGGGTAGGTGTCACTTTAATCTCTATTTTATAAATGAAGAGGCACAAAAGCCCAGGTCACTTTACTTCATTGACTGAACTAGTTGGTGGTAGGGTTGGTTCTGGGACTGCCATTGTGGATTACTGTCAGGCAGTAGGGAATTTTTTGTTTATAGCTGTTGTTGAGGAATGCCTCAACTCAGTGTCAACCATGGAGGGCACCTGCTCATAATATGACAGTGTCTTGATTGTTTCCAGACAACAGGGAGCTATCTTAAGATCATTTGGGTCATTAGCACATTCGATAGTGGTCCCATTAAAACACGGATGGAATGGAACAGGATGGCATGCCCAAGAATGCTTTTCTTATCCTGACGTGCTGTGATTTGACATTCAGTATAACCAAATTTGGCATTGTGAAGAGCCTTTGAAGGACATTCTGCTATATTTCAGATGGAGTCATTTTACATGTTTTGCAGGGAAGGAGGGGAGGAAATTTGAAGGTTGGGATCAGATTCAAAACAAAAGGAGTGGATTGCTAATCAGAGTGGCATAGGGCAGGTTTGAGAAGAAGCAAGCTCCATGAGGCAGGCAAAGCTTTGTTAATGCAGACTGATTCCTGGAGGGCTTCCAGGTCACTCTGAGCTGGGTAATTATCTGTGCTGTTGGAATGGCTTTAGGTAAAGAATGGCAACCTTTAGACACGGAGTGAAAGTTACCTGCATTTTGGACAGTCCTGCAACAGGTGCTTGTAGCATACTTAAATAATGTGTTAGTTGCTCATTCATGTCAGACTCTTTGTAACCCCATGGACTCTGCCAGGCTCCTCTGTCCATGGAATTTTTCAGGCAAGAATACAGGAATGGATTGCCATTTCCTTCTCCTGGAGATCTTCTCAACCCAACTATCCAACCCGGGTCTCCTGCATAAACAGCATATTTAAATAATAGGCCGAAGAAAACTGGAACTCCTTTTATTCAGCGTAGTTTGTTGAAGAATGCTATGTCTGACAGTTATGACTTTATTTGTCTAGTGGTTTGACAAATGGTACTTCAGGTTTCTAATCTAGGAATTGATTGATTAATTGATCTATTGGTTGATTAATTCATTCATATATCTAACACATTTATTGAATAAGGGGAAAAGATGAATGAGAATGGTTTAGGTAGTTTAACTTCTCCAAAAATGTCTAGTAGGCCATGAGTGAGAAACTACCAACATCAGACATTATCCTGAACAAATGGGCAAAACGCCTTTTTTGTATAGCCTTAGAGGAATAATGATTATTTGTCCCACAAAACAAGACTGACTTTGCTTTTGCTAGCCAAATGTTATACTTCCCTTTTTTCATCCAACACATAGTCTATGTTTTCATGTTTTAACCCAATCATAAATATTAATGGTTTTTTCCACATAGTTTTCTCCATTTACCTTGCTTGTCCTAGAACAGGTCCTGCAAAGACAGCTTACTTATGTCTTATTGAGTTATACTGAGGCCACTGAGTCACTGTTAGCGTCCATTGCTTAATAGCTACCATTTAGTAGTACATTAATGACACACAAAATACTTCCCAAACATTTTATAACCTGATTCTCACCACAGTCCTGAGTTAGGTATTCATATTTCCATGTAAGCGATGAAGCTCTCAGACCCTAGAGGAGTAAATTTGCTTCGAGTTAGGCTGCTGGTAAGTGGTGAAATTCAGGCCTCTATGGCCCCGCAGCCTTTGTCCTTCATGATGTGTGGTAGTTTATAACACAGACTAAGTACTTTTATCTGTCTCCTTTTAAGGTAATGGCCATTTTACTTACTCTGGCTGACTTTCCCAACTATTTTCCAGTTTAGTGACTCATTGATTAAGTCTCTCCTTTGGAATTTTTTCTTTGTAGATGTTGAAATTGTGGGCATTGGCTTCCAACCGCCCTCATTGTATTCATGAGGAACCATGTAGTTTCTTTCATGTTTCCACCTCCTTTTGTGCTTTTACTGCTAGTCTTTCTTGCCTTACTTTCATTCTCCTCACTTACTTATCATCTCTACTCCTTAGTTCTGCTGGACCACAAAGAAATGTACTAAGAAGAAATGAGAGAAGATGTTTTAAAATGTATTTTTGGATGGAAATAGCATTGGTGGAAAAATATATCCAGGTTTATTGTAAAGCTTCCTATAATAGGAAATGCAGGTGTATATATTGTCTTTCTATTAAATTGCGTGTTTCCTTTGCCCGTGGACATGTTTTAGAACCAGGCATGGTTTTGTTATATTTTCCAGATTTAAATACTGAATAGAAATTCAAGAACCAGGTGGAGACTTAAATAAATCACTGGGTGCAAGAAATAGTTTCTATCCATTTGGTCTTTGCATTTTATGTTAAAGAACTGCCCTTCAGAATATTGTAATTTACAGGCCCAAATAATATTCTAAAAATAGGGAACTTGGTGGTATGTGTCATTTAAATGCACAGGCTAAAATGGATATAAGTAAAACCACTCAGCAGCTGGTACAAGTGTGCTGCTATAAAAGAGTACCGTTAAAGATGTCATTAGGATGCAGGGCGCATCCCAGCATATATCACTGCATCTCATGTCCTCTTCTTTCCTCATGCTGGATGAGTGCAAATAACCCAATTTTATTTTTTATGTAAATGAACCCTGAAGCTAAGTCTGATTCTCAGACCAGAGAAGAATCTGCTAGACCAGTTTCCTTTCTGTTGTGAAATAATGACATTTCTAGGTTTTGACATTTCAGTAATATTCTAGGAATTCTTATTGCTTAATTGCAACATACCAAATAGATGAGAAAACTCGAGGAGAGATGTTTTCTCTTCACATTTTTTTTTTTAAAGCTGATACACACTGTGTTTAAAATTTGTACATAGCTTCTCTTCTTAATCTCCCATCCTCCCTTTAATGTTTGGCTCCATTCTTGTTGCCTTGTCTCTTATCTTCAATTCATCTTTCATATAACTTCCAGATAATATCAATAATAAATAAAATCCGCTGCTCTTTTGATTAAAAAAAGGGCAGTGGTAGTCCTGCAACTATCTTATAAAATTTAAAATCTTTAATATAACCTGCAGAGTACTTCATAATCAAACCCCACCTCCACATAATTTTCAGGTCTTATCTCCTGAAAGCTTACCACCTTCTCACCAGATCAAGCAACCCTTTATTTTAGCCAAACAAGATCACTGGACATTTTGTGAATATGCTACATTTCCTTACTACTCTTATTTTTGATGCTTGTTATCATGGCATCTGGTCCCATCACTTCATGGGAAATAGATGGGGAAATAGTGGAAACAGTGTCAGACTTGATTTTGGGGGGCTCCAAAATCACTGCAGATGGTGACTGCAGCCATGAAATTAAAAGACGCTTACTCCTTGGAAGGAAAGTTATGACCAACCTAGATAGCATATTCAAAAGCAGAGACATTACTTTGCCGACTAAGGTCCATCTAGTCAAGGCTATGGTTTTTCCTGTGGTCATGTAGGATGTGAGGGTTGGACTGTGAAGAAGGCTGAGCGCTGAAGAATTGATGCTTTTGAACTGTGGTGTTGGAGAAGACTCTTGAGAGTCCCTTGGACTGCAAGGAGATCCAACCAGTCCATTCTGAAAGAGATCAACCCTGGGATTTCTTTGGAAGGAATGATGCTGAAGCTGAAACTCCAGTACTTTGGCCACCTCATGCGAAGAGTTGACTCATTGGAGAAGACTCTGATGCTGGGAGGGATCGGGGGCAGGAGGAGAAGGGGACGACAGAGGATGAGATGGCTGGATGGCATCACTGACTTGATGGATGTGAGTCTGAGTGAACTCCGGGAGTTGGTGATGGACAGGGAGACCTGGTGTGCTGTGATTCATGGGGTTGCAAAGAGTCGGACATGACTGAGTGACTGAACTGAACTGAACTGATCCTTTATATAATTGTATTTTCTCTATTGTTAGGTTGGTGAGATGCTCATCATTTATATCTAGCCTTTGGCATCCACTCCTCTCTGAAATCTGCCCTGTTTACCCCAGGAGAACAGGTGGCAACTTGCATTGCTTCCACTATTGCATTTACTTCTCTGATATTGATTGGGAGAGTTTGGTCATTCAGGAGACCCCTTGAAAACAGGGCTTAGAGCCTTTCACTTTTGAATCTACAAAACCTAGCACCGTGCCTATAATATTAAAGGTACTCAGTAAGTATTTTTTGAATTTGTTGTGTTCAGTCACTCAGTTGTGTCCAGCTCTTTGCAACCCTAAGGAGTGCAGCACATCAGGCTTCCCAGTCCATCACCAAGTCCCAGAGCTTGCTTAAACTCATGTCCATCAAGTCGTGATGCCATCCAAACATCTCATCCTCTGTCGTCCTCTTCTCCTCCTGCCTTCAATCTTTCCCAGCATCAGGGTCTTTTCCTATGTGTCAGCTCTCTTCATCAAGTGGCCAAAGTATTGGAGTTTCAGCTTCAGCATCAGTCCTTTCAATGAATATTCAGAGTTGATTTCCTTTAGGATTGATTGATTTGATCTCCTTGCTGTCCAAGGGAGTCTCAAGTGTCTTCTCCAGCACCACAGCTCAAAGCCATTTTTTGAATGGAGATAATAATTTCCAATTCACCTAGAAAGTAGTATAACCCTAACTCAGTGTGTTTATGATTTTATAATAACCAAGTTCAGACTTAGAAATTACTCATGCTTCCCTAAACAAAATCATGATGATACTTCTCATATATATACTGGCCTATATATATCAACTCAGAAGGCATGTAATGGCTCTTTGTCCCAGGTTGAGTGATACTAAGGCCGATCAGAGGATTCAGATGATAGCCTGAACTTCCCATTTAAAGTTCCCCACCAACCTTTTTTCTTATGGCTTCATATATTGATGATTGTTGCCTGATTTGGTTATTTCATCAGCAATTACAGAATGATTTTTAAAATCCTATAATTCACTGTACATTTGTTAGCTGGAATTCCTTGAAAAACAAACACCCTTTGCTCATCAAATATGGCAATTTGGTTGTCTGAAATATAGTTCATACAGGAATAGCACAATAATGCTTAATTATTTATTGGGAATTTTAGGAAAAAGAATTGGTGTACTAGTTACTTTCAGTGGTGTCCAGGGTACATATTTACTTTTAAATTTATTCCTGTTATTTAGTACCATGCAGTGTCCTTAGTACCTAATATAATATCCCATCTTCCATTTTGGTCTTAAAAATTCTCAGCCTTTGATTTGTGTCACCCCTTCAGTAAGTGACTTCCCTGATAGCTCAAAATGATAAAGAATCGGCCTGCAATGCAAGAGACCCAGGTTTGATCCCTGGGTCAGGAAGATCCCCTGGAGAAGGGAATGGCAACCCACTCTGGTATTCTTGCCTGGGAAAATTCCATGACAGAGGAGCCTGGTGGGCTACAGTTCATGGGGTTACAAAAAGTTGGACACAACTGAGTGACTCACACTTCATTTCCGGATGTGGAGTAGCAAAAAAATGTCACAAGGAAATTAGAACCCCAGGATGCATGTAGGGTCTTAGTTTATCATACTTAAATTAGTCTTCCCTGGTGGCTCAGATGGTAAAGAATCCGCCCACAATGCACAAGTCCCAGGTTCAATCCCGGGATCAGGAAGATCCCCTGGATAAGGGAATGACAACCCACTCCAGTTTTTTTCCTGGAGAATCTCATGGACAGAGGAGCCTGGCAGGGCTACAGTCCATGGGATCTCAAAGAGTAAGACACAACTAAGCAACTACACTTTCTTTCTTTTCAGTATCTAGGAATTGTATAATGACCTTCACCACAAAGGTGTAACTGATTTCTTTTACCAATGAGCCAATCAAGTACAGTAAAGTAAGCCCAATTACCTTAACACCTGGCACCAAAATTCCTCTGAGGGAGAGATCGATCTGTTCTTAGGAAAATGCTTTGATAAGTTTCTTAGGATAGAACAAGAAAGAGAGGAAGGTGAAAGAGAAAAAAAGGAGCAAGGTAATATGACAAGAACCTGGAGCTCACTGGATACAAGTCACTGAGTAATAAGAACAGGCATATCTAATGGTTTATGGAATAAACCATTTTGTGTCATATTTTATATATATGTTATATTGTTTATGGTATAAACTATTGTCACCTCTCCCAGAACTTTAGTAAAACCTACTACATAGCACTTGAAAGCAAAATATAAAGTAATAAAATGTTTAAGGTATTTTATGGGGAGAGGAAATGAAAGGGGCTAAGTTAAGGCATTTTGATCACACCAGTTTCCACTTGAAAAAGTTCAGGATGGCTTCTGTCTCACTGTGGATGAACTCTGGGATTGTAACCTTAGGCTTTTATGCTCTTCACAAGATGCCCTGAACCAGTTTATTGCCTTAGTTCTTAGCCCACTGTTTGGCCACTCTGACTGTTCCAAGAACAGTGAGTTCAGAGCCGTGTTTTGGCATTCATGTTATTCCCACTTTTAAGTTCTTTCTGAGAGAAAACACTTTATGTTTAATATTTCTTTCCATTTCCCCCTAATTCCTGAGTAATCCATTAGAATTGTTAAATTGATGAAAGTTAGTATTTACTGAAATAAGTTTGGAGGACTCACTTATGTGGAAATATTGTCACTGTATTGTTTATCTAGTGCCTCATAACAAATTCATGAAGAAAAGCATGTTTACTTTGAAAGACAGGAGACATATATGTTTGTCTGCTAATGATGAAGACACAGAGAATTAAACTTTGATGATATAGAAGAGAGAGTTACAAATTTTATCCTTGAAAAATTGGACTTGTCCAAGAGGAGGATTGTCTTTAAATAAGAATGTGAGTGATTTATGTTTAGTAAAAGGTAGGAAAGCAGAGCATATGATATAAGTATTGGAAATTAGGAAGGTTTCCTGGTGGAAACCTGCTAGTAGGTAGGAAGAGAATGTGTGGAAGTTCTTTTATGATAGCTAAGTTTTCTTAGAAAGATAAGAAATAAATCATCAGCTGAGAGTGAGGATGTGGGTGGATATGCTGAAACGTTTGAAAGGAATGAGATTGTTATCTGTGAGTAAGAGAACAAATGGTCTAGGGAACTATAGTGTGGTTGCTGGGCACCATTAAGGACCCATTTAAATTTACAGTGAAATCATTCAGCCATGTTCAGTTGCTTTGGTATAGGTTTGAAGTAGGCAGAAAATTGGATTTATATATGTTAATGTTTGGTCAAATGACTATAATGAAGTAACAGCTAGGCAAAGGAATTGAAAGCATATGCAAAGAAGTTAATGTAACGATTGATTATGAAATTTAAGGTGATTTGAGAAACCTATTTGGAGGTCAGGAAGAACTGGACATGGAACAACAGACTGGTTCCAAATAGGAAAAGGAGTCTGTCAAGGCTGTATATTGTCACCCTGCTTATTTAACTTCTATGCAGAGTACATCATGAGAAACACTGGGCTGGAAGAAGCACAAGCTGGAATCAAGATTGCCGGGAGAAATAGCAATAACCTCAGATATGCAGATGACACCACCCTTATGGCAGAAAGTGAAGAGGAACTAAAAAGCCTCTAAATGAAAGTGAAAGAGGAGAGTGAAAAAGTTGGCTTAAAGCTCAGCATTCAGGAAATGAAGATCATGGCATCTGGTCCCATCACTTCATGGGAAATAGATGGGGAAACAGTGGAAACACTGTCAGACTTTATTTTTCTGGGCTCCCAAATCACTGCAGATGGTGATGGCAGCCATGAAATTAAAAGACGCTTACTCCTTGGAAGGAAAGTTATGACCAACCTAGATAGCATATTAAAAAGCAGAGACATTACTTTTCCAACAAAGGTCCATCTAGTCAAGGCTATGGTTTTTCCAGTGGTCATGTATGGATGTGAGATTTGGACTGTGAAGAAGGCTGAGCACCAAAGAATTGATGCTTTTGAATTGTGGTGTTGGAGAAGACTCTTGAGAGTCCCTTGGTCTTCAAGGAGATCCAACTAGTCCATCCTAAAGAGATCAACCCTGGGATTTCTTTGGAGGGAATGATGCTAAAGCTGATACTCCAGTACTTTGGCCACCTCATGTGAAGAGTTGACTCATTGGAAAAGACTCTGATGCTGGGAGGGATTGGGGGCAGGAGGAGAAGGGGACGACAGAGGATGAGATGGCTGGATGGCATCACTGACTCGATGGACGTGAGTCTGTGTGAACTCCGGGAATTGGTGATGGACAGGGAGGCCTGGCGTGCTGCTCTTCATGGGGTCGCAAAGAGTCGGACATGACTGAGCGACTGAACTGAACTGAAGAGAAGAGAAATGGAAAGCTTACACAGGAGTGAGGGAAAGCAAAACTATGGCAGAATTAATGGACTGGAGATCCAGGTTGGATGAAGGTATTGTTGGCGTGGGAGTGGTAGAGAGAGTACCCCACCATGGTAGTTTAAGAATATATCAAGATCATGGAGGGGTGGAAGTTTTTTAGCAAGGACTAGGACATTATTGTTAGTATTAATGGCTGAGGTAAAGAGGAGCATAAGGCTTTGAGGAGAGACATTCATCCTTATAGATACAGGAACTGTTGTACACATGGAAGTAAGATTGTTGGATATCCTGACAGTGATCTGAATGTTTGACTTTTCAACTAAGAGTGAGTGTACCGGAGGACAATAATTATCACAATTATAAAGGAATGTTAGTCGCTCAGTCGTGTTTGACTCTTTGCGATCCCATTGTAGCCCACCAGGCTCCTCTGTCCATGGAATTCTCCAGGCAAGAATACTGGAGTGGGTAGCCATTCTTTTCTTCAGGGAATCTTACCAACCCAGGGATTGAACCCAGGTCTCCCACATAGCAGGCAGATTCTTTACTGAGTGGGTAATAAAATCCAGTGACTGAGATTTAAAAGAAATATGTTGAAGAACATAAAAAAAGAATTTAAAATCTACTCTTAGTATCCTTAGAGATATTCAAAAGGCATTAATAAATCAAGAATGGCTGTTACAGAAATAATTTAATTTAAAAATAAGAAATAATGTGTAGAAATTAGTCCAGAGATAAATACACACATCTTTGGACACCTTATCTTTGATAAAGGAGGCAAAAACGTACAATGGAGAAAAGAGTCTCTTCCACAACTGGTGCTGAGAAAACTGGTCAACTATGTGTAAAAGAATGAAACCAGAACACTTTCTAACACCATACAGAAACATAAACTCAAAATAGATTAAAGACCTAAAGGTAGGACCAGAAACTATAAAACTCTTAGAGGAAAACATAAGAACACTCTCTGACAAAAATCACAGCAAGATCCTTTATGACTCACTTCCCACAGTAGTGGAAATAAAAACAAAAATAAGCAAACGGGACCTAATTAAACTTAAAAGCTTTGGCACAATGAAGGAAATTATAAGCAAGGTGAAAAGACAGCTCTCAGAATGGGAGAAATAATAGCAAATGAAAAAACTGACAGAATTAATCTCCAAAATATATAAGCAGCTTGTTCAGCTCAATACCGGGAAAGTGAAAAACCCAATCAAAAAATGGACAAAATACCTAAACAGACATTTCTCCAAAGAAGACATCCAGATGGTTAATGAATACATGAAAAGATGGTCAGCTTCACTCATTATTCAGTTCAGTTCAGTCTCTCAGCTGTGTCAAACTCTTTGCAACCCCATGAATTGTAGCACACCAGGCCTCCCTGTCCATCACCAACTCCTGGAGTTCACTCAGACTCACATCCATCGAGTCAGTGATGCCATCCAGCCATCTCATCCTCTGTCGTCCCCTTCTCCTCCTGCCCCCAATCCCTCCCAGGATCAGAGTCTTTTCCAATGAGCCAACTATTCATATGAGGTGGCCAAAGTACTGGAGTTTCAGCTTTAGCATCATTCCTTCCAAAGAAGTCCCAGGGTTGATCTCCTTCAGAATGGACTTGTTGGATCTCCTTGCAGTCCAAGGGACTCTCAAGAGTCTTCTCCAACACCACAGTTCTAAAGCATCAATTCTTCGGCACTCAGCCCTCTTTACAGTCCAAGTCTCACATCCATACATGACCACAAGAAAAACCATAGCCTTGACTAGACAGACCTTAGTTGGCAAAGTAATGTCTCTGCTTTTGAATATACTATCTAGGTTGGTCATAACTTTCTTTCCAAGGAGTAAGCATCTTTTAATTTCATGGCTGCAATCACCATCTGCAGTGATGTGGAGCCCAAAAAAATCAAGTCTGACACTGTTTCCACTGTTTCCCCATCTATTTCCCATGGAGTGATGGGACCGGATGCCATGATCTTCGTTTTCTGAATGTTGAGCTTTAAGCCAACTTTTTCACTCTCCACTTTCACTTTCATCAAGAGGCTCTTTAGTTCTTCACTTTCTGCTATAAGGGTGGTGTCATCTGCATATCTGAGGTTATTGATATTTCTCCCGGCAATCTTGATTCCAGCTTGTGTTTCTTCAGTCCAACGTTTCTCATGATGTACTCTGCATATAAGCATGGTGACAATATACAGCCTTGACATGCTCCTTTCCCAATGTGTAACCAGTCTGTTGTTCCATGTCCAGTTCTAACTGTTGCTTCCTGACCTGCTTACGGATTTCTCAAGAGGCAGGTCAGGTGGTCTGATATTCCTATCTCTTTCATAATTTTCCACAGTTTATTGTGATCTATACAGTCAAAGGCGTTGGCATAGTCAATAAAGCAGAAATAGATGTTTTTCTGGAGCTCTCTTGCTTTTTCCATTATCAGAGAAATTCAAATCAATCCACAGTGAGGTATCATCTAATGCTGGTCAGAATGGCCATCATCAAAAAGTCTACAAACAATAAATGCTGGAGAGGATGTGGAGAAAAGGGAACCCTCTTACACTGTTGGTGGGAATGTTAACTGGTGAAGCCACTATGGAAAACAGTGTGGAGATTCTTTAAAAAACTGGGAATGGAACTGCCATACAATCCAGCAATCCCACTATTGGACATAGATCCCAAGGAAACCAGAATTGAAAGAGACACATGTACCCCAATGTTCATTGCAGCACTATTTACGATAGCTAGGATGTGGGGGCAACCTAGATGTCCATCAGCAGATGAATGGATAAGGAAGTTGTGGTACATATATACAATGGAATATTACTCAGTTGTAAAAAGGAACACACTTAATTCAGTTCTAATGAGGTGGTTGGACCTGGAGCCTGTTATATAGAGTGATAAGTCAGAAAAAGAAAGACAAATACAGTATATTAATGCATATATGTGGAATTTAGAAAGACAGTACCAATGATCTACATAAAGGGCAGCAAAGGAGACAGAGATATAAAAAACAGACTTTTGGACTCAGTGGGAGAAGGTGAGGGTGGGATGATTTGAGAGCATATCACTGAAACATGTACATTACCATATGTAAAACAGATGACCAGTGCAAGTCCAGTGGATGAAGCAGGGGACCCAAAGCCAGTGTTCTTGGACAACCCAGAGGGATAGAGTGGGAAAGGAGATGGGACGGGTGTTCAGGATGAGGGGGACACATGTATACCTGTGGCTGATTCATGTTGATGTATGGCAAAAACCATTGAAATATTATAAAGTCATTATCCTCCAATTAAAATAAATAGGTTAATTGAAAAAATAATGTGTAGACATTAAAAATATGACTGCACAGTAAAATCCAATAGATCTGCAGAACCATCTATTAAGATTAAAATACCCAGGATAAGGCAGAAATTCTGATAACTTCCCGAAAGGAGTAGTTTGTGAATTACCAATGAATGAAAAAACAGATTTTCATCAGACTTCTTTCTAATCAACCACCTGAAAGAATGTAAGAAGGAAACTGAGCAGTATCTTCATAATAGTGAGAAAAAGAAAGAATTGTTTTATTGTGGTAAAAGCACATAACACTAAATTTACCATCTTAACTATTTTTGTGTGCAGTTCAGTACTAAGTATATTCACAAAAGCTCTCTAGAAACTTTTCTATCCTACAAAACTGAAACTCTATACCCATTAAACCCAAATCCTTCCTCCCCATTTGCTCTAGCCCTCAGTAACCACTTTTACTGTCAATTTCCATGATTTGAACTGCTTTATATAGTTCATAAAGTGAAATTATACAGTATTTTGCTTTTGGTAACAGGTTTATTTCACTTAATATGTTCTTGAGTTCATCATGTTGCAGTATGACAGGATCTCCTTCTTTTTATAGCTGTGTAATATTCTCTGAGTGGAAATAATTTTTAACTTACAAGTCTGTGCACAGCCTAACTATAATTCAAATGTGATGGTAAAATTAAAACCTTTTCAGGCAGACACTTTCAAAGGGTCCACATAACCTCATGGATATATTGCAAAAGGAAGAAAAGATGGGATATGATAAATTTCATGAGCAAAAATGCAGTAAAACTTTTCTTTGTTAAATAATCATGAATGCATAGTATAAATAAGTTAATTTGCAACTGAATTATTAGATAATTATAACATGTGATGGGTCAAGGAAAGTTAGAGAATGCTAAGGTTTCCCCTATACAGCAAGAGAATATAGATACTAATTAACTTTAGATGTGTTTGAAAATTTTAAGTATAATTATGTGTGACAAAATTGGAAGAGTAATCACTGAAAAAATAAGTAGGCTCTGTTACTTACAAATAAAAGAAAGGGAATAAAATAGAACATCAATAACTCAGAAAGTTCAACATGGAAAAGGAGGGCAAAAGAGACAACAAGAGAGTGTAGTCATAGAAAACATGAGCTAAGTAGCAGGAATAAGGACAGATAGGTCATTAGTTACTTATAATATTTGTTATGCTATTGAAATAAGTAATACTTTTATTTTTTTTTTTAACTTTTTTTTTTAATTTTTTATTTTTTTTTTAAATTTTAAAATCTTTAATTCTTACATGCGTTCCCAAACATGAACCCCCCTCCCACCTCCCTCCCCACAACATCTCTCTGGGTCATCCCCATGCACCAGCCCCAAGCAAGCTGCACCCTATGTCAGACATGGACTGGCGATTCAATTCTTACATGACAGTATACATGTTATAATTCCCATTCTCCCAAATCATCCCACCCTCTCCCTCTCCCTCTGAGTCAATTACTGTGGTTCACAGTAAAGAATCCACCTGCAATTGGGAGACCTGGGTTCCATCGCTGAGTTGGGAAAATCCCCTGGAGAGGGGAATGGCTACCTACTCCAGTATTCTTGCCTGGAGAATTCCATGGACAGAGGAGCCTGGTGGGCTACAGTCAATGGGATCTCAAAGAGTTAGATATGGCTGAGTGACTAACACACACATATGTATTAATAAGGAGTTTTATTGATGGGTGTAATTTCTTTATTAAAGGATGGAGATTTTCACATTGGGTAAACAACAATATTTAGGTGTGTTTTAGAGTCAACACTAAAACAAAATGGTATAGAAAGGCTGAAAAAAAAAGGCATATGCAAAAGAGTCCAACAAAACTAAAGCACTTATGGCAAGACATCAAAAAGTAGATATAAAGCCAAAAATATTTGATAAACAAAAGGGATATTTTATATGAAAAGCTCACTGAGAAGATACAATAACCATGAAGAAAAAGCTGCTATAAGAGTACACAGAGTAACTTATCTGAAATCACAGTTGGAAACAATATATTTCTCTCAGAGTTTGAAAGATCAACTGAAAAAAATAAATAAAAATAAGTAAAATTTTGATAACAAGTAACAAGCTTAATATAAGCTATCTCTATCACAGCCTCTATCTTTGTAACCTACATATAGAAAACCCACATCCTTTTCATGATAAAATATGTGAAGAGAAAAAATAACCTTTAATAGAGCTCCCAGCTCTCAGACCTGCCAGAGACACTTGGAGGGTGTTAAATTTGGAAAACTCAGCAGTGGCCACGGGACTGGAAAAGATCAGTTTTCATTCCAACCCCAAAGAAAGGCAATGCCAAAGAATGCTCAGACAACCACACAGTTATGGTAACCTACTCCAGTGTTCTTGCCTGGAGAATACCAGGGACGGGGGAGCCTGGTAGGCTGCCGTATATGGGGTCGCACAGAGTTGGCCACGACTGAAGCGACTCAGCAGCAGCAGCAGCAGCACACGCTAGTAAAGTAATGCTCAAAATTCTCCAAGCCAGGCTTCAGCAATACGTGAACTGTGAACTTCCAGATGTTCAAGCTGGTTTTAGAAAAGGCAGAGGAACCAGAGATCAAATTGCCAACATCTGCTGGATCATGGAAAATCAAGATAGTTCCAGAAAAACATCTATTTCTGCTTTATTGACTATGCCAAAGCCTTTGACTGTGTGGATCACAATAAACTGTGGAAAATTATGAAAGAGATGGGAATACCAGACCACCTGACCTGCCTCTTGAGAAACCTACATGCAGGTCAGGAAGCAACAGTTAGAACTGGACATGGAACAACAGACTGGTTCCAAATAGGAAAAGGAGTACGTCAAGGCTGTATATTGTCACCCTGCTTATTTAATTTATATGCAGAGTACATCATGAGAAACGCTGGGCTGGAGGAAGCACAAGCTGGAATCAAGATTGCTGGGAGAAATATCAATAACCTCAGATATGCGGATCTGAAGAAAGTGAAGAGGAACTAAAAAGCCTCTTGATGAAAGTGAAAGAGGAGAGTGAAAAGGTTGACTTAAAGCTCAACATTCAGAAAACGAAGATCATGTCATCTGGTCCCATCACTTCAAGGGAAATAGATGGGGAAACAGTGGAAACAATGTCAGACTTTATTTTGGGGGGCTCCAAAATCACTGCAGATGGTGACTGCAACCATGAAATTAAAAGACACTTACTCCTTGGAAGGAAAGTTATGACCAACCTAGATAGCATATTCAAAAGCAGAGACATTACTTTGCCAAACAAAAGGTCTGTCTATTCAAGGCTATAGTTTTTCCAGTAGTCATGTATGGATGTGAGAATTGGACTGTGAAGAAAGCTGAGTGCCGAAGAATTGATGCTTTTGAACTGTGGTGTTGGAGAAGACTCTTGAGAGTCCCTTGGACTACAAGGAGATCCAACCAGTCCATCCTAAAGGAGATCAGTCCTGGGTGTTCATTGGTAGGACTGATGCTGAAGCTGAAACTCCAGTACTTTGGCCACCTCATGTGAAGAGTTGACTCATTGGAAAAGACTCTGATGCTGGGAGGGATTGGGGGCAGGAGGAGAAGGGGATGACCGAGAATGAGATGGCTGGATGACATCACCAACTCAATGGACATGAGTTTGGGCAAACTCCAGGAGTTGGTGATGGACAGGGAGGCCTGGCGTGCTGCGATTCATGGGGTCACAAAGAGTCAGACATGACTGAGCGACTGAACTGAACTGAACAAAATCTTTTGCGTACCTGGACCCAGGGAATGGACAGTGACCTCTACAAGAGACTGAGCCAGACCTGCCTTTGAGTATCTGAGGGTCTCTTTCAGAGGCATGGGTCAGCAGTGACTTGCCGTAGGGATAGGGGCTCTGGCTGCAGCAGACCTGGGAGTATGGCATAAGTCCTTTTGGAGGTAGTTACCATTAGCTGTGCTATAGAGCTGCTGAGAAGATGACCCACAAACTGGAGAACAATTATATCAAAGAAGTTCTTGCACTGTTGCAAAAGTTCTAGGGCCCAAAACAGATTTTCCAACCTGTGTATCTGGCCTAGGGACTGAGAACTCCCAGGGAATTTGACTTTGGAGGCCAGTGGGATTTGATTACAGAACTTTCACAGGACTGGGGAAACAGACTCTTGGAGGCACAACAAAACTTTGTGCAAGGCAGGACCCAGGAGAAAGGAGCAGTGACCCCTCAAGAAACTGAGCAAGAAGCCTGCATGAGTCTCGAAGGTGTGGGTCAGGGGCACTGACTACAGCAGTATTGGGAGCTGCAGCATGGTGGTCTAAGGCCTTTTGAAGGAGGTTGCAGTTACTGCTATTATTCCTACCATAGTGTGGCCTCAGGTCAAACTACAGAGAGGGAACAGGCCCCACTCATTAACAGAAAATTGTATTAAAGATTTACTGAGCATGGCATTGCCCATCAGAGGAAGACCCAGTTTTCCCCACAACCAGTCCCTCCCATCAGGAAGCTACCACAAGCTTCTTATCCTCACCCAACAAAGGGCAGACAAAATGAAAACCACAATTTGGTTAGGAAACTAACCAAACTGATCACTAGGATCACAGCCTCATCCAAGTCAGTGAGACCATGAGCCATAATGTGTAGGGCCACCCAGGATGGGTGGGTCATGGTGGAGAGTTCTGACAAAATGTGGTCCCCTGGAGAAGGGAATGGCAAACCACTTCTGCATTCTTGCCTTGAGAACCCCATGAACAGTATGAAAAGGCAAAAAGATATGGCTCTGAAAGATGGACTCCCTGGGTCAGTAGGTGTCCAATATGCTACTGGAGAAAAGCAGATAAATAGCTCCAGACAGAATGAGGAGGCTAAGCCAAAGCGAAACCAACGCCCAGTTGTGGATTTGACTGATGATGGAAGTAAAGTCTGATGCTATAAGAATAATATTGCATAGGAACTTGGAATGTTAGCTCCATGAACAAAGTAAATTGGAAGTAGTTAAAGAGGAGATGGCAAGAGTGAACACTGACATTTTAGGAATCAGTGAACTAAAATGGACCGGAATGGGTGGATTTAATTCAGAAGACTATTATATCTACTACTGTGGGCAAGAATCCCTTAGAAGAAATGGAGTAGCCCTCATAGTCAGCAAGAGTCCAAAATGCATTACTTGGGAGCAATCTCAAAAGTGACAGAATGATCTTGGATCATTTCCAGGCCAAACCATTCAATATCACAGTAATCCAACTCTATGCCCCAACCACTAATGCCAAAAAAAGCTAAATTTGAATGGTTCTATGAAGACCTATAAGACCTTCTAGAACTAACCCCCCAAAAGTTTCCTTTTCATCATAGGGGATTGGAAAGCAAAAGTAGAAAGTTAAGAGGTACCTGGAGTAACAGGCAAATTTGGCCCTGGAGTAGAACATGAAGCAGGACAAAGGCTAACAGAGTTTTGCCAAGAGAACACACCAGTCATAGCAAACACCCTCTTCTAACAACACAAGAGAAGACCCTACACATGGACATCACCAGATGGTCAATACTGAAATCAGATTGATTATATTCTTGCATCCAAATATGGAGAAGCTCTATACAGTCAGCAAAAACAAGTTGCTAACTATGGCTCATATCACAAACTCCTTACTGCAAAATTCAGACTTAAATTGAAAAAAGTAGAGAAGACCACTAGGCTATTCAGGTATGATTTAAATCAAATCCCTTATGATTACACAGTGGAAGTGACAAATAGATTCAGAGATTACATCTGATAGAGTGCCTGAAGAACTATGGATGGAGGTTTGTGACATTGTACAGGAGATGGTGATCAAAACCATCCCCAATAAAATGAAATGCAAAAAGGTAAAATGGTTATCTGAGAAGACCTTACAAATAGCTGAGAAAGAAGAGAAGCAAAAGGCAAAGGAGAAAAGGAAAGATATACCATCTGAATGCAGAGTTCCAAAGAACACAAGGAAAGATAAGAAAGCCTTCCTAAGTGAACAATGCAAGGAAATAGAGGAAAAAATTAGAATGGGAAAGACTAGAGATCCCTTAAAGAAAATTAGAGACACCAAGGGAATATTTCATGCAAAGATGGGCACAATAAAGGATAGAAATGGTATGGACCTAACAGAAGCAGAAGATATTAAGAAGAGGTAGCAAGAATATACAGAACTATACAAAAAAAGATCTTCATGACCCAGATAATCATGATGGTGTGGTCACTCCTCTAGAGCCAGACATCTTGGAGAGTGAAGTCAAGTGGGCCTTAGGAAGCATCACAAGGAACGAAGCTCATGGAGGTGATAGAATTCCAACTGAGCTATTTCAAGTCGTAAAAGATGATGCTGTGAAAGTGTTTCATGCAGTATGCCAGCAAATTTGGAAAACTCAGTAGTGACCACAGCACTGGAGAAGGTCAGAGTTCATTCCAGTGCTGAAGAAAGGCAGTGCCAAAGAATGCTCAAACTACTGCACAATTGCACTCATTTCACATGCTTGCAAAGTAATGTTCAAAATTCTCCAAGCTAGGCTTCAACAGTACCTGAATTGAGAACTTCCAGATGTACAAGCTGGGTTTAGAAAAGGCAGAGGAACCAGAGATCAAATTGCCAGCATCTGTTGGATCTTAGAAAAAGCATGAAAATTTCAGAAAAACATCTACTTCTGCTTCATTGAATACACTAAAGCCTTTGTGTGAATCACAACAAACTATTAAAAATTCTTCAAGAGATGGGAATACCAGACCACTTTACCTGCCTCCTGCATAACTTGTATGCAGATCAAGAAGCAGCAGTTAGGACTGGACATGGAACAATGGACTGGTTCCAAATTGGGAAAGGAGTACATCAAGACTGTGTATTGTCACCCTGCTTATTTAATTTATATGCAGAGTACATCATGTGAAATGCAAGGCTGGATGAAGCACAAGCTGGAATCAAGATTGCCAGGAGAAGTACCAATAACCTCAGATAACCTCAGATACCAAGATTGCCAGAAAAAATCTCAATAACCCCAGATATGCAGATGGCACCACCCTTATGGCAGAAAGCAAAGACGATCTAAGGAGCCTCTTGATGAAGGTGAGTGAAAGAGGAGAGTGAAAAATCTGGCTTAAAATTCAACATTCACAAAACTAAAATCATGGCATCTGGTCCCATCACTTCATGGCAAATAGATGGGGAAAACAATGGAAATAGTGACAGACTTTGTCTTCTTGAGTTCCAAAATCACTGTAGATGGTGACTGCAGCCATGAAGTTAAAGATGCTTGCTCCTTGGGAGAAAAACTATGACAAACCTAGATAGCATATTAAAAAGCAGAGACATTACTTTGCCGACAAATGTCCATATAGTCAATGCTATGGTTTTTCCAGTAGTCATGTATGGATGTGAGAATTGGACCATAAAAGGGCTGAGCAATGAAGAACTGATGCTTTTGAACTGTGATGTTGGGGAAGACTCTTGGGAGCCCCTTGGACTGCAAGGAGATCCAGCCATTAAATCCCAAAGGAAATCAACCCTGAATATTCATTGGAAGGACTGATGCTGAAATGGAAGCTCCAGTGCTTTGGGCACCTGATGTGAAGAGCTGTTGGTTGGTTGGTTTAGTCGCTAAGTTGTGTCCAACCTTACCACCTCATGGACTGTAGCCTGCCAGGCTCTCTGCTCATGGGATTCTTCAGGCAAGAATACTGGAGTGGGTTGCCAGTTCCTCCTCCAGGGGGTCACCCCAACCCAGGAATCAAACCTGGGTGTCCTGCATTGCAGGCAGATTCTTTACTGACTCAGCTATGCGGGAAGCCCTGTGAAGAGCTGACTCATTAGAAAAGACCCTGGTGCTTGGAAAGATTGAAGACAGGTGGAGAAAGGAACGACAGAGGATGAGATGGTTGGATGGCGTCACCGATTCAATGGACATGAGTTTAAGCAAACTCTGGGAGATGGTGAAGGACAGGGAAGCCTGTGGTGCTGCAACCTATTGGGTCACAAAGAGCTGGACATGACTGAGCAACTGAACAACAACAAATAGAGCTCCCGTCCCCTCCAATTTTGGTATATTCCAGAAAACAGAAATAGTTCAGATCATGTTCTCTGATCGTGGTGCAATGAGATTAGAAATTAACAACAAAAGAATAGATAAAATAATATTTAATAATTGAAAATAATTACTTAAGAGAGAAGTGGAATTTGGTGGGTATGGGGAGAAAAATGTAGTTTTCATTTTTCATAAAATTTATAACTCTCTACTGAAACTTGTGTAATATTGCCTGTGTAATTAAAAAATAATAATCTTTAAAAGAAAAAGCAATTAGCAAGTTTTTCCTTCAGTGAATGAATAGAACCTCAAATGTTCTGTTTATCTTCTGTCTGCATAAAATTCCTGTGAATATCGTGGAGGTAGGCAGTTTGATGCAATGAGAAACTGAGGTTTTAACAAAGCAAGTTAGAAGATTGAGCAGCTAGACTGCATTATTTCCTCCTTTTGGGGGGCTTTACCAGATTAGTCTCCCTGCCCTCTAGATGCCTATTTTATAGAAATACATAAAGAAGAATATCCATTTGTTTGTGCAAACAAGTCAGAACCATACTAGAAGGATAGTTGCTATAATTGAAAATTTTCTTATTTAAAATGTAATCCACTTTAATGTTGTGAGCAGAAATCATTTTTAAAGACCTTTTTTTTTGCCAAGGACAAATTCTAGCTGCTGATTGAAGCAGTAGTGTTCACTGTGTGCCTTATTCTCTGAGAGGTAAATACAAAGAAATGATGATTTTTATTATAAGGTACAAAGGCCTTTCATTCCTTGGAGGAAACAAGACATTTCTGCATTTGGGAAAGTTTACCATCCCTTATTTTGACTAAAAAATCTTTAAAAGATAAATACCTTAAGTATTAAAGAACATAAACTGTTTTTCTTTTATAGAATATACAAAATAATGAAAGCCATATTTTTTAATTTAAAATGAAATCACATGACTTGCATCACAGAAACATGGCTATTTTCTCCAAGATGATTAAGAAATCCCAGAGAGAGCGACATCGATTTTAGAAGGAATATGTTTGCTGCATATGTGTTAGTTCAGCTATTAGAATTTTCAATTAAACTAAATTTAGTAAAAGTCATTTCTGTACAACCAAGTAATTTTTATATGTTTGGCACAATGTAAAATAAAGGGAAAAGTTCTCCCTGTATATGGCACTTAAAGTTGACTTCATTACATTTGTTTCAACACTTGGGTGGTATAAAAATTAATCATGTGAACACCAAGCTGAAAATATGACTCATAGCCTCTGCTAACAGTTGCCTTAAACAATTTTGCCTTCCCCTTTCAGTGTTAAATGGATTTTGAAAAGTGGATTTTGGTGGAAGTTTGTGATATTTTCAAGTGCATTCTTGGATTTCTTTTTCTTTTTTTTGGCTGCACTGGGTCTTTGTTGCTGGTCTCAGGCTTTCTCTAGTTGCGGTGAGTGGGGGCCACTCTTTCTTGCAGTGTGCAGGTGTCTCATTGCTGTAGTTTCTCTTATTTCGGATCATGGGCTCTAGGCATGCAGGCTCAGTAATTGCGGCACGCAGGCTTAGTTTCCCTGAGACATGTGGGATCTTAGTTCCTTGCCGAGGGATTGAACCTGTGATCCCAGCATTTCAAGGCAGATTCTTAAGCACTGGGCCACCAGGGAAGTCCTGGGTTTCTTTATTACCTGAAAAGTTCTTGCTAATAATCTGGTCAGAACACATTGTGTATTCTGGAGAAGTTCTGTTTGTACTGAATTCCTTTTGAGCTTCAGACTAGATTCCTCTGTTGTCATACCCGTTTTTGGTGACAAGGGATTCTTTTAGAGGACTAGTAGAAGGAATCCTGTGATCTTATGATTTGTAATAAGTAATATATATTTGGTATTTGATCTTATTGCTAGCAGTTAGCTCATTGAATTTCCTAAGTGATGAGAGAGAACTTATGTTACTGAGGTGACTTTTGGAATGCCCCTAATTCTCCTAAGGATTGAGGCTAGTTGCCAGGGGAACCGACCAAGTGATTAGAGGGTTGAAACTTTCCATTCTTACCCCTACTCCCCAACCTCTGGAGAGGGGAGAGGCAGGGTTCTGAGAGCAGTGGTGAGCTGCTGGAGTGGTGAGCTGGTGGAGATATGGGGAGGGTGATACCTGGAGAGGGTAGGGAAGAAAGCTCCACACTCCTACCCAATAGAACTTAGTTTGTGCATCTCTTCCATCTGACTGTTACTGAGTTATATCCTTTCATTATGAACTGATAATCTAATGAGAAAAAAGTTTCTCTGAGTTTTGTGAGCCTCTTTAGCAAATTAGCCAAATCCAAGGAGGGAGTCATTTGAAACTCCTGATCTGTGTATAGCCAGTTGGTCAGAGACACAGATGACAACCTGGACTTGTGACTGGGATCTGAATTGGTGGTGGGATGCAGTCTTGTAGGACCAAGCTCTTAACCTGTGGGATCTGATACTGTCTCCAGGCAGGCAGTGTCAGAATTGACTGGAAGTGTAGGACACTCAACTGGTATTTGAGAATTGCTTGGTGCTATGGGAAAAAAACTTGCCCACAGGTTGGAATTATTGGAGCAGAATCTTAAAACTAAATTACTAAGAGAAAAGGTTTGAAATCATCAAACTTATTAGCAACTCGCTATAATTCAATAGGAAACTGTAGGAAGACCTATGGATAAGTACTGGAAGTGCATTAAGGTCTAAGCAGGAATCAACAGTGAGGAGAATGTATTACACACCCATTTGTACATAGTACTGAAACAGCACAGACAAATACAGCAGCTCTTAGCACCCAGAGTTTCCTCACTGATTGCTATTACTCTGCACCCTGTTACCAGGCAATGGGTCCAACTCAGTCATTGGTCAGTGCCTCAGTGGGCCCCGCCCAGAAGCAGCCAACTGTCAAGGAGCAACCCTTAGTGGTGGGATTCAACCAACTGTCGGACTGTCTGTCTGTCCTCAGGTGGAGAGTGAGGTAAGAGGCGAATCCCGGCCTTCGGCCCTGATTCCTCCAGCCTACCAGCTCTCAGGCCAGCGGCTGAGCTGGGGGGCCCAGGAAGCAGACTGGAAGCTATGTCCTGCGGAGCTCCGGAGCCCTCACCCACTGGCTGGGCCCAGGGCTGGAGGTGGCGGTGGACCTCTCCCCCATCCCCACTTTGTGACTGATTAACAGCAGCAATCTGCCTGGCTCACAGTCTGTGGGACCTGCTGCCCCTCCCCTATTTGGGCAGCTTGAAGAGCCTGAGGGTCAGGTGAGTCCTGAGTGCTTTGCTCCCTCTGTGATGACAGCTGGGCAGGGTCTGGGGACCTGGCCCTGAGGAAGACGCCAGCTGAGATTTGCTTCCTCTTAGCCAGGCCCTGGACCTCAGAGGGTGAAAGTTTTGTCTTGGGACCCTGCCCTTTCTTGTCAGAACAGGGACTGACATTCGTTCGGTAGAGATTTACAGGAACATCATTACCTGACCATGATCTGACCTCAAGAACAAAGTATCTGACATCAAGAAGTCTGTAACAGCTAACTACACCCCTCCCTCACCTTTCCTAGAAAAAGGGCTTTGCTGAAAGCTTTCAGGGAGTGTGGAAGCTTTAAAGCATGAGCCATCCATCTCCTTGCATGTGTGAGCTCAGTCTCTCGGTGTGTCCAACTCTTTGTGACCCCATGGACTGTAGCCCTCCAGGCTCCTCTGTCCATGGGATTTCCCAGGCAAGAATACTGGAGTGGGTTGCCATTTCCTCCTCCAGGGAATCTTCCCAATCCAAGGATCGAACCCACGTCTCCTGTGTCTCTGCACTGACAGGTGGATTCTTTACCACAGAGCCACCAGGGAAGCCAATCTCCTTGCAGGGCCCTGTAATAAACCTTCCTCTGTTCCAAACTCCTGATATTTAGGTATTGTTTGACCTCTCTGTGGGTCGGGTACAGGGACTTGAGTTTCAGTAACAATACTAGTGTAAATATTGTACCCTTAGATTAGTTTTGCACTCCTGAAAATTTCCCCTTGAAACCTAAGATAATTTCTAATTCCTTTTTTGAACTATATTCTTTTTATCATTCATTTGTGCTGCATAATTCAACTTTCTGATACAGAGTTGATTCCCACCTCACCCCCTTCCCATCTCATTACAGTTCCATCGATACTTTCCTGTCTTCCCATTCCATCCTTCTCTCCCTTGGCCTCATCTTTGTCTCTTTATTTGATTCATATGGTGAAGTTGGACTTTTAAAGTGAAGGTTATTGCATCTGACGTCCTTTATCTGCTCTCCTGGGGCTTGTTTGGGAATTACCTTCCCACACATTCTCAATGTAACATGTGATTGTTGCTAGTACAAATCCACAGCTTTAGTGAAACGTGAAGGGTAATTTGAGGGGCCAGCTGCTCTTATGATCATGGATGACCAACTGGAAGGTAATGCTTATAGTCAGGACCTAAACAGGTTCCAGAGGCTTGGGTTCTATTTAAAAGAGAGCATCTTCATCTTTCCCAGCTGTCCCAGCCCTTGGCAATTCCAGACTCATGGGGTTTCTTTCAAGAAGCACCTGTTTGCATTGTAGTCTGAATTTGTAGCAAATTATTTCTACACAGTTGGAAATAACATCAAATTGGCTCTTTTACCAGGCACGCTGGACGGGCGCATTTGGGTTTTGTAGATGTTTGTGTGTTCTTGTAGTGTGAAAATGCCTTTATTTAAAACAAATACATTTTCCAGCTCATTATCCCACAGTGTGAAGCCCAATTCTGTTAAAAATAATTACAATGGCTGAATTATTTTGCTGAGAAAAACAGGTATCCACATGCCACTACAAATTCAAACTTTTGTTTCCAACAGACTTTTGATGCATCATCCCAGGATATTGTGGATTGGAAGTTTAAAGAATATTTCTCTGAGGTTATTGTCATAAATATTTTTACTGAATTGATGATGAAAAATCCTTACTGATACTCACATTAGGTATATTTCACATCTCTCTTAGGCTAAATCAGAGGGGAATAAGTTTATTTTACTCCTTTTTAATTATTGAAAAGATTGAAAATGAGAACCTACTATATAGCTCAGGAAACTCAATGATATGTGGTGACCTAAATGGGAAAGAAATCCAAAAAAGAGTAAATACATGTATATGTGTAGCTGATTGCATTTGTCATATAGCAGAAAATAATACAATATTGTAAAACAACTATAGTCCAATAAAAATTAATAGAAAGAAATAAGGAAAAACTGTCGAAAGTTATTGGATACTGTAGTCTTGTTTGGAGGAAAATGAAAGGTTCATCTTATGGTTTGCTATATATAAAAAAAGTTGAATTTGTTTTGGTAGAATAACAGTTTAAATCTGAATATAGCAAGACTTAAAAGATGCAAAAATTTCAATTATCACACAAAATCTGACACCTTCAAGTCCATAACTTCTGCCTAGAACTTCAGATAAACAAGTCTCTACACTCTTTGTCCATATTTATCTCTGTTAGGACTACACAAGGCACATTTCCATGGCTTATTCTTCCCTCTCTCTGTAATTTGAAAATAAAGAATAGACAGACGAGGAAGATGGTAAGAAAGAGAATCGAATGCTCTGTTCACCAGAAAAAAGTTTTTTTTTCAGTGTCTGAACCTTCATGTTATTCAGGTAATTAGAGTTGATCGTTCATTCACAATAGCTTTCTAAAGTTAAAGCAGTCATGTTATCCAGGGAGGCTGGAAAATTCCTCCAGGCAAATACAGTTTTTGCAGTAACTGTTTTGATGTGCAGTAAAGTTTGAATTTGACTGCTTTGGCTCTCCTAGAAATGATACTGGACAGAGAGACACTCTAGTCCCTGCAGGTGCCTTTTTCTGACCTTTAAAGATGCTCCTTGAATAGTGCTGTGAGGTGTTGGCAAATTCTGTGTGTGTATATATATACATATACATTTAGTATGGGATGAAAACTTCAATTTTACAAATGTTTTTACACACATATTACCCCTGTTACATCAATAATGTTGTTTACAAATGAGTTTTACTTTATCAGTAAAAACAAAGCTGTGTTTAGGTCTTCTAACACCTGGTTCAGTGATCAGTCCACTTTTGAATCTAATACTGCAGTAAGAGAATAGTCATTACTATGTAATTATATAACCTCAAGAATTTGTAATTTGTTTTAAATCTCATCCTAAAAAACTGAGTTACTTAATACTCTTAACATGCATATTCATAAATAATATAAAGTATACATTTCTCTTTAAATAGATATACTTCAGTAGCATGTGTGAGAAAAGTAATTTTCTTCCAAGCAATTGATACTTCATACTTTTTGTTTGATGCTGTGCTGTGCTCAGTTGTGTCTGACTCTCTATGACTCTCTGCCACTCTAGCCTACCAGCTCCTTTGTCCATGGAATATTCCCAGCAAGAATACTGGAGTGGGTTGCCATTTCCTTCTCCAAAATACTGCATTTTTTGTCTTCCTCTTAGTGATTCACACTGAAATTTAACGTACTAAAAGTTCTAAGAATGTTGGCAATAAATACATTTTTTAATTAATAAAGTAACTTTAACTGAAGTTTCCCAAACTTACATGATCATGGCACCCATTTTATGGGCAACATTTATTAACATCCTGGGATTCCACAGAAAGAATGCTATTTTTTGTTTAAAGAGCTTTGCAAAGAAGATTTTCAGAATTATCTCCTAAGGTACAGATTTGGTTGGTAAGAATTATTGTATGCACTAATATTGCCAATAGTACTCTAAAATCTTAGAAGATATGTGAAGGCCTAGGAGATAAGGAGGATATAGTAGTTATTATAAGGAATATGTAAGTGAGTCTCAAATTTGGTTTAGGTTTTTCTGGCAGAGTTGTCATTCTAATTTCTTTGCAGATTGTTACAATTTGTTCTTGAGATAGAAGTTAATGTTTACAGAAACTATTATACACATGTGACGTTGCTGGAAAGTAAGGGACTGGTTGAATATTGGTGGGAGTTCAATTTTAGGAAAAAATAGTTCCAAAATTCATAATTTAAAACTATTATATTTTATATAAAATGTTTTAAATAGTAATGTTTGAGTTTCTCCCCCTCTACTCTGTGTGCTCTCATGCACTTTTGCATAGTTTAAGAGCAATTCTAAGTCACCTCCCATGTGCACCGTCTATGTTATGTGCCACTGGGGGGTAAGAAGAAATAGAAGGTATGATCTCTGCCCTTGAGTAGCTGATTAGAAGAGACTGCAGGTTGAATTTTTCCACTGACTGGGTAGCTTAGCTATGCAGAACAAAGAAGGAAGGTGCATTCTGAGTGGGAGGTTCAGCTGAACAAACAGAAGCAGAAGGAAACCCGGTCTTGTCCTGTAGTCAGCTAGCACCAGGAAGCAGAAATAACTCAGGCTGCCTTAAGCCAAGTGGTTACCAGCTCATAGCTGGATGGCTGCTCACCCAGAGGGGCATCACCTCTGTGGACAGCTGGATCCCTTTCGTTGTTTTTATATGGATATACTGAATCTTCACCCCAGTTTAGAAAATTTCAAGAACAAGAGTTTTGTTGAGGTCTGTGAGGACACAATTATTTAGGAAGCTGGATTGACATAGGGAAAAAGTCTGCAGGACATTTGAAGCCTGTTCTTCTGATGGATGTGATGGCAGCTGGATGGAGGATGATCAAGAGGAGCATGTTCTCCTATGGTCATGGTTAGGTTTATGAAAACTCTTTTTCAAATGATATTTGTGGAATCCAAAAGGGGTTCTTACTTCCATCTATTAAAGGAAGGAGAATATATTAGGCCATGGCTTGAAACCTAGATTCTAGGTTTCTACTGGAAAGTTGATGATGTTTTCCCCACCTTGGAAAGGAAAGGAAGAAGAAACAGATGTTCCACTTTTCTAAATAAATGAACAAGTCCTTTTATTCTCTTTTGGGAAATTTAGCTGGTTTGAGAAAAGGTAGAATGGGAATGAAGAATTGGAGGAAAAGATAGGGAAGGGTCAGATGGTTCATGGCTCTTTGCTTGATGCCAAACAGCCATGATGTCAAGTTAAGTTGCTAGCCCCGATCACTTCTCACCTTCCTTTCCTGAAGTGCAAAAGGGACACAGTAAGCTATTTTACAGTGGCTATTAGACTTAAAAGATCAGAATAAGTATGCATGGGGATTATTTCTAGTGAAGATTGACAAGTCACTCTTCAATGACTCTCTGCTATGTACAACCTTTGTTTTTATGTGCTTGTTATGAGGGACTTTGCCTAAGGGCTATTGTTAGTTAACCAGTTAACTAGAGGTTACTCTACAAGAATTAATTAGGACCAAAGATAGCAAATCCCCAAGAAACAAAACTGAATTCTTTGATTTCTGTTGAAATAAAGGAGGCTTTGAAAATTTTTCTGATGTTTTCTGGGATTTTGATGTGTCTTTTTAGCACAATCAAACCCTGGATTTCCTGCCTTGCCTATATCAATCAATATAGCAATGTAAGAAAGGTCAGTTTTCATTCCAATCCCAAAGAAAGGCAATACCAAAGAATGCTCAAACTACTGCACAATTGCACTCATCTCACATGCTAGTAAAGTAATGCTCAAAATTCTCCAAGTCAGGCTTCAGCAATATGTGAACTGTGAACTTCCAGATGTTCAAGCTGGTTATAGAAAAGGCAGAGGAACCAGAGATCAAGTTGCCAACATCTGCTGGATCATTGAAAAAGGAAGAGAGTTCCAGAAAAACATCTATTTCTGCTTTTATTGACTATGCCAAAGCCTTTGACTGTATAGGTCACAATAAACTGTGGAAAATTCTGAAAGAGATGGGAATACCAGACCACCTGACCTGCCTCTTGAGAAACCTGTATGCAGGTCAGGAAGCATCAGTTAGAACTGGAGATGGAACAACAGACTGGTTCCAAATAGGAAAAAGGGTGCATCAAGGTTGCATATTGTTACCCTGCTTATTTAACATATGCAGAGTACATCATGAGAAATGCTGGGCTGGAAGAAACACAAGCTGGAATCAAGATTGCTGGGAGAAATATCAATAACCTCAGATATGCAGATGACACCACCCTTATGGCAGAAAGTGAAGAGGAACTAAAAAGCCTCTTGATGAAAGTGAAAGTGGAGAGTGAAAAAGTTGGCTTAAAGCTCAACATTCAGAAAACGAAGATCATGGCATCTGGTCCCATCACTTCATGGGAAATAGATGGGGAAACAGTGGAAACAGTGTCAGAAGTTATTTTTTTAGGCTCCAAATCACTACAGATGGTTATTGCAGCCATGAAATTAAAAGATGTTTACTCCTTGGAAGGAAAGTTATGACCAACCTAGATAGCATATTAAAAAGCAGAGACATTACTTTGCCGACTAAGGTCTGTCTAGTCAAGGCTATGGTTTTTCCAGTAGTCATGTATGGATGTGAGAGTTGAACTGTGAAGAAAGCTGAGTGCCAAAGAATTGACACTTTTGAACTGTGGTGTTGGAGAAGACTCTTGAGAGTCCCTTGGACTGCAAGGAGATCCAACTAGTCCATCCTAAAGGAGATGAGTCCTGTGTATTCATTGGAAGGACTGATGCTAAAGCTGAAACTCCAATACTTTGGCCACCTCATACAAAGAGTTGACTCATTGGAAAAGACTCTGATGCTGGGAGAGATTGGGGGCAGACAGAGAAGGGGACGACCGAGGATGAGATAGCTGGATGGCATCACCGACTTGATGGACAAGAGTTGGAGTAAAATCCAGGAGTTGGTGATAGACAGGGAGGCCTGGCATGCTGTGATACATGGGGTCGCAAGGAGTCAGACACAATTGAGTGACTGAACTGAACTGAAGTGCTGCTTAAATGAAGCACAAAGGTTTTGCTTAATATTTTAAACTATCATCCATCTTCTCAAAATTATAGAACCGATACTCAAAAATGTAGTCAATAGGGGATGTATGACAGTGTAATTAGTCTAAATGAATTTTAAATTGGTTTATAGATACATTTATAATGTAAACTTGAAAAAAATGCCCTTCAAAAATGTAACACAAGCTTTAAAATTTGTCACATTTACCAAGATATCCAAAACTCACACAACACAATAAGAGATCTAATATGAGTATAAATAGTTTAACTATTTTAGCTAGAATATTTTAATTGCTTTACTCTATATTATAGCAGCTAAGACTCATTGAAGAGGAACTAAAAATCCTCTTGATGAAAGTAAAAGTGGAGGGTGAAAAAGTTGGCTTAAAGCTCAACATTCAGAAAATGAAGATCATGGCATCCGGTCCCATCACTCCATGGGAAATAGATGGGGAAACAGTGGAAACAGTGTCAAACTTTTTTTTTCTGGGCTCCACAATCATTGCAGATGATGACTGCAGCCATGAAATTAAAAGATGCTTACTCCTTGGAAGAAAAGTTATGACCAACCTAAATAGTATATTCAAAAGCAGAGACATTACTTTGCTGACTAAGGTCCATCTAGTCAAGGCTATGGTTTTTCCAGTGATCATGTGTGTATGTGAGAGTTGGACTGTGAAGAAGGCTGAGCGCCGAAGAATTGATGCTTTTAAACTGTGGTGTTGGAGAAGACTCTTGAGAGTCCCTTGGACTGCAAGGAGATCCAACCAGTCCATTCTGAAGGAGATCAGCCCTGGGATTTCTTTGGAAGGAATGATGCTAAAGCTGAAACTCCAATACTTTGGCCACCTCATGCAAAGAGTTGACTCATTGGAAAAGACTCTGATGCTGGGAGGGATTGGGGGCAGGAGGAGAAGGGGACGACAGAGGATGAAATGGATGGATGGCATCACTGACTCAATGGACATGAGTCTGAGTGAATTCCCGGAGTTGGTGATGGACAGGGAAGCCTGGCGTGCTGCAATTCATGGGGTCGCAAAGAGTCGGACATGACTGAACGACTGAACTGGACTGAACGACTGAACTTAACTGAACTGAAGACTCATTTTAAGGCCTAAAATATATAAGCAAATATGACATCATTTATTAGTCTCAGTAATAGGGGCTATTCAAAAATTAACCCAAGTATCCAACTATTTCAGTCTTCAAGTGTAGAGTATACAATCCAAGGGCCAGGAGGCTACCAAACACCCTTTAAAGTGTGGTTCAGATGTGAGGACTTTGGGAATTGGTCAACAGTTAACCTAAATAAGCCCTTGACTTGGTTCTTGCCTTGAGGTGCCAATTACACAGCAGAATGGGCAGTGCCATGTTGAAGTAAACACAGGGCACTATGATAGCCCCTTGAGCATGTAGCCCACTCTTGGGGTCAGCAAAGACCGCTTATGGAGTGATTGTCATTCCATGAAGTAGAAATATAGAACAAGGAGATTGTTATCTAAGTGCAAAACTAGATGATAGGATCATAGTATAATAATATTACAACTTTATGTTGTGTAGTGTATCCAGTAAGAATTCATCTATAGCACTTTCTCATATCAGCTTGATGTTATCCACTTGAATATTTCCTGATCTTCTCTTTTCTAAATGCATGGTAGAATTATGCTTCCCTAATCCCTTGAACCAGAGAAGGCGATGGCACCCCACTCCAGTACTCTTGCCTGGAATATCCCATGGACAGGGGAGCCTGGTAGGCTGCGGTCCATGGGGTCGCGAAGAGTCGGACATGACTGAGAGATTTCACTTTCGCTTTTTGCTTTCATGCATTGGAGAAGGAAATGGCAACCCACTCCAGTGTTCTTGCCTGGAGAATCCCAGGGACAGGGGAGCCTTGTGGGCTGCTGTCTATGGGGTCACACAGAGTCAGACACGACTGAAGTGACTTAGCAGCAATCCCTTGAAATAAGTGTGGTCATCAGACTTGAGAAATGTGGACAAATGTGATGTGTATCACTTCTTGGTATACATTTTAAATTTATTTTTATTTACTTATATTTTTTGGTCATACCCCATGGCATGTGGGATATTAGTTCTGCAACCAGTAATTAAACCTGCAACCCCTGCAATGGAAGCACATATTCTCAACCATGGGACTGCCAGGGAAGTCCTTTTGGTGGACATTTTAAAAGTTTGTAGGCAATTCACTCTCTTTTTTCTCATATTGTGGTAATCCAGGAAGCCTGTGTCTAGATGAGACACTCTTCTACTGGGTTTTGAGTGGCTGTAGAAGCAGAGTCATCCCATCAACTGGTAATGGATATGTCTGGCAAGGAATACATTTTTGCTGTCTTTAGCTACTGAGATCTTTTAACAGTGTAATCTCATCTTCCCTGGTGGATATAAATATCAGTTCATGGTTTTTCATATGAACTCTCATAGTACCTCCTAAAGGGAATTAATGCAGTACATGCAGAGCTTCTAATTTTTTTAATTGGTTTTTTTAGAGTAGTTTAGATTCACAGCAAAATTTATCTTAAGGTACAGAAATTTCCTGTATGTTTCCTGTGCTCACAAATGCATAGCCTTCCCTGTTACCAACTTACCTTGCTGAAGTGTGTGTGCATGCTCAGTTGCTCAGTTGTGTCCAGCTCTTTGCAACCCCATGGACTGTAGCCCACCAGGCTCCTCTGTCCATGGGATTGTCCTGACAATAATGTTGGAGAGGTTTACCACTTCCTCCTGCAAGGGATCTTCCTGACCCAGGAATCGAACCTACATCTCCTACATTTGCAGGAGGATTTTTTTTTTTTTTACCACTGCATCACCTGGGAAGCCAAAGTGGTACATTTGCTATAATTATGGTACAACCATTTATCCACCTACTAAAGTACATCTTAGTTGCATCCAAGGTTTGCAGTTATGGGTAGAGTGACTATAATCTTATGTATATAGGTTTTTGTGTGGAAATAAGTTAAGTTTTCATCTCCTTTGGGTAAATATCAAGGAGCAAAATTACTGGGTCATATGGTAAAAAAGTGTTTAGCTTTGTAAGAAAGAACAAAACTATTTCCCAAAGTGACTGTACCACTTTGTGTCTCCACCAGCAATGAATGAGAGTTCCTGTTGCTCCATTTCATTGTCAGCATTTGATGTTGTCAGTGTCTGGATTTGGCCATTCTAATATGTGTGTAGTCATGTCTCCTTTTCATTTACAGCACCTTTTCATATGCTTATTTGCCATCTATCTATCTATCTTTGTTGAGGTAAATATTAAGATATTTGATCCCTTTTTTAATCATGTTTTCTTGTTTTTGAGAGTTCTTTGATATTTTGGATAACAGTTCTTTATCAATGTGTCTTTTGTGTCAATTGGGAGAAATTATTTCTCCCAGTTGATGGAATGTCTTTTCATTCTCTTGATAGTATCTTTTGCAGAGCAGAAAATTTTAATTTTAGTGAAGTCTGGCTTATTGATTTTTTTTTCATGGATTGTGCCTTTGACATTGTATCTAAAAAGTTATCAACCTACCCAAGGTTATCTCAGTTTTCTCCTTTGTTATCTTTAAAGAATTTTCTAGTTTTTTGTTGTAAATTTAGGTCTATGATTTTTTTTTAGGTTTATTTCTTGTGAAGGGTGTAACACTTGTGTCCAGATTGATTTTTTTGTGCATGTCAATATTCATTTGTTCCAGCACCATTTGTTGAAAAGACTATCTTTGTTCCATTGTATTTGCCTTAACTCCTTTGTCAAAGATTGATTGACTGTATTGATGTGGGTATATTTCTGGGCTCTCTATTCTGTGCTATTGGCCTATTTGTCTTTTCTTTCATCAGTACACACTGTCTTGATTACTGTAGCTTATAGCAAGTCTTAAGTCCAGTAGTGTCAGTCCTTTGACTTGGTTCTTTTCTTCCTTCAATATTGAATCGGTGCTTCTGGCACTTTTTGTGTTTTTGTACCTGGCATCTATTACAGTAGTCCAAAGGCCTTTTTTGGACTTCTGTCCTGATAATTGACTGCCAAAAAGCTGAGTTCTGGCTCAGTGAGTTGTTCCTGTAAAAGGGACAGCCATTGCCTCCAGAAGTGATTTAAATGATCCAGATCCTCACAGCCCAAGCAATTGCCAAGACCTACTGTGTCCTGCTCCAGAGTTCCTCTATTATCCCTCACCTTCTTCCCACTGCATCACCAAGGCCTAGCTCATATTCTTTTCATCACTTTCTGCATTACTGTGTCTTTCTGATTCCAATCTCTTAGCCTTCAGAGTATGTTCCCTCTATATTGATATTGTTTCTTTTTAAATCAGTTATGGAATTTAGCTAAAAATGGGAAACCAGGATTCATATTTTTATACATTTTTACATCTCTTTTAATATTTCTACTTTCTGGACTCATTCTCCCCTTATCTGTTGGTTTTAGTATTTGAGCTTCTTGTTCCCATCATGTAGATGAGTTTAGTTAAAAATTTATGTGTGAAGACATTTATGACATTGAACTATTTGAGAGATATTCTTTCCCTATTTTACTAGCAGCACATAACAATAAAACAAAAACCCTAGCCTGAAATTCAGGTCACATTATATTTACTTATGTTTTCCTCAAAAAACCTTATTGGATTCCACAGAATAAAGGAATTCAAGGATATCTCAGTTTACTTCTAATTTCACCTACTTGTTTGTCCTTTAAGGTAGAAACTCTTATGATTCCCTTGTATATTTCATGTGGCATAGCACATAGACAGAATAAATGTTTTGAGAATTGATTTTCTGAATGAATTATTTATCTTAATGACTGATATTGGGCCTATGAGGACCTGGGGTTATTGGATAAATTAGCTGAAATTTTAATGAACTTTTAATAAAATCTGGGAAGATCCCCTGGAGAAGGGAAAGGCTACCCACTCAGTAATCTGGCCTGGAGAAGTCCATGGACTGTATAGTCTATGATGTCTCAAAGAGTCAGACACGATTGAGCAAGTTTCACTTTAAATAAAATATAATGATTATCTTCAGTTGAAAAAGAACAGTGGCCCCAGACTTAGACTAAGCCAGTCATTTCAGCACTGAATCTCACTGGTAAGGGTTAGATTAAAATGTCATGTGTAACAACTTCTTCCAAGATAGTGAAGTCCAATGGATAAGACATTTCATATACATATGATGGTGCTACTAAATCAGTTGGTCAGGGAAGACCATAAACTCTGTATTTACAGAAAATACAATGTCCATTTTAAGTGTGCCCTGGATCTGCCCATCTTGCTGATCTAATAAGGGATTCAAGTAGGACGGTTAAAGGGAGCACAATTGTTTGGGAGAATCTAGGGGTAAGTATCTTAGGGAAGGTAGGATTGGGCCGGACTTTGAAATTTGGAGAGGAAACTAACAGAAAAATACTAGAGGCAGGAATAAACAATTGGGAAGCCTGTCTGATTGGAATTCATGTTAAAGAAGGGGATTTAGGTAAGATTGAGTAGATAGATTAAGCTAAAATCTAAGAAGCAAACTGAGAAGTTTGATCTCTATGCTCAGGGCCAGTACTTCTCACCTGGGGCCAACAGTGGGAAGAGGTAGCAAAACTTCCAGGAGAGCTTTTTAAAACTTTATTGCTGCCAGCATGCCTCATCACTAAGCTGCACTGGGTATTCCTGCTGTAGTGAGCCACTGTTACTGATGGAGTGCTTAAATTGTTTTTGGCAAGAATAAATATTTGAAAGTCACTCCTGTTGGCAATTATGAGACATTGGAAGTTTATGAGCAAGAGTTTATGCCAAATAGTTATATAATCAGACAATGACCTTCATACAATGTCCCAAATTCCTCTTGAGCCTCTCCTTGACATCACTAAAGAAATATATGACAGATAGAGGTAATAAAGCCCATGCTTATCTTTTTAAACTACTATATATGACATACTATGGAGTTATAACCAAAAGAAGTAGTGTTTAAAATATTTTCCTAGATTTCAAAGAGAAAATGTGGAATTGTAATATTTATGCACATCATAAATTCTGGGGTCATTTTTACCTTTTAATACACAGGTGATTTTGTGTGTGCGAGCATTTTAAAAAGATGTTATTCTGGGTAAATGTCATGAAATGAACTCTGTCTCAGGGCAAAAGTATGGACAATGTATAAATTGCTTTGGAAAATAAAATGAAGAAGTGTTTCTTTCCATCTGTTCTAAGTGCTGCACCTGAAGTCCGGATCTGAGGCTGAAGCCTGCCAACATTTACATGCTGATTAATCCTATAAAATTTGATAGAGTCATTCCACTACAACACCTGGAATAATTGTATAGTTACTGGCAAAAGAGAGTGGAAGGTACTGTTAAATCTGCCAATCATGGTGTAGTTAATAGTTCCCCATAAATTGCACTAAATACTAGAGTCCTGACCTTTTTGTTTATTCACGACCCATTTTCTTTGTATTTTTCTTCCTTTGATTTGATTGTTTGTTGCTACATTTAACAACAACAAAAAGAAGAAGCAAGCCACCCACACCAAAATCCTCCTTTCATCCATTAAAATTAAGCATTAATAATAATAGAGGCTGAGAGAACAGTGAAGCTGCTGAATCCTAAAGTGCATCAATAAAATGCAGGACGGGGCTCTTTTATCAGTAAAGGAGGTCTACTGTCTTACCTGTGCTAGGCAGAGCCCAAATTACAGTGCACCCTACCCTGGGAACAATTCTTATGTTAAATAGTGCTAGAATATTATTCTAGAACCTTTTTTGATCCAAAAATGTTTTATTAATAATGCCTCCGTTCTCACATCAACTCTTAAGAGCTGCGAAAAAAGAAAAGACAGAGAGGCTTTAGTTTCCCATTTTGATAGAAACTAAGACATGAAATAGTTGTAGTACTTTTCTATAGTTAATTCTGGTTGGATGTTCAGATAATCTATGGGAAAAAATGAGACACTGATCCACAGAAATAAGTGGTATTAATGTCAAATATATGGATTTTAGAATTAAAAAACCCTGAGTGAGTTCCCTAAGCTTACTGACCTTCAATTTTCTCATCTATGAAACATAAATAATGCTGTGTATACATTTGTACTTGAAATATAATACATTAGTCTTCTCACTATGTATTTTGCTCAGTTGTTACATTTTCTGACTTTGAAAAGAAGCTGTGCAATATGTGTTATGTGAGAAGTGCTAATAATTTATTAACACCTATGTGAACAGCATTTGCCTTTTAATAAAATACAATTTAAAAAATTAGCATATGGACTAATTGGGCCACTTATATAGATGAAAGATGCCCAAAATTGATTTTGGAAAAAGAAGATTATAAATAAATAAAGTCATTTAGAATGAGTGGAGATGAAATTTTCAATTGACTATAATTTTCTGAGTTCCTTAAAAATAACATTTACTGTGTTTTTTTTGCGATTACAAAAAGAATATGTGTTCATTGTATAAAGACTGAAAAATGTAGAATAGCACAGAAGGAACTGCAGTTGTACATGATAGATTGAAGATATGCTTTCTCTTGAAAATAAATTGCCAACATGTCAGTAAACACATTTTTAAAAGCATAAAACATCAAGGACACACCAAAGGGAAAGGATATGACAACAGACAGAAATGTCAATAAAATTTTGAATGATGGGATGCAGATGGATTGGTGCTAAATAATTTAGAAGAGTGAGAAAGTAGAAATCTAGTTACATGAAAGGGTTTTTAAAACACCTAATAGTTTTGAGCGTCCAAATTTAGGATTAAATGTATAGGCACATAAAATTAATTAAATGATTAAATTTAGGCACATAAAATGTTCAGTCATCTGAACAGGGTAGGAATGAGAATGGGAAGATTACTTTAAAATGTATATAATGAATACATTGGTCCTTAGATTTCCTCATCCCAGCAGAAGGCACCTTTTGTGAAAAGGCTGAATGAAAGAGACTATGAATCCAAGGTACAGCTGAGGTATGAGTTAGATTAAGTGAAAATCTGTATTGAAGAATGTATGTTCCTACTTTTTAGGTTGCATGTGGAAGGACTGTCCTAACATTCTTGGCATCTTGCCCTATTTCTGTCTCCCTTTCTCTCATGGAGGAGGAGAGAATTTACCTGATTGTCAGTCATTGTTTTGTGACTGGGAGGATTGATCTAACTCGTCAGTCTTTTTCCTTCTTTCTCAGTGTGAGGCAGTGATCACAGGTAAGTGAGCTTGCTCTGCAGGCCTGAAACTCCGCTGAAGTATTCTGACCAGGGTCTAGACAGGACAGGGAATTTGAGCAAGGTCACTTGGCCCTTACATCGAAGCCTTATTCTTCTAAGCAACCAGTGAAAAAGATGATATTTGGACTTTAATGTCTCAGGTGGTTTAAAACTTTGGCAGAATTTTAGGGCAACAGAGATGTTTTTGATTCCCTAAATATCAAACACTTTGCATCTTAAAAAGATTCACCATCTCCTTTCTCCACTTGACTGCCAGAGTATTGGCTACTGGCATGATACATTTCAAACAAAAGATGGGTCAAATCTCCCTGGGGAACTGACCAAAGAGAAAAACACCACATACATTGGCATTTTGGAGCCTTCCAATGAGATGGCCAGGTTCCTAGTTGTGGTAATGCCCAGTGGTCAGGAAAGCCTGTTCAGACAAAAAGAGTTTTCAATCATCATTTTAGTGTTTCACTCCTAAATATGTATTCACAGTCAAAGACTTTTGACTCTTTTGAGGAAAGAGTCTAATAGACAAGAAATAAAAAGAATAAAAGAAAGGATTTTTAGGGAAAATAGACCATCAGAAGAAAACACCACACTTCATATTTATTTAAAATATTCATGCATTTGGCTGTGCCAGTTTGTAGCTGTGAGATGCAGAATCTTTGGTCTTCCTGGCAGCCTGTGGCATAAGAGATCCTAGTTGTGGACTGTGGGATCTAGTTCACTGACCAGGTATTGAACTGGGGCCTCCTGCATCAGAAGTGCTGAAAAGTCTTAGCCACTGGACCACCAGGCAAGATTCCACACTTGGTATTTAATATCCTCAAAGATAAAATAAGTTATCCATGAAATAAGAATAGGATTCTCTAAAAGGTAGTATTAAGGAATAAGGCAAAGTTCTTAGAAATTGAAAATATGATAGTTTGTTAGTTTTCTATTGCTGTTGTGATATATTACTCCAAAACTAGTGGCTAAAAATAGCACATATGTATTATCTTATAGTGCTGAAACTCTAAAGTCAAAAATGGGTTTCACTGGGCTAAAACTCAAGGTGTCATCAATGCAGAATTCCTCCTTTCTGGAGGCTCTAAAGAAAAATTTCTTTCCTTGATCTTCCCATCTTCTTGATGCTGCCTACATTCATTGTGTGTGGCTGTCTTCCATCTTCAATCCAGAAATGACTGGTTGAGTCTTCATGGCATTGCATCACTCTAACTCTTCTGCCTCCCTCTTTCACATTTAAAACCTCCTTGTAATTACATTGGTCTCACCCAGATTATCCAAGATAAAGTCATTTAATTAACAACCTTAATTACATCTGCAGATTTTTTAAATTTATTTTTTTAATGGAGGAAAATTGCTTTACAGTGTGTTGATTTCTATCGTACTATGATGAGAATCAGTCATACTTATACATATATCCCCTCCCTCTTGAGCCTTCCTTCCCTCCCCTCAACCTCCCCCCTAGGTCATCACAGGTTGGGCTCTCTGTGTTATATAGCAATTTCTCACCAGCTATTTTACACATGATAGTGTATACATGCAGATGCTTTCTCCGTTTTTCCCACTCTCTCCTTCCCCCACTGTGTCCACAACTTCATTCTCTACATCTATGTCTCCATTCATTCCCTGCAAATAGATTAATATATGATGTTTGTTTTTCTCTTTCTGACTTATTTCACTCTGTGTAATAGGCTCTATGTTCATCCACCTCACTAGAACTGATTCAAATTTTGTTCTTTTTATGGCTGAGTAATATTCCATTGTATATATGTACCACAGCTTCTTTATCCATTCATCTGTAGATGGATATAAAGGTTGCTTCCATGTCCTGGGATAGAAAGCCCAGAGATAAATCCACTCACCTATGGGTGCCTTATCTCTGACAAAGTGAAAGTGAAAGTGAAGTCGCTCAGCTGTGTCCCACTCTTTGCGACCCAGTAGACTGTAGCCCAACAGGCTCCTCCGTCCATGGGATTCTCCAGGCAAGAATAATGGAGTGGGTTGCCATTTCCTTCTCCGTGGGATCTTCCCGACCCAGGGATCGAACCCAGGTCTCCCGCATTGCAGGCAGACGCTTTAACCTCTGAGCCACCAGGGAAGCCATCTTTGACAAGGGAGGCAAGAATATACATTGGAGAAAAGATAGTCTCTTCAGTAAGTGGTGCTGGGAAAATTGGTCAGCTACATGCAAAGGAATACTTTCTAACACCATATACAAAACTAAATTCAAAATGGATTAAAGACTTAATGTAAGGCCAGAAACTATAAAACACTTTTTGACATAAATCACCGCAAGATCCTCTTTGACCCACCTCCTAGAGGCAGTTCAGTCAGTCAGCTCAGTTGCTCAGTCGTGTCCGATTCTTTGCGACTCCATGAATCGCAGCACGCCAGGCCTCCCTGTCCATCACCAACTCCCAGAGTTCACTCAGACTCACGTCCATCGAGTCAGTGATGCCATCCAGCCATCTCATCCTCTGTTGTCCCCTTCTTCTCCTGCCCTCAATCCCTCCCAGCATCAGAGTCTTTTCCAATGAGTCAACTCTTCGCATGAGATGGCCAAAGTATTGGAGTTTCAGCTTTAGCATCATTCCCTCTGAAGAAATCCCAGAGCTGATCTCCTTTAGGATGGACTGGTTGGATCTCCTTGCAGTCCAAAGGACTCTCAAGAGTCTTCTCCAACACCACAGTTCAAAAGCTTCAATTCTGCGGTGCTCAGCTTTCTTCACAGTCCAACTCTCACATCCATACATGACCACTGGAAAAACGATAGCCTTGACGAGATGGACCTTTGTTGGCAAAGTAATGTCTCTGCTTTTGAATATGCTATCTAGGTTGGTCATAATTTTCCTTCCAAGGAGTAAACGTCTTTCAATTTCATGGTGGCAATACCATCTGCAGTGATTTTGGAGCCCAGAAAAATAAAGTCAGCCACTGTTTCCCCATTAATTTGCCATGAAGTGATGGGACTGGATGCCATGATCTTTGTTTTCTGAATGTTGAGCTTTAAGCTAACTTTTTCACTCTCCTCTTTCACTTTCATCAAAAGACTCTTTAGTACTTCTTCACTTTCTGCCATAAGGGTGGTGTCATCTGCATATCTGAGGTTATTGATATTTCTCCCAGCAATCTTGATTCCAGTTTGTGCTTCTCCCAGTCCAGCGTTTCTCATGATGTACTCTGCATATAAGTTAAATAGTTGATGTCTAATCTTACTGGATTGTGATCAGAAACGATGCTTGAAATGATTTCAATTATTTGAATTTACCAAGGCTAGATTTATGGCCCAGGATGTGATCTGTCCTGGAGAAGGTTCCGTGTGCACTTGAGAAAAAGGTGAAATTAATTGTTTTGGGATGAAATGTCTTATAGATATCAATTAGGTCTAATTGGTCCATTGTATCATGTAAAGTTTGTGTTTTCCTTGCTAATTTTCTGTTTAGTTTATCTGTCCATAGGTATGAGAGGGGTATTAAAGTCTCCCACTATTATTGTGTTATTGTTAATTTCCCCTTTCATGCTTGTTAGCATTTGTCTTACATTTCGTGGTGCTCCTATGTTGGGTGCATACAAATTTATAATTGTTATATCTTTTTCTTGGATTGATCCTTTGATCATTATGTAATGTCCTTCTTTGTCTCTTTTCATGGCCTTTATTTCAAAGTCTATTTTATCTTTTATGAGTATTGCTACTCCTGCTTTCTCTTGGTCTCCGTTTGCATAAAATATCTTTTTCCAGCCCTTCACTTTCAGTCAGTATGTGTCCCTTGTTTTGAGGTGGGTCTCTTGTAGACAGCATATATAGGGGTCTTGTTTTTGTATCCATTCAGCCAGTCTTTGTCTTTTGATTGGGGCATTCAACCCATTTACATTTAAGGTAATAATTGATAAGTATGATCCCATTGCCATATGACCCAGCAATCCCACTGCTGGGCATACACACTGAGGAAACCAGAATTGAATGAGACACATGTGCCCCAATGCTCATCGCAGCACTGTTTACAATAGCCAGGACATGGAAGCAACCCAGATGTCCATCAGCAGATGAATGAATAAGAAATCTGTGGTACAAAATGGAATATTATTCAGCTAATAAAAAGAATGCATTTGAATCAGTTCTAATGAGGTGGATAAAACTGGAGCCTATTATACAGAGTGAAGTAAGTCAGAAAGAAAAACACCAATACAGTATATTAACACATATATGTGGAATTTAAAAAGATGGTAACGATGACCCTATATGCAAGACAGCAAAAGAGACACAGATATAAAGAACAGACTTTTGGACTCTGTGGGAGAAGGCAAGGGTGGGATGATTTGAGAGAATAGCATTGAAACATGTATATTATCATGTGTGAAATAGATCTCCAGTCCAGGCTTGATGCATGAGACAGGGTGCTCAGGGCCGGTGCACTGGGATGACCCTGAGGGATGGGATAGAGAGGGGAGTTCAGGATGGGGAACACATGTACACCCATGGCTGATTTATGTCAGTGTATGGAAAAAACCACTACAATATTATAAAGTAATTAGCCTCCAATTAAAATAAATTAATTAATTTAAAAAAAAAGATTGAGGGTAGGGGTGTGTTCAGGGGTCAGGCTGGAGAGGTGGCTTAGGTGGTTTGCCCACACCTTTGTGTTGTTGTGTTCAGGGGGCGTGCACAGTACCCTGCTTTTGCTCCCCACCCCCTGCTTTTGCTCACAGCTCTTCAGAAGTGGCATTTGGACATTTTTGGTCCTTTTATATCTTTTGTCCAGAATTTGCTTCAACTATACCTGCAATCATGCAGTTATTTTTAATTCCTTATAGTTTCTTTGTATTTTGTCGTTCCAGGAGATGTTTGTCCAGGTGCAAGCATTGTAGCAAAATGTCCCAGGTCCCAGGCATGTTCCACAGATTGAAGGAGTCCACTCAGAGTTCAATGGAATGTTTGTGCATACATTTCAAAATTCTAGGAGTAAAAAAAAATACATAAAAGTTTCCAGAGAGAAAGAAAAAGGCATACAAACTGGCCTTCTCTAGTGATACTGACATTCTCTAAAACAATATTGAAAACTCAAAGAAGAACAATATTTTCCAAATTATGAGAGAAAATAAATCCATTCTTGATTTATTTATTTGTTTTTGGCTGTGTGGGGCCTTAGTTGCAGCAGGCAGGATCTCGTTCCCTGACCAGGGACTGAACCCAGGTCCCCTGCATTGGGAGTGCAGCGTCTTAAGTGCTGGACCACTAGGAAATCCCTTCTTGAATTCTGATCCTGAATAAATTGTTACTTAAGAGGAAGAATTAAAAAGTGTTTTTACCTTCTGTGTGTTCTCTCTCAGGAAGCAAATTAAGGATATGAAAATGTGTCAATGAACTAAGGAAGCAAGAAACAAAATCAATAAGAGGGTGTGCTCAAAGGAAGTTTCAAATAAATGGTAAAGGGAAGTTCCACGCAGCCTATTGTGAGGCATAGCTAGGTTACAACCAGTATTAATGGAGGAGAGGGACTGAGAATTTCAGTAGCAATATTCCCTAGGGGAAAAAAAATTAGAAAGAGCAGAAGGATATATTTATGACCTCACGTGTTGTGTTTTAATGAGAAGAATTTGATACTTTTATCAAAAAGTTTTATTAGATAGGAAGTTAGAGATGAGCAATGAGGGGTGGCCTAGCTGAAAAGAATGCAAACTAATCTCTAAACCCCACCCTAGACACATACAGGAGAGCTCACAGATATGCTACAGAAATAACCACAGAGACTTTTACAACTCCTACACATGAGCCCTAGGCATACAGTGGATACAAACTAACCATGGGGCTTCTCCAACTCAAGGGCATGCATCCTTGAGGCACAGCTGTGTCCTCAAGTAACCCAGGGTAGCTAGAAGCCCATTAAGAGTTCATAAATATTCTATACATACATACATACATCTGATTATAATGGACTGAATTATGGGAAAGACATGCACAATAGAGCCTGTTGTTGGGTATCTGGCAACTGTCAATCAAAACTCTCAGTCCACAGCCGTCCAGATGAATATGTAAATCCTATTTTGCATGTGCCCAGACACGCCCCCTTCCCTGATTGGCCTTAAGCACACACATATTTGCATTTTGCACAGAGTAGAACTAAGAGGAGGAAACAGGGAATATACAAAAAGGGAAAGCCAACAGGTATTGCAGCCACTCCTTTGGGATCAGCCCACTGCCCCATTTTGGGAATATACTATCCCCTGTCTGTTTAATAATAAAGATCTGTCTGCTTGAGCAGTAACTGAGCTGTTACCAGTCTGTTGTTTCGAATCCTTACTATAATGAGAGAGGAGTTGAAAAATCCTGCTGGCTTGAGCCATAATTAGTTTGCTGTTACAAATCTTTGTTACAGTGAGACAAGAACTAAGGAAGAGAAATAAACCAAGATGAAGGTTTGGGCCTAAATTAGGATAAATACTTTAAAAATAGGCAAAATCAACAAGGCAGTCAATAACTCAAGTAAAAATAGAAGTTATAAAGAAAGCAGATATAAAGCTAACATACCATGTAAATCAGTTCTGAATAGTATTTATATAATTGATTCAAGGGATTAGATCTACTAGACTGCCTGAAAAACTATGGAGTGAGATTTGTAACATTGTACAGGAGGCAGTGATCAAAACTATCCTCAAGAAGAAGAAATGCAAAAGGCAAAATGGTTGTCTGAGGAGGCCTTACAAATAGCTGGGAAAAGAAGAGCAGCAAAAGGCAAAGTAGAAAAGGAAAGATGCCGCTGCTGCTAAGTCGCATCAGTCGTGTCTGACTCTGTGACACCCCATGGATGGCAGCCCACCAGGCTCCCCCGTCCCTGGGCTTCTCCAGGCAAGAACACTGGAGTGGGTTGCCATTTCCTTCTCCAATGCATGAAAGTGAAAAGTGAAAGTGAAGTCACTCAGTCGTGTCCGACTCTTAGCGACCCCATGGACTGCAGCCTACCAGGCTCCTCCATCCATGGGATTTTCCAGGCAAGAGTACTGGAGTGAAGTGCCATTGCCTTCTCCAAGAAAAGGAAAGATACATCCATCTGAATGCAGAGTTCCAAAGAATAGCAAGGGGAGATAAGAAAGCCTTCCTAAGTGATCAATGCAAAGAAGTAGAGGAAAATAATAGAATGGGAAAAACTAGAGATGTCCTCAAGAAAATTAGAGACACCAAGGGAACATTTCATGCAAAGATGGGCGCAGTAAAGGACAGGAATGGTATGGACTTAACAGAAGCAGAAAATATTAAGAAGAAGTGGCAAGAATACATAGAAGAACTATACAAAGAAGATCTTCATGATCCAGGTAACCACAATGGTGTGATCACTCCTCTAGAGCCAGACATCTTGGAGAGTGAAGTCAAGTGGGCCTTGGGAAGCATCACTAGGAACGAAGCTTGCAGAGGTGATAGAATTCCAGCTGAGCTATTTCAAATCCTGAAAAATGATGTTGTGGAAGTGTTGCATTCACTGTGCCAGCAAATCTGGAAAACTCAGCAGTGGCCATAGGACTGGAAAAGTTGTTTTTATTCCAACCTAAAAGAAAGTCAATGCCAAAGAATGTTCAAACCACTGCACAACTGGCACTCATCTCACATGCTAGCAAAGTCATGCTCAAAATTCTCCAAGCGAGGCTTCAACGATACGTGAACTGTGAACTCCCAGATGTTCAACCTGGATTTAGAAAAGGCAGAGGAACCAGAGATCAAATTGTCAGCATCTGTTGGATCACAGAAAAAGCAAGAGAATTCCAGAAAAACATCTGTTTCATTGACTATGGTGAAGCCTTTGACAGTGTGGATCACAAGAAACCATGAAAAATTCTTCAAGAGATGGGAATACCAGACCACCTTAACTACCTCCTGAGAAATCTGTATGCAGGCCAAGAAGCAACAGTTAGAACTGGACCTGGAAAAATGAAGTGGTTCAAATTGGGAAAGGAGTATGTCAAGGCATATATTACCACCCTGCATGTTTAATTTATATGCAGGGTACATCATCCAAAATGCCGGACTGGATGAAGCACAAGCTGGAATCAAGATTACAGGGAGAAATATCAATAACCTCAGATATGCAGATAACACCACCCTTATGGCAGAACGCGAAGAGGGACTAAAGAGCCTCTTAATGAAAATGAAAGAGAAGAATGCTGGCTTAAAACTGAGCATTCAAAAAATGAAAATAATGGCATTTGGTCCCATCACTTCATGGCAAATATATGGAGCAACAATGGAAACAGTGACAAATTTTATTTTCTTAGGCTCCAAAGTCACTGCACATGGTGAATGAAGCATGAAATTAAAAGATGCTTGCTCCTTGGAAGAAAAGTATGACCAACCTAGATAGCATATTAAAAAGCAGAGACATTACTGACAGAGGTCCATCTAGTCAAAGTTATGGTTTTTCCAGTAGTCATGTACAGATGTGAGAGTTGGACCATAAAGAATACTGAGTGCCAAAGAATTGATGCTTTTTGACTGTAGTCTTGGAGAAGACTCTTGAGAGTCCCTTGGACAGCAAGGAGATCAAACCAGTCATTCTGAAAGAAATCAGTCCTGAATATTCATTGGAAGGACCGATGCTGAAACTGAAGTTCTAATACTTAGGCCACCTGATGGGAAGAGCTGACTCATTAGAAAAGATCCTGATGCTGGGAAAGATTGAAGGAAAGAGAGAAGGGGACGACAGAGGATGAGACGGTTGGATGGCATCACTGACTCAATGGACATGAGTTTGAGCAGACTCCAGGAGTTGGTGATGGACAGGAAAGCCTGGCGTGCTGCAGTCCATATGGGTTGTAAAGAGTTGGACATGAGTGAGCGACTGAACTGAACCAAACTGTATAGTGAAAACACTAAGTACTAATTTAATGGAGTCATTTTCATACAGTTATTTGGGAAAGATGGGGGATATATATATAGGTGTACAGTTAAGATAGTTAAATCTTCATTTTTCATAATAGAAAGTAAAAGAAAATGTCAAAAATAGATACTTCAAGGATTTTTCATATAAACATTACTTTGAAAACAAGATAGGGAATCAGGAATCCTCAGAATGTTGGGCTAAATTACAACTTAGGTTTGTTTTTTTTTTAAGCCATGTACATATAATACTTTTTAAAAGAAAAATAAAATTAACTTTTATGTCTATTTCGTAAATAACTCTTTTCTTCTCATTCACTATGCTCCAACCACACTGGCCTTCTTCCTGTTCCTTGGACATGATGCTTTCCTATCCTAAAGTTTTCACAGGTTTATGATATTTTATTTTTCAGGAACATATGCCTTAGAAAATGTACAAGTCTCCCTTCTGAATATTCATCTTGTAGCTCAATCATCACCTCCTTAGGGAAATGTGGAAAAGATGATTGAATTTTTTGATACTCCTCTTATCAAAGGGTAGAATCTGTTTCTCCTGCTCTGAATGAGATTGGCTGTGACTACTTGATCAATAGGCTATATCAGTACTGATGTTATTCGAGTTCCAGGCCTCACTTTTAAGAGGATCGACAGCCCCTACCTTGGTCATTTGGAACTTTCATGTAAAAAGTCTAACTACCTTGCTACTACCATTCTGTGAGAAGCTCAAGGCCAGCAATTAGTTATGTGTAAATACTGGCTTGCTTGAACTCACTTCCCTACAGGGGCAGTGGAGGGTTCTCTTCAGACAGAGGCTAGGAAGTCTCCCACTACTGAATCCACTCATTTCCACGTGGTATCTCTTGCGTGGATCCTTATCCAGTCTGCTGTTCTGAATTCTCTCACATCATCCCAGCTAACACTCACTCCATTTTTCTATCTCCTGACCAACTTTGCCTTTGTTTGTCTTACAAGAGAATCTTTGTTGTTATATATTGTTTCTGACCAAATCTTTAAGCTGTCTCCTTTAAGGGCTTACACTTTTGATTTTCAAATAACCAGTTCTTAAGGTCTTCAAAATTCTGACCATTGGAAATAAATCAGATTGTCTCTGCTTTGAACTTTATAAAAATTAGAAACTCAAAATCTGATCTTTTACTTATCATTCCTGCCATAATTGACAATGAAAGCCTCTGACTCAGTTGGCTAAGGAGAAGCTTATAGGGTAATGAGATCTACAAAAGCTACCCCACTAGATTATCAGCTGCAGAACTGGAATCTAAACACTGAGTGACTTCCAAGGCTCCATATGACCATCTGTTATGTGTCTCTCCAGAATTTATCCTTTCTTAACAAGCCTACTTTTCTCTCAGTCAGGAAAAGGGAGAGGAAAAGCCCTTTGTTATAATATTTCCTCAGTGTTTGTGTGTATGTGTGGTGTTAGACCTAATTACATAGTAGTGGTGTTACCAGAAAAATAGGTTTTTATGCAAAGCTGATGACTAACTTTAGTCATCATCTAAGACTGGACGAGAAAATGATTTCTTTCGTCTACGCTTTTTTTCTCTGGAGGTGTAGATATGAGATTTTCCCTAAGTATGAATACTGTGGAATCAGTCACATTTAAAGTATTTGAATTCAAAAGGAAAGAAATTACACAGCGTTATAGGGTTGGATTTCAGTTCCCTTTTTAGAGTTCTAAATGACTAAATTTGTTAGTCACTGTTGGAAGCGTCATGATTCTTCATATTACTCAAGTGTCATACTGTGTAGGACCCATGTTGACTTGCTGACTCATACCTTGAAGGCCCCAAAGAGTTAATTAACAGTTTCTGGAGGTATCTTCTTTATTAAATACTCTCTTATTGGGGCTTTCAATAAAGTGCTATGTAGAGCAACTAAGACCAACATTCCCTCAAATGTTGAAATAGAGAGTAGGGACTCACCACTCCTCACTTCTTAGATGACTGGTCATTTCTTTCTGGGTCTCATCATTTCTTCTATAGACTTCATTCAGACTCTTTCAGGTGAGTTTTTTGAAAGAAAAAATAAACAAACATAGCAATTTTATAGTTATTAAGTGTTAACCATAGATGTGAGATGAGAAAGACAAAGAATGGAAGGAATTAGAAGGTATGGGTTTGTTTCCCTCAGGGTCTAGCTGGCAGCATTCATGATATTGCAGGCTCTGGAAATTGTTTGATTAAGAAAGTGACTGGAAGCTATAGGGATGTGTTACGTGACAGTATGGATACTGAGTATTCTGATGTTATAAATAGTGTTAGTGTTAGTTGCTCAGTCGTGGCCGACTCTTTGCGACCCCTTGGACTGCAGCCCACCAGGTTCCACTGTCCAGAAGATTTTCCAGACAAGGATACTGGAGTGGGTTGCCATTTCCTTCTCCAGGCGATGTTATAAATGAGTACTCTGAATTTTCTGCTTAGCTTTCTAAGCAAAAAACTGAAGCTTTCTCTTAAAAAAAAACTGACTGTGGTAAAGATTCAAATCAGAGCTGTAAGAATAAAGAAAATTCCTCATTTGGGAATTTGATTCCATTTACACATATCCCTCCCTTTCCAGAAGTTTGCCTTGTGCCTCATTGCTTTTATGAAAGACCTACCTTACCACCTGTTTTCACTAATGAAATCTGAAGAGTATTTTGCTTTTATTAAAAAGGATGAAAAGTGAAAATAGTCTTCAGCATTTGTTTTGCAGTGAACCGTTGTGGAGGTAGGGAGAGTGGCATGGCCAGGCTCCTTCCTGGGAACTACATTCAGTGTCTCAGCATCAGGCTTCGAAAGCTTTGAACTGCCTCTGTGAGAATCTGACTTCATCTTGGTTTATTTTGTGCATCCTTTAATAAGTTGTGCCCTGAGGTAATTGCTTCATCGACGGATGTCATTTTGGCTTACAAGAGGTTTTCATACTTTCAGATACTGGGGGAAACCTATAATGCTTGAGGCAAAAATGCACACTAGACACCCATTGTCTAGGATCTACATAACTAACAAATTTTAACTGAAATCTTACTTTTAAAAGTAAGGCAGCAGCCATTTCACCAAGCTGTTGGGAGAGTAGGTCCTTCAGAGGAGGATATTGTTTAGCTGTCTTTGCTCTGTAACGTTTAAGCCTTGTGCTTTACATGCAGCAGGTAATCAACAATGTTAATACAGGTTAGTTGAATTAATTAACCATCATAGAAAGAAGGACTTGCATTCAATATAATTATAGAATCAAGTATTAAAATTGTTTCAAGATTGGTAAATCTTGGGAACTTAACTCATTTTAATTGACCAGTTTGTGTATTCTTTCTGTTGTTTTAAATAAATGGGGATTTACTGGGAAAAATGTTTTCTGGGATCATTTCATGTAATAGTTGGTTAATAGATTTGCTTTCTGTCCTTCAAATATTCATTCATTTATTCATTCAATATATATTTATTTAGAAGTTAATACCTACAGAACACTGGAAAAACATACATGAAACAGGAACATTCTTTGCTGTTCCAAGTTGTTGTTTAGTTGCTAAATTGTGTCCGACTCTTTGGGACCCCATGGACTGCAGTACACCAGGCTTCCTTGTCCTTCACTATCTCCAGGCCAGAATATTGGAGTGGGTAGCCTTTCCCTTCTCCAGGGGATCTTTCCAACCCAGGGATCAGACGTGGGTCTCCCTCATTGCAGGCGGTTTCTTTACCAGCTGAGCCATCAGGGAAGCCACCGGGGAACCCCATGTTGACATAGGGCATACAGATAAAAGTATCAAACTGAAACTCAAGTGTCATTAAACAGCCCTTATCCTTACTATATGCAATACACCATGATATTTTTTATTATAATCTAGTCTACTCTAGTTTGTGCTGGTAGTGATCTGCCAAGTGAATATCAGGACCCAGTTACTGCTGTAGGCAATTGTGAGCGTAGTTCTACAACTCATGGTGGAGAGAGTTTAACACAGGCACTTGTGAGTGATCAGGTACAGGAGGAGGTGAAAGTCACAGGAGGGACCAATTAAGGGCACCAGATTCTAGAAGTTGATGATAACATGTCTACCCTTTTCATATGGTTCCTTTTCAGATCATGAGTCAGTTTTAGGAGTCTAGAAATCCCTTTTCTTTCTAGGTCTTCCTCCTCTTCCTGTATTTTCCTTGTTCTTTTTACGCTCCTCTATTCTTCTCAGTATCCTAGCTCTCCTGAGATCCTGAGAAAGTCCCAATACACCCGTTGGAAGAGTGTCCGTACATCCTTAAAGTATATCCTCCTGTCCCCATACATATAGAGGCTTTTTAAGATTCTTGATGGAGGTGCTACAAAATAAACACATCTTTTGTCGTTGTTGTTGTTATTGTTAATACTGGCCATGTAATTTAATATTGGCCATGTTACTTTGTTAGTCTCATCAAATCTTTACTGTTCTGGAAAAAACTTATTCCCTATTCAGGATGTTTTCTTGATGTGGAAAGGATAGGATAAGAATACTGGCCTCTTTCTGTCTCATCATTCATTTCTCTCCAATGAGAAAAGAATGAATTCTAATCAATATGCCAGGTAGTAGCCTGGACATACTCCTCAGTCTCTTTCCCCTGCACCTCTCTTAGGGCATCTGGTCTCAATTTCCATGTTATAAAGAAGGTCTGTGATTCTAGGAAGTAAGATCAACTCAGTGCAATGTTAGGACTGGTGCAGTGGCTGAAAATGTCTAGAGATTGACAAAGACTGAAATTTAGGGAGCAAAATAGTGCCCTGATTTACAACTTTTGGTAGGACCTTAATCAAGAGGCTTTAACACAATCCTAAATTTTATGCTTTTAATTTGATTTATAGGCCATGGAAACTGTGTTAAGTAAGTACAATTGAGGCAAAAATGTGATTATAACAAAAAGACTGTTTGTAAATATACCTTTTAGACATTTGGAGACAGAATAATCTTAATAGCTATTTTACTGTGTTTTTCTGCAAAATCTGAGGGCTAGGATTGTCAATGGCAACTAAGTAACTTGTTCTAGAGAGCGCTGGTATGTGGACTTCTAGCTTTGACTTCTTTATGCCAGGCTTCCTGGTAGCATAGAGAGGCTGCTCTGAGTCCCATTCTTTTTTTTTTTTTTTTGATGGATGGACTTTATTTATGTTTTATTTTAAAATTATTTTTTATTGCAATATAGTTGCTTTCAGTGGTAAAGTACCTGCCTGCAAATGGAGGAGACATAAGAGATGCTGGTTCAATCCTAGGGTCAGGAAGATCCCCTGTAGTAGGGCATGGCAACCCACTCCACTATTCTTGCCTGGAGAATCCCATGGACAGAGGAGCCTGGCAGGCTGCAGTCCATAGGGTCGCAAAGAGTTGGACATGACTGAAGCAACTTAGCACACACATAGTGTTGGTTAGTGTCTACTGTACAGCAAAGTGAATCAGCTATATGTATACATATATCCCCTCTTTTTGGATTTCCTTCCCATTTAGGTCACCACAGAGCACTGAATAGAGTTCCCTGAGCTATACAGTATGTTCCCATTAGTTATCTAAGTTATATGTAGTATAAATAGTGTATATGTGTCAATCCAAATCTCCCAGTTCATCTCACCCCTCTTGGTGTCCATACGTTATTCTCTATGTCTGTGTTTCTATTAATAAGATCATCTATACAATTTTTCTGGGGCTTCCCTGGTAGCTCAGACAGTGAAGAATCTGCCTGCAATGAGAGAGATCTGGGTTCAATCCTGGGTCAGGAAGATCCCCTGGAGAAGGGAATGGTCACCTAATCCAGTATTCTTGCCTTGAGAATCCCATGGACAGAGGAGCCTGGCAGGCTACAGTCCATGGAGTCACACAGAGTCAGACATGTTCAGTTCAGTTGAGTTCAGTCGCTCAGTCATGTCCGACTCTTTGCAACCCCATGAATCGCAGCACGCCAGGCCTCCCTGTCCATCACCAACTCCCAGAGTTCACTCAGACTCACTTCCATCGAGTCAGTGATGCCATCCAGCCATCTCATCCTCTGTCATCCTCTTCTCCTCCTGCCCCCAATCCCTCCCAGCATCAGTCTTTTCCAATGAGTCAACTCTTCGCATGAGGTGGCCAGAGTACTGGAGTTTCAGCTTTAGCATCATTCCTTCCAAAGAAATCCCAGGGCTGATCTCCTTCAGAATGGACTGGTTGGATCTCCTTGCAGTCCAAGGGACTCTCAAGAGTCTTCTTCAACATGGAGTAACAAAGAGTCAGACATGGCTGAGTGATTAGCACTTTCACTATACCATTTTTCTAGATTCTGCATGTTTATGATATTTATCTCTTTCTGACTTACTTCACTCTGTATGATAGCCTCTAAGTCCATCCACATCACTATTAATGACTCAATTTTGTTCCTTTAAATGGCTAATACTTCATTGTATATACATACCACAACTTCTTTATCCATTTGTCTGTTCAAGGACATTTATATTGCTTCCATGTCCTGGCTATTATAAATAGTGCTGCAATGGATATTGGGATGCATATGTCTTTTTGAATTATGATTTTCTCTGAGTATATGCCCAGTAGTGGGGGTGCTGAGTCGCATTCTTTTAAATGATGGATTTGGAGCAAAGGGAGGAAACCAGAAGAGATAACTTTAAATTCATGTGACTCTTCCAAAGTTTCCAGACTTACACCTCACTACAAAGTCTCAAATTGGTTTTAAATTGTTAAAGATATAAGGTTTGACCATGGTGTTAGAATTCAGAGGCCAAATTGAAGATTGATACATAAAAGTGTGGAAGAAATTTATAAAAAGAATAAACCACAGAAGAATTTGAGTCTTGTTAGAAAAAATAAAACGCTGTCTTCTTGGGAAGAAGCAAAGAAATCACTCATTGAAATTATTATGAACCTAAAAAGCAATTAAAAATTCTTGGCATGGAACACAATCTCTAGGGATCACAGAGGAGAAGCTGCAATGATTTCCAAAGTGTATTTCAGTCTTACTGTCAGAACAGGAATAGTGGAATTATAATGAGCTATGTGCTCAGTTGCTCAGTCGTGGCCTACTCTGCGACTCCATGGACTCTAGCCTGCCAGGCTCCTCTGTCCATGGAATTTTCCAGTCAAGAATACTGAAGTGGGTTGCCATTTCCTTCTCTAGTGAGCTATAAGAAGAGGCATTTATATACAAAAAAGTTTAAAATCTCTGGGTGGGCAGAGGTAAAAAAGAAAATGATATTTTGAAGGCTAGTATTGACTGTAGGGTTGCAACTGTGTCTCCCTGCTCTGAGGAGAGCATTATCAAGAGGGATCATATATTTTAGTATTTGTTTGGTTCGATTCGGTTCAGTGGCTCAGTTGTGTCTGACTCTTTGCGACCCCATGAATCGCAGCACACCAGGCCTCCCTGTCCATCACCATGTTAGTTGTTGCCAAATTAGAAATGGTGACAGGGCCCAGAGATACACAATACAAGACTGGCAAGATTTTAGAGAGCAGACTGGAATAGACTCTGAAACCTATGTGTAGGTCAGGAAGCAACAGTTAGAACTGGACATGGAACAACAGACTGGTTCCAAATAGGAAAAGGAGTACGTCAAGGCTGTATATTGTCACCCTGCTTATTTAACTTATATGCAGAGTACATCATGAGAAACTCTGGGCTGGAAGAAGCACAAGCTGGAATCAAGATTGCCGGGAGAAATATCAATAACCTCAGATATGCAGATGACACCACCCTTATGTATGGCAGAAAGTGAAGAGGAACTAAAAAACCTCTAAATGAAAGTGAAAGAGGAGAGTGAAAAAGTTGGCTTAAAGCTCCACATTCAGAAAACGAAGATCATGGCATCTGGTCTCTTCAATTCATGGGAAATAGATGGGGAAACAGTAGAAACAGTGTCAGACTTGATTTTTGGGGGCTCCAAAATCACTGCAGATGGTGATTGCACTCGTGAAATTAAAAGACACTTACTCCTTGGAAGGAAAGTTATGACCAACCTAGATAGCGTATTAAAAAGCAGAGACATTACTTTGCCAACAAAGGTCTGTCTAGTCAAGGCTGTGGTTTTTCCAGTGGTCATGTATGGATGTGAGAGTTGGACTATAAAGAAAGCTGAGCACCGAAGAATTGATGCTTTTGCACTGTGGTGTTGGAGAAGACTCTTGGACTGCAAGGAGATCCAACCAGTACATTCTAAAGGAGACCAGTCCAGGGTGTTCATTGGAAGGACTAATGCTAAAGCTGAAACTCCAATACTTTGGCCACCTCATGTAAAGAGTTGACTCTTTGAAAAATACTCTGATGCTGGGAGGGATTGGGAGCAGGAGGAGAAGGGGATGACAGAAGATAAGATGGCTGGATGGCATCACCAACTCAATGGACATGAGTTTGGGTAAACTCCAGGAGTTGGTGATGGACAGGGAGGCCTGGCCTGCTGTGATTCATGGGGTTGCAAAGAGTTGGACACGACTGAGTGACTGAACTGAACTGAAACTTCTACCTAGACTTCTACTCTCTAAAGAGAGCCAAAATATAGGAAACTATAAGAAATGTACTCCATATCACAGAGAATTTGTTGTGAAGGAAATTGGGTTTCTACTACCTCTGAAAGAGTGAGCCAGCTATACTAAATGCTACAATAATTTGAACAGAATTTAATGGAGAAATCCACAAAAGTGTTCACTGTTGATAAAAATAAGGGTGGAGGTGTGGCCAATGGATAATTTTGAAAAACTCAGAACCTACTGATTTCATGTTTTTCATTATGAAGGATGCCTGAAAATTTGGAGTAACATAATAGAATAAAAGTATGTAGGGACCACAAAGCAAAGGAAATTAAATAAAAGGAAAGAAATTTGACTCTCAGCTCTAGCAGACAGTTCTAGCTTTTATGGATTCAGAAAGGAAAGGACCAAAGTGTCTTAAATTCAGTTCAGTTCAGTCACACGGTTGTGTCTGACTCTTTGCAACCCCATGGACTGCAGCATGCCAGGCTTCCCTGTCCAGCACCAACTCCCAGAGCTTGCTTAAACTCATGTCCATAGAATCGGTGAAGTTGGTGATGCCATTCATCCATCTCCCTTCTGTCATCTCCCTCTCCTTCTGCCTTCAATCTTTCCCAGCATCAGGGTCTTTTCTAAGGAGTCAGTTCTTCACATCAGGTGGCCAAAGTATTGGAGCTTCAGCTTCAGCCCTTTCAATCAATATTCAAGGCTGATTTCCTTTAGGATGGACTGGTTCTATCTCCTTGCAGTTGAAGGGACTCTCGAGTCTTCTCCAACACCACAGTTCAAAAGCATCAATCCTTCAGCACTCAGCTTTCTTTATGGTCCAACTCTCACATCCTTACTCGACTACTGGAAAAGCCATAGTTTTAAAGTATTTTAAACTATTGGAAATATAACTGAGTTTCCCAAAGAAAATTATAAAATGAGACATAAGAAGCATATTTAACTACTATAAATGCCTAAGAAAGAAAAGAGATCGAAAGCCGGGAACATTCAAAAGCTAAGGAAAGAAGCATCAGGAGGAGCCTGTGACATGGATATTGGTCTGTCCTGAAATACTAGGAGTCCAGGCTTTTAAAACCATAATAGCACCAGCACTTCAAGAACTCTTGAAGTATTTCTCCAACTGAAACTAGTGTGAGAATGAAGGGCAAAATTTCTCTTTAAAAGAGATGTCCTAACCTAATGCAAAGTTTCTCAATCTTGTCAGTGAACATTTTGGAAGGAATATTTTGTTGTTGTGGGAACTGTCTTGTGCATTTTAAGTGGTTTAGCAGCATCCTTGGCCTCTGTGCCCTAACTGCCATTAGCGTACCCCTTCCTCCCCACCTCCCTAGTTGTGAAAATCAAAAATGTCCCCAGATGTTTAACATTGGTGCATGTCCCCTGGAGGCAAAATCATTCCTGCTTAAGAACCACTGACCTAAACAATTTCTATCAGAAGAGGTGTGGAAGAAGCCAGTATGGTATGGAATGGAAAGGTTTATACACCAGACACTGTGGGTGTTATAAGGCAGAGTTTGCCTTCAGTTCATCACTGGTGCATTATAAATGAGAATCAAAATGAAAAAAGGAAATAAAAGAACTGAATGTGCTGATTCAGGAAGAAAGGCATCTCAGATTGGACCTGAGGTCTAAGGCTGCCATTACTGCAATTATTTTTAACATTTTGTAAGCGGAGAGGATTATCTCATTCAACTTTCTCTGAGAGGTGAATGCATGACTATCACCCTCAGTCCCCACCAGGTCCTCTAGATATGATAAATGCATAATGTTCAAAGTAGCCTCTCTGAGGAAGAGTTCTTTCATTATGTTGAAAATTTAAAGTTGTGGACAATTAAGTTTGCCATAGATGACTGGCATCCTAGTTATGTAGAAACTCAGATTTTCTTTGTCTATCTGCCTTCCCTCAGATACACTGAGTCTTTGCCACGGCCTTTGTAAGCAATTAATACCTTTGTCTGTGGACATAATTTTGCCTGAAAGAGCTGCTTAGGAATCAGGGATTATTTCAGATTCCAAATTTCACTGAAGATGGGGCCAGTGCTGTTATAGTCTTGTATGTTTTAGTAACGCTTAAGAATTTTGAAACAAAAATGAGGCTTATCAGAGATTTGGGGTTCAGATTCACAACTGAAGGAACCGTGCTCCATCCATTAGAGGAGAGAAACTGCTGTGTCTCAACCAAGGCTTCTCCTAGAGAGTCTCTCCAACCAAAACCGAACAGAATAAGAAGGGTGACCTCAATTTAACTTGAAATATTTGTAATTTAACTTTCAATGGCAAGATAATTTCCATTTGTGCTTCAATTTTATTGGACTTAATTTGTGAATACACTGAAAGTGAGGTACATGAGTGTTCAATTTCTTCATTTCCTGAGAAATTAATACTGGAAGAGAGTTTATATTAAAATTTGAGGACTCTTACTGCTGTCATTTTATTATTGGAGTGTCTTTGATCTCACTGTAGAACCTCTGATAGCCATGTTAATGTGGCTGGGAAAAAATGGAATTAGTAAAGTAAGTGAGAGTTCTGTTCAGTTCAGTTCAGTCGCTCAGTTGTGTCCGACTCTTTGCGACCCCATGAATCGCAGCACGCCAGGCCTCCCTGTCTATCACCATCTCCTGGAGTTCACTCAGACTCATGTCCATCGAGTCGGTGATGCCATCCAGCCATCTCATCCTCTGTCGTCCCCTTTTCCTAGGCTATGAATAATAGAGTGGCCTTAGAAATTTTAACCCATTGTATGGTTCTGATCCATTTCAAAGCATTTTGGAGCAAAACTATGTTGACCTAAGACAACCCAAAATAAGGTAGTGGTGGCTCTTGGGGAGTGGTCTCTTGAAATTGAGAGTTGGTCTTGTGGTGATAGTATGCTACAAATCTCTTCTCTTGGAAAATAATTCCATTTCCAGTTTATCCCTAGCTTAACAGTTACCCCAAAGGGTTTAGAGACTGAAAAGCTGAGTGAAACCGGGTGAGGAAACCATTGTTTCTTACTTCCTTATATTTTCTTCATTGTGGAGGGGCATATATTAATGCAGCGCTGTTGTCTTCCTCTGGAGAAGGAAATGGCAACCCACTCCAGTATTCTTGCCTGGAGAGTCCCAGGGATGGGGGAGCCCAGTGGGCTGCCATCTATGGGGTCACACAAAGTCGGACACGACTGAAGCGACTTAGCAGCAGCAGCAGCAGTTGTCTTCCTTCACTTCCTCCTGCTGGTGGTGCTCTGAATTCAGCTTGGTGATTTGACAGAGGACTGCAGTCCCAGCCCTGCCTCTTCCTCCCGCCCTTTTCTCCCGAGCAAGGGACTCTTGGGAAGGCCCGAGAGAGACTTGCTTTGGGTTCGCTCCTCTGTGCTCTCAGTCTGACAGCAGTAGACTTCCATGAGGAAGATCTGATAATGTTTTGCACTGCTTGTCTTCCTCTGAGGTTTAATCATAATGCTGATAGTTATCTCTACCCTACTCTTCATCTATCTTTGAAGTGGTTCAGTGAGTGAAGCAGATGTTTTTTCTGGAATTCTCTTGCTTTTTCTATTATCCAATGGATGTTGACAATTTGATTCCTGGTTCCTTTGCCTTTTCTAAATCCAGCTTGAACATCTGGGAGTTCTTGGTTCATGTACTATTGAAGCCTGGCTTGGAGAATTTTGAGCATGACTTTACTAGCATGTGAGATGAGTGCAATTGTGTGGTGGTTTGAACATTCTTTGGCATTGCCCTTTTTTGGGACTGGAATGAAAACTGACCTTTTCCAGTCCTGTGGCCACTGCTGAGTTTTCCAAATTTGCTGACATATTGAGTGCAGCACTTTCACAGCATCATCTTTTAGGATTTGAAATAGCTCAGCTGGAATTCCACCTCCACTAGCTATGTTCCTAGTGATGCTTCCTAAGGCCCACTTGACTTTGTACTCCAGGATGTCTGGCTCTAGGTGAGTGATCACACCATTGTGGTTATCAAGGTCATTAAATCATTTTGTATAGTTCTTCAGTGTATTCTAGCCACCTCTTCTCTATCTTCTACTTCTGTAAGGTCCATACCATTTCTGTCTTTTATTGTGCCCATCTTTGCATGAAATATTCCCTTGGTGTCTTTAATTTTCTTGAAGAGATCTCTAGTCTTTCCCATTCTACTATTTTCCTCTATTTATTGGCATTGTTCACTTAGGAAGGCTTTCTTCCTAAGTTCAATACAGTAGATCCCTGGCATCAGGATGTTAACCCACATTGCTTTAGAAATGTTCTGTAACTGTTGAGTGAATAAATTCTACAGGTATCATAGGTGAAGGACATAGAAGCCTGGAGTGCTGCAGTCAGTGGCTTGCAAGGAGTTAGACATGACTTAGTGACTGAGCAACAATTATAGGTATACAAAGTGTAGTTTTTTAAAAGAAGCCTCACCTTTACCATTATCTAACTGGTGACTTTGAGCAGTCACTAAAGTAACTTCAAGTTTCAGTTTTCCAATATATTAAGAAAGAAGAAATGATAATGATATCTACCCAAATATGTGATGTTAAAGTAATACCACAGATATACAAGTGATTGAACAGTTGAAAGGATTTTAGAAATATTATGTATCTGAATGGTAGTATGACCCCACCATGGCTCTTGATGAATGTTTGGTGAATGTACTTATTTATTTATTTACTGGTTCATTTGTTTATTAAGTAAAAGTACCAGGTCTCAGTTGGAACACACAGGAACTTTAGTTGCAGGCATGTGAACTCTTAGTTGTGGCATCTGGGATCTAGTTCCCTGGCCAGGGATAGAACCTGGGACCCTTGTATTAGGAGTGCAGGGTCATAGCCACTGGACCACCAGGGAAGTACCTGAATATGCTTTTTGTGAGTCATCCATTCTATAGAGTGTAGCACTGGGTGCAAAAGATCCAGCTTTCCAAAGGATCCAGTTTACTTTCCTAAACATGAAGGAGTAGCCTTTGGATAAACCTTTTTGTTAATGTTGATAATGAGCAAAACAGTCAAACTCTCATATTTATTTTGCTCAGTCTTTGATTCAGCATAGCTGGGCACTGGTTTGACTCCACTTTCTTGCAGAGAAGAAACCTATGAGTCATAGAAAGGCCTATTCCAGTTTTTCTCAGGTTTATTAAAATTCTGATTCAATAGGTCTGGGTTAGGGCCTGAGATATTGCATTTTTAATAATAATAATAATAAGCTTATAGGTGACACTGGTATTGTTGGTCTGCAGACTCACTTTGAGTGGGATGGCAAGTCTCAGAGGAGATAGACAGGGAAGGTAATTGTCTTTAAGGGGTATCCTAAGAAAGAAAAAAGGAAAATTACTCTTATAATTAATTAGAAACTGATTAAGCTTCCAGCAGGGGAGAGAGGAGCAGTGTTGTTTCATAGCCTAACATGTATAGTTGAGGAATGATTTGTCTATCTAGAAAACTTTATGAAATTTGTATTAAAAAACCAGATAATCATGGACCAAATTTGAAGAATTCTTTGTAAATCTAAGCAGCTGGAAAATGTTTAACAAATATGATGCATATTTTCTTGCCTATTGAGGTCAATTAGTTGGTAAACAGGAGGAATAGTGCCTCTCAGTATCACTGTCATTGTTATAATCATTTTGTTTATCTCAAAAACATCTCTTCAGAGCATGTCATTGATGATTAATTCTGTTACGCATTCTGTCCAAAGTTTACCATATAGTTTGTATGAAATAGGCCACATTGTGACACCAACCTTGTCCGGGAAATCAAATGAAGTTTTTATTTACAAAAAATATCTCCCCTTTTATGGTAGATAGGAGAAAGCCAATATTATCAGAACACACATTAGCTTTTACCATTTTTTTCTTCTGTATTTTTCATGATCATAATCAGTGATGAATCTGATGTGATTACCATCAAAAACAAGATAAAATGTCTGCACTATCAAGGGCTCCCCTTTTGGTAATGAAAATGATCAAAATAGGGTCTCATTAAATTAGGTCAATTGAGATCGGATGAATTTAAATGAATATAACCTTGGAACCACAGCATATTTTATTGATTTCAGATATTTACAATAACTAAATGAAACTCAGAAAAGTTTTTAATGAATAAGTGAGAAGACAATTAATCATTTGATATTATAAACAGATTTTTCTAAAATGTTTTAGGATGTCAGAAAACTGTTTTTCAAAGTTGTAATTTTATTACTTCTTTTCATCATTACAATGTATGTTTTGTTTAAAAATAAATTGACCCAAACTTTAAGAAAGAATCCTAGTTCTATATGTGCCATATGATGGAGCTGGAAAAAATGCAATTTTGCTGACATTACAAGTTTGCTTTTCTGTTTGTCTTAAGTTTTTTCAGGCCTTAGGCCTATGAACATAGGCTTCGGTTATATTTTGACCAAATCAAGAGACCATTTTTAGGTGGCATAAGGATACACATGGTTCATTTTCCTTCTTTTAATATGAGTAAATTTCCATTGCCATCTTTGTTTTCCATTGTCATTTAGAAACAGGCGATGGTATCCTGCCAGATGCTTGCATTCCGAGGTTCTTGTCTATAGGTGGAGCCGCCTATCTGGGGTTTGATGAAAACTCTTTCACTGATGATTCTATTTTCACATTTTTTTTAATAATCTCCCAATTAACTGCTTCAATATGTTTATGAAATTTCTAACCTGATAATACCAACAGGCGTAACATTTGGTGGAGATATTTTGATGGGAGCAGAGCTGGTAGTGGTAATACAGCAATAATTGCCGGCTCATTTACGGACTATTTAGGTCGTGCAGTGAGCCAGATGAGAACAGCTAATGAGCACAGCTTCTTGCTGTAATTAGTCGAACAGTGGTGGCTCACAGATGATTTACAGTTTGCAAAAAAATCTGTGTATTTACTGAAGTGCTTATGTATTCTGTAAAGTTGTGACAAAGTAACAACTTGGGGATGTTGTGCTTTCTGCTCCCACATACCCTTCAGAGAGCTTAAACAATAATGCTCTCAGCACCCACAGCTTTGGCGGCGAGTGGCGCAAGTGCTAGGTGGCTTCAGGTTTTCTCTTTGCCTGTTTCTCACCCCGGATTTCTTTCACATCCCACAGTTTCTTTCACATGCCTCTTTAACAATGTGGCAGGTACAACAAAGCATCTCCACAGCTTTTCCATCATGTCTGCTGTAAGGTGAAATTGTTTGGTAGTCACATTTTTAAGAGCCAAGCAGCTGGAATAGTTGAAAATAGCTGTCGAATATGGTGACCTGTCTTTAAAAGGTGACCTCTCCGTTTCTGGAGAGGACTGAAGCCAGAAAGCTATACCAGCAGATTCAGAAGGCTCGAACTTTGGAAAATATTCTGTTGTTTTTTTTCTTTTTTTTTTTTGAAAGACTGATCTGAAGCTGTCCTTGGTTTTGGAATTATGCCAGAAGCATGGCTTTAGATCCCTTTGATGATTGGCTTTCAAGGAAAGACAGTTCTGCTACTTCTTTGAAATATTTTTTTCTATAGGTGAAAAATATTATTGTTAGATTTTTTGTTTTATATTTTTTCATAATTTTTCTTCTTGCAATCAGTCTGATTTATTTTTTATTCTAATCTTTATACAACTAACTTATTAATATCTCAGGTCAATTTTAAGTGTTGGCACACAACTTGCTAACCACAACCTGACCACAGTGGCAACCAGAAGTGACGGTCTTGTAGAGAAATTCCATTGAAGGCAGAAGGATATTTCCTTTTGGAATCAGTCTGATGGGCATTACAGAAAAAGACAAGAAAGAAGGGACCTTGACCTATTGAAACATTTAGTTAGTCACAGAAAGTAATTAGAAGGAATGAATACCTCTTGTGTTATCTGAATATTTTTTAAAAGTGGAATTTTCAGTTACTTGCAATACAAATCTTGCTAAAGGATACAACTCCAAGTTGTTCATGACTCCTTTTGTTCCTAAGTCTAAAACAGCTCTCTACAAATGATAGCCTGCCCATACTATCTCTTGGTGATGAACAAAGTTGGTAAATTTTGCCCTGGCCTCAATTTGCACTCAGAGAAGGCAATGGCAACCCACTCCAGTACTCCTGCCTGGAAAATCCCATGGATGGAGGAGCCTGTTAGGCTGCAGTCCATGGGGCTGCTAAGAGTCGGACACGACTGAGCGACTTCACTTTCACTTTTCACTTTCATGCATTGGAGAAGGAAATGGCAACCCAGTCCAATATTCTTGCCTGGAGAATCTCAAGGATGGCAGAGCCTGGTGGGCTGCCATCTATGGGGTTGCAGAGAGTTGGACACGATTGAAGCGACACAGCAGCAGCAGCAAATTTGTACTGGAATCAGAAGTGTGTAAGCAGAGGGACTATGAACTTCTTTGATATTGGTAAATACCATGTAAAAGAAAGTACATGGAACTAGAAAGTGCTAAGGGAGTAACATGTTTATTGTCAAGAATGGGCAAAATTAGGAGTAAGGAACTCAGAAAGATGACTGCTAGGTCTCCAGTGGGAGTTTCCTACTATCATATAAACCCACAAAGTCAGTTTTCTTCTTACTGCTCATCTACTCTTACACAGTTAGGCCTCAATGTCCTTTCTTTCTGGTTGTTTACGTTAATTTCTGTTAGTGAATCAACAATGAAAAAAAACCATCCTCGCAGAATGCTCTGCCAGAGAGCAGAGACTATGGTCTTTTCGATAAGTATCAATTGATAACCAATTCAAGGAAAGTTCATTTTGGAAACTTTATAAGACATAAGAATGGTACAAGTATAGTCAAAGAGTCAAAAGATATTAACATTTTCTGTTGATAAACTGTTAAGTGCTCCTTTTAATGAAGTGTGCTTGTTTGCTTTAGTGGCCTAATGGCATCTACTTATTTCCTTATTTACAAGGGCAACCTTCTGTCATCACTGCCTTCCAGGAAAATGAAAGCAATAATACATTGAGAGTAGGGACAGCTGGGTCATTTTTTTAGTAGAAACATGGCAGTGCTCTAAGCCCCAAGCAATGGAAGTAAAATGCTCTGAGCAGAGAAGCACTCACTTTCTTTACCTGTAAAATGCAGACAGTGCTACCCACTGTGAGATACGAGGGAGGATTCAGTGGCTAGCACAGTGCCTAGTATTTGGTAGATAGTCAATAAAAGGTAGCCATTATTCTCGTTAATAACAATAATTATAATACATGTAGCTTACTAGAAAAACTAGCCACTCTCAAAAAGTTGCTAAATTGTATTTTTATAACAATGATGTTCATTTAAGATTTTTTTAGTATTCTTCTTTGATATAAGTTCTTTAACAAACTGTGTATAGGCGTAGGGAGCGCCATTAGAAAGACAGGTTAATTGGTGGCCTATAAGTGGTGTCCTATATGTAAGGAGAAACGTGATTCACACCTGGAAGAGTATCAACAACTCATAACAATAATGGTGAAGATATCTAGGCAAATTTTCTACTACACTAAACTCTGGTAATTTTTTCCTTAACTTTTGTTAGTCTTTTCTGACATTTTACTTAGAAGTATTAAACTTAACACTATTTTTTAAAGGTATGTGGCAGCTAGCTTTCAACTGTTTAACACTTATGTATGCGTGTCCATTAGACTTCTCTTACTTACTGCATATCTCCCTGTTTATTTGCGCTGTTACCCAGAAAATAAAACATCAAGATTCTATTGCTCCAATTAATTGATGAACAGATTTGGAAAGAAAAAATCAGCAGGAGAGAGAATTTTTCCTTTTATTCAAGATGTGTATTAAATACAAACCTGGTTATAAACCTTCAAGGCAGTTACTTACTGAAATTAAACTTAATATGTGGCCATTTTGAGCAAAATTCCCTTGGATGTTCTCAGATATTACGTAAAACAAAATTATTTTTCTCTGCATGGATTTTCTAAGAGTGAGAGGCCACTGTGTAATCAGTCATCTTAAGTTTGACCTCTTCAGGAACTCACGCACACACAGTGCACAGTGAGCATAGTTATGTGGTCTGAGAAACAACTAAATTCATAAGACAAGAGACTGTCACAAGTTCATTAAAGATAAAAAAATTCATGAATGTTCATGTACCTAGGATTTTAAAAATTATCTCAATAGGTACCTTTTAAATGTTTGTCAGTGACCATAAAATAGTTAATTTATATGAGAGCTGATAAAAATTCTAAATGAATTAAAAACACGTACTTGCACTTGTCATCAAGAACATTTTTAAAAAGTGAGGTACCATTTTGTACTCAGAAGACTGGCAAAATCTGTAGAAGATGAATATGAACTTATATGTGTATAGAAATGAAAACTTTCATACTTTCTTTTGCAGCTTCATTAAAACATATTGATATATAATAAGCTGCACATAAAGTATGCAATTTGATGAGTTTTAAGATACCTGACATATCTTTAAAAATATTGTCATATCAGGATATGAACATATTCATCCCAGGAGTTTCTTTGTGCCCCTTTATAACTGATCCATCTCTCCTCCTCACCTGTCTTCCTAGGCAATTAGTTATCTACTTTCTGTCACTATAAATTAGGTAACATTTTATGGAATTTTGTAGAAAGATAATCATAAAGCATGCACTCATTTATTGTCTAATTCTATCATTCAGAATAATTACTTTGATACCTCTGTGTTTTGTGTATCAATAGTTTATTTTTTATTGCTGAGTAGTATTCCATCATATGGCTATAGCACAATTTGTTCACCATTTGATAATGGTGAATATTGTCATAGTCATAGAATATGGTGGAGTAGAAGGATGTGTGCTCTTCTTCTCCTGCAAGAGCTCCAAAATTACAACTTGCTGCTGAAAAACCATTGACAGGAGAATGTTGGATCCCACCAAAAAAAGATACCCCACGTCCAAGGGTTGAGGGCACTGAGTGCAGCAGTGCGTGCATGGGACCTTTTGAAGGAGGTCTCCATTATCTTCATTACCTCCACCATACTTTGGCCTCAGGTCAAACAATAGGGAGAAAACCCAGCCCTGCCCATCAAGAGAAAACTGGATTAAAGATTTGCTGAGCATGGCCCTGCCCATCAGAATAAGAGCCAGTTTCCCCCTCAGTCAGTCTCTCCCATCAGGAAGCTTCCATAAGCCTCTTATTCTTCTTCATCAGAGGGCAGACAGAATGAAAAGCACAATCACAGAAAACTAACCAGTGTGATCACATGGACCACAGCCTTGTCTAACTTAAAGAAACTATGAACCATGCCATGTAGGGCCACCCAAAATGGACGGGTCATGGAGGAGAGTTCTGACAAAACATGGTCCACTGGAGAAGGGAGTGGCAAACTACTTCAGTAGTCTTACCATGAGAACTCCATGAACAGTATGAAAAGGCCCAAAGATAGGACCCTGAAAGATGAATTCTGCAGGTCAGTAGGTGCCCAATATGCTCCTGCAGATCAGTGGAGAAATAACTCCAGTAAGAATGAAAAGACAGAGCCAAAGCAAAAACAACACCCAGTTGCGGATGTGACTGGTGATGGAAGTAAAGTCCCATGCTGTAAAAAAAAAATTGCATAGGAACTTAGAATGTTAGGTCTATGAATCAAGGCAAATTGAAAGTGGTCAAACAGGAGATGGCAAGAGTGAACCACAACGTTTTAGGAATCAGTGAACTAAAATGGACTGGAATGGGTGAATTTAATTCCGATGACCATTATATCTACTACTGTGGGAAAGAATCCCTTAGAAGAAATGGAGTAGCCATCGTAGTCAACAAAAGAGTCTGAAATGCAGTACTTGGATGCAATCTCAGAAATGAAAGAATGATCTCTGTTCATTTCCAAGGCAAACCATTCAATATCAGTAATCCAAGTCTGTGTCCCGACCAGTAATGCTGAAGAAGCTTAAGTTGAATGGTTTTATGAAGACCTACAAAACCTTCTAGAACTAACACCTAAAAAAGATGTCCTTTTCATTATAGGGGACTGGAATGCAAAAGTAGGAAGTCAAGAGATACCTGGAGTAACAGGCATATTTTGCTTTGGAGTACAAAATGAAGCAGGGCAAAGGCTAATAGAGTTTTGCCAAGAGAACGCACATAACACATAGCAAACACCCTCTTCCAACAACACAAGAGAAGACTCTACACATGGACATCACCAGATGGTCAGTACTGAAATCAGATTGGTTATATTCTTTGCAGCCAAAGATAGAGAAGCCCTATACAGTCAGCAATAACAAGACCGGGAGCTGACTGTGGCTCAGATCATAAACTCTTATTGTCAAATTCAGACTTAAACTGAAGAAAGTAAGGAAAATCACTAGAACATTCAGTTATGACCTAAATCAAGTTCATTATAATTATACAGTCGAAGTGACAAATAGATTCAAGGGATTACATCTGATAGACAGAGTGCCTGAAGAACTATGGACGGAGGTTTGTGACATTGTAGGAGGCAGTGATCAAGACCATCCCCAAGAAAAAGAAATGCCAAAAGGCAAAATGGTTGTCTGAAGAGGACTTACAAATAGTTGAGAAAAGAAGAGAAACTAAAGACAAAGGAGAAAAGGAAAGATATATCTATTTGAATGCAGAGTTCCAAAGAATAGCAGGCAGAGATAAGAAAGCCTTCCTCAGTGATCAGTGCAAAGAAATAGAGGAAAACAATAGAATGGGAAAGACTAGAGATCTCTCCAAGAAATTAGAGATACCAAGGGAACATTTCATGCAATGATTGGCACAAGAAAGGACAGAAATGGTTTGGACCTAACAGAAGCAGAAGATATTAAGAAGAGGTGGCAAGAATACACAGAATTATACAAAAAAGATCTTCATGACCCAGATAACCATGGTGGTACAATCACTCACCTAGCCAGACATCCTGGAATGTGAAGTCAAGTGGGCCTTAGGAAGCATCACTAGGAACAAAACTAGTTGAGGTGATGGAATTCCAATTGAGCTATTTCAAATCCTAAAAGATGATGCTGTGAAAGTGCTGCACTCAATCTGCCAGCAAATTTGGAAAACTCAGCAGTGGCCACAGGACTGGAAAAGGTCAGTTCTCATTCCAATCTCAAAGAAAGGCAATGCCAAAAAATGTTCAAACTACCACACAATTGCACTCATCTCACACGCTAGCAAAGTAATTCTCAAAATTCTCTAAGCTGGGCTTCAACAGTACATGAATTGTGAACTTCCAAATGTTCAAGCTGGATTTAGAAATGGCAGAGGAACCAGAGATCAAATTGCCAGCATCTATTGGATCATCCTAAAAGCAAAAGGATCTAGGATCTCCCTGGTGGCTCAGACAGTAAAGCGCCTGCCTGCCGTGTGGAAGACCTGGGTTCAACCCCTGGGTTGGGAAGATCTGCTGAGGAAGGAAATGGCAACCCACTCCAGTAATCTTGCCTGGAAAATTCCATGGACTGAGGAGCCTGGTGGCCTACAGTCCACCATGGGGTCGCAAAGAGTCGGACACGACTGAGCAACTTACTGTTACTCTTAAAAGCAAAAGACTTCCAGAAAAGTATCTACTTCTGCTTTATTGACTGTGTCTGTGAATACCGAAGCCTTTGACTGTGTGGGTCACAACAAACTGTGGAAAATTCTTTAAGAGATGGGAATACCAGACCACCTGACCTGCCTCTTGAGAAATCTGTATGCAGGTCGAGAAGCAACAGTTAGAACTGGACATGGAGCAAGAGACTGGTTCCGTATCGGGAAAGGAGTATATCAAGACTGTATGTGGTCACCCTGCTTGTTTAACTTATATGCAAAGTACATCATCCAAAATGCTGGACTGGATGAACTGCAAACTGGAATCAAGATTACAGGGAGAAATATAAAAAACCTCAGATATGCAGATGACAACACCCTTATGGCATAAAATGAAGAAGAACTAAAGAGCCTTTTGATGAAAATGAAAAAAGAGTGTGAAAAAGTTGGCTTAAAGCTCAACATTAAGAAAACTAAGATCATGGCATCTGGTCCCATCACTTCATGGCAGACAGATGGGGAAACAATGGAAACAGTGACAGACTTTATTCACTTGGGCTCAAAAATCACTGCAGATGATGACTACAGCCATGAAATTAAAAGATACTTGCTCCTTGGAAGATATGCTATGACCAACCTAGACAGCATATTAAGAAGCAGAGACATTACTTTGCCAACAAAAGTCCATCTAGTCAAAGCTATGATTTTTCCAGTGGTCATGTATGGATCTAAGAGTTGGACTATAAAGAAAGCTGAGCGCTGAAGGATTGATGCTTTTGAACTGTGGTGTTGGAGAAAACTCTTGAGAGTCCCTTGGACTGCAAGGAGATCCACCCAGTCCATCCTAAAGGAAATCAGTCCTGAGTATTCATTGGAAGGACTGCTGTTGAAGCTGAAGCTCCAATACTTTGGCTACCTGATGAGAACTGACTCTTTGTAAAAGACTCTGATGCTGGAAAAGATTGAAGGCAGAAGGAGGAGTTGACAGAGAATGTGATGGATGGATGGCATCACAGACTCTATGGATATGAGTTTGAGTAAGCTCTGGGAGTTGGGGATGGTCAGGGAAGCCTGGCGTTCTTCAGTCCTTGGGGTCACGAATAGTCAGGCATAACTGAGCCACTAAACTGAACTGAATTGATGAGAGTCCCCCGCCCCAGCCCACCCCTTTGAGGGTGAGCTGTTATAAAGCTCAGAGTATTAATGTACAAGGTTTTGTATGGACATATGTTTTCAATTTCTTGGGTAAATACACTGGAATGCAATGGCTAGGTCATAAGTCATATTGTAGGTCTATGTTGAACTTTTAAGACACTACCAGGCTGGTTTCCAAAGTTAAATGATTTCAGCAGTCTCTGAGAGTCCCAGTTGTTCCACATCCATGCTAACGCTTAATGTGATCATTTTGGGGTTTTAGTTTTTCTTACTATTTTTAATTTTGACTGTTATAATATGTAGTGCTATTGCACTGTGGCTTTGTTTTATGTAAATTCTGTAGCTGTGGTTTTTTTTTTCTTGTCAGAATTCTTTTGGTAACTATAGGTTACAAAGAACTATAGGTTCTTTGTATTTCCACATAATTTTAGAGTCAGTTTGGTAATTTTTACCAAAATGCTTATAGGGTGTTTTATTTTGTTGTTGTTTAGTCACTAAGTCTTATCTGACTTTGCAACCCCATACACTTTTAGCCCACCAGACTCTGTCCATGGGTTCAAGGCAAGAATATTGGAGTGGTTGACTATTACCTTCTCCAAGAGATCTTCCTGACCCAGGGATCGAACCTATGTCGCCAGAAATGGCAGGAGGATTCTTTACTGCTGAGCCACCAGGGAAGCCTAGGGTTTTTGTTAGGATTGCATTAAACCTGTAGATCAATTTAGTAAGAATTGACACCCTAGAAATACTGAGTCTTCTGGGTCAAGAACATGGACTAGCTCTCCATATATTTAGATCTTCTTTAATTTTTCTCATCAATGTTTTCTACTTTTTGGTGTATAGGTCTTATACGTATTTAGCAAAATGTATCTCTTTTACATTTTTTGGTGGCATTATAGAAAGTTTTTTATATTGGTTTAATTTTAATTTTCAATTGTTTGTTGCTGGTATATATTGATAGGAATACAATTAATTTTTGTTATTGATCTTGCATCCTGAAATCCTGGTAAACTCACTTATTCGTTGCCTCTTTTGATGATTTCCTAGGATTTTCTACACAGACAGTCATGTTGCCTGCAAATAAATATCTACATGATTGATTGATTAATTTTCATACCTCATTACACTGTTTAGGATCTCCAGGATGATGCTGAGTAAAAGTCATTGGAGCAGACATTGTGTCTCATTCCTGATCTTAGGAAGAAAGCAGGCAGTTTTTCACTATAAAATATGATGTTAGATGTAGCTTGTAACATACAAATCCTTTATCAGGCAGAGGAAATTTCCTTCTATTTCCTTGTTGTTAAAAGTTTTTATCATGAGCAGATGTTGGATTTTGTCAAATACCTTTTTCTGATTCTCTTGATATGATCATTTGGTGATCTTTTAATTTGATTAATTGCATTGGTTGATTTTGAATGTTAAACCAACTTGAATTTAAATCAAATTCAAGTTAAACCAGCTTGAATTTCTGAAAGAAATCACAGTCATGATATATTATTCATGTTTATCTTTTTCTATTTCATTTGCTAACAATTTAAGGCCTTTTACATCTATGATCACGAGGGATATTGGTCTATAATTTTCTCCTCTTAGGATGTCTTCATCTGGTTTTGGAATCAAGGTGATGCTATCTTCATAGACTAAGTTGAGAAGTCCTGTTGTTCAGTCACTGTGTCTGACTCTTTGCAACCCCATGGACTGCAGCATGCCAGGCTTCCCTGTCCTTCACCGTCTTGGGGTTTGCTCAAACTCATGTCCATTGAGTCGACGATGCCATCCAACCATTTCATCCTCTGTTGTCCCCTTCTCCTCCTGTCTTCAATCTTTCCCAGGATCAGAGTCTTTTTCAATGAGTTGGTTCTTCATATAAGGTGGCTAAAGTATTGGAGCTTCAGCTTCAGCATCAGTCCTTCCAGTGAATATCCAAGGTTGATTTCCTTTAGGATGGACTGGTTGGATCTCTTTGCAGTCCAAGGGACTCTCAAGAGTCTTCTCCAACACCACAGTTCAAAAGCATCAATTCTTCAGTGCTCAGCCTTTTTTATTGTCCAACTCTCACATCTGTACATGACTACTGGAAAAACCATAGTGTTGACTATATGGACCTTTGTTGGCAAAATAATGCCTCTGCTTATTAATACTCTATCTAGGTTTGTCATTGGTTTTCTTCCAGGGAGCAAGCATCTTTTAATTTCATGACTTCAGTCATGGCAAGTGTTCTTTCTTTTACTTTTTCTGTAAAAGATCGTGTAGAATTGATATTGTTACTTTCTTAAATGTTTACTACTATTCATTAGTGAAACTATCCAGGTCTGAACTTATCTTTGTGAGAAGGCTTTAAACTGCAAATGAAGTAATAACTAGAGAAGGCTTCAGTTTATTTCTTGATTGGTCTTTGATAGTTTGTATCTTTCAAGAAATTGTCCTTTTCATCTAAATTGTTGTACTTCTTAAAATTTTAATCTCATAGGATGTATAGTAATTATACTTTCTTGATATTGGTATATTGATACTGGTAATATGTCATTCTTGATATTGGTAATATGGATCTTTTTTTCTTGAAAAGTGTGATTAGAAGATTATCAGTTTTATTAATTTTTCAAAGAAATAACATTAATGTCTTTATTGATTTTTTATTTTCTAGCTTATTTTTTCCCAATCTTTATTATTCCCGATCTTTATTATTTTCTTTCCTCTGTTTATTTGGGGTTTCATTTGCTCTTTCTTTTCCTCATTTTTTTAGTGTAGATACTCAAGACATTTATTTAAGAATCCCTTCTTTTTTTACTTAATTCAGGTGTTTAGTGCTACAGATGTTCTTCTAGCATCAGTTCAGTTCAGTTCAGTCACTCAGTCATGTCTGACTCTTTGCGACCCCATGAATCTCAGCATGCCAGGCCTCCCTGTCCATCACCAATTCCTGGAGTTCACTCAGACTCATGTCCATCGAGTCAGTGATGCCATCCAGCCATCTCATCCTCTGTCGTCCCCTTCTCCTCCTGCCTCCAATCCCTCCCAGCATCAGGGTCTTTTCCAATGAGTCAACTCTTCACAGGAGGTGGCCAAAGTACTGGAGTTTCAGCTTCAGCATCATTCCCTCCAAAGAAATCCCAGGGCTGATCTCCTTCAGAATGGACTGGTTGGATCTCCTTGCAGTCCAAGGGACTCTCAAGAGTCTTCTCCAACACCACAGTTCAAAACCATCAATTCTTCGGCACTCAGCTTTCTTCACAGTCCAACTCTCACATCCATACATGACCACAGGAAAAACCATAGCCTTGACGAGATGAATGTTTGTTGGCAAAGTAATGTCTCTGCTTTTGAATATGCTATCTAGGTTGGTCATAACTTTCCTTCCAAGGAGTAAGCGTCTTTTAATTTCATGGCTGCAGTCACCATCTGCAGTCATTTTGGAGCCCCCCAAAATAAAGTCTGACAGTGTTTCCACTGTTTCCCCATCTATTTGCCATGAAGTGATGGGACCAGATGCCATGATCTTCATTTTCTGAATGTTGAGCTTTAAGCCAACTTTTTCACTCTCCTCTCTCACTTTCATCAAGAGGCTTTTGAGTTCCTCTTCACTTTCTGCCATAAGGGTGGTGTCATCTGCATATCTGATATTTCTCCCGTAGTATTAGTTAAATCCCACAAATTTTGGTATGTTATATTTTCATTTTCATCCAGTCTAAAACTGTAAATTTCCTTTATTATACATTTTGACACATAGTTTACTTAGGAGTTTGCTGTTTAACTTACAGGTATTTGGGAATTTTCTAGAGAGTTTTCATTAAACATGTCTTTCATTTAGTGTGATCAAGAAATATATTTTATATATTTGAATCCTTTTAAATTTACTAAAATTTTAATGGCCCCAAATATAGTCCTGTCTTTGTAAATCTTCCATAAAAAGAATTGTTTTCTGTTATTCCAAGTAATATTCTATAAATGTCAGATATCTTAGGTCAAGATAACTGATAGTGTCATGATTCTTCTAAACCTTAAAAACTTTCTACTTGTTTTACAGTTATTTTTCTACTTGTTCTATCAATTATTGAGAGACAGGTATTGGAATCCTTGATTATGTGGATTAGTCTTTTTTTTATATACCCTTTAAATTTTGTCTTTTTTTTTGCTTCATACATTGTGAAGCCCTATTATTAGGTGCATAATGGCTGGATGGCATCACTGACTCAATGGATGTGAGTCTGAGTGAACTCCGGGAGTTGGTGATGGACAGGGAGGCCTGGCGTGCTGCAATTCATGGGGTTGCAAAGAGTCGGACACGACTGAGTGACTGAACTGAACTGAAACCTTTAGGGCTTTTATATTTTCCTTCTGAACTGACCCTTTTATCATTATGAAATGACCCTCTTTATCTACATAATATGCTATGCTCTGAAATCTATTTTGTCTTATATTAAATATGTCCCTCTGGGGTTTTTGCCTGATGTTAGTATGGTATGTATAATATGGTATACATACTATGTATACCTACTGTAGTATACTATGTATAGTATGGTATACATACTGTATGTAAGGTATACTATAGGTATGGTATATACATATAGTATACATATGGTATGATGCTTTTGAATTGTGTGCTAGAGAAGACTCTTGAGAGTCCCTTGGACAGCAAGTCCCTTGGACTCTCAAGAGAGTCCCTAGAGATCAAAACAGTCAATCTTAAAGAAAGTCAACTCTAAGTATCCATTGGAAAGACTGATGCTGAAGCTGAAGCTCCAATACTTTGGCCATCTCATGTGAAAACCCAACTCATTGGAAAAGACCCTGATGCTGGAAAGAGACCCTGATGAAGCCAAGAGGAGAGGAGGGTGGCAGAGGATGAGACAGTTGGGTGGCATCACTGACTCAATGGACATGAGTTTGAGCAAGCTCCAGGAGATGGTGAAAGACAGGGAAGCCTGGCGTGCTGCAGTCCATGGGGTCACAAAGAGTCAGCAACTGAACAACAACAAATTATAGTATTTAATTTTTCATCCTTTTAATTTTAACCCTTTATGTCTTTATATTAGTGTGATTCTTGTTAGTAGCATATGGTTGGATTTTTTAAATCTAGTTTGATAAGTTTGGTCTTTTAATTGCAACATTTGAACCATTTACATTTAATATTACTATTGATGTTTTTAGGTTTATGTCTCATCTTGCTATTTGTTTTTTGTCCTATCTATTCTTTGTTACCTTTTTCTGTCTTATTTTTTATATTAATTAATTACTTTTTGCAATTCCATTTAATCTTTATTGGCCTATTTGTTTTGTTCTTTTAGTCATTTATTTAGTTTTTTCTAATATATATGTATCTTGAATTTGTCACCTATTAAGATAACATCCTGTAGTTATCAGATTGACAAAAATCGAAAAAGAGGACTATGAACTGATGTAAATATGAAGAAATAAGTATGCTCTTGCATTTTTGGTAGGAGCATGAATTGATATCATGTGTCTGGGGTGCAACTTGGCGGTACTATCAAAAACTGTAAGATAATCCATTTGACATAATAGTTCTACTTCTAAGGTGTTAACTGAAGGGAAAAAAATGGGTGGATAAACAAAGGTTATGATACTTTTACCACAGCATTGTTTATAATAGCAAGACAATGGAAATGCCTTGAATATCAGGCAACATAGGAGAGATTAGATAAATTATACTATAGCAATTTTTTGTAATATCATACTGTCATTAAAATGATGTTTTAGATTTGTAATTTTGCCATAGAATGATGCTTTCTTGCATGTGCTCCCTTCCTCCCCCTCTCTCTCCATATGTATGTATGTATATATGTATATACAGGTATATATATATAGAATTATAGAATAACATATAGTCTCATTTTTTGTTTGAAAAAAACACATACATGTGTGTATTTTTTCTAATGGGAAGAATGTGAAATAATAACAGTGCCTATTCCTAGGTGATGGAATTTTATTAAATTTACTTTTTCTTTTTTAATGTAATAATCATGAATTAATTTGTTCAAATTAAAGATAAAAGTTAATAGTGACAGCAGCAACTACTTTGAGCTTAATTTTCCTATTATTTAGCCATTTTATCAGAATAATTGAGGTGATACTATCGAGTACCTGCCTTGCAAAAATGTTGGAAAAATGTTTTGAAATGTGAGAGACTGCATCTAGTTCCATATTGATTTAATATATTTTGCATTATGTTATATAATTAAGTCTTTTCATAGCATTGATAAACATTCAAAATGACAAAGAGGCAGTTTGCAGCAAAGCAAGGACAGTGTAGCATCACATTATTAACCGACTATCCCAGCCCACTTGTCTAGACTAATATAAAATGAACTTTTCTTTTTACAAAAATAATGGGAGAAATTCAAGCCTTTGGTTTCATTTAGTTCAAGTACATAACCCAGTTCTCTGCAGTTGCTTCTTCTTGAAAGGGTATAATTTTCTGAGATGTTCTCTGATTTTGCTCATGTTAGATATATCTTCAAGAAGCCTATTTCAATAAGTTCCACAGTTCTGCTTTGAGCCTTGGATAAAAGTATTATCGCTTAAAGGTGGTAAAATTTAGAAAACAAAATAAACTGAATTATGTTGGAACTTATGTTGTAACTTAGTTTCATACTCTGTCAGTATTTGGGGCATGCAGCTTCTTTCTCAAGGGGATTTATTTTCTGATTTACTTTCTCATGTTTATTCTCATGAGAAACACCTGCAACATTTCATGAAAGTTGTTGCCCTCATATATTTTTTATCTTTTTTCTCCTCTAAGGATTCATTTATTAGGTATAAATTAGAAGAGCCAACCTGAGACTTCAGTTTAGATACCAATAATCTGTGGCTTCCCATCAGTGATTTCACTGTAGGTTTGTATTATTGTTAGAATACCTGAATTTTTCTGAGGAAATAAGAATTTTTTTCTCTCTTTTTCTCTTATTTTTAGTCAAGGAAATGTATCTTCAAGTATAAATTTTAACCTAAATAGGAAGAAATAAACGTAATATGCTACAGTTTGTTAAGTGCTTTAGGCAGTTATTGCATGGAGTAAATGGTATTTAGCATCAAGTGTAGGTAAGAAAATATGACAGAGATTTACAAGATAGTTTGCAATTAGAGGAATTTGGCTCTAGAGAAATTAATTTAATAGACCATAAAACATGATGAACTAGTGTTTGAGTGTCTGTGAAACTAGTGTTGAAATAACTTTCCCAGTGCATGTAGTGCTTATACTGATTAAATTTGAAAACAAGGAAAGGATGAAACTCAAGCTGGTGCTTGGGATCAACATACAACATAATCCCATTTAAAAAATTTGAAAATCTGAGGAAGAAGATATACCTAACCTAGTTCATTTTGTCACTTAACAAATATTTATTGGATGACTCCTATTTGCAAACCCTCTGCCAAAGACAGCGGACTCAGTAAATAAGACAGACATGGCTCCTGTGCTTAGAGAACTTAATTCCTGGACTGTCAATAGCTTCCAATTTCAGAATATTTTGGATACTTTTTAACTTTTCTATTCCTCTATATTTTCTTTTTAAAATTAATTTATTTTAATTGGTGGAGAATTACTTTACAATATTGTAGTGGTTTTGCCATACACTGACATGACTCAGCCATGGGTGTACATGTGTTCCCCATCCTGATCCTCCCTCCCACCTCCCTCCCAATCCCATCCTTCAGGGTCATCCCAGTGTACCAGCCCTGAGCACCCTATCTCATGCATCGAACCTGGACTGGCAATCTACTTCACATATGATAATATACATGTTTCAATGCTATTCTCTTAAATCATCCCACCCTCGCCTTCTCCCACAGAGTCCAAAAGTCTGTTCTATACATCTGTGTCTCTTTTGCTGTCTCGCATATAGGGTCATCATTACCATCTTCCTAAATTCCATATATATGCATTAGCATACCATATTGGTGTTTTTCTTTCTGACTTACTTCACTCTGTATAATAGGCTCCAGTTTCATCCACCTCATTAGAACTGATTCAAATGCATTCTTTTTATTGGCTGAGTAATACTCCATTGTGTATATGTACCACAGCTTTCTTATCCATTCATCTGCTGATGGACATCTAGGTTGCTTCCATATCCTGGCTATTGTAAACAGTGCTGCAATGAACATTGGGGTACACGTTTCTCTTTCAATTGTGTTTTCCTCTGTGTGTATGCCCAGCAGTGGGATTGCTGGGTCATATGGCAGTTCTATTTCCAGTTTTTTGAGGAATCTCCACACTGTTCTCCATAGTGTCTGTACTAGTTTGCATTCCCACCAACAGTGTAAGAGGTTCCCTTTTCTCCACACCCTCTATAGCATTTATTGTTTGTAGACTTTTTGATAGCAGCCATTCTTATCCTCTGTATTTTCAAAAATCCCCATTCCTGAAAATATAATTTCAAAGAAAAAATAAGTACTATATTCTAAAAAGTAGCCTTAGGATAAATAAAATCTATAAATCAATAAAGTCATTATTTACTGAAGTCTATACTCTTGCTTCTAGTCAACTTGCTGTGGCCTGTCATCCTGAGTTTGATTTTCTCATTTAATAGTTTCAACTTGGTTTCACTTTTTTGCTTTCCCTACAGTTAATTCACAGTGGTACACTTCCTGCCTTAAGACTGTGTTTGTTCTATTTTGCAGGCTTCACAGCCCTCTGGATCAGTGGCATTTTCTTGCTTCAATTCCTTCATCTCTGTCAGTTCATTTTGGCCTCATTCTTTAAACTGGTTGTTATAAGACCCCAGAAAATCCAGCCCAACAACTTTATCAATTACATACTTCATTTTGAAGATTAGAAAGGGAGAATCGCAACTGTTCCATTCTCTATCTAGTACAACATCTGAATGTAGAGAAGGACAAGTGAAAGTGAGTGTTAGTCACTCAGTCGTGTCCGACTTTTTGTGACCCCATGGACTGTAGCCCACCAGGCTCCTCCATCTATGGAATTCTCCAGGCAAGAATACTGGAGTGGATGCCATTAGCTTCTCCAGGGGATCTTCCCAACCCAGGGATTGAACCCGGACCTCGTGCATTGTGGGTAGATTCTTTGCCATCTGAGCCTCTAGGAAAGGACAGAGAGCTGGTATATTCTATATGGACTCTCATTCTCTCAGTCAGTAAATATTTGCAAGGTAACCTTTCCTGTGTGATTATTCTGTGCTAGGCATCATGGTAAGTACTTATGTAAATTAATGCAACCAGCATTTTATCTTCATTCTTCAGGCCAGAAGTACGGAATCAAGGTGTTGGCAGGGTTGGTTTCTTCTTTGGGGTTCAGAGGGAGAATGTATTCCATGCTTCTTTCTGAGCTTCTGATGGTTGCAACAATCCTAATGTTCTTTGGCTTGCACAATTTCCTAGTTCCAGTCTCTGCCTCTGTCACCACTTGGCCTTCTTCCCTCTGTGTTTGTGTCTCCACATGATGTTCTCCTTTTCTTATGAGGATTTCAGTCATTTTTGAGATTTATTTACTTATTTATTTTTCAACGTGCGTGGGCTTTCTCTAGTGGCAGAGAGTAAAGGCTACCCTCTAGTTGAGATGCACGGGCTTCTCATTGTGGTGGCTTCTGTTGTTGCAGAGCATGAGCTCTAGATGCGTGGGCTTCAATAGTTGTGGTGCGTGGGCTTAACACTTGTAGCTCATGGGCTCTAGAGCACTGAATCAGTAGTTGTGGTGCATGGACTTAGTTACTTTTAGGGATGTGGGATCTCCCCATACCAGGAATCAAAGCCATGTCCCCTGCATTGACTGGCAGGTTCTGAACTACTAGACCTCTAGGGAAGTCCTGGGTACCAGTCATTTTGGATTAAGGGTCCACCCTACTTCACTGTGACCTACCTCATCTGAAATAATTATATCTGTAACATCCCTATCCCCAAATAAGGTCACATTCTGAGGCTTGTGGAAGGAAATAAATCTTTAGGGGATAGTATTCAACACAGTATATAAATATTATTCTCTTTTGCACAGAAGAGCCAACAGAAAATCAGAACAGTTAACTAGTTTACTTAGGGTTACATGTGTTGTGGAGCATTAAGATTCAAACTCAGATCTGTCTGTTGACAAAGCCTGTCTTATTTGACATTTAGAGGAACATTTTCATATCAGTAGATTTATAGTCCAGTTGCGGAGCAGAGTCACAAAAATTTTAACAATAGCAAAAAAGGAAATACTTCAAGGAGACTATATAGAATAAGCTACTAAGTATCCCACTAATTATCTTTACAAAAAAAAATAGCACAGAGTTAGAACATAGTTTTGTTTTTTCTTTTTTTCCCCTGTCCTTTAAAAATGTGAAGCAGGGAGAACTACAGGAACAAAAGCACAAACATGACTATTTAATCTGTAGGTGTCTTTTCCTTTTGCTTCTTTCAGTGCAAGTTAAAATCAAAGCCCTCTACTACATTCTCTGCCTTTTACAGTTTATCATATCTCTCTATATGTATAATTTGCATCTTAAATTCACCTGTGCCAAGGCCAAGACTTTTGCCCCAGTATCTCCTCTTTCCTTTAAATAAATTAGGTAATATCCTGATTAACTGCTCTCTGTGAACTCACTCTCATGTTTTGGGGCTCATGGGAGCAGATGGGCATGCTGGAGGCCTGAGACTGATACTGTGCAGTACTGTGCTTAGTTGCTCAGTTATGTCTGACTCTTTGTGATCCCATGGACTGTAGCTCCTATGTCCCTGGGGATTCTCCAGGCAAGAATACTGGAGTGGGTTGCCATACCCTCTTCCAGGGGATCTTCCCAACCCAGGGATCAAACCCAAATCTCCTGCATTCCAGGAGGATTCTTTACCATCTGACCCACCAGGAAAGCCCAAGAATAATGGAGTGGGTAACCTATCCCTTCTCCAAGGGAACTTCCCCACCCAGAAATTGAACCGGGGTCTCCTGGATTGCAGGCAGATTCTGTACCAGCTGAGCTACCTGGGAAGCCCCAGGCTAATACTAGGAGCCACCTTTAAAGAGTCAAAAGATAACAGGGGTAGACATTACCTATGTGACTGGGTTTAGGCTTAAAGAAGAACAAATATTATCTGTGTCAAAGCTGGGCCTAAATTGGACCAGATCAGACTGAGACTGGCAGGGTTGGAGGCTTCACGATCATTTACAGTACTGAGGTACAAAGACAGTGGGACTAGCTAGAGTTACCTTGCTGATGATTCTCTGAACTACACTTCTTGGTACAATTAAATTTCCTTGAACATCTTGTTTATACCAGGAACAAAACTCAGGGCAGGAATAAGCCAAGTTGTTCCTGGTATGGAGGGCATACACAGAAAGGCACAGAGATTAAGTGGCTCACTTCACCTTGTGATCGTCACTCAGTCGTGTCCGACTCTTTGCGACCCCACAGACTGTAGCCTGCCAGGCTCCTCTGTCCATGGAATTCTCCAGGCAAGAATACTGGAGTGGATTGCCATTCCCTTCTCCAGAAGAACTTTCCAACCCAGGGACTGAACCCTGATCTCCTGCCTCACAGGCAGATTCTTTACCATTTGAGCTATAAGGAAGCTACCTTAAGTCAAGACTATTGGACTCTAAAACCCATTCTCTTAATTTACTGCCGTACATATTCTCCCAGGGAAAGTAGTATTTAACTGTAAATAATATTTATATCTATATAGTTATTTGTGAGAGAAAAATAACACTTAACTTTGTACCTAAAATGTGTGAGGCATTCTTTTATGTGTTTAACATATGGTATCTTACTTAATGGAGAAGGAAATAGCAACCCACTCCGATATTCTTACCTTGGAAATCCCATGGACAGAGGAGTCTGGCAGGCTACAGGCCATGGAGTCACAAGAGAGTCAGACACGACTTAGCAACCAAACAACATCTTATTTAATTCTTATCACTTTTTTTTCCTCCTGCACTGTAGATAGGAAGAATGAGACTTGGAGAAACTATCAGATTTTCCAAAGGCACTTGGCTGAGAAACTCCTTGAGGAGAGTAATCCTGCCTGGGGGTCGCCTTGATTGTTTGCTTTGTGTTTTTATTTTTCAGCATGGCAAACCCCAACTTAGCATGCATCAGGGCTCATGTTGGCATTTGTGATAGTAAGTATTCATCCTAATATTAGCTCATCTCTTTTTCCTTGTTGTTTGGAAAATATGGTAGCATTAGTTATCAGCCATTCAGTAGCCATATGTCCCCCACATTTTCCATCCTCCCTTTCTGTGAATCTGTTGTCATATGACTGCTGCTGCTGCTGCTAAGTCGCTTCAGTCGTGTCCAACTCTGTGCAACCCCATAGATGGCAGCCCACCAGGCTCCCCAATCCCTGGGATTCTCCAGGCAAGAATACTGGAGTGGATTGCCATTTCCTTCTCCAATGCATGAAAGTGAAAAGTGAAAGTGAGGTTGCTCAGTCGTGTCCGACTCTTCGCGACCTCATGGACTGCAGCCCACCAGGCTCCTCCGTCCACGGGATTTTCCAGGCGAGAGTACTGGAGTGGGTGCCATTGCCTTCTCCATCATATGACTACTTGTAGCCAATAGCTACATTGCTGGTCATTTTAAAGCTATTGTGCCTCTTCCGCTTCTCTCTTTCCTGCCTGTGGTAACCTTGGAAGACCAATGTTTCAGGTGGCATAGCTGCAAGAAGGAGGCCGTTCAGGTTAGAGTTAACATTTGGACAACAGCAATATGGGAGAGCAATATAACCACATGGGAAGTGTAAATGTAAACTTTTACTGTATTATCTCTTTGAGATTTGGGGGGGTTGTTGGTTGGTGCATCATAGCCTATCATATCACTATTAACACAGGCAATGGTGGTGGCTTAGTGATTTAGCTGCTAAGTCGTGTCCAACTCTTGTGATCCCATGGACTGTAGCCTGCCAGGCTCCTCTGTCCATGGGATTCTCCAGGCAAGAATACTGGAGAGAATTACCATTTCCTTCTCCAGGGGATCTTCCCTACCCAGGAATCGAACCTGGGTCTCCTGGATTGCAGGCAGATGATTTTCCAGCTGAGCTATGAGGAAAGCCACATAGGGAAGGAGAGAAGACAAACAACATATTTTTGTTAATTTTCTTCAATACCATCTTCCTCTTAAGGAACTTTCCTTATCCTTGAGATAACACTATGTAGAAAAGAATGGTATTCTTTTGGGTAGGGAGGACTTTGTCCACAAGTTTGATCAAGAACATCTTAATTATATTTAACGCACAATGAGAATTTCAGTAGTGTTAAGTTTAATGACATTGTCAGAAGGAAAGAATTCTACTATTGAATACATCTTACAAACTGCTCTAAGCTCTGTGATATTTAAGTATGTTTAATGGAAGTTAATAAGAAGCATACTATGCAGGATGAAAGCTTTTTCTTTACATCATAACAGCTACTCAACCTGGGCTAAAGCAGACCACTCCAATTATGGGCTTATAATCTTGGATTTTTAGCATTTAAAAAATGTTAATTTGAACCCAATTATTGGATGGACAACCTAAAAGGTGCCATTTTTATTGACTCAGAGTTTACAGAGAAAATTAAATAATGCAGTGCAAAACTACAAGGAGGATTTCCTTTCACTTGTTGCCAGAAGAGTAGTAATAGAGCCAGCCGTTCTGAGGCAGAAAGTAAGATATTCATTGAGGCTGCCTTCAGTTGCCTGGGCACACAGACCATCTGGCAGTGAGAGGAGTTGGGGGCTCAACGTGCCCTTTGTTAATAAAGTGATTGCCACTGGGAGGAATAATTCTTCCTTTAATTGTATACCTATTTGAGAAGAGAGTGCAAATAAAGGGTCTCCCATCTCAGATGAAAATGATGAATGACCTTGAAGACTCAGCACTAGTCATCCTTGGAAAACTGGATTCTCATCAACTCTGCTCATTATGAGTTCAGTCTGAGTGTACACAAAGCACCTATTGACTTCAGTGGGAGTTCCAAAGCACAATCAGTCCTGAGAGAGGTGATGTTTTTAAACTGTGCTTCCTATCTCACTGAAGGGCTAGAAAATGAAGGGAGAAAACACAGATACCTCAGTTAGGAGCCTCAGAATAAGATAAAGCATGCAGTATGGGTTTCACATCAGTATCAGCAATTAATTGCAACTGCTACTTGCAAATGGGAGCTCGAGATGCCTGGTGTCACTCAGTCACTGATACAATGAATGAGAGAGAGACATGTAAAAGGATCTTCCCAGAAACAAATATCTAGTTTACAGTTCATCTAAGGATAAGATAAGTGAAAGAGAAATGCTAGAGTTCATGGAGCTTAGATTTTATCAATTGGTATTAGTAGTTATGATTTGATGAGTTTACTTTTTAAACTAGCAAATACTGAATGAAGTTTCATTGTGCTCAGTTACAATAGTTATGTAGCAGTTGATCAATTCATTTGATTATTTTTGTGGACAAGGATGATGATGATGACAGAAATGCAGAAGAAATATGACATAGGCTCCTCTCTCACAGGTTTCATGGAATATGTATATTGTAACCTGATGACTTTAATCATATTTTATTGAAGTTATTTCCTTTTAGTCATGATTATAGTTTCAGTGTGATATATGCTATCAAGGAGAATTGTTATGTGTATGAAAAAAAAAATCACGTTTCAAAATTGTGCTGATCCATCCAACTAAGGAGGCGAATAAGACAACTGGAGTGAAATGAAGGGATTTCTTCCTGAGTCATTTTTATTCATTATTAGCTGAATCATTGGAAACCTTGAGTGTTTGGAATAGAGAGTTTGCCACTAAGCAGTGTCTAATATGACAAGAATGCACCTTAGGTGCTTTACTTTGATCTCATTAAAGCTTATTTAAAAATTAGCCTGAGCAAAGTCTAAGCGCCTAAAGTGATGTGACCATTAATAAGTATATGTAGCCACTTAGCACAGTTTTTTATTTTCAACAAAGAAATTTTTTAAGAGAATGTTTCAAAATAATATTCACTTAATGCTTGGAAGATATTTCATATTGTATCATATTTAATTTTAAAAAACACCAAAATAGTCAAAGTGACTCATTTTTAAAGAGTATATTGTTCATTTTAGGAGAATATGTGTGTGTGTGTGTGTGTGTGTGTGTGTGTATATATGTAATGAACAAGATGAAAATAAAAATTACCTTTAGTCTCACCACACAGGCTGATATCCATTCTGGACTCGTTTGCACAGTGAAGAGATTTTAATGACATTTTTATTTCATCACTAAGTATATGTGACTCTTTGATACCCCCATGGACTGTAGCCCGCCAGGCTTCTCTGTCCATAGGATTTCCCAGAGAAGAATACTGGATCTTTCTGACCCAGGGATCAAACCATGTTTCCTACATTGGCAGGATTGGAGGGCAGATTCTTTACCACTGAGCCACCAGGGAAGCCCCTTTTAATGACATAAATTTCAGTAATTTTATCACCATGCTAAGAACATTGTAAATGATGAACAAATATATTGTAATAGTTGCTCTCTGTGTCTCAGTTGAGTCCTGTACAAAGACCTGTTCTCTAGCAAGTTTCTCTTTTATTCTGCTTTCTATCTCAAATCCTCTTCCTTCACCTACTCCCAGTGACAGAATCTTTCGATGAGTTGCATGCACCTTTCAGCACACTGCAGGTTTCTCAGAACAGTTAAACAACAGCTCTAATTACTATGTATAATTGAAGAGTAATTTTCTACAGTACAGGTGCAGTTACCTGAAATCCATTCTCCTACAAAATACTTAAACAACTCTTTTCCCCATGTTAATTTTGCAAGGAAACTGTCTTTTAATAATGTCCTTTTGTCGATTCAGAAGATGAGTTGGGCTTTACTTTCTTCGCAGTAAGAGATATTATCATATCAGTTTACTCCTGTCAGCACAGTTTGCTCAGAGAAAGGTGATTCCATTGAGGAGGGCATGGACTTAGTCCAGTTTTTAGATTTGGCATTTAATGCAATAGTAATTATTTACTTTTATTCCTTCTGACTGGGACCATTCTTCTCTTTACTAAGAACCTAAGTACTTCAGTTTGATATCTATCATAAAGAAATGAACTCTGCAAAAGCAGGACCCTATCAGTTTTATACTCTTTGCAGCATTTAAGTCAGATGTAGGGAGGAGGGTAGGAAATGGAAGGAATGAAGAAAAAAGTCCACAAAGGAATGTTTTCTTTTCAGAAAGGTATTCTAGAAGTCTAATGTAAACAAAATAGTGATCTTTTTGGCATACTAAATACATAGACAACTTCCATGAGTTTCCTTAACCTTGAAAAAGTCAATGTACATTTCTGTATACACATTTAAAAACATGCTTTGTTAGAGAATTTATTCTGTTTTCAGCTTAATAATTAGATTTTGGGTAATATTTAATCTGTTAATGGAACTTTAATGGATAGAAGGAAGACTAAAATAGAAGTTTTGCCTTACACCTTAAAAATGTCCAAAAATAGCTGCTTTTTGAACCAATGACACCCCCCACTCATTGCCCCAAGCTCTAAGTAAGTGATGCTTTTGTTTAAAGTGCCACTTAGCTTCATGGTTAGAACTGAGAAAATTAAATTCTATTCCTGAATTCCATGATATTCTAGCTTCTTTTGCCTCATGTCATCTTTAACTTAATAATAATCCTAAAGTTGTAGTTGTTGTTCTTTAAGGAGATTTATCTGCTTTTTAGGACAGTCCACATGTCTTGTGATTCTTGAAAACAAAATGGCAATGGCATTTTATGCTGCAACATGCTATATAACACTTCCCCAGCAGCAGAAATTCAATGCATCATAAGTGAGGGTTCCTAGATTCACACACACACACATATACGCACGTGAGCACGCGCGTGTACACACACACACAGAGTTATTAACAGTCTTATAGGACTTTGCAGGGCAGATTCTATGCCTGAGTTTGCTGATTAATTTGTATAATTCTTTTGCAAGTGTTACCCAGTAGGCTTCTTGGGTATACATTAATACAGTAGACTTAAAGTCACATATGCACAACAAAACAAATCATAAATAATGAGATACTAAAAACCAACTGTCACTGAGGTAGCAATTATTGGTGTCTCTTTTTCGCTTCAGTGACTTTTTCCTTTTACCCTGAGACATGCAAACAGAACAAACAATTAGCGAAATAATTGATGATCAGTACCTTCAAAGCTTGTGGTGACCTGGTTTATGCTTTATAAGCTTAATAATGAGAACACCTCTTATTACTGATTAGTGTGCTGCCTGATGCTCTCTGATGGTGCTCAGGAGGTACATCTGTATCAGACAAAAGGTTTTTATCTGCCCTTTACAGTTAGTTGGTCCCTAATGAACTGAGCTTTTGTCCCTTGCTGTTTTTAGATTCCAATTAAACTTGTTTATAGAATAGACAAATAATTAAAGATGTACTGTTTTCCATGACTTAATATTGTCTTCCAATAGGGTTGTGTTGAAGTTGGTGGCAATTAACATATATAGTAATGTTTTTAATCATTTATGTATTAAAACACATGCAAAATGTGCTCATGTTTTCTTAGTCTTCTTTGTGCTTGTCAACCCATTCTCTTAACTTGCATTGGGTATGCTAATTACCCTCTGTCAAGCTAGGGTAATTCATCTTTTCTAAGAAAAAAAATCCAGTTTTCATTTTTATGCTTGAGAAAGTCAAAGAATGGCAATTTATTCTGGAGCTTTCAGAACCAGAAAATAATGCTTCAAGGTTATGACAAACTGATTTTATGTTGTACACAGCAAGAAGTATTAAACAGATAAATAGCATGTCATGTTAGAAATTTTATGTTAGAGTATAATTTCTTACCTCTTTTGTTGAATGTTCTATCAGCTTGCATCCTATATTAGGTCCTTATGCAAAACACATGTATAAAATATTTCTTGACCGTAAAAACATGGAGAATGAAATAGGAAAGCCTTTTGGTAACCATGCCATCCCAAAGCAAATTAAAAATTCCCACAAATCCCAGAGACTAGAACTGTTAATTCTTTGTAATCTGTAGATAGCCTCAAGTTTTCACTTTCACAGTTTTAAATAAATATTTTAAATATGGTCATACTTTATCAGTGAGATAGTAAACTTTCAAATTCCTCTAGAATTGTCAGGAAATGTGTGACATTAGCTTGTACTCCTATGTCCCAAACACTGTTCCTTCCACATGGCAGGCCATCTATTAATGGATTCAGTTCTCCGTCTCCATCTATTTGATTCATCTTATTTTGAGTTAAGTGTTAGTGAAAAAGCTATGTCCTGGACTTCCACTGGCTTCATATGAACAAGGAGACTGCCTGAGAGGTACTATTTGAGTAGATGAGCATTTAGTTTCCTTGAAACATCCAGAGTATGTCTGGCAGAGACACTGCAATGGAAAGAAAGCTAGTACAATATGATACCTTTTCAAAGTTATGATTTGTTGTCTTCAACCTATTAGGACAGAAATTAAAAATAGAAAAGTTCTTTATCCTGTAAACCTAATGGAAAGATGGAAATATAGTTCTAGATGTATTATAATTTCTTTTCTTCTTTGTTCTGGAACAATATAATCATCTGAGACTTTTTACACAAGGTACATTTGGGTTTCAGACACTAAAACCTGATACTCTAGTATGTAATTTAAATAGCTTAGATGATCTATATTTTTAAAAATATGTATTTCCACCTGTGTTTTGAATCTTTGAAATTAATACCAAATGGACATTTTTTTTTTCTTATGCAATTATGATCAGTGAAAGTACCATGTAATCAATCCTACATAATAGAGGACTTCCCAGTACATCATGTTTACATAAAGGTGGAGTAGATATATAGAAATACACAATCAAACTGTTAGATTAATCATCTACTTCTGTTCCTTTAGTAAGATATGCTGACAGATGACCGTGGCACATGGAGTGCCAATGATTAGTAGGCTACTCCATAGGGATCCCACATATTTTTGCTCCCATAAGATGAGCTGTGTGCTTACCAAGAGTTAGTTGTATTTGCTTCCAAGCCTATGTATGCCATTTGTATTTACTATTTTAACTACATAAAATTGATTATAATCTTCATTATATTTTATATCCATGAAATATGAGTTAAAAAAAAGAAAGATGTTTCTATGCCAACTAAATTGAATACTTTGGAAAAACATATTAAAGTTAACTTGCAAAAAAAAAAAAGAAGTATAGATTTGAAGTTGAGTGAGGCAAAGAAAGTACATAAAAATCATTAAAGATATCCCACTCAGATTGCTGTGTAAGAAGCAATCTGTTAGCTGAAGAAACTCCATCCTGAACTCATAGAAAATACATTATAGATGTGGTTTATACAAGAAAGATAAACAGACAGACCCACACTCAATGAAAAGGCCCATATAGAAATAAAAATTATTTGGTTCCTCATCAAGATATTAGTGAAATAATACAAAGTAATATATTTTAATTTAAAATGTTAGGACATATTCTTTATCTCCCACTTTAACTCTCTTTTTGGATTAATTTGACATTATTCCCATTTACTTTGATAAGAGAGCATCTACTGTAACAGATAAGTAGAATTTCGTTATAACAAGTGCTTTTGGTAATTGATTAATCAAATGCCTTTGGTTAGGAGCTCAGACTCACATTTATTTTCTCACATTTTGCTCCCTGGTGATGTTAGAGTGAAATAACTCTAGAGCACGGAAAAATATTTTTGTCTCGACTTAAAGCATAGTACTGAACTAAATTATGTGTAAGTCAAATGACTTATTCAGGATAAGATCATTTATAAAGTAAAGAGTGTAGGTGATCTCAAACCAGTTTACCCACCAAAGCATGAATCCTGTACATTTATTTCTGGAGCTATAATTTCTTCAAGGGCTAACTATTCTCATTTGCTGAATACTAGGCTATTGGATTTTGGCAGCAAGTTCCAGGATTTCTCCCATTTATATGCATATCTAGCACAGAGTATGTAAGTGAGAACTAGGCTCTGGGTAACCGATACATTAGCAAGTGTGAAAATAGCTCAATTATCACAGGTAGAATGTGAGAATGTCCATTAATTCCTCAGGAAACAATGGCTCATAGCGCTAGGACCAATGAAGGGTCTTGCAGATGGTGTCAAACCAACTGTGTTTGCAAAGACACAATGCTGCATCTGGAGGGCTGGCAAAATCCAACAACTTCAGAGACAGCAAGTCAGATTTGATCAGAGAGACCAACACTTGACCACATAAGTGTCTCAGCTTCCTGGGATGTGTTCCAAAATCCATCCATCTCATCCAGTGTGACAGTCAAAAAAAGTCACACTTCACATCTCTGCATCAAGCCGTGTCTCTGACTGTCACACAACTCGGCCTGCCTGACAGAATAAATTTATGGCATCCTACAAAGGCGTCCTCACCTTTTTTTAAATAACATAACCTTTTCTTCTCCTTAAGTAAAAGAATATGCATAATAGACACAATGAACTACAAGTGCAGTTTTCTGTGGACAAAGGAAGAGACCAAGGATTTTAATAATTTCGTTGATTTTAGAAAATGCTTCTTCTCTTACCAGTTGTCGTCTCATGGAAATCAGGGCACTGGAGAGTATAAGTACCTGTCTGTGTGCCGGGGTTAAGAGAAAGGACTCTTACACTCAGCTTTCTGAGTCTGTTATCAGCTATGTGCCCTTGAGAGAGGCACTCTGTGTTCCTGGGCTTAGTTTATATTTTGTCTTTTAATTGGGAGGGGGCAATGAATATATCTCTAGAGTGTCATGAGGCTTTGCTACAAGTAGAAGAGTTAGCATGTTGTCTAGAATGCAATACAAAGTTAATAATTGTTATGTATTATTTTTAAGCCTTAACTATAAGGGAGAATAGAGCATGAGGCCTATGGAAAAGGGTTTGGGAATGCTTTTCCTGTTTTAGTCTAGGCTTATGGGAGAAGATAATAAAAAGAAGCCCCTGATGGGTACTGTCAGAGTTGTCAGGGTAGGGCATGGTTATAAAGTATGCCCTTGCCTGGAGTCCCCCATGTCATGTAACTCAACTGTCAGGAATTAGTGGTAATAGGTGAGCATTTGGGGATTCATGATTTGGCCCTCTTGCCATGTATTGTGATTAAGTAATAATGATAATAAAATAATAATACAGACATAGTAACCATGTTTGTTGTAGAGCTAGACACAGTTTCAAGAAGTTTTCATTTATTAGCTCATTTATTCTTCTCAACCACGCAATAAGGTCTTATTCCCATTTTACAGAGGAAGAAACTGAGACACAGTGATTAGTGTAAGAGTTGGAATTTGAACATAGGCAATTTAGATCTGGCATTTGAGCCATAGGCTATGCTATCAGGAATAACTATATCTTTTCATTATGATTAGTAACATTATATTGTGCTGTGACTTTCAACTCTTCCATCACTTTTATTCCCCCAAAGTAAGAATTCCAGGGACTATTAGAAATTGTAAGTAATAAATTCATTAGGAATAGGCATAGTAATATAATTCACTGACATTAGAAGGGTACTTATACCTTTCATTAATGCAGTTCTGTAAGTTCTCCTGGGCAAAAATAATTGAGAGACATTTTCTATTGGGGAATGATTTCGTGTTTAATGAATGACACTACTAACCATTAAATTGCCAAATCATAGCATAACCTATGAATCTGAGTTCGATCAGAAAAACAGAAGCCACCAAGGTATTTTGGTTAGGAATTAGAGGAATTAAAGGCATGTACACTTCTGGAAATTCTGAGAGGATGAAATCAGGAGACCTGTCTGGAAATATTAGGAAATCCAATGAGGCAGGGTTTGCAGGGAAGCCGCTGTCAATGATCTCGGCTGCTTGTAGCACCAGAGTGGCTGATTCTTAGTAGAAATTCTCAGAAGTCAAAGACAGATCACACTTCACATAATCTAAACTTCCTGCTACAGTTGCCACTGGGGAATGAGCTTTAGCCACTGGTGAGAGTGTCTCTTACAGGCACTAAGGGCATGAGACGGCCAAGGACTTATGGGAAATGTCATTCCAAACTGCCCTCCCGCCATGCAAAGATGAACACACATGGGGTGACACCTAGGCTACACTCAGTACAGACCCTGCACCACACCAAGGCTCAGCCTTAGAAAGTCAGCTACTTCTCAACAAGACTTTGTCAACCCTACCAAGACAGCTGTTTTCAAAATGTGTGAGAGAGTTCATTTTTTTCCCTTGTGATACTGAGATGGTATAATAGAGAGTTCATTTATTAATTTGACAGATGTTTACTGGCCATCTTCTCTATTCAGAACACTGTTTTAGGGAGTCCCTCATTACTAAGGTGTAGGCTTAATGCTGCATGTTTAATTAAGACTTTATGAATGGATAATTTAATCCTGTATTGTAGAGATATTGAGATCTTTTTCTTGCCTTCTAACAGATACTGTAATCATTGTGTGTCATGAGTAGGACAAAGAGGAATTCTGGAAAGAATTGCCCATTTTAAATATTTCATTTTATTTTTTTGGAGTATAGTTGATTTACAGTGTTGTAATAGTTTCAGGTGTACAGCAAAGTAATTCAGTTACACATATACATATATTCATTCTTTTTCAGATTTTTTTGCCAAAATAGGTTATTACAGAATATTGAATAGAGTTCTCTGGGTTGTATAGTAGGGCCTCCTAGGCTATCTATTTTATGTATAGCAGTGTTCCTCCCCTCAACATTTCTCCTTTGGTAACTGTAAATTTCCTTTCAAAATCTGTGAGTTTGTTTCTGTTTTGTAAAAAGTTTCATCTGTATAATTTTTTAAAATTAAATTTAACATGTGAGTTATATGATATTTGTCTTTCTCTGTCTGACTTACTTCTTTTAGTAAGATAATTTCTAGGTGAACATTTTTAACTTTTGTGGCTGAGGAAGACCTTGCTAAACACATGGAATTGGAGCAAGGCTTAGAGAAAATGACCATACACTGCACCACACTGCCAAAAATTGTTGGATGTAGGTCTCACATCCAGGTTAGTGAGATTCTAAAGCTTCTTTTGCCCTTACCCACACTTAGTACTAACCATGTTTTAAGCTGTAAATATGAAGTGAAAGTGTTAGTCGCTCAGTCGTGTCTGACTGTTTGCGACCCCCTGGACTGTAGCCTCTGTCCATGGAATTCCCCAGGTAAGAATACTGGAGTGGGTAGCCATTGCCCTCGCCAGGGCATCTTCCTGACCCAGGGATCAAACCCAGGTCTCCTACACTGCAGGCATGATTCTTTACCTGAGCCACTAGGGAAGGCCCAAGCTACAAATATAAACTGAGATAAACAGAGTTCCCAATATAAGTTTATATATGTATCAGTAAAGCTACACAGATCATCCAAGTTTTATATAGAAAGTTAGACATAAATAGATATTTAAATAAGTATATTTAATATACTTCTATCTGATCTCAACAGAGACCCGATGGTACAATTATGAATTAAGATACTATAAACCTTTTTACAGTCGACTCTAAATTGTTTGAGTTAAAGTTACTTGGCTGTGGTATAGTCAGTTTAGGGAAAGAATTTTCATTTATTCATTTATAAGACATTCTGGCTCTGTGATTAAGAGTATGGACTCTGGAGCCATACTGCCTGGTTTGAATCCTGTCCCTATTACTTACTACATACATGAGCCACAGATTTCTCATCTGAAAAGTAGAAATAATAATAATAATAATTTATCATCTGTTGCTTCAGAATAGATTACCACAAAACTGAGTCAGGAATCCAGGTGTGGCCTAGCTGAGTGCCTCTGCTGGACTTTTTTCATAAAACTGCATTCAAGAGTGTCAGCAAGTGGGCTGTGGTTTCACTTAAAGACTCAACTGGGTAAGGGTCTGCTGCCAAGCTCACATAGTTCTTAGCAGGATTCAGTTCTTCATGGACTATGGGGCTGAGGGCCTGAAGTCTTCTGTGAGTGTTGGCCAACAGCTTCTCTCAGTTCCTTGCCATATGAGCTTCATCATGACACAGCTCACAGTATGGCAACTGGCTTCCCTTGAGCAACTGAACGAAGAGGGAGCACAAGATGGAAGCTACAATCTCAGTGTAACCTAACCTCAGAAGTGACATCTCACTATTTCTTCCATGTTGTGTTTATTAGAAGCAAGTCTTTATATCAAGTTCATACTCAAGAAGAGTTGATTACAGCCAAGTATGAATTGCTAGGAGGTGAGAATGATTGCAAGTCCATCTTAAAGCCTGCCTGCCACACCTACCGCACTTACCTAATAGGTTTGTTGTGTGGGTTGAGCTAGTTTATGTAAAATATCTTAGAACAATGCCTGGAACATAATAAATGATAGGTAAGTGTTGGCTCTAACTATTGCTATATTCAAATCACTGGGATGCTTAATGAATAAGACTTAGTTTCTACTTTTGAGATAGCCTCAGATAATGAATGGCAGAAAATTGAAGTACTGTTGTAGAGGCACAGATAAAGAACTGTGGATATTGAGAGGAGGGAATGATCACAGTGAGAGGGGAAAGATCAGAAAAAGTTTGATTAATGGAACAATATTTGTGCTGAGCTCCAGAATATGGCTAGTATTTTGGTGGGACTGAATGAGAGAAGTTTTGGGGGTGACATGGGTTGGACAGGGAGCTGTTCAAGGCAGCAAAGCAAGGAAGTTAAAGTTATCCCAGGGTAGCTGGGCATTATCTAGGAAACTAGGGCTCATCTAGGTAAACTGGACCATCCAGCAGCACTAAGCTGAGAAATAGTGTGAAAAGAGGGATTTACACCTGGCTATTGAGAATATTTGCCAACAAAGGTCCATCTAGTCAAGGCTATGGTTTTTCCAGTAGTCATGTATGGATGTGAGAGTTGTACTATAAAGAAAGCTGAATGCTGAAGAGTTGATGCTTTTGAACTATAGTGCTGGAGAAGACTCTTAAGAGTCCCTTGGACTGCAAGGAGATCCAGCCGGTCCATCCTAAAGGAAATCCATCCTGAATATTCATTGGCAGGAATGATAATGAAGATGAAACTCCAATTCTTTGGCCACCTGATGCGAAGAGCTGATTCATTTGAAAAGACCCTGATGCCGGGAAAGATTGAAGGTGGGAGGAGAAGGGGAGAACAGAGGATGAGATGGCTGGATGGCATCACTGACTCAATGGACATGAGTTGGGGTAAACTCCCAGAGTTGGTGATGGACAGGGAGGCCTGTGGTGCTGCAGTCCATGGGGTTGCAAAGAGTTGGACACGACTAAGCGGATTGAACTGAACTGATTGAGAATATTGAAAAGCTAATATATTTTGACTAGTCCAGTCAGTAGTGGGAATCACTGAAGATTAGGAACTGAACTTCTGGAAGTTTATTCTGGCAACTGGGAGTAAGAATGGATTGGGGCGAGGAAATCCTGGTGAAGAGGCCAGTTATGTCATTATTATAATAGTCAAGGTGATTAGGGATGAAGATCTTTCTGATTAGAGCAGTGTCACTGAGCTGGGGTGAGGAAGGGGGTAACTGAAAGAGGAAATGCCTCAGCTAATAGTTTTGTTATCTTTAATTTAACTATAGGATTAGGCTGATGGGTTTTGAGGACAGACTTTAGGAACAAATTCTATCTTTAACAACTTTTAGCTGTATCACTTTGGGTAAACAGTCATAAACTCTTTGAACCTTGGTTTCTTTATGGCAAGAGGATTAAATGAGCTAATATGTGTAAATATATGTAAAGGACACAACATCGTGTCTAGAGCAGTAAATGCTAATGAATACTAGCTTTTTCCCTCTAAAAGGGTTATTATTTACAAAAGTGAAGGTGTTAGTCACTCAGTCATGTCCAACTCTGTGGGACCTCGTGGACTGTAGCCCACAAGGCGCTGTCCATGGGGATCTCCAGGCAAAAATACTAGAATGGGTAGCCATTTTTTTCTCCAGGGGATCCTCCCAACTCAGAAATCTAATCTGGGTCTCCTACACTGCAGGCAGATTCTTTACCATCTGAGCCACCAGGTAGAACTATAGGTAGAATTCTAAATCATCATTTTATAATCAGTGCCATTTGTAATGGGCTTAGGACCTATTATGCTGCTGCTGCTGCTAAGTCCCTTCAGTCGTGTCCGACTCTGTGCGACCCCACAGACGGCAGCCTACTAGGCTCCTCTGTCCCTGGGATTCTCCAGGCAAGAACACTGGAGTGGGTTGCCATTTCCTTCTCCAATGCATGAAAGTGAAAAGAGAAAGTGAAGTCGCTCAGTCATGCCCGACTCTTAGCGACCCCATGGACTGCAGCCTACCAGGCTTCTCCGTCCATGGGATTTTCCAGGCAAGAGAACTGGAGTGGGGTGCCATGCCTTCTCCATAGGACCTATTATAGTTATATGTAATATTAATATGTATAATTTATATATAATAGCAATAGCAGCTAACTTTTATTAATTTATTAATTTATGCCCAGCACATCATCTCATTTAGTTCTGCCAGCAGACATATGAATATGTGTTTTCATCAGGTACATTTTACATTTTAGAAAACTGAGTTTTAGAGAAATTAACTTTTTAAAGACCCAACAGGTGATAAGTGCCAGACCCCATGTTTGAACAAGTTTTGTCTTTTTCCGGAGCCTTGCTGTTAGTTATTGAACTCTTTATATATAAGAGCACATATATCTCTTTCTAAGGTATATTTGAGACCACATAAATATTTCTCTTGTATTATATCACATATAATATTGTATTATATGTGATATAATACATATATGTATTATAATACATATTATATAATTATATTTATTATATAATAAATATTAATATTTATTATATACTAAATATAATATATATTATATTAAATATATAAATATCATAATATATGTACATCTAGTATATTTAGGTGTACATCACCCACTCCTGGAGCTTACTCAAACTCATGTCCAACGAGTCGGTGATGCCATCCAACCATCTCCTCCTCTGTTGTCCCCTTCTCTTCTTGCTTTCAATCTTTCCTAGCATCAGGGTCTTTTCCAGTGAGTCAGTTCATCAGGTGGCCAAAGTATTACAGTTTCAGCTTCAGCATCAGTCCTTCCAATGAATATTCAGGACTGATTTCCTTTAGGATGGACTGGGTGGATCTCCTTGGAGTCAGAGTCTTCTCTAACACCACAGTTCAAAAGCATCAGTCCTTTGGGGCTCAGCTTTCTTTATAGTTCAACTCTCACACCCGCACATGACTATTGGAAAAACTGTAGCTTTGACTGGACAGACCTTTGTTGGCAAAGTAATGTCTCTGCTTTTTAATGTGCTGTCTAGGTTGGTCATAGCATTTCTTCCAAGGAACAAGTGTCTTTTAATTTCATGGCTGCAGTCACCATCTGCAGTGATTTTGGAGCCCGCCAAAATAAAGTCTGTCATTGTTTCCCCACCTATTTCCCATGAAGTGATGGGACCAGATGCCATGATCTTAGTTTTCTGAATGTTGAGTTTTAAACCAGCTTTTTCACCCTCCTCTTTCACTTTCTTCAAGAGGCTCTTTAGTTCTTCTTCACTTTCTGCCAGAAGGGTGCCAGATCTGCATATCTGATGTTATTGATATTTCTCCTGGCAATCTTGATTCCAGCTTGTGCTTCCTCCAGCCCAGCATTTCTCATGATGTACTCTGCATATAAGTTAAATAAGCAGGGTAATAATATACAGCCTGATGTACTTCTTTCCTGATTTGGAGCCAGTCTGTTGTTCCATGTCCAGTTCTAACTGTTGATTCTTGACTTGCATACAGATTTCTCAGGAGGCAGGTAAGGCAGTCTGGTATTCCCATCTCTTGAAGAATTTTCCACATTTTGCTGTTATCCACACAGTTAAAGGCTTGACGTAGTCAATAAAGCAAAAATAGATGTTTTTCTGGAACTCTTGCCTTTTTGATGATCCAACGGATGTTGGCAGTTTGATCTCTGGTTCCTCTGCCTTTTCTAAATCCAGCTTGAACATCTGGAAGTTCACAGTTCATGTACTGTTGAAGCCTGGCTTGGAGAATTTTGAGCATTACTTTGCTAGCATGTGAGATGAATGCAATTGTGCGGTATACATTCTGTATAGAGAGCCTCAGTGTATTTATACAGAATGTCTTCAGACGGGGAGAAATGCTGACCTCCAGTTTTGCAAAAAGACTCTGCCCGAGGCAGTTCTGTCTCTTTAGATCTTCAGGAAGAGTATGAAGAACTGCTTCATTACACTATAGGGACTCCAAATATTGAATCAGGTACTTCACAACCATCTCATTCAAAGTGAGAAGCAGTGCCAGATATTAAAATTCCTTCTATAATTGATGAGATGATAATGGCTGCCATTTTTCTGGCTTCAGACTCTCCTGCGCTTCACCTTCTGAATGATGAATGTGGTTTTACTCCCTACTAGTTTGGCACTGGTAAAGTGCTTTAAAAATGCTCCCTTCTTGACTTCAAGAGGTGATTTACCAAAATGTAAGTCAGAATTAATTTGAATGATATTCATTGCAGTTCCCCAAGGCTTAGAGTTATTGGCATGTTGTTTTGGGGTGTCATATTTTGATGGGAGATAACATTTTAACGGGAATAGGAAGGGCACGATTTTGGATGAGTCAAGCAGTAAGTCACCAGGGACTATATTCATAACTGATTATTGTTATGCTTTTACAAGAGTTGTCTAATCAAAGTGATTCTAAGCCATTTAAAAGTTACCTGTTTTAAATTTTATTTTGCAAAATCCTTTGCCTTAACTTACTGTACACCATGTTTCTTAAAGAGATTTCAAATTGAGTTTACTTTGATGACTTTTTAAAAATTATGCTAATACAAGTGAGATAATTAAGCCCATTCCAGGAGGCTGCAGTACCATGATCTGTGTTGATTCCATGATTCGAGTTCTCAGCTCTGCTTACTCAAATAAACTTGGAGAATCTGAAGTTCTTTCTCCATTTTTTGGGAAAGATACTCTTTTAAAGATGATTTTTTTGAGATATCTTTGACATATGGAAATTGTATATATTTAAGGTTTTCAACTCAATGTGTGTGTATGTGTGTATATTTATTTGTATATGGTCCTGTAATCAAGCTAAATACTATTCATCACATGTACATAGTTACCCTTGTGTGTATACTGAGAGTTGATTTAAGATGTTTCTTTTTAGAACATTTGAAGTATATGGTACAGTATTTTTAATTATCATCACCAGGCTGTACTGTAGATCTCCAGAACTTACTCATCCCAATAACTGAACATTCATACTCTTTGACCAATATCTTTCCATTTCCCCTGTCCCTCAGCTTTTTTACTCTGTGGTTTTACAGGATTTCCCAGGTGGCGCAGACGGTAAAGCATCTGTCTACAATGTGGGAGACCCGGGTTTGATAAATGGGTCAGGAAGATCCTCTGGAGAAGGAAATGGCAACCTACTCCAGTACTCTTGCCTGGAAAATCCCATGGATGGAGGAGCTTGGTTGGCTACAGTCCATGGAGTCACAAAGAGTTGGACACAACTGAACGACTTCCGCTTCACTTTACAGGTTTAACTTTTAAAACTTCCACATACATATAAGTGAAAGCCTGCAATATTTATCTTTCAGTGTCTGGCTTGTTTGACTTAATATAATGTCCACCAGTTTCAACCATGTTGTTGTAAATATTAGGTTTTCCTTTGAAGAGATTATTTCCAGGCACAAAAGCAGGATAACAATGTTGCTATTTTCTGGGATCAGAAGAGCTGGATCTCAGACTCATTTAATATAAGAACTGCAAGAGATTTTAGAAATCATCTAATTCATGCCTTGTCTTTTAAGAACAAGAAAATTAAGATTCAGGGTGGTGAGGTAATTCAGTGAGGGTTACACAAATGCTTAGTGATGGAACTAGAAGTGAAATTCAGGACTCCTGGCACCAAACACAAATTCAAATTAAATAGACGTAGCAGGTGCTTAGCTCTTCAGAGGAGCCTTGTCTAAGTGTTCAGTAAAAAATCCATAATCCTTGAAATTACATTGCTGTTTATTACTGAAGGAAATAAACTCTTGTATATATCGTCTTCTGAATTACTACTAACTGGTTATGAGATTCATTTTTACTTCAGTACTCAGTATTGCCCATAATTATTTTCTACCACATGTTAGAAATACATTGATTAAAAGAAATGATTCCATCAAACCAAATGATTTTCCAAAAGTACTTTGAAATGGCAACAAGATCTTCCTAATACCAGCATTGACATTATTTATTAAGTACCTGTCTATATGTGACACAGTTTAGTCATTGTATAGACTGAGACAAACATATTCTGATTTCTCCACTCCTGTGAAATGATTGTTGAAGGGAATGGAGTTGACAGAATGGCATCCTGTAGCTTAGTTAAATAAATAATGTATTAAGAGACATGTAATGTAAGGGTTACCTTGCAAATTGGTCAACAAAGAAAGACTGAGTCAATTATTTAGACAAGTGGTTCCAAAACCTTTTGAATTTAAAAAAACAAGGAATTTTTTACCCATAGTTTGAAAATCGAATAAAATGAAGCGCTGTTGGTAAACACATTTTATTTTGACAAATAAGGAAAAAAAGTTTAAAGGACACTTCATCTACTATTGCCATTGTGTGTAAGAAACAAGATAATTACTGTTTTTAAAATGTATAATTCCAGAATAAAGGAGAAGCCTTCCCAAGAAAAGGTAGTTTCACCTGGCATCTTTATAATAGAGCTGTATAGGTGTGTGCGTTTGTGTGCACAACTTATATTTCTCATTTTGCTACAGATAGTTCAAACTCTATAAGACCAGTGGTCCAAGGATTAGTGCTTAGAAACAATTAGCATTTGTTATGTAGAATCTGTAGGTATTTACTTCCTGGGGGAAGGATTAAAGGAAAAGGAAAAACATCAGGAATGTTAAAGAAAACTAAGATGCCACAGGTGAGAGTCAAATATAGGCATAGTCTGGAAGAAGCCTTAGAAATGTAATTAACCAATTAAAGAAAGCACTTGGTAACTGCATCAGAGGAAAACATAAAACCTACCTAGGGAATGAGATGGAGAAGAAGAGATTGAAGCAAACCTTTGTGTCATCTAATTAATTTAAATTTGAGGAAGTTTATTACTTTTCTTCTAAGTTTTTAATCATGGCCAGAGTAATCATGAAGAGCACTGGTTCCGGAAGAGAAGGGGAAAGCATTGATAAAATGGATGTTCTGAATAAATACCTAGATTTTTTTCCTTTTAAAAGTGCTCTGCTTGAAATAAATACATATCTGTCAAGTTTCAAGGTAAATGCACTAACTCTATTTTATAGGAGTTTATGCTTTTAAGACATGTCTTTGCTGCTAATAAAATGTTATTTAAAAATCCATAGTATAGAAAATAGAGAACAGTTGTTAAAACTATTCTTGAACCCCTTGCCTAGGGACAGCAAGACCAGGCTATGCCAAGAGCCAGATAAATTATTTCCAAATAATTGGAAGATACTAGCAGTACCAGCTTTAAAGCATTGTTATGTGAATTAAGTGAGTTAATATATAAAGTTCCTAGAATGACACCTGACACGGTGTTTTCCAAAGGAGAGAGAGTATTCCTCAGAGACTGACAATCCAAACATCTGTTTACATCTGTTTTTATCTTAGCCTTTTAAGTTTCCTACTTTGTGTATATTTTCTAATTTACATAATATTTATGAATGATGTAGTATGGTTACATATTTCAGAAACATTACATATACATATATTAGAGGCATATAAATTTAATAGGCATAAAGATTGGGAGGCTATTGATATGGTAGTTTCCTAATTCTATTTCAAAATCTAATTTTAATTTGTTATCCTTGGAAAGAAATTTTATGCATAGCAAATTTTATTTTGTGTTGTGGCTTTGACCAAATTCATCAGAGTAAGAATATACTGCTTTTAAGACAAAACTAATAACACCATTAAATTTACTCAGACTTATTCTTTTTCTTTTATTAAATAATTTCTTCAGAATGTCCCCAGTGGGGTATAATTCTTTAATTTTTATGAACATTCAAATAATGTATATTGATGCATTCCTTGAAACAATGAACCACTCTGGATGTCATGTCCATTTAGAAAGACCTCATTTGGGTATTTGTAAACCACTGTTAACTTCTTTCTACTTTCCTTTTATTTAGGTTTTCTTCTCTGCATTGATATATTAATTTCCCAAATTATCTCCTGAAAATCTAAGGACAGGAGTATAAAAGAATCATTAGCTATGTGAATGTTTTCCTTTTCGGGTTAGATATTTTAAAACTATTTTTCAAAACATGTCCCTCTATGCCCCAAACCATTTTGTTACAACCGAAGAACAAACCTGTGGCATCCAATTTAAACTGAAAATTAGCAGGAAGCTTTTTGAAAGCACCACTGTGGCGACAGAACAAATATATGAACTAATTATTACCTTCAGAAAGTTCTAGAGAGGTTTGCTTTCACAGGATGTCATTATATAAATGATCTTTGGAGGGCCTCAGAGCTCATGATAAAACTACCAAATTGCTTATTAGGAGGCAAACAACAGCTCTGCTGAGATAAGTGTAACAGGCTTAGAAAAGCACATCCATGGTGTGGTCCACCTACACAAATTCAGCTCCTACAGGAACACAGAAAACACTTTGAAATTCATTAGCATGCAATATTTACTCAAAAGCTGAAAAAACATTGTGTTTGCATAATTTTATCAATTGTCAATAGCAGTGCTTGCCAACATTCATATCTTTATTGAAATGAAAATTAAGAGCAGGAAGAAAGTTTGTATCAATATTAATACTGAACTCATTTGAAAAGATGACATTTAATAATGCATCTGGCTTAACATTCACAGTGGTATTTAAAGGCGAAACACAGTCCTGGTGCAGGAAACTTTTTTTTTTTTTTTTAGCAAACCTTGTTCATCAGCCACCTTATATTTTTGAAATATAGAAATCATTTTTTCCATTCCACAAATGGCTGCTGCTGCTGCTAAGTCACTTCAGCCGTGTCCGACTCTGTGCGACCCCATAGATAGCAGCCCACCAGTTTCTCCCATCCCTGGGATTCTCCAGGCAAGAACACTGGAGTGGGTTGCCATTTCCCTCTCCAGTGCATGAAAGTGAAAAGTGAAAGTGAAAGTGAAGTCGCGTCCAACTCTTCGCGACCCCAGGGACTGCAGCCTTCCAGGCTCCTCCGTCCACGGGATTTTCCAGGCAGGAGTGCTGGACCACAAATGGCTATTTCCCTAAAATTCTTTTGAAATTTGGAATGGGCTGGATGTAGTCAGAACAAGAGCAATAATAAGACAAAGATTGCAATGTATTAAACATTTTATGGAGAATTGTGTTGGTACACAGTGTATTAGTATTAAAAACTCTATGTTTGGGGAACAGCTGGTGTGGGCTGAACATGGAAACAACTGTTATAAAACAAATGTTAAAGAATTGCTATAAACAAGACTCCATCTATTTACAGTATATTTCCATTCTTTTTCTTTTCCCTCTTTCTCTCACTCCTCTGTGTATATCCATTTCCATCAGTAGACCAGAATGGTGAAAGATTCCAATGTGTAGGTAAGTGTATGTGTGCACGTGCGCACACACGTACGTGTGTATGTTGTGTCTGCACGTGTGATGGGAATGTTACATGTGCACATGCGCACACACATCTCTACACACATAAATACAGAATATAAAATATATCAATATCTACTCTGCTTTCCTAAGTTGACCTTTTGTGTTCAAAAAGTAAAATGTAAAAATGAAATAGTGTCAATATTATGCCAGGATGTACATTGTTGTTAAAAACTAAAAATTTTAGTGTATTGCCCATTTTCTTCATGACCAACCATCCCTTTGTTTAAGAATTTCAACCTTCAATGCATAATTATATTGCTCAAAACCAATTGCCTCTCTCTTCAGAGTTGATCTACTTGAGCGTCTACCAACATTAAGAACCTAACACCTTCTTTTCCTATTTTCAGTCTGCTTCCAACCTACTCCTGCTTAGCTGTTCAATATACAAGGAACTCATGTATCAGTGTTATTTTTTTATTTTAATGTTATTGCCTTGCATGCTTCCTTAAATAATTATGATTATAAATTTAATTAAAAGAAAATGAAGGAATTCGAAATAAAATAATCTAATGGGGGACTTTCCTGGCAGTCCAATGGTTGACACTCTGTGCTTTCAATGCAGGGGGAATGAATTTGATCCCTGGATAGGGAAGATCCCCTGCAGGAGGGCAGGGCAACCCACTCCAGTATTCTTGCCTGGAGAATCCCAAGGACAAAGGAGCCTGGCGGGTTCTGGTCCACAGGGCTGCAAAGAATCAGATACAACTGAAGCAACTTAACACACATGCACAGGGAACTAAGATCCCGCATTCCATGTCGAGTGGCCAAAAAAAAAAAAAAAAAATTAGTGGACAGCTTCTTATGAAATCATTCCTTAGCATATAAATTCCTGGAGGGCAGAATGATGCTCTAAATACCATTCATGTTTTTCTTTCATCGCAGGTTTCTCGAAACACCTCTATTTTCTAGAAGACATTGATATTCTAGAAGACACTGGTATCACAATGACTCGATTCTTAGACAGTAAGTATGCTTCTTTTTTAAAAATTTCACCCACCTCCAATATGTTAGGAATCCTCACTAGGTTATGCCATGATTCTGGTCAAAATCCTGTAATGATTGTTTGGTTCTAGACCATAGGAACTCCTTTGTTTTAATTTTAGTTAAAAAATGCTGTTAAGGAAAGAATAGTTTTCTCAGAGAAGTCATTTTGTTCTAGTTCTCTTTTAACATTTCATTGCTTTGTTGTATAGTTTTAAGGCAAATCATGTGTATTCTGCTTCTTATAAAATGAGAATTACTGATATTTAGGAACTGAAGATTTTTCCTCCACAGTTGTGGGTCATTACTTATCATCTTTCACTATATGTGTTATAAAATGTGATGAGTCCTGCTTGATTTATTTTTAATTCTTAGGAAGAAAAGTACCATATAGAATATGATGATTACTTTTATTATTGCGAGAAATTTGCCAGTTAAACTATCCCATTGATCTTGATTAGAGTGATCCATTTATTATCTCCTTTTTGTTTAAACAAAAAATATCAAGTGCCTATTATTTGGGAAGTTGCACACAATTGAATATTCTTTGTCATAGAGCTTACAGTTTAATAGAGCACCAGAAAAATACCTCCAGAGGATTAAAAATTACATGTATTTAATGAAAGAAAAGGAACTAACATTTATTGTGCTAGGCTATTCAAGAGTCCGACACCACTGAGCAACTGAGCACAGCACAGCACTCACATAATAACCTCATCTAATCTATCTTGGTTTCCTGGTAAGGACACAAAGGTTTCAAAAGAATAAACAGCTGAAAGTCTCAAGGCCCAGTAGTGAAGATAGGGGAAGTCAGTGTCATTCCAGAAGCCACATGACTGTCATCACAGTAAAAGTATATTTGGAATTACAAAAAACAGGGATATGGAATGGTGTCGAGGGAGTCAGTGGGAAGGGAATAGATCAGAAAGAACTTTAGAGGGAGCAATCTTGGGAAAATCCTGTTTCATACAAATATATATTTGAAAATGGTAATAATTTTTAGTTGCTTACCTATATTCTCTGCTTGCTCTTCAATTAAACTAATCTAGAAACTTGAAAACAGATTAGAATGGAATTTTTGATTCTAAGTTAAATTATTAAAATTAACTATTGACATTCCTGTTCTGAATATAAACCTATGACTGGAAGCTTTCAGAACTCACAATTAATGCCAAACTGCCTGTATTACAATATAATATGTTGTGGATTTGCTTACTATTGCTCAGCTGACTGTCGCTCTGTGGCAAGATGATGCGGTGAGCTGATGCCCCTGCACCTTTTGGAGCCCTGACTGAAAGAACTCGTGTGGGTGCTCTGGAGGGATAGAGTGGCTCCAGAGCTCCGAGATAGACTATAAATAACAGGAATGTAGAGAAAAGGGGACTCTAGTGCACTGTTGGTGGTAATGTAAATTGGTGCAGCCACTATGGAAAGCAATATGGCGATGGTGGTTGTTGTTTAGTCGCTAAGTTGTGTCTGACTCTTTTGCAACTCCGTAGACTATAGCCCTCCAGGCTCCTCTGTCCATGGGATTTCCCAGGCAAGAATACTGGATTGGGTTGCCATTTTCTTTTCCAAGAGATTTTTTCTGACTTGGGGATCAAACTGAGGCCTCCTGCATCTCCTGCATTAGCAGGCAGATTCTTTACCACTGGGCCACCAGGGAAGCCCCAGAACAATATGGAAGTTCCTCAAAAAAGTAGAAACGGAACTACGGTATGATCAGAGATATATGTACCACTATGTTCACTGTAGTGCTGCTTATATTAGCAACCTAAGTGTCCATTTATAGATGAATGAATAAGAAGTTTGTTGCACACACACAATGAAGTATTACGCAGCGGTAAGAAGAATGAATTCTTTCCATTTGCAACAACATGGATAGACCTAGAGGCTGTTATGCTAAGTGAAATAGACAGAGAAAAACAAATATCATATGATTCCACTCATGTATGAATCTAAAAACCAAAAACAATGAATAAATGAACCAAAATGAAAACAGATTCATAGATATAGGGAACAAATGGGCAGTTGCTGGGATGAGGATGGATGAAATATGTGAAGGGAGTTAAGAAGTATAAACTTTCAACTATGAAATAAATAATTCACAGGGATATAATGTATATATGGGGAACATAGTCAATAATATTGTAACAACATTGTAGGGTGACAGATGTTAACTGGACTTGCAGTGATCGTTTTGCAATGTATGAAAACATTAAATCACTATATTATACATCTGAAACTAAGATAATGTATGTCAAATATAACTTAATAAAAAACAAATTAAAGCCATTTGGTTAAATTTTTTAAAAAAGAACTGAAGACCTCAGAACAGCTCTCATTCTCTGCTTTAATGGCTCCCAACAGTCACCATGGAAGGAGATGCTCAGAGGAATGGGAAGGAAAAGTTGTTTTAATGGAGGAGAGCATCCAGAAAGCTAGCTGCCATGCATAATGTCTTTGTGACCAGTGTGCACTCACCTACAAATCTTACAGGAATCAACATAGATTAATCTGAATTGAGAATAAAGAAAGCAATGCAGAGCTACAATTCTCCCAAATGACATTTTCAATACTCAGGTATATGCAGAGTTGGGGAAAAAGAGCTTTATTTTAAAGTCTCCATAAAAATGAGGGAAGAACTCAAACAAATGGGTTTGATAAGTGCATTAGAATTTGGTGTAGAATTCTTAGGTATATGCTTATTTTTAATGACCAATTCAAAAATAATTTTAAAATACTTTTTTAGGAAACAAATTTTGAACAGCTCATGAGTACTACCATAGAACTCTGTAATCTTCTCTAAAAGATGGAATTTGAAGAGTACTGATTTAAAGCACAATTTTCCTCCTGGAAATTCTCTAAAACTGCTGAATATAGCGGTAAACACTTCATTTTACTCTAAGCAAACAGGGGTCATTCGTGCCTGTCCAACTGCTTTTTTAAACTCTACAGAGGATAGCCTATTGCTTTTGTTGACATTAGTAATAGCCCACTTGGAAAGAAACTGTGGATAGAAATGTTAGATATTTCTTTCTAAAAACTGGAAGGGGGGAAACATGCAAGAGGAGACTATATGTGAGTAAATAAAGTACTCTTGGATGATTTAAAATAAAAGCAGCATAAATTTTTTTCCCTTTCTGAACTCGACCTCTCCAAAGCTGTTTGGCTATAATAGAAAGGATTATAATAAAAATGTAATATAATAAATTACAGTACCTCCAACTATATCTGTGATAACTGAGTTATTGTGTTCAATTAGATAATAGCTCAGTCACACACATCTACAGCTCCACAAATTCTACTTCATTTTGCTATATGAAAAGAATAATCATTTTAATAGAACAACTTGAATAGGAAATTAACTAGAAGAATATGTCCACTTTCAGATGAGATGCACCATTGTACATTTTGGCATGCATATTTAACAACTTGTCCTTATTACGGTAAGTAAAAATTTGTGACTTTCTTCAGTTTAGCTTCTAAAAGAAAGAAGCAAACCACATGCCACTCCCCTCACAAAGCTATCTATAAAGGAAATACAATAAATACAGTAAGTTGCTCACATAATAACTGAGTTTAAACTTAGCTCTATCATTTATATCATCTACATCTCTGCACTCCAGTTCATCCTAACATCTTTATCTATGATCTGTATGTTGAAAATTTATGTTCAGATCAATGATTCAAACATAGTTCAATGAATTAACCATCCCAGACAGATTCAAGTAGGTTCACTTGCGATGTTCTTGGTAAACAATTCTAGGATACCTGTCTATTTATTCATATGTATAATTGTGTAACAATTTTTTTTCTTATTTTATTTACTGTATCTGTTATTCTCTATCAGTGGAGCAGAGTTTGGCAGACTTAATGTAAAGGTCCAGATACTTTCAGTTCAGTTCAGTTGCTCAGTCCTGTCCAACTCTTTGCAACCCCATAAATTGCAGCACGCCAGGCCTCCTTGTCCATCACCAACTCCCAGAGTTCACTCAGACTCATGTCCATCAAGTCAGTGATGCCATCCAGCCATCTCATCCTCTGTCATTCCCTTTCCCCCTGTCTCCAATCCCTCCCAGCATCAGAGTCTTTTCCAATGAGTCAACTCTTCGCATGAGGTGGCCAAAGTACTGGAGTTTCAGCTTTAGCATCATTCCTTCCAAAGAAATCCCAGGGCTGATCTCCTTCAGAATGGACTGGTTGGATCTCCTTGCAGTCCAAGGGACTCTCAAGAGTCTTCTCCAACACCAGAGTTCAAAAGCATCAATTCTTCAGCGCTTAGCCTTCTTCACAGTCCAACTCTCACAACCATATATGACCACAGGAAAAACCATAGCCTTGACTAGACGGACCTTTGTTGGCAAAGTAATGTCTCTGCTTTTGAATATGCTATCTAGGTTGGTGATAACTTTTCTTCCGAGGAGTAAGCGTCTTTTAATTTCATGGCTGCAATCACCATCTGCAGTGATTTTGGAGCCCCCCCAAAATAAAGTCTGACACTGTTTCCACTGTTTCCCCATCTATTTGCCATGAAGTGATGGGACCAGATGCCATGATCTTAGTTTCCTGAATGTTGAGCTTTAAGCCAACTTTTTCACTCTCCTCTTTCACTTTCATTTAGAGGCTTTTTAGTTCCTCTTCACTTTCTGCCATAAGGGTGGTGTCATCTGCATATCTGAGGTTATTGATATTTCTCCCGGCAATCTTGATTCCAGCCTGTGCTTCTTCCAGTCCAGGGTTTCTCATGATGTACTCTGCATAGAAGTTAAATAAGCAGGGTGATAATATACAGCCTTGACGTACTCCTTTTCCTATTTGGAACCAGTCTGTTGTTCCATGTCCACTTCTAACTGTTGCTTCCTGACCTGTATACAGGTTTCTCAAGAGGCAGGTCAGGTGGTCTGGTATTCCCATCTCTTTCAGAATTTTCCACAGTTTATTGTGATCCACACAGTCAAAGGCTTTGGCATAGTCAATAAAGCAGAAATAGATGTTTTTCTGAAACTCTCTTACTTTTTCCATGATCCAGCAGATGTTGGCAATTTGATCTCTGGTTCCTCTGCCTTTTCTAAAACCAGCTTGAACATCAGGAACTTCATGGTTCACGTATTGCTGAAGCCTGGCTTGGAGAATTTTGAGCATTACTTTACTAGCATGTGAGATGAGTGCAATTGTGTGGTAGTTTGAGCATTCTTTGGCATTGCCTTTCTTTGGGATTGGAATGAAAACTGACCTTTTCCAGTCCTGTGGCCACTGCTGAGTTTTCCAAATTTGCTGGCATATTGAGTGCAACACTTTCACAGCATCATCATTCAGGATTTGAAATAGCTCAACTGGAATGCCATCACCTCCACTAGCTTTGTTTGTAGTGATGATTTCTAAGGCCCACTTGACTTCACATTCCAGGATGTCTGGCTCTAGATGAGTGATCACACCATTGTGATTATCTGGGTCATGAAGATCTTTTTTGTACCGTTCTTCTGTGTATTCTTGCCACCTCTTCTTAATATCTTCTGCTTCTGTTAGGTCCACACCATTTCTGTCCTTTATCAAGCCCAATTTTGCATGAAATATTCCCTTGGTATCTCTAATTTTCTTGAAGAGATCTCTAGTCTTTCCCATTCTGTTGTTTTCCTCTATTTCTTTGCATTGATCGCTGAAGAAGGCTTTCTTATCTCTTCTTGCTATTGTTTGGAACTCTGCATTCAGATGCTTATATCTTTCCTTTTCTCCTTTGTTTTTCGCCTCTCTTCTTTTCACAGCTATTTGTAAGGCCTCCCCAGACAGCCATTTTGCTTTTTTGCATTTCTTCTCCATGGGGATGGTCTTGATCCCTGTCTCCTGTACAATGTAACGAACCTCCGTCCATAGTTCATCAGGCACTCTATCAGATCTAGGCCCTTAAATCTATTTCTCACTTCCACTGTATAATCATAAGGGATTTGATTTAGGTCATACCTGAGGATTTGTGATCATACTGTCTCGGTCATAGCTGCTTAATTCTACATTTGAGCTCAAAAGCATCTGTAGCCAGTGAATAAATTTATGGGTTGGCTGTGATCCAGTTAAACTCTAAGAAAATAGAAATGAGCAATATTTTGTCCTTCATCCTTCTCTGTGTGTGTAATTCAAGTTCATCTTTTATAGACTGTATATATAGTCAAATCATGTTGAGGGATATTCAGTTCAATTCAGTCGCTCAGTAATGTCCCACTCTTTGTGACCCCATGGACTGCAGCACGCCAGGCCTCCCTGTCCATCACCAACTCCCGGAGTTTACTCAAACTCATGTCCATTGATCAGTGATGCCATCCAGCCATCTCAACCTCTGTCATCCCCTTCTCCTCTCACCTTCAATCTTTCCTAGCATCAGGGTCTTTCCAATGAGTCAGTTCTTCACATCAGGTGGCCAAAGTATTAGAGTTTCAGCTTCAATATCAGTCCTTCCAATAAACATTCAGGACTGATTTCCTTTAGGATGGACTGGTTTGATTTCCTTGCAATCCAAGGGACTCCCAGAGTCTTCTCCAACACAACAGTTCAAAAGCATCAACTCTTCGGCACTCAGCTTTCTTGAGGGATATTTAGCTTTCTAATTTTTATTCTTATAAACTGCTATATTCTTATAAACACATACTCTTGTGTATGTATCTTTTAACTTGTTGATTGCTTCTTTAGTGATTCCTAGAATTGGGATTGTTGTGTCAAAGAAGATACAGATTTAAATATTTCAATTATTACAAAATTGCCCACCGGAAGAGCCAGACTTATGTACTGTATATGAGTGCTTGTTTTCCCATCTCCTCCCTGAAACCAGGTCTTATTTGTTGTTTAAATTCTTTCTCAGAATGGTTGGTAAAACATTGATTCCCCACAGTTATTTGGGTTTTTCTGTTCTTTTTATTTTAATAGTGAGAGCATGTTTTCAATTTTTAATTGGTCATTTATTTATGCTCTTGTGAGTGGTCTATGTAATTTGCTTATATTTATACTCACTTGTCCTTTTTTCTTATTAATTGGTAAGAACTCTTTAAATGTAAAGAGATTAACATTTTGATCCTTACATGTCTTACAAAAAGAATTCACCAATTTGTTATTCTTAACTTTTATATGTTTTTCCATGTAGAAGCTTTTACTTTTTAATAGTATTTTAATGTAGAGCTTTTCTTTTATTGCTTCTGAATTTGGAGTCTTATTCATAAAGGCATTTACCAATCCAAGATGTAAAGTTATTCTCTTGTATTATTTGTAGTACTTACAGCATTTTCCTTTTTGAATCTATAATATATTTTGAAATAGTGCTTTTTGAGTTTTACATTATTAACATAAATTTGGGCTTCCCTGGTGGCTCAGACAGTAAAGAATACACCTGCAATGCAGGAGACTTGGGTTTGATCCCTGGGTTGGGAAGATCCCCTGGAGTAGGGCATGGCAACCCATTCTAGTATTCTTGCCTGGAGAACCTCCATGGACTGTAGCTCACCAGACTCCTCTGTTTCTTATTTTAAGTCTCTCTTCCATAAAAAAGTGTGATTATATCTCTTTTCTTAAAGTTATGCAGTTGTTTTTTCCTCTTTTATTCTTTATCCATTTCCTCACATTTGTGCATATTATATGTTATTTTTCTTTTCAGGACACAAGCTCTTAACTCTTTTGTTTAATGCTTCTTCATTTCTGCTTTGTAACTTATCTGCTGCCTCTTGTTTCCTGAATTTATCCCTCTACTTTGTGTTTATTTTCCTGCACTTTCTTTCCATTTTGAACTGAGAACTTTATTAAATTATATTCAACAGTTCTTTCCTTATAGTAAAGGAAATATTTAAGGCTATAGATCACATCTCATTGCTTTGCATATATAAGGATATCATTAGATTTGATTTATAAATAAGGTGGAATGATTAAGCTCCCACACATTGCAGTTTCACAGTTGATTTATCTTAGGTCTTACCATTAAGAGGTCATAGATCTTTATCTTGATTCAGATAATTTGAATGGTTATTTCACAGATGCATGCACTTGTCAAAACTTTTCAACCTATGTTTTTGAGAGCTGCATATTATATCATGTGTGTTTTACCATGTATAAAATATACTTCAATAAAATTACTTCCACAAAACAAAAATAAAATAAATGTGAGAATGTGTAGGGAAGTTATGGCACAACTTCCTAGCTTCTCTGGTTCCATGGGAATGCATTGAGGAGAAGGTACAGGGAACTTCAAGCTTCGAGCACCTGAAAACCAGCCTCCCTGCCTTCCTCAGCCACTGCAAAAGCGCCGCTGTGTATATCAATGGTGTATACATTAGTATGGGCTTCCCTGTGGCTCAAATGGTAAAGAATGTGCCTGAAATGTGGAAGACCTGGGTCTGATCCCTGGGTCAGGAAGAGCCCCTGGAGAAGGAACTGACAACCCACTCCAGTATTCTTACCTGGAGAATCCTCATGGCCAGAGGAGCTTGGCGGGTTATGGTCCATGGGAGTCATAAAGAGTCAGACATGACTGAGCAACTAACACACATACATTAGTATGGATGTGTGCGTGCATGCTAAGTTGCTGCAGTCATCTCTGACTGCAACCCTATAGACTGTAGCCCTCCAAACTCTCTATCCATGGGATTCTCCAGGCAAGAATACCGGAGTGTGCTGCCATGTCCTTCTCCAGGGGATCTTCCCTACCCAGGAATCAAACCCATGTCTCCTATGTCTCCTGCACTGGCAGGCAAGTTCTTTACCACTAGCGCCACTAGGAAGCCCATACATTGGCATACATAAACCCAATCAAGTATATGGTATACATAAACCCAACCCAAATTTGAATAGTTCAAGATATTAAAAATTACATTTTAAATACAGCTAACAAACACATGAAAAGATGCTCAACATCACTCATTATTAGAGAAATGCAAATCAAAACCACAATGAGGTACCACTTCACACCAGTCAGAATGGCTGCAATCCAAAAATCTGCAAGCAATAAATGCTGGAGAGGGTGTGGAGAAAAGGGAACCCTCCTACACTGTTGGTGGGAATGCAAACTAGTACAGCCACTATGGAGAACAGTCTGGAGATTCCTTAAAAAATTGTAAATAGAACTACCTTATGACCCAGCAATCCCACTGCTAGGCATACACACCGAGGAAACCAGAATTGAAAGAGACACATGTACCCCAATGTTCATCGCAGCACTGTTTATAATAGCCAGGACATGGAAACAACCTAGATGTCCATCAGCAGATGAATGGATAAGAAAGCTGTGGTACATATACACAATGGAGTATTACTCAGCCGTTAAAAAGAATTCATTTGAATCAGTTCTGATGAGATGGATGAAACTGGAGCCGATTATACAGAGTGAAGTAAGCCAGAAAGAAAAACACCAATACAGTATACTAACACATATATATGGAATTTAGGAAGATGGCAATGACGACCCTGTATGCAAGACAGGAAAAAAGACACAGATGTGTATAACGGACTTTTGGACCCAGAGGGAGAGGGAGAGGGTGGGATGATTTGGGAGAATGGCATTCTAACATGTATACTATCATGTAAGAATTGAATCGCCAATCTATGTCTGACGCAGGATACAGCATGCTTGGGGCTGGTGCATGGGGATGACCCAGAGAGATGTTGTGGGGAGGGAGGTGGGAGGGGGGTTCATGTTTGGGAACGCATGTAAGAATTAAAGATTTTAAAATTAAAAAAAAATAAAAAAAATAAAGGTATCAAGTCACTAAAAATAAATAAATAAATAAATACAGCCAACTTATATATCTTTGGAAGATTACTCCTGTGGGGCTCATGATCTTCATTCTTTCTACAATCTTCATTCTTTCCACATGAGGCCCTGCCAAGATTCTTCTTCTGATTCACTGATTTTACTACTTCATCCATAGATCTCTTCATTTCTAGGAGTTATCATGGATCTCAGTTATTACTGTCAGGCCTGATTATCTTTTGGTGCCATATGGAAATTTTGGCATGGTTATGCTGAGGAGCTTGGATATGAAGTTTCAGCATCTTTTGCTATATCTTTGCCTCCTTACTAGTCTTGAATTCTGGAAGATTACTTTTATTTCAGTGTACTAATGATACAATATGTGAACTATACAATGTATAAAATATCATAATAGAGGAGCCTGAACTTTAGCAATAGTTTATCTTTTGTGGAAATGTGTGACAAAGAAAAAGCACAATAAAATTTTATGTTCAAATTATTAAAATAGAAAACCACGTGAAAAGGATGTTTCTGAAATAACTCCCTTGGTCACTCTTGAGTTCCACATAGATGTGCTAACTGGCAGATGCATGGCTAAGAACCTCAGTCTCAGGTGCCTGATACATTCTTATCTTGTGTGTAGGCATAGGGATACTTCTCAACTTAAAAAGATCCATCTAATTTAGAGGTGCAGCACAATCTCTGGATCTCATTGCTTGGGTTTACATCCTGGTTCTTTTAGTTATCAGCTATGTGATCTTGAGTAACTCTAACCTCTCTGTGCTTCAGTTTGCTCATCTGTAAAGTGGAAACAATACTATAGCTTACCTAGTAAGGCTATTGTGAAAATTAAGTGAGTTAGTTATTAGAAGAGCGCTTAGTGTATGTACTGTGCTAAGTTGCTTCAGTCGTGTCCCACTCTGTGTGACCCTATGGACTGCAGTCTGCCAGGCTCCTCTGTCCCTGGGATTCTCCAGGCAAGAATACTGGAGTGAGTTGCTGTGCCCTCCTCCAGGGGATCTTCTCAACCCAGAGATCAAACCCACGTCTGCATTGGCAGGCAGGTTCTTCACTATGAGTGCCACCTGGGAAGCCTGCTTAGAAAGTGAAGTCACTCAGTTGTGTCCAACTCTTTGCAACCCCATGGACTGTAGCCTACCAGGCTCCTCTGTCCATGGGATTTTCCAGGCAAGAATACTGGAGTGGGTTGCCAAGCCTGCTTAGTAGTTAGTGCTAAATGTGTGTTTTAGTATAAATTCTATTTAATATTGCCTTCCATTTCCATAAAGCAATCCATTGGATTATTTTTTTGGTTGGACTCATTGTCTCATTGTCATTCTCAATACATGAATACCATAGATGTGTTTTCCTTTAGTTTCATGAAAAATTGCTCTTTTAATGATGTATTTTACTCAGTTCTTAGAAATTGCATTTTAAGTTGTCTCTTGTTTTATTCAGCAACTGTGTTTTACTCCAGTTGCTCTGACAGGTCTTCGTGAGCAGTATCCCCAGTGTCAATCATGTTATCATCATCGTTCTCCATCAACCTTCCTTTCTGATTCCAGTGTTCTTTTACCACCTGAAACATGCCTTTCCGGTGGGGGGCTCCCAATCCAAGTATACCCCACAGTACAGTGCTTAGTTGCTCAGTAGTGTCTCAATCTTTGAAGCCCCTTGGACTGTAGCCCACCATGCTCTTCTGTCCCTGGCAGGGATACTGAAGTTGGTTGTCATGCCCTCCTCCAAGGGATCATTTCAACCCAGGGATCGAACCCAGGTCTCCCACACTGCAGGCAGATTCTTTGCTATCTGAGCCACCAGGGAACCCCAGGAATACTGGAGTGGGTAGCCAATCCCTTCCCCAGGAATTGAACTGGCATCTCCTGCATTACAGGCAGATTCTTCACCAGCTGAGCTACCAGGGAAGCCCACAAGCTAAACTTATCCCAGTGCTCCGTCTTTCTAACCACAGCGGCTGCTCTAGGCATGCAGTCACAAGTTGGACCAATCATAATTCTTCCTCAAGACTTTTACCAGCTGAAAGGAAGGCTTTTTAGTCTTTTGTAAAAATTTTGTTAATGTTTTACAACTGAAAGTGTTAGAATCCAGAGTAACCAGCAACTATGCTCCCTGACCTTGAGGATAAGACCCATATGCAGCAGGAGAATGAGGCCAAGACATTCTTATAAGCAGAGTAAATTTATGGTGAGATTCTTGTTGCAGTTCCAAATCCCTCATGTCAGTTATTATTACTAAAGCTAGTTATAACCTAGTCTTGGTAATAATAAGTAATAAAATCAATGTCTTCTTCCCTGATGGCTCAGTTGGTAAAGAAACTGTCTGCAATGCAGAAGACCTGGGTTCTATCCCTGGGTTGGGAAGATCCCCTGGAGAAGGAAATGGCTACCCACTCCAGTAATCTTGCCTGGGAAATCCCATGGACAGAGGAACCTGGCAGGCTACAGTCCGTGAGGTCACAAGAGTCGGACACAACTTGGCCACTAAGCTACCACAGTTATACCCTTGCATTTTCTGTTTGTGTAAATTTCTAAATTCCATTCTCCTCTCCCCTTTTTTTGTATTTGTTTTTGCTTAAGCTAATTCACATTGGGTTTTTCTCACAACACAGTGTTATGTCCTAACATATAGAATACTTCTTTTTCAAGCAACCTGTTTTCTTTATATGTTTGGAGATTTTAAAATATCTTTTCATATTTATAAATGACTGGTTAGAAGTCATCACCACTAGGTCCACGAGAATATGGACCATGTCAATCTTAATAATCAGTACACCCCCAGTGTTTAACATAGTATCTTATACTGTAAGATAGTAAGGTGGCTGGGATTCTCCTCCGATGAACCAGACAGAAGGTTGTTGCCCTAAAGCATGGGCTGAAGGGTGACTAGATTGTTTTCTTAAGGGTGTACTAAAGAAGACCAAGGGAGACTTCCTATCAAATGCGCTAGACAGAAGGGAGAAGAGGTGTTCTAGCAGGTAAGAGTTCTTGCCCATTCACTCCTCACTTACTGATAGGACCCCTCAGTAATTGTCTATGGTAGAAGTGGTACATATTTAGCAGTTGGCTTTTGGCATTGATTGAGCTATCTCATTGGGAAATTTGGAGACAGATAGATTCAACCTAGATTAATGTTTTGCTTCTAAAAATCTGATAAATATAATTTAGATAGGTTATCAAGTATTAATATAAAAATATTTCTAGATATAAGAAATTTAAATATTCTAGTCTGGCCCATTCTGTGCAGTTTTATTTATCATGATTTGTCCTAACTGTGGTGTAACTTTGTAGCTGTTGTGTTTTTAATCAACAGTCTACAAAACTATGAATTCTAAATTGAATCATTGAAGTCAGTAGTTGCTAGCTAAAGGAAGGGCTTCTCTGGTAGCTCAGCTATTAAAGAATCCTCCTGCAATGCAGGAGACCTGGGTTTGATTCCTGGGTTGGGAAAGGGACAAAAGTTCTTCTTCTGGTCACTCGTTCTTAGTATGTAGAATTTCCTCTACTTTCCTGGTAGCTCAGCTGGTAAAGAATCTGCCTGCAATGCAGGAGACCCCGGTTTGATTCCTGAGGCAGGAAGATCCGCTGGATAGGCTACCAACTCCAGTATTCCTGGGCTTCCCTGGTGGCTCAGACAGTAACATATAAGATTTTTCTTTGCATATGCATGCTAACATTCACTTTTTCTCTACTATTTTCAATAGAAAAATAAATGGGCAAAAATAAAACTTTTATTTTAGGAAAGAATGAAATTTCAGTGTGCTGTCAAATTCCTAGTATTGGACCATATTTTTAAAACAAGATTCTTCATAATCTTGTTAGATATTAAATCATCAAATTGGGTCCATTACAAAGATTGTTTTTTAATTCTAGCTAATGAAGTCATTCCTTTCTAAGGAAAGCAATCAAAATAAAAGGTCCTCCCCTTTTCATGATGCTGCAAAAGCCGATTCTGTTACTAACTGCAGTCTCAGGCACTCTGCATCTAACTAAGCCAAGAATGTGTGCACCATCAGTTGAGTGATTTGACACTGAATAGCAAGGTTTCCAGTCAGACTCCAATGAGAAGAGAATTCATAAAGGGAAAAAAAAAAAAAAAGAAAATCCTGAAAAGACTTGACTACACTTGCAGACAACTGGAGGAAAACCTAGGGTTTTATGTTAGGATGATGATGGGCATTCCTGTTGTAAAATATGATTGTACCAGTTGTTGCAGACCACCTAGCAATTCTCATAACTGACTGACAGAAAAAGGCAATCTAAAGCTGTCTTCACTGGAAGTTATAAATACAGGCATTTCTTTAAATTCTTTCTCTTTCAGTCTCAAAATTCAATTCAAACACCATTATGCTTTCCTTCTATACCCAGCCGTTCTGCTTTCCTGCTATGAACTGTAACTTTCTGTGTGTTAGCAGCTTTGAGAATGTACTACAGCTATCCTCTGATTATACTCAAAGGGGAAGTCAGACTACAGGGAATAATGACTTGAAAGTATAAAAAGCTTATATAGAAGTGGGCTCTCATATGTATACATATGGCTGATTCATGTTGATGTATAAACCATACATACCAAGGGCTTCCCTGCTAGCTCAGTTGGTAAAGAATCCACCTGCAATGCAGGAGACCCCAGTTTGACTCCTGAGTCAGGAAGATCCACTGGAGAAGGGATAGGCTACCCACTCCAGTATTCTTGGACTTCCCTTGTGGCTCAGCTGGTAAAGAATCTGCCTGCAATGTGAGAGACCTGAGTTCGATCCCTGGGTTGGGAAGATCCCCTGGTGAAGGGAAAGGCTAGCCACTCCAGTATTCTGGCCTGGAGAATCCCATGGACCATATAGTCTGTGGGGTTGCAAAAAGTTGGACACTGAGCAACTTTCACTTTCACTTTCATGGCAGAAACCAACACAACATTGTACAGCAATTATCCTCCAATTAAAGATAAATACACTTTTTAAAAAAAGAAATGAGTTCTTTCAAAGAGTTAGGCTGAATCTTCTTAAATCAGACTTGACAGACTTAAAAGTTAGGTTTTTCCAAAAAACCCCAGGGGTCATTATTCCAGTGATCTGGAAAGATAGACGTATGTGGTGTCTGATTAAACACAAACTCCTGGGCTCTTGGCTGAGCCTGTAGCATAAAAGCCAGTTGAACAATAGCTTATGAATTCATTAGAAATGACAGCAATGTTTTTATCAAACATCTCATCTGTTGTATTTATGAGTCACATCAGTAGAATGAAAACCTTCACCAATTTGTGTATGAAACTTGGGAAAGCAACATACAACAGCAATTCATAACATGTATGCAATCATCATCTGGTTTGTAAACCATTAGGTTTGGGCCTGAATACACTGTTTGACAGATGCTTCCAGCCTCTTAGGTTTTAAACAGATTTCACTCGCCAAAATTCTCACTTCATTATTATGAATATAACATGAGTTGGTAGCAGCTGGTACAGGTAAGCTAGCAATTCTCATCCACACCCAACAGTGAATCTTAAATTAAGAACTATCTTCTCAGAAAGTTTGGCAAATTTAGATGGATGCTTTGAAGTCCTTTTCTGGTTTCAATTTCAGAGTAGTATTCAAATACCTTTCTTAAATTTTCAAACAATCCAACCACAGAAATACCCAAACTTGAGCAATTTATAGATTATTTCTTTTGCTTCTCTATTGTACAGAATCCAAAATTTACGTCCAGGAAAAACTATTTAACTCTGATGGTATGTCTGAGGTGAAGGGAAAAGACAGGAAAACAAAGGGCCACATATTACCATGAATAAAGTATAAATCTACCCCGAATCTCGCATGCTGGGCAACCTAGAGAAGACAAGAAAGAAGGCTCTTTTCACATTCTGCCTTTATCTAAGACCAGACTGCTGTAGAAGGTTTGCCTCAGGAAAATGAGTGAAGCATGCATTTTTGTTTTTCTTTCTTTTTATTAACATGTTTTTATAATTAGCCTTGAAGAAAAATAACTGATTATGGTCTACTCAAACCAAAAGAAAAAAAAAAAAGAAAAAGTCAAACATACCAAAAACATTTGCTGAAGAAGACAAGGTAGGTGATTAGAACAGGAGTTTGTAGTTGGAAACTATGAAAGATGAACGGTAGCACCTGACAGTGGTAGGCTTCTCAATTAGATAAGACATACGTTTTCGTGTTTAGTTTCTTTCCTGACACACTTTGTCTCTTTTCACACTGCTGCTAAGTCGCTTCAGTCGTGTCCAACTCTGTGTGACCCCAAAGACGGCAGGCCACCAGGCTCCCCTGTCCCAGGGATTCTCCAGGCAAAAACACTGGAGTGGGTTGCCATTTCCTTCTCCAATGCATGAAAGGGAAAAGTGAAAGGGAAGTCGCTCAGTTGTGCCCGACCCTCAGCGACCCCATGGACTGCAGCCTTCCAGGCTCCTCCATCCATGGGATTTTCCAGGCAAGAGTACTGGAGTGGGGTGCCATTGCACTCCTATAGAACAAATAGAAATAAGACTTGAGTTTTATAGAGCATGTAGCTAACTAATTTCATCTGCTAACATGTTAATATTTAATTGAGTTTCTGATAATTACATCTCTTCTTTACCTGTGAGGAGGACTTCATGGTACCTTATCATGGGAGCGTGTACTCCTGTGGGGCTAGCACATTCAGGCCATCCTTCCTCCCCACTGACCCCCAGCCACATACATTCTCACGAATGCTACATTTTCCTCATTTAACTGAGTCCTTTTTTTTTCTCTTTGTATGTTTGTTTGTTTTCCATCTGTAGTTTTGGTGAAGGACTCAAGGGCATGGTGGTAGGTAAAGACTCACAAAAAACAATGACAACTTTAGGTATTAAATAAATGAATAACTACAAAGTTGAGTTCTTTAGCTATATCACCCTACATCATGCTTTAAACACAAGGAAAAAATGCTAATTTTTCTTAAAGATTTATGTGTTTTAGATTTCCACAGTGTTATTAATCTGTGTTATTAACCTTGAAATTGAACTCTGGTGTTGGAGAAGACTCTTGAGAGTCCCTTGGACTGCAAGGAGATCCAAACAGTCCATCCTAAAGGAAATCAGTCCTGAATATTCATTGGCAGGACTGATGCTGAAGCTGAAGCTCCAATACTTTGGCCACCTGATGTGAAGAACTGACTCATTGGAAAGACCCTGATGCTGGGAAAGATTGAAGTTGGGAGGAGAAGGGGATGACAGAGGATGAGATGGTTGGATGGCATCACCAACTCGATGAACATGAGTTTGAGTAAGCTCCGGGAGTTGGTGATGGACTGGGAAGCCTGGTGTGCTGCAGTCCATGGGGTCACAAAGAGTCAGACACAACTGAGTGACTGAACTGAACTGAACTGATTAATCTGTCAATTCCAGTTCAAGAACTAACTCAAATTACACACTTTTTTTCTCTCTAATCTCTTACTATTCCTCACCTATTCATGTACAATTTTTTCATGCCTAGTTATTTGTAGAATACAGAGAGAAAACAGTAGAATACAGTGTTTTCTTATTCTTAAACATAGATGACCCAGTCCTAAAACATTAGGAAACAGAGAAAAAAGCAAATGCTTTGAAGGATATATATTTGGATGAAAAAGATTTACTGCAATAATAATATGTTTTTACTTTCTCCATAAAACATTTGCTTAGACTCTTGTGTTACCTGAATGAACAAATCTCTTATTTCATATTTCTATAATGAACCGTGAACTTCCAGATGTTCAAACTGGTTTGAGAAAACGCAGAGGAACCAGAGATCAAATTGCCAACATCCACTGGATCATTGAAAAAGCAAGAGAGTTCCAGAAAAACATCTATTTCTGCTTTATTGACTATGCCAAAGCCTTTGACTGTGTGGATCACAATAAACTGTGGAAAATTATGAAAGAGATGGGAATACCAGACCACCTGACCTGCCTCTTGAGAAACCTGTATGCAGGTCAGGAAGCAACAGTTAGAACTGGACATGGAACAACAGACTGGTTTCAAATAGGAAAAGGAGTACGTCCAGGCTGTATATTGTCACCCTGCTTATTTAAGTTATATGCAGAGTACATCATGAAAAACGCTGGGCTGGAAGAAGCACAAGCTGCAATCAAGATTGCTGGGAGAAATATCAGTAACCTCAGATATGCAGATGACACCACCCTTATGGCAGAAAGTGAAGAGGAACTAAAAAGCCTCTTGATGAAAGTGAGAGAGGAGAGTGGAAAAGTTGGCTTAAAGCTCAACATTCAGAAAACTAAGATCATGGCATCTGGTCCCATCACTTCATGGGAAATAGATGGGGAAACAGTGGAAACAGTGTCAGACTCTTTTTGAGGGGCTCCAAAATCACTGCAGATGGTGAATGCAGCCATGAAATTAAAAGATGCTTACTCCTTGGAAGGAAAGTTATGACCAACCTAGATAGCATATTCAAAAGCAGAGACATTACTTTGCCAACAAAGGGCCATCTAGTCAAGGCTATGGTTTTTCCAGTAGTCATGTATAGATGTGAGAGTTGGACTATAAAGAAAGCTGAGTGCCAAAGAATTGATGGTTTTGAACTGTGGTGTTGGAGAAGACTCTTGAGAGTCCCTTGGACTGCAAGGAGATCCAACCAGTCCATTCTAAAGGAGATCAGTCCTAGGTGTTCTTTGGAAGAAATGATGCTAAAGCTGAAACTCTAGTACTTTGGCTACCTCATGCAAAGAGTTGACTCATTGGAAAAGACTCTGATGCTGGGAGGGATTGGGGGCAGGAGGAGAAGGGGACGACAGAGGATGAGATGATTGTATGGTATCACCGACTTGATGGACATGAGTTTGGGTGAACTCCAGGAGTTGCTGATGGACAGGGAGACCTGACTTGCTGCAATTCATGGTGTTGCAAATAGTCAGACATGACTGAACGACTGAACTGAACTGAACTGAACTGATAATGAATATGTGAATAGTATATTTGTAATTTGCAGTTAATGAACATATTGGCTTATCTCTTTGTGTTCATCTATATCTATCCATGGGAAATGGTCACATAAGCAAATCCATGAACAAGTGGTTGCAGTCTAAATTTACATAGTGTTTCTTCTTCTTGCCTATGTCTTTCCTTATATAGACAGTTTATCATCTAGGCCAGAACATTCACATTTTTTCAGTGATGGGGCTGTTGAATCAGATATTGTATGTACTCAGTTTATAAGGACTTTTAAAATTTATAAAATATAAATTATAACCAATTTTATTAAAATACATAGTTTGAAAGTCATATAAAATTAATTTTAATCAATTTATTTATATGAAAAGTTTACCACTAATAGCATATTGGTAGTCATTGATCATTTTTTAGCAAATCAATAAAAATACTACTACTTATTACATTGAGTTAATTTCAAAACCTGTGGGATATTTTTTACTTAAGACACATAGCAAAAAAGGTGTGGTGTATGTATATGTATATATATATATATACTTAGAATGGAATATTATCAGTCATAACAAAGAATGATATAATGCCATTTGCAGCAACATTCATGGATCTCGAGATTATCATACTATGTGAAATGAGTCAGAGAAATACAAGTATCATATGATATCACTTACATGTGGACTCTAAAAATGTGGTAGAAATGAACTTATTTACACAATGGAAATAAACTCAGACATTGAAGACAAAAGGTTATAAATTAGGATTTGGGATTAACAGATACACACTACTATACACAGAGTAGATAAACAACAAGAACCTACAGTATAGCACAGGAAACTATATTCAATATCATAATAACTTAAAATGGATAAGAATCTGAAAAGAATATATATGTGTTTATTTATTCATTCATTTATCAAACTAAATAACTTTGCTGTACTCCTGAAATTAACATAATATTGTAAATCAACTATATTTCAAAAAGAAGACACATAAAAATTCTGATTCCAAAATTGCATCACTGGTGGTTTCTCTCAGCTTTGAATTTGTAGTTTCATGAAAGAGAATACATTTTCAGAGTCTAATAAAATCAAATAAAAGCTATAGTTTTGCTACAGGGCCACAAATTAAATTCATGAATTATATTCAGTTCCAAATTTCAGAAAAATATATTTTCTATAATTTTCCCTCAAGCTCAGTAAGTTCCATATCCTTGTTAGCAGCTGCTTTATATATCACTGGGAAGTTTTTCCTCCTTGTACCTCCACTGAGGAAACCTAAATCATGATAAATATTTATCAATCTGTAAATTACTTCCAAAAATTGTGATTTCCGTTTTCTCCTCTAGTTGTAGGAGAGAATTCCTACAGAGCTTAGGGCAAGATTTAGGAGTCATAGTGTCTGATATCTGCAGTAGAAGATTCACAGGGCCATGGGAAAAAGGATAGATAGGATCTGGAATTGAGGTCTAAGTTAAATCCTAAAGACTCGTTCCCAATAGGTTGTTAATATAGATAGTGAAGGCCTTCCCTAAAGGCTCAGATGGTGAAAAATTTGCCTGCAATGCAGAAGACCCAGATTCAATCCCTGGGTCAGGAAGATCCCCTGGAGAGGGAACGACTACCCACTCCAGCATTCTTGCCTGAAGAATACCATAGACAGAGGAGCCTGGCAAACTATAGGTCATGGGTTTGCCAAGAGTTGGACACAACTGAATGACTACGCACACATAGGTAGTGAACACGACTGAATGACGAGGCACAAACAGATAGTGAGAGAAGCCCAGGAGGAAGGGGAGTGGATCCAGAAAAGGGAGGAACAGCAAGAGCAGCCCAGTGGTAGGAGATAACATATGTTGATTCCAGAGACAAGGTACCAATACCTGTGGGAGACTTTTAGTATATTACTGCTGCTGCTGCTAAGTCACATCAGTCGTGTCCGACTCTGTGCGACCCCATAGACAGTAGCCCATCAGGCATCCCTCCCTGGGATTCTCCAGGCAAGAGTACTGGAGTGGGTTGCCATTTCCTTCTCCAATGCATGAAAGTGAAAAGTGAAAGTGAACTCACTCAGTCATGTCCGACTCTTTACGACCCCATTGACTGCAGCCTACCAGGCTCCTCCGTCCGTGGGATTTCCCAGGCAAGAGTAATACATACACGTATATCTGTGTTTAGTAGCAGGTTCATCAAAATATCAAGATTCTACTTGCCATTTGCTTAGTCTAGGCAGTCTGAGTTTCTCCTAAAAATTATGTAAATTGGCAGATGTTAATGACACAAGTATAAGGAGACAGATCCTCATAATCCATTCTTCTGGTCACATTGCCTAGTAACCCTTAAACTGAAGTTCACAGTATATATTTTTCTGTGGTTCAGTGGACACTGGAAACATCAGCTTCCATTTCAAAGGAAATTTTTATTCAACTATAGTTGACCTACAGATCTATCAATTTATTAGTTTCAGGTGTACAACATGATTTTTTTATACATTTCAAATATATATGATATGTTATACATATACAATATACTGGATTCACCAATGTAATATTTCATTGATTACTGTAGCTTTATAATAAGTCTTAAAAACAGATTGCATGAGTCTTTCAGCTTGTTCTTTTTCAAAATTGTTTTGGCTGTTCTGGTTCCTTTGCTTTTCCATGTGAACTCAGTTTAGTTGTCAGTAATTGGCTTGTTCCGATTTTCTCTTTCTTTGTGATACAGTTTAGTAAGATTATATATTTCTAGGAATTTATCTATTTCTTCTAGGGTGTCTAGTTTGAATTCCCAGTTTGAATTGGGTAAATTGCTAAAACTTTTGTTTTCTTTCACTGTTCTGCCTGATCTGAGATAACTGAACTCAGTGTTTGTAGGCTTAGATTAAATCTCTTAATATAAGCAGGGAGTTAAGTGCATGGTTTGTGCATGCTAAGTATATTGACCTAATATTTTTAATTTTATTAGTTAGGTTTGATGTCAGTTTAGTTTTGTTGTCCTAAATTCATGAGTCTCAGGTAGATTTTGCATGACACTGCTTAGACTAAATGTGAATCTTCTTTAGAGTTAGTTGGTGCTGGAAGCAACCTAGATGTCCATTGACAGGTGAATGGATAAAGAAGCTGTTGTACATATATACAGTGGAATACTACTCAGCCATAAAAAGGAATAAATTTGAGTTAGTTCTAATGAGGTGGACAAACCTAGAGCCTATTATACAAAGTGAAGTAAGTCAGAAAGAGAAATGTAAATATTGTATACTGGTGCATATGTATGGAATCCAGAAAGATGGTACTGATGAAATTATTTGCAGGACTGCATTGGAGAAACAGACATAGAGAAATGACCTATGGACATGGGGGAGGGTAGGAGGAAGATGGTAAGATGTATGGAAAGAGTAACATGGGAACTTACATTACCGTATGTGAAATAGATGGCCAATGGAAATTTGCTGTATGACTCAAAGAGCTCAAACAGGGCCTCTGTGACAATCTAGAAGGGTGGGATGGGAAGAAGATGAGGGAAGTTCAGGAGTTAGAGGTCATGGGTGTACCTATGGCTGATTCTTGTTGATGTTTTACAGGAAAAAAAAAATCAGTAAAGCAGTTATCCTTCAATTCAAAAATAAATAACATGGCAAAAAAAAAAAAAAGCCTCTCAAAATAGTCAAAAGTAGTTGATGCTACTAGAATGTGAAGTTACAAAAGAAAGGATTTCAAGTAACATCTTGCCTTAGAAAGTATTAAATTATGTGAGTTTTGAGGATATTAATGTTTTAGATCAATATAAATAGGTGGTATGTAATAAAGTAATTTTTTTCTATTTATTCTTGAGTTGGTGATTTTCAGGGAACATTTCTGCTTTGTAGACTCAGGCTTTATTAATTTGAAAAATTCATTTATTATTTGTTTCTATCTTATTTATTTCCGTTTCTTCCTTATTCTTGGTTTCAATCATTCTAGTGTTTGTAACATATAGATTGGATGATTAGAACATTTCTTCCTTAGAATTCTTATTATCTAAAATTATTTTCATTTTTTTTACATTTCACTCCTAGATAAATTCTGAAATTTGTCTTCTATTTCACTGAAGTGAATTTTCTGTAATATCCAGTCTGCTGTTTATTGCCCCTCCTCAGGTTTTAGTTGAACAATTTTTTACCTTCATGAAGTCTGACATTTCTTAACTTCTTCCTTTTGATGTTTGACATATTTTGAGAACTCAAATTAGACATTTTATAAAATGTGCTCTTTTTCTTGCAATAAATCTATTTTAGGGAAGGCATTTCCTCTGCTTCCTCCAGATGGTCTCTCTTCTTTTGACTTACAGTATTTTTTACATGTCTTTCTGAGGAAACCCTACTTTGCCAACTCTTGGTTTTGGGGGACCATCTGCTCTAGACTAAAGCTCATCCACACACATTTTCTGTTTGGTGTGGCTGCCTACTCCATATCCTGCCCTCATTTCTCAGTTATAGGTTATTAGGGGGTTATTTTAGGGTCTCCTGTACCTGTTTCCCAGGTAATTCACAGTATAGAATAGTCACCAAGTGGCCTTCTATAATCACCTTCAATACAATAGAAATTCCAAGTGTCTGGCCTGTGAGTGGTATTTTCCCCTCATTGGCAGAACTGGTACCGACACATTCATTTTATGCTCTTTAGTCTTTTTCATGGCAATTGAGAGTGGGGTGAGTTAATACCTACATTTATGGTTTTCTTTTTCTCTTAAAAACAAGTTTTTTTTTTAGGTTCCATGAAGTACCATCTCCAGTTATAATGATACCATCTCCACCACTGAGAGCCAATGAGAGTTTGGTCTCTCACATCTTTTCCTTATTGCTGTTCTTTTCCCCAGTCTCCTTCTGGTTTTGAACTCTCCAAGAGTGCATGGTAACTATGGTATCCCCATGCTTAGTGTTCCCCTTTCTTTATACATTCTGTAAATTCCTTCCCAGCAGCAGTTACACCCTCATCTGCCTCCAGTGTTCATCTCCTGCCAGAGGTGCTCAGGGTTAAGATTATGTTGCTACATTATTGTGGAGAGGATAGAACATCAGGATATTTGACACATCAAGCATGAATTTAGAAGGCAGGTCTCTCAAAGAGTAAGGAAGGATTCTTCTCCTTCACTGAGAGAGCTGCTCTGCTCCTTACACTGTAAAGAATACTTCTTCCTGTGATTGCAACCTGATATTAATCTGCTCTATGAGATTGAATAAAAATGCTGTATGGAAACTTATTTTACTTCTCTTTGTAACTCTACAGTGTCTGAGGAATTGAGAATTCACACACTCTGAAATATTTGAAGTCTGGAAAAGTAATTGGAGTCATTTTGTTTAAAACTAATGTTTTAGTCTCTTTTTCTTTTGAAGCCTTTTAACAATTACACATGGTTGATGATTTAGAGGTTGCATGAATGATTGTTTTTTGTAAATCTGTTCCTGAAAAGAGCAATCCAAAGCAATCAGGCTTTAATTTATTATATGGTCACCCAAGTGCTTTGATTGTCTACACCCTAACTAGTTTGCTGAGAACTTCCTTAGCCTCTTATATTAGTCAAAATTTTGGCCATAAAAGCTGTCGAAGCTAAGTATAAATATGCTTTGTTGTGAATATATTGTTTTCTTAAAGCAGTGGTAAAGGTTAGCATAATTATGCCAGTGGAGTGAGTGAAAGTCACTCAGTTGTGTCTGACTCTTTGTGACCCCATAGTCCATGGAATTCTCCAGGCCAGAATATTGGAGTAGTTAGCCTTCACCTTCTCCAGGGGATCTTCCCGACCCAGGGATCGAACCCAGGTCTCCCACATTGCAGGCGGGTTCTTTACCAGCTAAGCCATAAGGGAAGCCCATGAATACTGGAGTGGGTAGCCTATCCCTTCTCCAGCAGCTCTTCCTGACCCAGGAATCAAACTGGGGTCTCCTGCATTGCAGGCAGATTCTTTACCAACTGAGCTATCAGGGAAGACCAATGGAAGTATGCTTGATAAAGGGAAGCAGATACCCTGATAAAGACCCAGTGGATGTGATCCTAAATGCAGTATGTTTGGAGGAAGACACCTGGGCGAAGCTATGGCCCAGCCTAGTGCCTGGAAAAGAAGAGCTGATGATATGGGAGGTAGCTAACTGGGCACAGCAAGAATTCCTCGCATGCTAATCAAGCAAATGCCCCTGCCATCCTCTTACCCTAAAGTATGAAGGGGAGCAAGCCTGAGATTCCACCTCCTATGACTGAATGAATTCCTTCTGGAATGTCTGAACAGGTGAAGCTATAGCAAGCAAGGTGCTATGTTGCATCCCAATCTCCTTTATAGTCCAGTCTGTTATGGTTTTTGCCATGCTTATTGGCTGGTTTGACAACAAACTGAAGTGAAAATAGCCTTAGCAGAATCTGAAACTATATTCTCAAAAATCTTTTGAGTTTGCATGAGCTGGTGTTTTTCAGCCTGGCTTAGTGCCATACACACAAGATCAGTTTTTAATGAGAACTTTTCATCCTAGCTATTCTACCAATGAGTTCATTTAAAAAAAAAAAAAAAGAAGAAGGTTTGAGGGCAAAATTAACCATTTTACCAATGTATCAGATTCATCTTTCAAATGTAAACACTATTTATGATCTGAGATTGACAAGTTTACCTCTGCAGAGCTTTGAAGATTGTCATTTTTGGATAGAAAATATCTCATTAATAAGAATGTTAAATAATCCACAGCACTTATATAATGTGTTATTATTTATCAGTCTTGAACAGCTCTATTTCCAAAGGGGAGAAACAAAATAATTTCAACCAAGTGAGCATAATATTAATGACAGCAGTTTTATAAATAAACTTAAAACGATGCCAGAAAGCATGTGACAACAAGAAAAAGAGGCCAGTTCTCTTTGATTTTTTTCCCCTTCAATGTGCAAAACATGCTGCTATACTTTTATCCACAGACTTTGTTTGAAAATTTCTCAAGACACAAGCCAACCCCTTGTCAACAAAGAATGGGTACTTGGTTTGGTGCAATTAAAAGATTTTTACAACTTCTACAATGGAAATCTGCAGGAAACCAAGAAAACTAGCAATTCATCAAACAATCTAATTTAAGGAAAGAAATGGTATAGATGAACCACTGGAAAGAGCACTATTCTTTTCTGTGATATTGCTATAGGAATGATCTTAGGGTCCTATGAACAGGAACTTCAAGCTCCCTTTCATTAAAGTCTCTTTGGACTAGGAATCATTCCAGTATGATGTGAATACCCCCTCTACATCCGCATTCTATCATTTAACTTAGAGCAGCTGTGTTGTCATTCTCCAAATAGGACAAACAGACAGGGGCACTCTAGGAGATGGTGGTTCTCTGTGTGACAGCACTCAGTCTTCCTGCAGAGTGAATCATGCTTCCAGCTTGAAGTTTGCTATTTTGACACAAGTAGGCAGAGTATGTTTAAGAAGATGAGCTGTCTTTTCATACCTAATTACATGGGCTTCTGAGGCCTGTTCTGCTGATTTGCATACCTGAAAATTGTGTTGTTATTTTGCTGAGACTTGCCACCAGAATGTATTGGACTAAGAAGTGAATTTTCTAATCTCAACATTTTCCCCCCTCTGGTGCATTATCCAACATGTACTCCTCCAAAAGAGAGGTGCTATGCATCTATCAAATGCCAAGTTCACAAACATAAATGCTAGCTTATGTGGATTGATTCTAGGATGTCTCCTAAGATTTTGATTTGTACTTTACAGAAGTTTATGTTCTACAAATGTATGCAGATTCAACACAATCCTTGTCTAAATTCCAACAGTATTTTTTGATAGACATCTCCAAGTTGATTCTAGGCTTTTCTGGTGGCTCAGATGGTAAAGAATCTGCCTGCAATGTGGGAGACCTGGGTTCGATCACTGGGTTGGAAAGGTCCTCTGGAGAAGGAAATGGCAGCCCACTTCAATGCGCCTTTAGAATTTTATGGACACTATAGTCCGTGGGGTTGCAAAGAGTTGGACCAGCTGAGCGACTAACACTTTCATCAAGCTGATTCTAGATTTCAAATGGAAAGGCAAAGGAACTATAATGGCCAAAACAATTTTGAAAAAGAACAAGTTGGAAGAATCATACAGTCTATTTTTAAGACTCATTATAAAGCCATAGTAATCGAGGCTATTTGGCAGAAAGTGAAGAAGAACTAAAGAGCCTCTTGATGAAAGTGAAAGTGGAGAGTGAAAAAGTTGGCTTAAAGCTCAACATTCAGAAAACTAAGATCATGGCATCTGGTCCCATCACTTCATGGCAAATAGATGGGGAAACAGTAGAAACAGTGGCTGACTTTATTTTTCTGGGCTCCAAAATCACTGCAGATGGTGATTGCAGCCATGAAATTAAAAGATGCTTACTCCTTGGAAGGAAAGTTATGACCAATCTAGACAGCATATTCAAAAGCAGAGACATTACTTTGCCAACCAAGGGCCATCTAGTCAAGGCTATGGTTTTTCCAGTAGTCATGTATGGATGTGAGAGTTGGACTATAAAGAAAGCTGAGTGCCAAAGGATTGATGCTTTTGAAATGTGGTGTTGGAGAACACTCTTTAGAGTCCCTTGGACTACAAGGAGATCCACCCAGTCCATCCTAAAGGAGATCAGTCCTGGGTATTCATTGGAGGGACTGATGTTAAAGCTGAAACTCCAATACTTTGGTCACCTGATGCAGAGAGCTGACTCATTTGAAAAGACCCTGATGCTGGAAAAGATTGAGGGCAGGAGGAGAAGGGGACGACAGGGCATGAGATGGCTGGATGGCATCATCGACACAATGGACATGGGTTTAGGTGTACTCCAGGAGATGGTGATGGACAGGGAGGCCTGGTGTGCTGCGGTTCATGGGGTCACAAAGAGTCGGACATGACTGAGTGACTGAACTGAACTGACTGAATTGAGGCAATGTGACATTAGTAAAAAAATAAACACAAGAAGCAGAATTTGTGAGTCAGAAGTCCATATATTTGGTCAATTGATTTTTGGCAGAGGTGCAAAGGCAGTTTAATGAAGAAAGTATAGCATTTCGTCAAATGAAGTTAAAGCAGTTGGACAAAGCAAAAAAACCCAAAAACCCTTGACCCATACCTTATATTTTATACAAAAATTAACTCAAAACACATCATAGACTTAAATATGAAATCTAAAGCTATCAAATTTCTAGAAGAAAAAGACAAGAGAAAAACTTTGTGACTTTGGTCCAGGCAAAAATTTCTTAGCTATTTCTTAGCTACACCAAAAGCACCAAAAGAAAAAAAAAAAGATAACTTGGATTTAATCAAAATGAAGACCTGCTTTACAAAGAACTCTGCTAAAAGAATGAAAAGATAAGTCATAGACTTCACAAAAATATTTTCACAACTCATTATCCATGGAAAAACTTTCATCCAGAATACCTACAGAGCTCTCAAAGCTCTGCAAGAAAACCAAGAATCCATTTTACTGGATTTGTACAAATACATCATCAAAGAAGATACCTGGATCACAAGTAAGCTTGCGAGGTGATGGTCAGCATCAATAGTTGTAGGAACATGCAAATTAAAACATAATGAAATATCACTAAAAACTATCAGAACAAGTAACATTTAAAAAGAACTGTCAATACCAACTGTGAGTAAGTCCTGTGAGCAAATGGAATTCTTGTACCTTCCTGATAGGAATATAATATATGGTATAGCCCCTGAGGAAGACAGTTTGCCAGTTTCTTTCAAAGTTGAACATACAATTACTATATAACGTAACAGTTCTACTACTGTTCCAGTACTGCAGGTGTTAACCCAAGAGAGATATAAGCTTATGTTTATACAAAAACCTGTACATGAATAATGATAGCAGCTTTATTCATAATTACCAAAAACTAGAAGCAACCCAGATGTTCCTCAAATGATGCATGGGAAGACAAACTGTGGTACACCACACAATAGAGTTCTATTCGACGATAAAAAGGAATGCATCAGAAATCCATGTAAGAATGTGAAAGAATCCTGGAAGGCTGCTAAGCTCATCACTATGCCACCAATGCACACAGAATATGAGTGAATCTTAAATATACTTTGCTAAGTGAAAGAAGCCGGACCCCAAAGGCTCCATACATTGTAATTCAATGCATAAGAGGTTCTGGAAGAGGGACTACTATGGAGATACAGAAAACCAATAAGTGGTTGCCAGGATTTGGGGTGGGTGCAGGATTTGACTACAAGGGGACTTGGAGGAAAGTTCTGGGATAAAGGAACTATTTGTGTCTTTATTAAGATGGTATTACACTACTGTATGCATTTGTCAAAGACAGATTTGTGCACCAAAAATAATGTTTTACTGTATATAAAATTTTATAATGTTAAAAAAAAAAAGAACCAGCACTTATTGCTTTAAAAAGTCACATTGTAGCTTTTTGAGGGTGAGGACCCAGGCTTTTTTTTTTTTTTTTCAATCCTAGTGCTATATAATGAATGTGCATGTGTTTAAAGCTCTTATAAAGTGAATTTTGTCCACATCAGGTCATAGTGAGATTTCTGTCATCATGTGTTCTTGAGATCAAGTAAATTTACTTTTACTAGAGATTTTTTAAAAATACACCTAAGAAAAGAAAGAAATAAAAGAGATCCTTCATTAAAGCATTCCGAGAGGCATTCCTGAGAATTATTTTGTCTCATGTTACAAAGGAAGACTTTATTTTATAATGTATCTGCATAAACAAGAGCATTTCCCCAAAATGAACCAAAGATGTATTTTTAAGGCAGACATAACAGAAGAGAAATACACGTGACCCCTTTAAAGTGGTTTTCTTTCCCCTTACACTTGAAAATGTGACAGCCCCTCGCCTCCAGCACCTCAGCTGCACAATCGGGACGCGGAAGGATTATTAACAAGGGTGCTCCCATTCTGTTTTCAAACCCACATAATACCCATTAAAAAAAAAAAAGGCCTTGCTGAAAAAATATTATACATCTTTCACACCGTACTTGGAGATTTCTGACAGCCAGATCCAAAAAAGTACAACACTATGTAGTCTTTGTCAACCAGAACGACTTTTCTTTACATAAAATCAAAAAGCAGGGCTTTTTTTTTTTTTTTTCCCTCCAGAGATTCTCCCAGCCTAATAAACCCCAAGTCAAATGTGTCAGGGGAAACTACTTCTTGCTCTGGGATTCAGATGTAGCTAATAGAAAGAAACACCCCTGTTGCAGTACTTAACGGTGGTGACAATCTAAAAAGTTCCCATGACAGCACAAATGACACTTCTGACACGCTGTATATAGAGACAGAAGTGCACCATTTAGAATCTGCAATGGATCGTGACGCAGTCTGCTTGTTCTCACACTTTGTATTGTTTCTTGGCACCGCTGTGTGTCTTAAAGCACACACCAGTTCTGCCAGTCACAGACCTCCTTAGCCGATCCTCATTAGCACCATGGCACAGAATCAAACCCCTATTCAGTTCTCTCTGCTTTTAAGAAGAGTATCTTTAAAGCTTTACATCAATGTCGTGTCAGAAAACTAGGGAGCTCCCTGCTTATGGATTTGCCCTATTGAATAGAAAACAAGTAAATGGAATAGTCAATGTTTGCACTGCAACAAAGGAAGGCTCCCAGCCCTAACATTTACCCCACTGGGCTAACTAATATCAGGGAAAACAATCTTCTGCCTCTGGGGCAATAACCTTCACGAAATCGGAAACATTCATGTTTTCCATCCTTCTCTACAACCTTCACTCTTTGCCATGAGGGAACCGGAAGAAACTCTTCCAACTTTGCTTTCATTTGAAAGGCCATGCATATTCTGTTTGCCACCATATAAAAGCACATTCTGACTGCTTTCATAGTAATGGAAAAATTTCTGAGTAATGGAAAATATCCTGAGGCCATGATGGTTCCTGAGAGTTAAATCAGCAGAAAATGGAATGGAAGAGAACAAGTTATAGAAGGCCCAGAGTCTAGGTAGAAAAGAAAGAGAAGCTGAGAAGAGCCCAAGGAAAAGGGGTCGGTATCTGGACAACCTGAAGAACAGTAACTGAGAATTCCAAGAGGGCCACAGAAACTTTACATACAGGCTATTCTTTGCTCAGGCAGCTACCTCTGCTGTTTGGATAATTCAAGATTCTAGTCTTCATCTGCAGCTTCATTATTTACATTCAAGGCATTTTCCATTGAGAGAGTATTTGTTCAATAAAAATTTTTATTGAAGTATAGTTGATTTACAACATTGCATTAATTTCTGCTGTATAGCAGAGTGACTGAATTTTATACATATATATCTTCTTTTTCATATTCTTTTCCATTATGGTTTAGAACAGAACATTGAATATAGTTTCCTGTGCTATACGGAAGAACCTTGTTGTTTAAAGAAGGACCTTGCTGTTTGTCCATCCTGTATATAATAGTTTACCTCTGCTAATCCCAGACTCCCAATTCATCCCTCTCCCAAGCCCCTTCCCCCTTGGGAACCACAAGTCTGTGCTGTATGTCTGTGTCAGTCAGTTCAGTTCAGTCGCTCAGTTCAGTTCAGTCACTCAGTCGTGTCTGACTCTTTGCGACCCCATGGACTGCAGCACACCAGGCTTCCCCGTCCATCGCCAACTCCCGGAGCTTACTCAAACTGAAGTTCATCGAGTTGGTGATGCCCTCCAACTGTCTCATCCTCTGTTGTCCCCTTCTCTTCCTGCCTTCAATCTTTCCCAGCATCAAGGTCTTTTCAAATGAGTCAGTTCTTCGCATCAGGTGGCCAAGTATTGGAGTTTTAGCTTCAGCATCAGTCATTCCAATGAATATTCAGTACTGATTCCCTTTAGGATGGACTAGTTGGATCTCCCTGCAGTCCAAGGGACTCTCAAGAGTCTTCTCCAAAACCACAGTTCAAAAGCATCAGTTCTTTGGCGCTCAATTTCCTTTATAGTCCAACTCTCACATCCATACATGACTACTGGAAAAACCATAGCTTTGACTAGACAAACCTTGGTCATCTATTTCTATTTCATAGATACATTAATTCATGTTGTATTTTAGATTCCACATATAAATTTTATCATGTGATATTTGTCTTTCTCTTTCTGACTTACTTCACTTAGAGAACATTTATTCTGAATGTTCTATCCCACACTGTATAGTATCACAGCATTCCTACTGCCACCAAGAATCTTCTTTCACTTGCCTCAGGGTTGTAGCATATAAGCACCCACTTACCCTGCCACTGCCCCTCCCCTGCCCCCAAATAGACTGAGCAACCTTGTCTGTCTGTACAGCTCTATATTCCATTGGGGGAAAAAAGCTATTACCTTGTGAAAGAGCTGGTGAAATTTAGGTATGTTTTTATGTTTTCTATGTATTCATTCATGAATTTTTTTAAATGCATATAATTTGTTTTGTTCTAAAGGTTTTTACAAAGTGGAAAATTCTAATTTTATGCATTAGAAATTCTAGTTTGCTTATTTTTAAAAATCAGAAGAAATAAAATTACAATAAAGAAAACATAAAACACTGTAATTCCATATACAAAAACAAACTATATTACCTTATATTATGTCCTTGATACTTATTTCATCTAATATGTCCTGAATCTTTTAGAATGTATGTTAATTAGGATTGGCCAATTTATGCTGCAGTAATAAAAATCCCCAAATCTCAGTACTAAGAAAGTTTATTTCTTGCTCATGTTATATGTCCCAAATGGGTCAGTGGAGGGGTCTATACCACACATTCATTTATGGACCCTAGCTGATGGAAGCTCCATCATCTTGAGGCTGCAAAAGTTGGAATGCTCTGCCTGCTCAATTTTCAAAATAAGAGAAGAGAGAGACTGTGAAATTTTATAAGGGTTTGTAATTGCCTCAATATATTTTTATGTTTCTATTTATTTGGATGTACCTGGTCTCTGTTATTTATTGTTTATTTGGTTTATTTGTGGCACAGAGGATTTTAGATCTTCACTGGTGCATGCAGCATCTTTAGTTGCCGTATGCGTACTCTCAGTTGCAGCATATGGGATCTAATTCCCTGATCAGCGGTCAAACTCAGGCGCCCTGTATTTAGAAGAATGTTTCAGGAACAACAGTGGAGCATTTGTAAGAACTGGTATATCACACTTTTGATAGAACAGAGTATAATATTGTATGAAAAATACCATCAAGAATCCTGAGTATGGGAGGAATCAACCTGTGATTGCAAAGCTTTAGAAATACTTTATTCAACTTATTTGCTTATGTTTTCCTTTCTGTGTAGGCTCAAGAGTGATATAGGTGAGTGATCAAGTGTTCTATCCTAGTTTAATGGCAACATTTTTTATTCTTTACAAGTGATGATGTCTTAGAGTCAGTAAAATAAGGGTTATAGAGATTGAAAGAGGACAAAAGTTTGAAAACTTGAAAGAGAAATTAAGATACTAGAAGTAAAAGTGGGTAAGATCGTTGACATAAATACAGATATTACCTTGGAAAAGAAGCTGAAATTCTTTCTCTGTTGGAAAGAAGATGAACTTTCTTTCTGTAACATCCCACTGTTCCTATACCCACCTCCCACTGATGCTGCTACAGAAATGCAAGTCAGTCTATGAAGAGGAAGTGATTTTTCTATTGCACACTGACACCAGAGAGTTTGAATAATAAAATGTCATTTACTCAACATATGCTCTATTTCAGGCTCTATACTAGGTGCTTTATTTGTAGATCAGGAGGAAAAATATGAAAAAGTGCACCTGTTGGAAGGTCCTAACTTTGAACGTGAAAGCTAAGGCAGGTGAGGTTATTTAAAGGTATTTTGAAGGAGGAGAAGGCAAAAGCCCTATATGAAAAGTTTTTAAGAACTTTTATTTATTTATTTTTGACCACACTGCATCACTTGCGGCATCCTAGTTCCCGACCAGACGTCAAACCCATGCCCCCTGCAGTGGAATCATGGAGTCTTAACCACTGTACTGCCAGGCAGTTCCCAACAGTCTTAAGAGACAATTCATGGATTCTATGGCTCTAGTGTCCCACAGAAGATATTTGGGCACACTAATGTAGGGTCACCTATAAGCAGATATTCAAGTCTAGATTTAAGTGAAAAATTTAGAATAGCCTTTATAGAAAGTAAAGACCATTTTTAGAGCATGTCTATAGATGAAGCAGCACGCTAAGTGTTTTACATTCATTTATTCATTTACTTCAGGAAAAATTACTAGGAGGCAGTACAGTGAAGTGCTGTAGAGCATGGGTTCTGGAAGTTTATATCCTGCCTCTGCTGTGTGTTATCTATGGGGCCTTGATCAGGTTAGTCTCCTTCTTGTTCCTCAGTTTCCTCATCTGTAAAATGGAGATAATAATAGTGCCCCCTTTGTTATGTTGTTGTTAGGATCCAATGAGTTAATTGTAAAGGACTTAGAAGAATGCCTTTACGTTCACCTTTTTTAATGCATGAGGACGTCAAGAGAGAAGAATCTATGTGATAGTTATGGTGAAACCCATGTTTCAGGTAAGGAAACTGAGGCATGGAGAGGTCAGAGTCAAATACAGTAAGTGGCAGAGCTGTGACTTGCTCTTAGCCCTCTCTGCTGCCAGATGCTGTACTGCCATCCTCATATGGTTGGCACCCTGTTTGAAGTGAAAAACAGTTGCTGAGCAGATCCACTTGAATAGCACAGATTTTTTTCATGAAAACTACCCGCCCAATAAGTTTGTGAGTTAAACTTCTGCAGGCGAATTTGTGGGTAATAGTTGTGTGTGTGTATACATGCAAACATTTTTCTTTGTATATTTTACATATATATGCTTATATATGCAATTACAACATAGTATATTTTAGGTGAAACATAGAAAAATATAATTCTTTAAGAAAAAACTTGATATGTCAGTATTAAAAATGTCTTTCTGACTAGTCACAACAAAGTTATAAAACATACACCATATCAGTTCAGTTCAGTTCAGTTCAGTCGCTCAGCTGTGTCCGACTTTTTGTGACCCCATGGACTGCAGCACACCAGGCTTCCCTGTCCATCACCAGCTCCCAGAGTTTACTCAAACTCATGTCCATCGAGTTGGTGATGCCATCCAACTATCTCATCCTCTGTCGTCCCCTTCTCCTCCTGCCCTCAGTCTTTCCCAGCATCAGGGTCTTTTCCAATGAGTCAGTTCTTCGCATCAGGTGGCCAAAGTATTGGAGTTTTAGCTTCATAATCAGTTGTTCCAATGAATATTCAGGACTGATTTCCTTTAGGATAGACTGTTTGGATCTCCTTGCAGTCCAAGGGACTCTCAAGAGTCTTATCCAACACCGCAGCTCAAAAGCATCAGTTCTTCAGCACTCAGCTTTCTTTATAGTCCAACTCTCACATCCATACATAGCTACTGGGAAAACCGCAGCTTTGACTAGATGGACCTTTGTTGGCAAAGTAATGTCTCTGTTTTTTAATATGCTATCTAGGCTGTTCATAACTTTTCTTCCAAGGAGCAAGTTTCTTTTAATTTCATGGCTGCAGTCACCATCTGCAGTGATTTTGGAGCCCCCAAAAATACACCATATAAAGAGGAGATAAACATATATGAGATATGTTAGTATTCAGAATATATGAAGATCTCCAAATGAGTATGAAAAAAGGGGAAACCTCTCAAAAGAAAACTGGATATAATACATGAAAAGACAACTCACTAAATAGGAAACCTAAATGACCAATAATTAGGAAAAAATTTCTAGCTTGGCAATCTTTAAGGAAATTTAAATTAAAATTGAGAGATTTTAGTTTATACCCATCAGATCGGCAAATGGTCTAAAAATATAAATACACAGTGTTGGTGAGCATGTTGAGCAAGAGGGACTATCAAACATTGCTGGTGGGAATGTAAATTCACATAACCCTTTAGAGAACCAATTGGTATGAGGTAGTAAAGATGAAAGTTCTCGAATCCTACAACCCAGCAATTCTACTTGAAAATGTAAGTATCCTTGGAGAGTCCTTGCACATGTATAAGATATATATAAGGATATTCATACAGTAGTGTGTGTTATAGGGCTTCCCTGGTGACTCAGAGGTTAAAGCGTCTGCCTGGAATGCAGGAGACCCAGGTTTGATCCCTAGGTTGGGGAGATTGTGTGTTATAGTAGAAAATGGGAAGTATCTAATAGGGGAATGGGAAAAATTATGGTATGGTCAATTATATAATGAAATGCTACCTAACAATTAAAATGAACAAACTGCTTACACATAGGTCATATAAAACTTTGTTGAGTGACAAAAAGCGAGTTGAAGAATATGTACAAGATGAGTGCATATATAAATAATTAAAAGAACATGCAAGGCAATATCATATATTATTTATACATAGATGTATGCAGAAAATGACCTAGAAGTAAATCAAATATGATAGCATCTGAAGAAGGAGGGAGAGAAGAGTGGAACAGAGCAAAAAATACTATTTCAGGTTTATATGAAATGCTCTATTTTAAAAAAAATCTGAAACAAAATGACATGTTATAAGCATTTATCACTTGTTGTAAGTTCTAGCAGATGGACATGCATCATGATGGTGTGGGTGTGTGTATGTTTGCATTTTTACTGTATTTAAATTTTTTTCCTCCAGAATATTTAGTGGGAAAGCAGAGTTTCCCACTTTCTTCCTTATTGCAGAAGGTCAAATTGTTGATTGAACAATGCAGATTTCAAAAGAGTGATTGTCTCTAAACTGCTTCCCCTTAATACTGCTACTCTGTCAGACTACTTTCTCTTCTAACTTCTTTCACACCACCAATATCAATGCAGGTTTGGGAGTTTAACCCCCTGATCCAGTGGCATAGTAAGATAGATTATTTTTGCAGATTTGCAGAAAGCGCTGCAAGACTTCAGGGCAAGACACAGAGCAAGAGGAGTAGTTTTGATCAGTAGTGCTCCAGTTGTGATAATTCTCATCCATTTCCCTGTGGACGCTGTTCAAGACAATTTCCAAATTGTAAGATTTAAAAGCAAAAGCCGAGAGTTTAGTATGTTGGGTTTGGGGTGGGGCAGGGCAAGGCCTGGCAGGATGACTTTGTGTGGCTAGGACAGAGGAGGAGAGCACTGGAACTTGAAGAGGTGACAGTGCTTACCTTGGGAGCAAAGCCAGCTCTGCACCCCAGTATCGACCTCCCCTTGGGTTCCTGAAGCTGCTGGACTCTTCCTCTGTTTCCTGTGCTGGTACTAGGTTGTTGCCCAGATGATCTGGGTTTTCTTCACTATCCAAGGAATACTGTTCTCGGTTTTGTGGGAACTAAAGAGACAGAGACAGAATCCACTTCTTCTATGAAGAAGGGAGTAATGGAGTAACTACATTAACAAACCTCTTCCATAATGAGATTAAGAAAGAAGATTTGTGGTTTTTTGTGTGCTTTTGAAAAAACATTTATTTATTTACTTGGCTGTGCTGGGTCTTAGTTGTAGCAGCGCAGGATCTTGGAGTTGCAGTGTGCATGGGAACACTTAGTTGAGTCGGGGCGTGTGAACTGTTTGTACCACATGGGATCTAGTTCCCCAACCAGGGAGCGAACCCAGACCCCCTTCCCTGGAAACACAGAGTCTTAGCTGCTGGACCACCAGGGAAGTCCCAAGAAAAAAATTTTGATTAGCTGTACATCCTCTCCTCTGCCATCACAACTCAGAAATCAGCAAATAAAATTCCTTTGGGATAGGGCTTCTCTGATGAGCTAATTTTAGGCTTAGCTTTTGTGGGTAAAATTGTTTTTTCCTTTCAGTTAAACTCCCTCAACAGAGATCTCTCACTTTATTATGTAGAGACATCAGCACAAATTTCCCTCAGTTCTATACAATACCCACAAAGGCTGACTGTGCGATATCTATAGTGTTGCAACCCCTTTTCGATTTTTATTTTCCCCTCAGACGAATACATTTCCACAATGACATGTAACTACTACTTGGACTCATTTGATGTATCGTTCAGAGAACCTTTCTAAGCCTTAATAACATTTTCACTTCTGTTTGCTATTGTGGTGTATGGTGCTGACACACTCGGAAAGTTTGTGGTCTTTCCCAGCACCTGCTTTTTTCAAATATGCAATTGAATTTTTCACAGTTGAACTCTAACATTTCTCTCCTAACTGAGCGAAGTTTCACAACACATTTGAAATATTTCTGAGCCTGGGCATATGTTCCTGTTTATCCAACATGAAGCTGAGGCCTCTTTGAACTTTCATCTCCTGATAATGTGCCTCATATTTTAACATCATAACACTCTAAGATTGGAACTGTTTGGAGGCTTTTGTGCTTTCCAAAAGCTTGTCTCCTGTTTCTCTTCTCCATGTTTCTCCTCTCTCATTTTAAGCTGCTGTGTAAGGGCTGCAATATCAGAGTGTATCTGTGGTCAGTGCCAATAAACCTTTGATATGTACCCTCTGTTTTCTCAGTGGGGAATTTTCTAAGAATCTTTAATCTTACACATACTCAAAATCCTGCAAGACCTCCTCATGAGTTCCAATACACCATCGTGGTGTCAGAAGCCCAATCTATGCCAAATGGCTTTGCTCCTGAGTTGAGCCCCTTCACTTTTTTTTCTCTCAGATGCATTTCCAGCCCCCTATTCATTCTATCAGAAGATGTGTTGCTTCCTATAGACAATGAGAGCTAACATAGGACAGGTTTATCTCTATTAAGATGTGAAATAGTATGGGTACAGGTTGAATATACTAAAACTCTAAGCCTCATCTGGAATCTGTCAGGTTTGACTTTTTATCTCTTGTGAGTTTTTTTTTCTTTTTTTCCCAAAGAAATCTGGCTCAGAGAAATCTGAAAATGACTTTTCTTTGGCTCTTTAACACCTTCTTAACACACCACAAGAGTATTATCCAGGATGCATTTAGCCCCCTATCTGCCATGAAACATCAGTGAGATATTTCTCTGGAGTTCTTCCAAAGCTGGAGGAGCCCACATGGCATCCTTTTACACCTCTAGGAAAGAAAGAAGGTATTCAAGCTACATTTGTTGACTGATTTCTTGGTTGACTCCAAAATACCAGCTTTATTTGACATTGGTACCTTATGCTAGGAAAATACTACCTTCTCAGTCCTTTTTGATAGTTGGGCATATTCTTCAACTTTTTTTGTCTTCCCCTCCTTCCTTTTCTTATAATAGGCATAATAAGTCTCTCATGTGATTTCTAAAGGAATGGATAAAGTGATCAAGTGTTTTAAGACACAGTAATTATTTGGGTTGCACAAAAGCAAAACTTTAGCATTGTTGTCCAAAAGATTAGAACCTCCAGTTTTAACAAAATTTACAATCACAACACCTCATGTGAACAGATCTTTATTTCTTTAGTGTTGTCTGCACTATTAATTATCTTTGAGTTCTTCATAAAAAGAACAATTTGTGAATCCATGATATTATCATAATTATGCTTTTGTCTTCCTGAAAATTTATTGACTCAAATGGTTGGGCAAAAATGGACTTCTCAGGAATTCTTTTTCTTCATCTATATTTAAAAGCTTAATTTTTCTATATGCCTGTTATCCATGATTATATTTACAAAGAAAAAAATTGCCATTAACCTGTTTGGTATAGATATGCTGACTAAATAATTGTATCATTTGGATATGGAATCTACTCTCAGGCTTAAAATACCTGACTGAACTGTCTGTACTGGCAGTGTTGTTTAGATTACTAGATAAGGCTTCTCAAATTTTTTTTTTTTTTGGCCACACCACACAGTTTGTGGGATCAAAGCCAGCCACCCTCCCTGACAGTGAAAGTGCAGGGTTACAACCATTGGACTACCAGGGCATTCCCTGACATTTTTAATTAGAAAGATGACACAGTCACTTTCATTTCCCAGGAAATTCAGGACAGCAGCAAATCTCATCATAAGGAAATTTTACCCTTAGTTGATTATATTAAAATAATAATGTGTTCCTAGCTAACAGTCAGATCAACTCACATAACTTAGAAAATCTATACAAACAATCTCCATATATGTGAGATCTCCTCATATGGTCATGTGAGGCAGCTAAATCTATTTGCTCCCATTATTATTCAGTGTATTCCATATTTCTAAGTTTGTATTCATTTTTTTGTTTTGTTTTAATTAATTTTTATTGGAGTATAGTTGATTTACAGTATTATATCAGTTTTTGCTGTACAGCAAAGTGAATCAGTTTTATATTTATATATTCATATATATATATATATACACATATGTCCACTTTTTTTTAGATTCTGTTCCCATATAGGTCATTACAGAAAACTGAGTAGAGTTCCATGTGTTATACAGTAGGTTCTTATTAGTCATCTATTTTATATATATAGTAGTGTGTATATGTCAACCCCAATCTCTCAGTTTATCCCTCCTGGCCTCCCCACTTCCCTTGGTAACTGTAAGTTTGTTTTCTACATCTGTAACTCTATTTCTGTTCTTTCCTAAGTTTTTGATAGAATAAATTATGTTTTGATGCAAAGATTTTATAGACTTATTAAAAATGGATCAAGGTCTACATTTCCATTTTTTGCATAAGCATTTAGGGATCATCACATAACTGATTCTCCTTCTAATCTATTTTCTAATTCATTTTTCACACATTTGTTATATACTTGTCCATTCAGCTATTATCTCTCAAAATCCTAGAAAGTCCTACACAAATTAGTCTTTTAAATAACTGCCAAGTTAATTGAGTATAAGAGTATTTAGCTTTACTTTTTCCTGAAATTCATGTAACCTGTATATCATTGGCATCTTCCAAGGGCTTTTAATTACAATAAGATACCTGTGCAGTGTAACACCACTGACTATGTGTACTATTCTCCTGTGCACAAAAGTAAGATGTATACCAGAGATACATGAAGGAAAATCTACTAATTCATATAATCTTACTAAAAAAAAACTTCCAAAGGTGTGCCTCAGAGATCTTGTGGGTTCAGTTCCAGACCACCACAATAAAGTGAATATCACAATAGTATGAATGTCACATGAATTTTTTGGTTCCCGATTGCATATAAAAGTTATAGTCTGTAGTCTAATAAGTGTGCAATATGTCTAAAACAATGTTCGTATCTTAAGTCAAAGCTACTTTATTGCTAAAAAAAAAAACCTGTTAACCATCATGTGAAGCCTTCAGCAAGATGTAATCTTTTTGCTAGTGGTGGGTCTTGCCTTGATGTTGATGGCTGATGATTGATAAGGGTGATGGTTGCTGAAGATTAGGGTGACTGTGGCAATTTCTTCAAATAAGATGGTGGTGAAGTGTGCCTTATCAATTGACTCTTTTATGAATTATTTCTCTGTAGCATGCAATGCTATTTGATAGCATTTTACCCACAGAAGAACTTCTTTTGAAATTGGAGTCAGTCCCATCAAATTCTGCTACTGTTTTATCAACTAAGTTTATGTAATATTCTATAGCTTTTGCTGTCGTTTCAACAGTCTTCACAGCATCTTCACCAAGAGTAGATTCCATCCGTGAAATTACTCTGTTCATTTGTAAGAAGGAACTCCTTTTCCCTTAAAGTTTTATAACAAAATTTTAGCAATTCACTTCTTCAGGCTCCACTTCAAATTCTGGTTTTCTTGCGATTTCCCCCACATTTGCAGTGACTTCCTCCACTGAACTCCTCAAAGTCATCTATGCAGGCTAGAGTCAACTTCTTTCAAATTCTTTTTAAACGCTGATATTTTCACCTCTTCCCATGAATTGTGAATGTTGTTAATGGTATCTAAAATTGTGAAATTTTAGAGAAGTTTTCTAATTTACATCACCCAGATTCATTGAGGAATCACTATGACAGCTAATAGCCTTAAAAATATATTTCTTAAATAATAAGTCTTGAAATTGAAATTATTCCTTGATGAATGGGCTGAAGAATAGATATTATGTTAGCAGGCATCAAAACAACATGAATCTTATGATCTATCTCCATCAGAGCTCTTGTATGACCAGGTGAATTGTCAATGAGCAGTAGTGTTTTGAAAGGAATCTTTTGTCTGAGCTGTAGGTCTCACCAGTGGGCTTAAAATATTCAGTAAACTATGTTGTAAACAGATGTGCTGTCATCCAGGCGTTGTTGTTCCATTTAGAGGGCATAAGCAGAGTATATTGGGCATAATTGTTAAGGACCCTAAGATTTTCAGAATGGAAATGAATATTGGCTTCAACTTAAAGTCACCAGCTGCATTAGCCCCTAGCAAGAGAGTCAGCTAGTCTTTTGAAGTTTGAAGCCAGGCATTGATTTCTCCTCTCTAACTAGGAAAGTCCTAGATGGCATCTTCTTCCAGTATAAGGCTGTCTCATATCACTGAAAATCTATTGTTTAGCATAGCCACCTTTATCGACACATTATCTTAGCTAGATCTTCTGAACGACTTGCTGCAGTTTCTACATCAGCACTTGCTGCTTTACTTTGCTTTTCTGTGTCATGGAGATGGCTTCTTTCTTTAAAACTCGTGAACCAGTTGCTGCTAGCTTCATTCAGACTCTTCTTCTGCAGCTTCCTCACCTCTCTCAGCCTTCCCAGGACTGAAGAGAGTCAGAGCCTTGCTGTAGCTTAGGCTTTGACTTAAGGGGATGTTGTGGCTGATTTGATCTTCTGTCCAGACCACTACAACTTTCTCCATATCAGCAGTCTTTCTTACATTTATTTGTGTGTTCACTGGAACAGCACTTTTAATTGCTTTCAAGAACTTCTCTTTTGCATTCACAACTTGGCTAACTGTTTAGCACTGGAGACCTAGCTTTTGGCCTATCCTGGTATTCGTGCCTCCCTCACCAAGCTTAATCATTTCCAGCTTTTGATTTAAAGTGAGAGACTTGCCCCTCTCCCTGTCACTTGAACACTTACGAGGACATTGTAGGATTATTTACTGACCTAATGTCAATATTGTTATGTCTCAGGGAATAGAGAGGCAAGAGCAGAGGAAAAGAGACTGGAAAATGGCCGATGAGTAGGCAGTCCAAACACAAACAACATGCATCAGTTAAGTTCACTGTCTGTCTCATATGAGCACACTTTGTTGTTCCCCAAAGCAATTGCAGTAGTAAATATCAAAGATCACTGACCACAGATCTCCACAACAAACACACAATAATGAAAATTTGGAATATTGCCAGAATTATCAAAATGTGGCACAGGGTCACAAAATGAGAAAATGCTGTTGGAATATAGTGCCTAGAGACTTACTCTACATAGGGTTGCTGTAAACCTTGAATTTGTGAAAACATAGTATCTATGAAACCTGATAAAACAGGGTATGCCTGAACATGAAAACTGAGAAAATAAGAACTAAGAATTGAAGAATGAAGTAGTCATAGGGTAGCAACGCTACTGTTTCAGTGAAACTAGCATCATTTTCAGTTAAACATTTCTCTTCAGCTAAACAGAGGTCAATAAAATTATTGTAGCTATAATTATAATGCACAACACAAATTTCAAAATGATTCTGAAGAGAAAAAACCAAATGTTCAAAATAGTGTTTTACTTTCAATAGGTGAAACTGAACATTCACAGTATGTTAACAAATGATGAAGGGTGGGGATGAGGGGTAGGTGAAAAGCACTGGAAGCTTGTTAAATGCCTTATCTTAAATAAAGAAATATTCTGTAGATGAGTTGCTTACTTTTAGTTTCTGATATTATTTTTCAAATTATGAGTAGTTATTGTTTATTATATATATATCACTTGAAAACAGCTTCTACTTACTGATTTAATTTTTTTCTATGTCTTTTTGTTTTTCTGATATTTATGAAATGAGTCAGTTTTTATGCACTCAATTAAGCTATTACTTGGATATATTCTGCAAAATGAAATTCTAGTAGTGCTTTTTCTAAGTACATGAAACAGAATTTTTATTCAATCAGGATTCAATGATGAAAGCTAAAACCAAAATTTAATTTGTATTTTCCCCCAAGAATCTGTTGTTAAAGCTGCCAATTATTAGTAAAAGAGTCAAACATATTAACAAATGAAGATTGAAGAGGAGTAATCCATGGATAGAGGATGATTGTATATGTTGGTTTTGTCTATGATATTATTGAGACTCACCAACATAGGGAAATGAATCTTGCTGAGATGCAAAGTTATTAAACCAGCGAACGAAGGAGGAGGCCTGGCCTGTCTTTGCTGAAAGATTTAGTCAGGGTGTATGTGGGAGGATGCGGGAAAGTGATAAGAGATGGGGCATCAGCAAGCCTGGATTCCCATCTGAGGCCTAGAATGTCTTCTAGATATTGCCCTGACTCCCCCAGATTCAGTTAAGTGTTTTAAAACTGGCTTCCTCTTGTCCACATCACAGAAATTCTAAGAGTCCTCAGCCAGAGGATAGGTTACCTAAGCTGCTTGTGAGTCATCTCTTAACCCATGACAGGAAGGAAATGAACACTACCTAAGAAAGCACAAAGTGAGCCTAATGGCAAGCGGCAATATGCCTTTTGCTAAAGCAGTAACTTCCCTGGTATTGAAAAGAATATGAGGAAGTCCTTGGGAAATAAACACATTTCAATAATCTTAAGTAACTCAGCAATTCCACATTCATATTGCCATTTTGTTTTTACAGAGGCAAAAAAAGAGGAACTGCCCTTTCAAATGTATAAAGCAATTGGATTCTTCATGTACAATATTACTTTTAACAAGTATCTTTATTTACATGTATTAGGAACAATAAAGAAAATTTTGAAAGTGGAGTGCTTAAAAATGATTTAGGGAATATTCTTCACACATTTGAGGCTGCCTAATCAGACTTCTGCCTAGTGGCTCATTGGTAAAGAATCCACCTCCCGGTGCAGGAGACGCGGGTTAGATCCCTAAGTTGGGAAGATCTCCTAGAGATAGAAATGCAACCCATTCCAGTATTCTTGCTTGGAAAATTCTATGGACAGAGGAGCCTGGTGGGCTGCAGTCCATAAGACTGCAAAAGAGTCCAACACAACTTAGTGATTAAACAACAGCAATCATACTTCTGAAATATTTTGAAATGATATAGGCAACTTAAAAATTCATTTTTTTGTAAAAGCAATATCAAAAATGTTTTAAAAAGAACAATCCTGCCTACTTGAAAGCTTCTTGCATTTTATTACCAGATCAAATATGAAAAAAAGACAACTAATTTTAAAATTCCATAATTTCTGTTGTTGTTGCTGTTATTGTTGTCACACTGCACAGCTTGTGGTAATCCTAGTTCCCCGTCCAGGGACTGGACCTCAGCTCTCGGCAGTGACAGCGGGGAGTCCCAACCACTGGACCACTAGGCAATTCCCAAAAATTTAGTAATTTTTTTTTTATCATTAAGTATGAAAGGTGTTAATGTTTTTCCCTTATGAGACTGTCATGACAACTATAACAAAACAATCACTAAAGTTAAAAATCTACCTCAAAAGGAAAGTATCCAAAATGATGGTACTTGTGTTAGGATGATCAGTGTATGGGTGATCTTTTTCTCTGTTTTATTTTCTCAGTTTTCTATAATGTGAATATTATCCTTAAAGTACCACTGATTGAGATCACTATGCTAAGTGCTTTATAAACATTGTCTCATTAATTTTAATGATTAATAACAATCCTTATTTTACACTTGTAGAAGGTACAGCTTAAAAGATTAAAAATCATACCTCAAGCACTTATCATGAAGTAATTTGAAACCTGGTTGGTTTTATCTCAAATACTCACAACCACTATGAAACATTAGGGAATTACAGAACTTTTAAAACAATATTTATTCCCCCTAAATATGATATGATATGTTAAAAGATAAAGTAAAATAAAACTTTCCTGGGCTAGAACTTTGTAAATTAAATGTTTTTGTGAGAAACAAAGCAATTCTTTACTTTCTTTAAGTTAACTCAATGTCTAGCTATTCCTCTTCCGATTGTGCTGGGGGGCAACTCACTGATCATTCCTGAAGCTCTTTCTCTGAAAGGCTGCACCAGGGGTTCAATATTATAAACAAGTTTCAAGGGGTTCTGGATATCCCTTGCATATTGGTTGGTACTAAAATGTCCGTTGTCCAAGCCATACATTCCATTCAGGTCTGGGTAACTCTGCAGCCATTTTGATTATATTTTAGACATAGGGGTCTTTGCAGAAACTGGAAACTTGTATCCATTCCTCCTTGGGGTCTTGTAATCTCCTTGGGGTATTGTCAGAAAATAGGAACTAGATCAATTGCACACCCACTTCCCATCAAAACAGCTGTAAAATCTCTCTTGGTGTTATATGAAAACCACCATTTCCCCTAAACCCTTGTGAAAAGTAAGGAAGAGTTAAATTGTCCACAACCGATCTCCTATAGGTTGGCTTCCCAAAGAGAGCTGGACTGCTGCAAAGCTCCATGGAAACTGCTTGTGACCCATATTTAAGGCCACCAATACTTGGCAGTCTCAAGGCTCAGACCCCAGTTCCTCACTCCATTATGCCAGGCAAAGGGCTACCACTTCCACAACTATGAAGGCACAGGGGCAGATTCTTTGCTAATTAGCCACAATATGCACCTACCTGACTCCTAAGAAAGGGACTGGCATTCTTTCCAACTGTGAACACCAACCTGGCAACTTAGAACCATAGCAAAGGTCCTACTTATTACACTGTTATCTAATCTTGGTTTTTAATCCCCTCTGTGAAGGGATTGGCCCCTTTCAGTCCTGCTACATAAAAGCATCTGGAGAAGACAGTGGCACCCCACTCCAGTACTCTTGCCTGGAAAGTCCCATGGACGGAGGAGCCTGGTGGGCTGCAGTCCATGGGGTCGCAAAGAGTCAGACATGACTGAGCAACTTCCCTTTCACTTTTCACTTTCATGCGTTGGAGAAGGAAATGGCACCCCACTCCAGTGTTCTTGCCTGGAGAATCCCAGGACGGTGGAGCCTGGTGGGCTGCCATCTATTCATCTCTGGGGTCGCAGAGTTGAATACGACTAAAGCAACTTAGCAGCAGCAGCAGCAGCAGACTGTTGTGAGGTGCTCCAGGGCCCCTGTTCCTGTCCCTTCCCTATTTCCCAGGAAATGCTGCTTAAGCAAGCTTGGCATTTGAGATGCGTGGCCATTTGACTTTGTTTACATAATACTTTGAGTACATCAAATGAAAAAAATTTTGTTGCTAACACAAAGGGTATATAAAATGGTATATCAAGTGTTTTTAATATCCTTTTTTTTTTTTTGCCATTAATGGACTGAGCATCTTTCCATATGTTTATTGATCATTTTTGTTTCTTCGTCTGTGATATTCTTGTTCACAGTTTTTGCCATTTTTCTTATTAATTGGTTGAAATTTACTGAAAGCCAACCTTCTGTTTCTTATATGTGATGCAAACCTTTTTGCACATTGTTTCTTTTCTAACTTTATTTATAGTATTGGTGTTCACAAAGAATTTACATTTTCACTCCTGAATTTTATCCAAGCTTTGATACTATATTTTCTTTCTTTTAAAACGTAGGATCTTATTTGTTACTCTCAGAAAATCTTATTTTTGACTGGACTCAGACTAGCATAGAAGCTCTTAGAGAGAGTAGCCTCTGTCTCTTGGAATTGTTCCTGGCATTCCTCGTTGGTCTCCCATTCGCTAGGCTGAAAGTTTAGCACATTCTTCAACCTCTTCCTCTTTTTTTTTTTTTTTTTTTTAGTAAGCTATTTCTTCAGAGCAGTCCTTGATGTTTTGTGTTATAGAATCCATGGAGTAATGGGACATAGAATTTGGGCACTCTGGTTCTGGGTTTCTTTCTTTGTACAGTGCCTTTCTCACAGCATCATGTCGGACATCATCTTTTTAGAGAGATTGAAAACATTGCAGATGCTATTAGCTTTTTTGAGCTAAATGTCAATGAGGTGCAGCAATGAGGTGCAGCAATGAGGTGCAGCAGTATCAATCATTCAAGGAATTTCCTTCTCTCTGTTTTAAAAAGTAACCAAGTTGAACCATTGAAAAACAGGTTTACCATCCACAACACAACCTGAACAGATGTGTTCCTTCCGTTTCCTATTCTCCTCCATCTACCATGGGAAAACTCCCTTCTCAGTAGCAGATGAACATGACATGGAGTAAGGCACCCCGGGACATACGGAAACCTTTTTGTCATTCCCACCGCTGATTGAAACCACATAATTCCTCCACTTTTCATTCACAGCATCTGTGTCCACGTGTATGCTGTGTCGTGTGCTTAGTCAGTCAGCCGTGTCTGACTCTGCGGCCCCGTGGACTGCAGCCCGTCAGGCTCCTCTGTCCATGGGGATTCCCAGGCAAGAATACTGGAGTGGGTTGCCATGCCTTCCTCCAGGGATCTTCCCAACCCAGGGATGGAACCCAGGTCTCCCAAATTGCAGACAGATTCTTTACCGTTTGAGCCAGGCTTCTTAACAAAGGTGTGGCTTTTTTTTTTTTTCATTGTCTATTTTAATGAGTTTCTGGCAGCTAGTATCCTGAAGCAGCTGTTTTTCCTGAGATGCCTTGTGAAAAGTGTTAGTCGCTCAGTCGTGTCCGACTCTTTGTGACCCCATGGACTATATCTTGCCAGGGTCCTCTGTCCATGAGATTCTCCAGGCAAGAATACTAGAGTGTGTTGCCATGCCCTTCTCCAAGGGATCTTCCCCACCCAGGGACTGATTCCTGGTCTCCGGCATTGCGGGCAGATTCTTTACCATCTGAGCTATCAGGGAAGCCCCCAAAGCAAGTGAAAGTGTGAGTTGCTCAGCCTTGTGAAAGAGCCAGTCTTATATTTCTAAGTATGTTTTGGACATCTTCCATTTCATATGTAAAATGAACTCATCTTACTTTTCTCTTAAGAGCTCTTTTTCCCCAACTTTTCTGCCTTGCATGGTCCCAAACTGCTGTAGGGTAATAACTTGAAACAAAGTCAATTTTTGCTTTTCTTTCCTTTTCTTTAACCTTTAGGTCCTTTCTAAACAACAAGTCAAAACATATTTGATGCCAAACAGACACATCATGATCTTACTCCTTTGGCATTTTTCAGAGTTGATTGAGAAAATATTTTATTGTTGTTTTTCTTGTTCAGTTGGAGCAGAAAAATGTTTAGTCAAGTAAACTATTATGTACCAGTTTTTGGCCATATTATAAAATGTTTCTATGATTATTTAATATGCAGATAAACTCCCTTATTTGTGTTTCCAAATTAAAGGGGTCTCTGCAAGCCTCCTTCCGTGACCTTTTTTGTACTTGTCTCTTTTTTTGAATTCTGTTTATTTTATTTTTCAATTTATTTGGAAATATTTTCAAATTAGAAAAACATTTAGAAATCCAAAACCTATATTTAAACAAATACTTTTTGTTGTTTTGAGATTTTTTCATAATTAAAAAAATTATTTATTCCTTAATTGAAGACTTTATAGAACTGTGTTGGTTTCTGCCACACATCAGCATGAATCAGCCATAGGTATACATATATCCCCTCCCTTCCTCTGTCCTACCTCTCTCTCCATCCTATCCCTCTAGGTTGTTACAGAGCTGTATGACTCAGGGAACTCAAACTGGGGCTTTCTTGACCTTTTAATAGAACATTTTTGTGAATATGAGGGTGCTCTGGAGATAGCCCTACATCCAAAAAGATGTAGCTCTCTCTCCAGACTACCCATTTTTCTATGTGGTTACCTCCAGTCCTATCTATGGGAATTTCTGTGCAAATGTACTGTGTGTTGCCTTTCTACTTGAGCCATATAATCATCAAAATTTTATTTTTCTGTAGCCAGTTAGGTAGAAGAAAAAAAATCAACTGTGATTATAATTTTAATGAAGCAGAATTTACATTGTTTCCAGGCTGTCTGCCAATTTGTTATTTAGGAAAGTTAACCCAGATGCAGCTTAATCAGTTTGTCTTTTTTTTTTTTTTAATTACAAAAAAATTCTCTTGTCAAGATCAGATGAAGGGTAATAATATCCCCTTAATGGTTTTGCACACTAGACAGGAGTCAGTCCCTAACTTCAGTGAATAGGAACCAGCTGGAGGTCCTAATGGGCCCTTTTCTGCTCCTAGCCGTGGTCTAAAATCTTCACACTCTCCTCTCCTGCCCAACCCATTTCTGTTGGCTTCAGCAAATCCAGCAGTAGCTGGAATGTGTGGTCTCTTGATCAAATAACTAGGGAAACAAAGTACGGCCTCATTTTTGTGATAATTCTTCCCCTGAGCCATAAAAGTTTTCATTATATTAAAATTGTCTTGATGAATTTTACATTCTCACAGAACATTAGGATCACAACTTATGTTTCACAATTAATTTACAGAGCTGATTCCTGTAGCCATTTCATGTTCTATCATATTTCTGTCAATTAAAATGGGTGCATATGCAAATCACTAGAATATTGTAATGCCATACTGAGATACCATAAGTTTGTGGTGAGACAGAGTAATGTGGCCCCTGCTCCTAGGTGTCCACCCAGAAGTGAGATTATACTGGCATTAACAAGCCTAGTGTGTAATGCAAAATCTAGAGGGAGATTAGCTAATCTCAGTCCCAAACACATTGATTTCTGTGCTGTGGCTAGTCACTCAGTCGTGTCCAACTCTTCATGACCCCATGGACTGTAGCCTGCCAGGCTCCTCTGTCCATGGGGGTTCTCCAGGCAAGAATTACTGGAGTGGGTTGCCATGCCCTCCTCCAGGGGATCTTCCCAACCCAGGGATGGAACCCAGGTCTCCTGAATTTCAGGCAGATTCTTTACTGTCTGACCCACCAGGGAAACCCAAGAATATTGGAGCGGGTAACCTATCCCTTCTCCAGGGATCTCCCCAACCCAGGAATCAAACTGGGGTCTCCTGTATTGTAGGTGGATTCTTTACCAGCTGAGCTGCCAGGGAAACCCAAACACATTGATTATTCTCTTGTGAAAGAATAAAAACTTCAGGGTCCATTTTATATCCTCTACCAAAATGTAAATGAATACACTTCTGCCGTGCTCTTTTCTTAACTGCAACCCTATTCCACTCGCTCCCTTTCACCAGCTCCAACAAGTAGGTAATTTTATGATGTGTGTATCCTGGCTCTGTTTGCTTTCATATCCTTTCCTTGCTCTTCCCCTGGTCTGCTCTATATTAAGAGGTAACACTGGTTCCCATGCTTTGCTGTCTTCAGACTGGATTGTGGAGGAGGCGGTAGGGAGGAATAAGCCATCGTATCTCTCTTCTTCCTTCCCTGCCAGCAGCTTCATGAATCCAACTCTTGGCAGGCGGGCCAAACGATAGTTCCAGCTTCCACTAGTGCTGGAAACACTGCCTTTGCCTTTTATCCCATCAGTTGTGGGCGAGGGTGGCTTCCTGCTGTTGTTAATCTTTGGATTGCCCCAGTGTCCCTTGTTTAGTATCTCAGCTCTTTCATCACCCACAGAATCAATTTTCTGCATTAAAGTCTCTTTAACTACTCAGGTGGTTTCTGTTTCCTGGCTAGACTTTGATGATACACATAATTTCCCCAGTACATATGAAATAACCTTTTAGGCTTAAAAAAAATTCTCTATAAAGACTGAAAAATTATTCAGTCACCCACAGAGGGCAAATCCAAAAATATAACTGTCACTGGGGAAGCCCAGGAATGTGCAACTTTTTAATTTACTTTGATATATCTGCTGACTTGCTCTATTTAGAATATATTTATTGAAGTATTTTTCATTAAAGATGATGTAATAAAGGAGTTTTCACTTTAATAAAGTTCAAGAAGTTGTAAAATAAAGTTTTACAAAGAGAATTATTTCAGGAGTTTGTGGAGAAGCAAAAATCAGCATATAACATTTTGCATTACTTTTTTCTGATTAACTGGTACAAAATATGAACCCAGTAACAATGAAAGTAGTTTCCAAGTTTTCCCACTTAATTTGAAACTGAAACAATGACTTAGAGTAGAGCCCTTTCAAAGCTATGTATGGAAATATGTATTATTTAATTGTAAATACTGACTTTCAGTAAATTGCATCGTGACGTTATTCCTGTTTTATAGTGTGAGATGCCAGAAATTTGTATAAAATAAGGATTAATATTGGGCACGTATGTGTGTTTGTATGTGCACGCCTGTGTGTCACGCTCCCTGTTTGTTGCTATATATTCCCCTTGAAATAAATGATGAGAGTTCCAAGGAAAAGATGGCACTGATGAGGAGGACTCAGATACGAAAGTGTGATAAAAACAATAAGAATCTGAAATAACATTTTTAACTATTTAAATTGCTTCCATTCTCCCTTTTTATTTATTTCTAAATCAAAAACTCTAAGCCTAGTTTTTTAATTGCCACATCGCTCTTACAATAATGAAAGCACACGCCATGGGTCAATGCCTGCCATGGGCTGTATGTTTTACTTGCCTATTTCTGACCTTTATTAGTAATGTTGGATATTTTTACTCTCATTTTACAGATGGGAAAGCTGAGACTAGATATAAATTATTAATCACTTAACATACAGAATTTAGGTGGCAAAGCCAGGATTCAGGACCATGTAGTACTCCTTTCATTTCACTGAATTACTTCCCTGTGGAAGGATGAAAGCAAATGGAAAGCATTTTTTGAACCATTTATTTACACATAAGATTCCATTAGGATTTTTTGAAAACTTTAAAGTTGAAAATATTGACCGTATTTAACAAAGCTTACAATTTAATTTGAGTAATAAAGTGTCCCAAGTCACAAACGATATTAGGATAAATGGTAATCCAGACTATGACCATGAGTGTGTCAGAGTAGTGTGGATTAAAAAAATAATCTCTGGATAGTAGGGTCATATTAATCAGGGATGTTTTCTTTGAAGGAGTAAATTATGAAAGACTCTAAAGATAACAGAAGATGCAAAGTACTAAAAGAGAGTTAGGGGATTGGTTTGATCAAACCGAGTTAGTAAAATACTGCAAAAAAGAGAAATGGAATACAGAATAGATAAATTTTGAGTACTAAGCAGACCTTACCAGGGCAATTAGGTAAGAAGATGACATAAAAACATCCAGATTGAAAACAATAAAATAGGAATATGGAGAAGGAAATGGCAGCCCACTCCAGTATTCTTGCCTGGGAAATCCCATGGACAGAGGAGCCTGGCAGACCACAGTCCATGGGGTCACAAAAAAGAGAACATGGCTTATTGACTAAACAACAGCAAAGATACAATATCAGAATGTCTACGACATTTAAGATTCACTTTATAGGTTTAATTTACTGGTTTTAATGAAATAATTTAAGAATTTAGGAAGCATTTGAAGTGCTTAAAAAGAGAACCTATTATATTAAATGTATTAATTCAGTTTAATACATTTAAGGTAGTTTAATTGAGTTTAAACACAGGACCGAACTTTAAACAAAAGGCTTCCTTGAGGGACTTCCCTAGCTGTCCAGTAGTTAAGACCCCATACTTCCAATGCAGGGAGTGTGGGCTTGATCCCTGGTCAGGGAACTAGATCCCACATGCTGTGTGATGCAGCCATTTAAAAAAACGCCTTTCTCAAAAGTGGCTTTTAAGATTTACTAGCTGTATAAATACAATAATAAGAATGTAAAAATAAATTTAAAAGTTTAAGGAAAACTAAGATTTAAATTTTGTAAGAGAAAATAGTATTAATTTCAAAACTGAAATAAATGCAAACTTTTGTTTCTGTATATAAAGACAACCGCCAAAGGTAAACAAAAAACTCTCCACCCACCCCTGTTTGTTGATGCTGGAACTACAAATGTCTGACCTTACATTTGATACTACTCTTTCCCAACTTCAGAGTAGATATCCCTAATCAGTCCCAGCACACTTGACCTCTGGGCTCAGAAAGTTGCTTGAATAGAACACCCCAACCCACAGTTCCCATCACCTATAGCTGACAGTGAGCTGGAACCAAACTGTCATTTCTTTATTCATGCGTGTATGCATTCATCCATCAATGAGGAGCTAAAGCAGTGTCTACCAGTATCTCCACACTGGTATGGACCTCAGTCAGCCTTATTTCAGGTGGTCTGGGTGCTCACCCATCTCTTTATAATCCCAAAGAACCCTAGCATTAGGTAAGGCAGCAATTATCATTCCCTTGGAAACCAAGGCATTCCTGAATTGGTCAGGAAAGAATATTCATTCAACAAATGGTGCTCCACCTGAAGCCAGGGGTACTCCCTTTCCAACACAGAGAGACCAAGCACAGGGTCTCAGCACCTTCTCCCATCTGTAGAAGTGATCGTCTTTTATGATCATGTCCACCAGGCTGCTGTGGTTGCTGCAGGCAGCCACTGACAGGGCAGCTTCTCCTTGCTGCAGGTGACAAAGGAGAAGGGAAGCCAGAGTCTGTGCTCGAGGGTGTGTGGTGGTCTCCAGCTCTGACAACAAACCTTCCTGTCCAAAGCAAATGGTTTCTCGCAGTCTACAGTGGAGGACAGAAACATTTTCTGGGAGAAACTCCAGGTATGGAAAGTCACAGTAGACTAAGGGAATAATAATAATTCTAGCAACCACCCCTTGTGTTCCTTTAGAATAGGAGGCCGAGAAGGAAATGGCAACCCACTCCAGTGTTCTTGCCTGGAGAATCCCAGGGACAGAGGAGCCTGGTGGGCTGCCATCTATGGGGTGGCACAGAATTGGACATGACTGAAGTGACTTAGCAGCAGCAGCAGCTTATAAAACTCAGCCTATGGTTCATGTTGATGTATGGCAGAAACCAACACAATATTGTAAAGCAATTATCCTTCAATTAAAAATAAATAAATTAAAAACAAACAAACAAAAACAACAACAGAAAATAAAATAGGAATAAATTTAACAAAAGACGTACAAAAGCTGTACTCTGGAAACTATAAAACATACTTGAAAGAAATTTAAGAATACCTAAATTAATGGAAAGACATCCCATATTCATGGATCAGAAGACAATATTATAATAGCAATATCCCTGGAATTGACCTACAAATTCAGTGTAGTCCCTGCCAAAATCTATCTGGGATTATTGCAGAAATTGACAGGCTGCTTCTAAAATTCATTTGGAAATTCAAGGAATCTAGAATAAGCCAAAAAAAAAAAAAAAAAAAACCCACCCAAAACAAATCTTGATAAAAGGAGAATAAAGTTGAAGGATTCACATTTACAGATTTCAAAAGTATTACAAAGCTATGGTAATCAGTGCTGTGTGGTACTGACACATATAGATCAGTGGAATAGAATTGATAGTCCAGAAATAAGCCCTTGTATTTGTAACCAACTAATTTTTGACAGAATGCCAAGACAATTCAATAAGGAAAGAATATTCATTCAACAAATGGTGCTGGGACAACAGTTCACACAGACCATGTTGGTTTCTATTATCTTTCTCTTGGCCCAGTTTACACATTTCTCATACCTGCTTTGTGTCTGTAAGCATTTGATTTTTCAACCTTGATCAAATCCAGCCATTAACCCAGTGCTTGAATTCTGCCTACCATTTTTGTGCAGAGGTTCTAGCATATTCTTGAGTATGTCTTATGGTAGGAATCTCCCTTACATTGAGCTCCATCACTTAAACCAGTAGTTCTTTACAGGCACAATTTTTAAATGATATGATTGTTTTAATTTTTCATAGCAAGTGGAGGATGATGTTGGTTTTTATAGGGTGTGAGTAGACAGAAATGGTAGCTGTCCCTCTATGCATGTGTCAGTTTTAAACAATAGAGAGTTATGGTATATGACTTTCAAATTTTAGGAATTTGAAATTAATATTTGTGTAGGGGAAAATGGTTAACAATTATTTGAGAGACTGGAAAATAATTTTATACATCACAGCAAAATTTCTTCCTTACATTTATAAACTCAAATTTCCAGGAATGTGATGCTGTTTATATCACGGGAATATTACCCTCTGTTTTCTGAGTGCAGTTTGCCATTTCAGAAAATCACATCAACAAAGCAATGCCACTCATTATAATTGAGTCACCAATATAACATACCAGCATCAGTCGGCATATTTAGCTGCCACATGCAAATAGAAAACAAAGGAAATCTGAGACTCATTTTAACAGACTTAGAATTAATGATTTTTAAATTAGTGAAGACACACAAAATGTAAGGATCTCACTGAATTTTATTAATAAACATTGTTCTTATATTTCATGTTATTGCCATCACATAGATTTAAAAATTTTTGTGACTAACAATGATAAGAAATCAAGATTATAAATTACATGTTTCAGTTATTTATTCTGAGGGTTGTCTGTTTTTGCCAGTGTACATAGATTCTCTGTCATAGTTGTTCTATGGTATCTTGTGTTTCTGCTCTTTATACAGTGTACCCTCCATGCCCCATAGCTACCAAAGTATATGATCTCCTGGGACTCTCTAAGAGCCAGAGATTGATTGTGAGCCTCAACATGTGGAGGAATTCAAGGCAGGAGATATGTTTTCAGAGATACTTTGTCACTATCCCGTCATAACATTGGGAATTATTTTGACATTGTGCTTATAAATAAGGCCCGGCTCATTTGTGCTAATATCGTACTTCATCGTTTTCTCTGTTTCCAAAGTCTGTAATTTGTCTTGGCATGTTATCCTTATTTCAGTTAAGATTATTTCCTTCTTTTTCTAATAGACAAATAAGTCTGGTCTATTAGAACTTATTTTTAGTTTAGTGACCATCAATATCTGATATCATCTTCCGAATTTATTTTGATGATAGATTTCTGATTTTAACTTCCTTAAATCCTGAGTGTGTTCATTATCAGTAAATTCAAGCATCTAACTACATCATCAGGTCTTCTGGGTTAATCTTGCCTGAGTATCTGCATATTGAAATATATACTATTTTATTATAAATAATGTTTTTATTCCACTAACAGTTCTGTGCTGAGCCATAGTGGAACTGAGGCTTCTTCATGCTACTTATTAATATTATTGGCTTCTGAACTGAACCAAAATACAAGTATTCCTGAGCTCTGTTCATATCTTTATTTATTCTCTCCCACCTTGCAGCCCAAAGCAGCCTCTGAAGTCTGGCCCAGTACAGCAATGAAAAGATTCTATCCTTGGGTTTTCTCTTCATGGTAAAATTCCCGATTTCGTTAGACACTCCTTGTGTGATGTAGTTTCAACTGATGAAATATCAGTAACGAGGTGCTTTCAACTCTACCTCTACAATGATTTTTGAGTCAGTCCCCTAATGCTCTCTGATTTATTCTTAAGTTTCACGTGAGTTATTTCAGTAACATCCTAATCCATGTTTTCACTTATTTCTCCACTTTCAATTCTGCTTCCATAGAAGCCAGGTTAACCTCTGAAACACAGGTGTGATCACATAACTTTCCTACTTAAAGACCTCCTATATATATATATTTTGAATGTATATGCATATGTATAGATATAGTGTATATACTGTATGTAACATATAAGTACATATATAAAAATGCTATATTACACCTCTATTTCTCATTTTCCCCCTGAATTAAGTCCAGATCCTTTATTATTTCACTCATGACCTAATGCTGATTACAAATAACTTTCCCAGTATCATTTCCATCAATCTCCCATGCACAGACTGCTTCTGCCATGCAGAGAGTTTGCAACTCCTTGAATCCATTCATGGGCTTCATATCTTCACACTTTTGTTCTGGCAATTCCATTTGCCTGGAATGGTCTTCTCATATCTGTGGGCATCTTTGCTACCCTTCAAATGCACATTCAACTGGTGTTTCTCCTGAAATTTTGAATTTGATTGCCAATCTGATGCCATTCCTGTCCACTGAGTTCTGAAGCCTCTTTTAACTTTTACAGTACTTAAGTGACATCATGTATATATTTTTATTTCCTTTACAAAAATCCAAGTTCCTTGGTGAAGCAGCATGGCATAGAATTAAGAATGTGAATTCTGGAGCCAGACCTACTGGGCCCAAATCTGGACTCAATCACTTACCAGATATGTGGCTTTGCTAATACTAGTACTATGCCTCTAGGGTGTATTGCATACTTATTTTTATTCTGAAATGATATGTGGGACCCTATTGGCACTGGAGACCTACCTGCCCATCCCAGAGCTAGCCTTCAGAGCATTAATGTAATTAATGTAATGTAAATGACTGGTCTATGAGTGTGTCTCCAATCTAAAGCCTGTACCCTCTCCTACCTCTGTCAGGCTCTTACAGTGCAGGCCAATTTCCATGCCTCAGTCAAATCAAGGCCAGGCATCGGGCAGCTTGGGATAGCCCCTACACCCAAGAGCTCCCTGAAATCATTCAAACTAATCAAAGGCAATCTTAAGCCTGTTTACCGTGCCTTGCTTGTTTCCCACAATAGAAACCACAGTGAAGGCTCTGCCCCACATTCTCCTTCTACTCTTTCTATCTTCTGGTTGATCCTGGTGCTCCCTCCACAGTGGGATGAGTTCCCCTCTATTGGGAACTATGAGTAACAAACTGTCCTTTCAGTGGCAGTCATCTGCTGATTTGTTGGCCTCACTATACCTGAATAATAAAACCTGCTTATTAAAAGGTAGGGATTGTTGGGAGGACCAAGTGAGTTGATGTTTGTAAATCACATAGATCAATGTTGGACCCACAGTTGGTGATATTTGAGCATCAGCTGCTGTGAAGAGAAGTGGTGGTGTATTCAGCACTCTGTGTTCTCCCGCAGTGTTGTGCACATAGTAAATTCTCATTAAATATATGATTAACGAATAAACGCAGCTCTTCTTCGGCTGTCCTCTCTAAAAAGTCTCCATTAATGAAGAGCAGGAGCAAGTTCATGAATGGTTTATTGAATAGAATAATGAAAAGGAAAATAAAACAATAACTGAAGGAAAACATTAGAATTGATCATTTAAGGCAGAGTTTGAGAGGGAGCAAGGGAGCTGAATAAAGCTGAAATCAGAGTAGACTGCTGTGAAGAGGAGAGATAAGAGCTAATGGAAGATAAAAATCTAAGGGATGTGAAATGTCAGAGAGGAATCCAAAAGACAAAAATCAACACATAAGAAAATTAAATCTCAACTTTTTATTGTTACAGCCTGATTACAAACTACTTACTTAGGGTATTCAGGTGTGACTTGCCCATCTGCAGACTTTGATTCTGACAAAAACGGGGGGAATGAAGAGTGGAGTTAGTCAGTGCATGTGCTTGGGGCCAAAGTAAGAACTGTGTGAAATGATTCCATTTTCACTACATGAATTTTCACTTATGAAAAATCAGACTTTTGCAGAAACTATGAATTTGGTGAGAACTAAAATCGTGTCATTTCTACCACAAAACAGTAGGTTGTCATAGCACAGAAAATAAATACAAGTGGCAAAATTCCATGTCAGTAATACATCCAGAACTCACTAATATTGCCCCTGGCAAAAAATTTGCTGAGCTGTATAATGTTAAAGGAAAAAGAACTCTTGAGGAAAAATGACAGACTTTCACCTGTGAGAAGTCACCTGTCATGGCAGAGGGAAAGAACAACCTGAAAACGTCCAGAAAAAAAAATGCAAGCTGATTTTGTTAGGCATAGATCACATTTTTCTCACCAACAGTGAGAATTTTTTTTTCTCACAGTTCTAGAAGAGAAAGCTGAACCCAGCCAAAGTGTCCTGTACGAAAAGCAACAACAACAATGAAAAACTGTGTCCATAAGCTTGGAAAAACACAGTGTTTAATTTTCAATTTTTTTTTTTAGAAAATATGACAACTACAAAAACAGAACAGATGTTATGTCTCTAAGCAACATCATCTTTGACACATCTTGAAGCTTTGTGAAACCTGCTTTATTTTATTTCCTACTCTTTATGTCATAAATGGAGGAAGACGGAAATGTTTGGTTTTCCCGTTCCCATGGGCTGTTAGTTAATTCTTTGCTCTTTTTCTACCACACCACTTGCGCTTAAGCTTTCTCAATCTATAATCAAAGGGTCGTTTGAGTGCAGTTACTCATTTTATTTAATTTAACTGTGTAGCATAATTATTATTTATAGACTGTGAAGAAATACCTAAAGAAAACTATGCCAGTGCTAAGCATATTATGGTATGGTATAAATGTATTACTGTGTCACCTCTGCATCCCTTTAGGCAAAATTACTGTTTATTTTCAAAAATAAATTTATGAGTCACAAAAAGAAAATATACACAGAAAATCTGAGTCTTTTACCTGGCACAACAAATCAATGCTATAGTCAACAGCTTTGTTCTTTATTTATTAAGATCTACCAAACAATGATGAAATTATTAGACAACGTAATGAGTCTCTATCAATCTGTCTTTAGTTTTATAAAACCCAGGTTTACTCTGTCAGCCTTGTCAATGCTACTGAATATTAATAGGAATAAAGTTAATTGCTGGGTGGAAAAAGGTCTTACTCAGAGTGAAAAGGAAGCACCTTGTTGAAATGTGTCATTTTTGACAAGCCATAATTTATTTCTACCTAGTGATATGTACCGACAGGTTTCAAACCTCACTCCTATCTTTACCACAAATCTAATTATTTTCATTCGGAATACTGTTGGATCCTAAGCCTTTGACCACTTTCATCATTTAGAAACAAATTATTTCATGAAAGTTAGTAACACATTGTTAGTAGAAGGAAGTTTGTGTAGAGTATAGGGAAGCAACTGCCTTCTGCAACCTACAGAGACATATAAATGTATTTATTATATTTCCATAACCTCAGAGAGGAAAGAAATGACTTTCAGAACAAGAAAGGGTTACATGTGAACATAATAACTTGCTAGCATAGCTCCATGCTATTTAAACCATTTCATTCAAAGAAAATGAATAATGAATAATCACTTAGGGTTCATCTTGATTAGATTGTCACCTGATTGGAAACACAACACTCAGTTGTGTTAAGAATCTTAAGCAGTTTCCATTAACTTTAAACAGTTATAACTTTAAAACAATACATATTTTACTTTACATCAGTAGCCTATCAAAAGTGGTACCGTTCTTCACTCAGTAGAATTTAGGAAATAAATTAACCTTGGAAATAAGCACTAGCCAGCTTATAAAGTTCCTGTTCAAAAGGACCAAATTAAAATAAGGTGGTAAGATGAAAATACATCTAGTATTGTCCATTTCCCCTTCATATATCCTGGTAGTTGCTTTTTATGAGAATCTGCATTTATTGTTGGCAACTTTGAATTACATATCATTAGCTGAAGGTTCATTGTGGTCCTTACAAAAATAACTTAAAAAAAAGAAAACAAGAGAGAGAAGAAACAGCTAAGAGGAAAGGGGTAGTTCTATGAGGTCAACACATGATTTTATTTTTAACAGTTAGACTTTGTGACCTGATGATTTTAGTAATGATTTAATAAATGAAATTCACCTGTCCGCATGACTTGGTCTCTGATAGTTGTCTGTAGATTCTTCATTATATTTGGCATCTATATCTAATAACATTTCAGGAACCTGCTCTTTTCCCTTGACTGAATGTAAGTGCTACATGTGACTGGCCAACAGATTGGGTGGCGTTTATGTTGTGGTTCTTAGTCATCCCAATTTTTCTCCACCACATCCCAGTCACAATGGGGAAAAATGAAAAGCAGCTGCTAACAGCCTCACAACAGTTCTGTAATTACTTTCCTGGGCTGGCATTATATGATTTGACAATGGCCTGGGGATGTAACAAATAAGAAAAACCTTGTCATTCAATTTAAAAGGCTTCCCACCAGGCCAACACACTCCCCACTTCATCAGAATGACAGTACTCAGCTCTGACACAGCCAGTGTGTTTAGTGCTGAGCGATGTAACTGCAGCCAGGTGGTGCCAAGCACAAACAGCCAACCTGCTCTCCCATTGACACTGCCATTGAATTCAAAGAGGAATCCTAACTTAGGCCAGAGATTCACATCTCAGGTCCAGAAAGCAGCAACCTATTTATTTCAAGAAGAAATGCTAATATATTGGAGCATTTTAGTTAAAAGCAAATATTTTTGCCAAAAAATTTCAAGTTTCCTTGATGCTAACACATGCCATTTTCATAGCTTTAGATAACCAAGTTTCATACTACCTTTCCGAGATGATGTGAGGAACTGACTCCATTAGCCATGTGGACTAGACCTAAAAATCAACCCCAATTATCAGTACATTAAAAGCATAAAGATTTTAGCCATCATTCATTTCATTGTCCAATAGTTTGGTGAGACATCTTCTACCCTGTGATTTAGAGACTCAGCCTCCTTTCATGCGGTAATTCCATCAGCTTCTAGATCCTCTGAATCCTCCACTGCGTCCTCTCCTTCTGACCAGGGAACAGAAGGAGAAATCAAAAGGGAAGTTTCAGGACTCAGCTTGAAAAGTGCAATTCTATTCTACTGAATGTCTACTCTATTCTACTGTACAGAACTACTCTCATGACCTACTTAAGACTGCCAAGGCTAAGAAGTGGAGTCCAGCTGTACACCAAGGATCCAGTGTCACCCCTGCCATGCTGCAAAGCACAGTAAGGCAAAGGACCATTAATCACTGCAGCTTACAACCACTTAACAGTAACCTTTCCAAGACCCATTAATTGCTGTGCCCCTCAGCATACTCTGAAGCTGTTTTCTGCTAGTATCAGTGATGAGGTCTAGTTTTGAAGCCAATTTTTGGTGTTATACTAGTCTTAATTATACATCAATTTGCGATATCACTAGAGGAAAAAGAAAAGTTATTTTTGCCTTCAGAAGCTATTAGTCTAGCCTTAAAAGTTAGACAAAGCATTCATTCAGTCAACAAGCATTCATTGTTCTTGGTGCTTGAAATGCATCAGTGACCAGACAAAATTTCCTGTCCTCATGAAACTTATATCCTGGAGGAAGATAATAGACAATAAACAAAGGGAATACATACATTATATTGTATAAATAAGATGGTAGTACAAAATAATGAATATTTAGAGGAGGTGTTGATATACGTTGGGATAAGGCTCATTGAAAAGTGAATAATTACTCAGACTGGAAGGATGAGGAGCTAGAAATTGCAAGTATCTGGAGAAGAGGCATTTTAGGCAGAAAGGAAAGTGGTTGCAAAGGCCCTAAGGCAAGGGTAAACCTGACACATTTGATAAATGTTAAGAGGACATTATGGCTGGTGTGAAGTTAGTGACCGGGCCGCTGTAAAGAAATTAGATTTTATTCTACATGCGGTGAGGGCCTGGGAAGATTTTAAGAAGAGAGATGTTACATTAAGTTCTAACAACTTTACTCTGGCTGCCATGGTATTAATACACTGTAGAAGGATGGGGGTAGAAAAGGGCCAGTCAGAGGAACATTAAAGTAATAATTTAAGTGAGAGATGATAGTGGATTTATGAGGATAAATCAGTGGAGATAGAGGAAGTGGTTGGATTCTGATTGCATCATGAATCTATATTTTGAACAACAAATCTGTGTGGATTTTTTATGGGATGTGAGAAAAAAGAAGAAGCTAAGATAAGACTGTGATTGGGGCACAAAAATGACTGAAAGAATGGAATTGCCATCATCAGAGATGGAGATGCTAAAAGCAGAGCAGGTTTGGTAGCAGGATGACTTCAGCTTTGGACATAGTGAGTTTGAAGTGTCTATTTCACATCCAAGCATATTGAATTAGCAGTTAGACATGTAAGTCTAAAGTACAGGAGAGGGGTCTGGACTGATGATATAAATTTTGGAGTTATTAGCATACAGATGTTAAGGCCAAGAAATTGGATGAGATACCAAAAGTGTGTGAGTGTGTTTGTGTGTGTGTGTGTGTGCATGTATGAAAAGAGATTCAAGGATACTCTAGTATGTTCAAATATTAAGAAGCTGAAGAATCACCAGAAAAGAAAACTAGGAGTAACTAGTGAAGTGAAGTGAAGTTGAGAAGAGTGTGCTGTCCCAGAAGGCATGTGTATCTACAAGACAAGAGTAGTCAACTGTGTCAAATGCTGTTGAATGGTCAGGAAAGATGAAGCTTGAGAATTAACTATTGGAGTTAGCAATGTGGAAGCTATTTGATAACTATGACTAGAACATTTTGAGTGGAATGGTGGAGTGAGAGGAGAGGACTTGGTGAAGGGAATATAGATATGTTTCAAGGAATTTTGTTATGAAGGGAATAAAATCTTTTATGCAGCATCTAGCAGAAAAAGTGGGTTCAACAGTTCTTTTGAGATGTGCAGAATAAAAGTATCTTTATTTGTGTTGATGGCAATGATCCAGTTGAGAGCAAAAATAGGAATGCCAGGGGGGATATTGGCTGAATTACAGGATTTAGGGTAGAGAGTTACAGACAGGCTTTAGATAAAGAGACTAGACAGTATATCTGTGGTAACATTCAAGAATAGGAAATATTGGGGAAAATCTGGGAAAATCTTTGGAAATGCCCAGCGAAGTAGAAAGAAGAAACAAAAGCATCAAAGAATAATCAAACAAAACTCAAAACTGTTGAAGAGTTCTAGAGGAAATATTTCTAATACTTCAAATTTATGTAGGCTATTTTGGGAAAGACACCTTTGGAATTGATTAATATGGTGTTGCATCTGCACAATGAATATTTATGACCCAGGTCTCATGATTTCCATTTTCCTGATTATCATCATTTTTTCCATAGTACATGTCCTCCATTTCATTCAGGCTAGTTTCCTAACTGGATTGGTGTGGGTTGAATTGTGTCTCCCAGAAAGATTTGTTGAAGTCCTAACCCCTGGTTAGGGGCTTCCCTGGTAGATCAGATGGTAAAGCACCTGCCTGCAACGCGGGAGACCTGGGTTCGATCCCTAGGTTGGGAAGATCCCCTGGAGAAGGAAATGGCAACCCACTCCAGTATTCTTGCCTGAAAAATCCCATGGACAGAGGACCCTGGTAGGCTACAGTTCATCAGTTCGCAAAGAGTCGGACACGACTGAATGACTTCACTTTCACTTAACAACTGGTACCTGTGAATATGATCATGTGTGGAAATGGTATCTTTGTGGATGTTTATATGAGGTTATACTGAGTTAGTTATCTTGGAAAAACTCTATTAGCCTTTGCCCTGCTTCATTCCATACTCCAAGGCCAAATTTGCCTGTTACTCCAGGTGTTTCTTGACTTCCTACTTATGAATTCCAGTCCCCTATAATGAAAAGGACATCTTTTTTGGGTGTTAGTTCTAAACGGTCTTGTAGGTCTTCATAGAACCATTCAACTTCAGCTTCTTCAGCAATACTGGTTGGGGCATAGGCTTGGATTACCGTGATATTGAATAGTTTGCCTTGGAAATGAACAGAGATCATTCTGTCATTTTTGAGATTGCATCCAAGTACTGCATTTCAGACTCTTTTGTTTACCATGATGGCTACTCCATTTCTTCTAAGGGATTCCTGCCCACAGTAGTAGATATAATGGTCATCTGAGTTAAATTCACCCATTCCAGTCCATTTTGCCCTTTCATACTGTTCATGCAGGTCAGGAAGCAACAGTTAGAACTGGACATGGAACAACAGACTGGTTCCAAATAGGAAAAGGAGTACGTCAAGGCTATATATTGTCACCCTGCTTATTTAACTTATATGCGGAGTATATCATGAGAAACACTGGGCTGGGAGAAGCACAAGCTGGAATTAAGATTGCCCAGAAAAATATCAGTAACCTCAGATATGCAGATGACACCACCCTTATGGCAGAAAGTGAAGAGGAACTAAAAAGCCTCTTGATGAAAGTGAAAGAGGAGAGTGAAAAAGTTGGCTTAAAACTCAACATTCAGAAAACCAAGATCATGGCATCTGGTGCCATCACTTCATGGCAAATAGATGGGGAAACAATGGAAACAGTGACAGGCTGTATTTTGGGGGGCTCCAAAATCACTGCAGATGGTGACTGCAGCCATGAAATTAAAAGATGCTTGTTCCTTGGAAGAAAATTGTGACTAACCAAGACAGCATATTAAAAACCAGAGACATTACTTTGCCAACAAATGTCCATCTAGTCAAAGCTATGGTTTTTCCAGTATGGATGTGAGAGTTGGACTATAAAGAAAGCTGAGTGCTGAAGAATTGATGCCTTTGAACTATGGTGTTGGAGAAGACTCTTGAGAGTCCCTTGGACAGCAAGAGCAAGGAGTTCAAATCAGTCAATCCTAAAGGGAATCAACCCTGAATATTCATTGGAAGGACTGATGCTGAAGCTCCAATACTTTGGCCGCCTGATGTGAAGAGTTGACTCATTGGAAAAGACCCTGATGCTGGAAAAGATTGAAGGCAGGTGCAGAAGGGGAAGACAGAGGATGAGATGTTTGGATGGCATCACCGACTGGACGTGAGTTTCAGCAAACTCCAGGAGATAGTGGAGGACAGGGAAGTCTGGCGCTCTGCAGTCCATGGGGTCACAAAGAGTCAGACATGACTTAGTGACAGAACAACAACAAAGGTGAGATGGAAAGTAAGCTCTGGCGAGTTGAAATTAAAGCAGTGTATAGTATTTGTTATCAAAGTCATTCTAAGAGCTCACTGCAAGCAATTTCTGAGTGTATATGCCTTAGAAAAAGTCCAGCAAAGTTTTTAGCACTTGAGGAATAGAGAAACTCACTTAGGAAGAAACATATTATAGATGTCAGTCATTGCCTTCATTGCTGGTCTCTGCACCTTCCTAACGAGATCTCTACTGCATGGCCTCTGATGAAAGGGTGGCCATAGAAAGGCATAATTACATAAATAGCCTCGACCCACTGGCCAGAGATTATTGACCCAAAGTGGATGAATCAGATTTTTTTCTTTTGAGAATTGTAAAGTGAACACTAAATGACTAAGTCAGTTTTTGAAGAAGAGCTGTAACATCTGTAAAGATGGATAAAAGTCAGTTCTTGCCAAGCCAAAGTCCTGTGGCCAAGCAGAGAGACCATGAGCTAACAAAGAAAACTGGTTTATAGAGGAAAGTAGGTGGACAAATAAGATAAGGGGAGAAGCAGAGACCCACTAGCACGAACCTACATTAAAGCCAGGGTGAACAGCTTTGTCCTGACCTTTTGTATCTCATCCCATAAATCCTGATGTTATTGTTTCCCATTCTTGAATTCCTGTGAGCCTGTCTGTTCATCCGTAAGCCAAACTCCTCTATTGATCCCCTTTCAGAACAAAAGCCTACACATTTTTGCAGAGAATAGGCTGACATGCTCTGTTTCATGAGGAATATGTGTTTCTGGAAGCAGACATGGAGCAGAATTAGGACTACTAGGGGACAGAGATCGGTAACTCCAACCTTGAACAGCAGCAATAACCCTTTCTCTTAAAATTCTCAGAAATCATGATATTTTATGTCTTTTTTTTAGCCACCATTTCACACAATTACTGGTCAGTGCTTCTAGGTTGCTATGCTCTTAGCATGCCATCATGTCATGGTGCCTTTCATAATAACAAGGATATTGTGAATCCCCATTAATAATACTCTGATTTTCTAGCCTTTACCATCCTTTATAGATCATTTAGTAGTCCCAAACCACTGATAAGGGAACTTACCTATAAAATTTGCATTTTGAAATCCATCACGATTCTCTTGCTTTGTTTATTTGGGACAGGCTCAGCCCTGTCTCTTGCACCACTGTAGTCAGGCATATGTGTCAAAATTGGCCCCCAGGGCAGAAACTACATGGTGAAAAAGGGGTCCACTGTAGAGTAAGGAAATGCGTGATCTGAAGGTAGAACTCTGAACCGTGGGGGAAGGAGGAAGTCAGCAAATCCTATTCTCAAAAGCCGACTGTAAAACTACCAAGTTGTCAAAGCAAATCCCCCAAGCATTTCTGGGCTTTAGAAATCAACCAAAGGCAAACAATAAAGAGAGATCCATTTATTTATGAAAAGCCGCTGGAGTTTAGGTAAAAACAGTGGGAGACAGTGGCCTTCTTGCCTGTGGCTACTTGTATCTCTCTTGCACCCTGTTTAGACAAGGATAAGATTTTCTGTGAAACCAGCAACTTCCCTGCCAGAAGGAGTGAAATTGGTCTGTAACTGAACACAAAATCCCATGACTGAGAGGTGTTTTCAGTAAAAGCAGCAAACTTGATAAGAAACGAATGAAACAAGCTTCTAGCTTTGCTAGCCAGAGATTGAGGTCCTTCCTGACTGTGATGGGTGGCAGGCCCACAGACCAGTCAGAAATTTAACAGGGAGATCTTCGAATTGAGAGAAATGTAGCAAGGCTATATATGTTCTCCACACATCCCCAGCTGACATCTGTGTGAAAACGCAGAGGGACTCCAGAGAGCTGAGAGGAAAATAAAATCTGGGACAGACATGAAAACTGTCTGAACTTTGAATCAGTTCAGTTCAGTTCAGTTGTTCATTCGTGTCCGACTCTGTGATCCATGGGCTACAGCACTCCAGGCTTCCCGGTACATCAACTCCCGGAGCTTGCGCAAACTCATGTTCATAGAGTCGGTGATGCCATCCAACCATCTCATCCTCTGTCATCTCCTTCTCCTGCCTTCGATCTTTCCCAGCATCAGGGTCTTTTCTACTGAGTCAGTTCTTCGCATTAGGTGGCCAAAGTATTGAAGTGTCAGCTTCAGCATCAGTCCTTCCAAAGAATATTCAGGACTGATTTCCTATCTTCTTCAAATCACACAGAGATCCATTGGCAGAAGAAAAGTTTTATGGGCTTAAAGTACTTGAGAACAATATCTGACCACTAAGCTGTAGCTTATTGACTGGCTACTAAGCTATTCAGGGTGATCCCTAGGAAGCCAGGCTCACAAATAGAAATAAGAATTTAAAAATCTTAGCAGAAACATTAGTGATGGCACATTACAGAAGAGATAGCTACTACAGAATAAATTCAATGAAGTTACATATAAAAAGAGAGAAAGGAAAGGAAGGAGAGAGAAAGGGAAGGGAGAGAGGGCTGAAAGAGACAGAACAACTCAACGGGGAAAATCAGGAAAACCAGAATTGAGAGTTGCTATAATATGCTATCTAGAATGTTTGGGCTTCCTTGGTGGTCTAACGGTTAAGAATCTGCCTGCCAATGCAGGGGACATGGGTTTGATCTTCTATCCGTGGTCCAAGACGGTCCCACATGCTTCAGAGCAACTAAGTCCATGAGCTACAACTACTGAGACTGCATCCTAGAGGCCACAATGCACAGCTACTGAAGCCCAGTGCTATTCAGCCCGTGCTCCTCAACAAGAGAAGCCTCTGCTCCTTAACAAGAGAAGCCCCCACTTGACGCAACTAGAGAAAGCCAGCACACAACAATGAAGATCCAACACAGCTGGGATAAAATCTTAAAAAAGTAAGATAGGCTATCCAGTACCTAACAGCAACAACAAATAAATAGGACGTGCAAAAAACCACGCAAGTGCCACATGTACACAGGGGATGGTGAACAAGAAGTAGAGACTGTCTTTGAGTGGGCTTATACAGTATTTTGGATTTACCAGATACAGACTTCAAAGCCGCCGTTATAAATGCTGAAAGATCAGGTAATACAAATATAAGTGGCTAAAAGAAAATATGATGACCGTGACCACACCATGAATCTCCGTAAAGAAACAGGAACCATAACAAAGGAACACGTGGAAGGTCTAGAGACAAAAAGCAAAATAAGCAAACTAGGAAACTCACTAAGGCTTCCCTGGCGGCGCAGTGCTAAAGACGCTGCCATGAGTTTGATTGCCTGGTGGGCTGCAGTCTCAGGAGTCACCACGAACTGAACTCCACTGAGTGACTTTCACTTCGGGAAGATCCCAAATGCCTGTGGAGCAACTAAGCTTGTGCACAGCTACTGAACCTGCTCGCTAGAGCCCAGGAACTGCAAGTACTAAAGCCCGCCCAGGCTAGCGCCTCTGCTCCGCATCAAGAGAAGCCACCTCAGTAAGAACCCCATGCGCCACAGCTAGAGAGTAGCCCCCGGTTGCCACAACTATTGAAAAGTCCACACATCAGTGAAGACCCAGCACAGCCAATAGATTAAATAAATAACTATGTTTTTTTAAAAAGAAGAAAGCTCACTAAAAGGATTTAACAACAGATTTCAGATAATAGGAGAAATAATCAGAGAATATGAAGACAATCAGTAGAGAAACCAAATAAGTTTTTTTGAAAGAAGAGAAAAATGACTCATTACATACAGGGGAAACAATATGATGAATAACTAATTTCTCATCAGAAACAATAGAGGCCAGAAGATAATGGAATGGTATTATCAAAGTACTGAAAGAAATGGAAAGCTACTATCAACATATAATTCTACATCCAGAAATGTTCTAAAATTGACTGTGGTGACAGTCACACAACTCTCTGAATATACTAAAAGCCATTAACATATATACTTTAAGTGGATAAATTATATATAAATTATATCACAATAAATCTGTTAAAAACAGACACACAAATTTCTATATACAGCAAAATTATCCTACAAAAATGAAGGCAAAGCAAAGATATTTACTCAACAACGAAGACTGGAAGAATTCATTACTAGCAGATCTTCCTGACAAGAAATACTAAAGCTAGATCTTCGGGATGAAAGCAACTGACACCAGAGAGTAACATGAATCCACAAGAAGAAGTAAATAGCATCAGAAATGGTAAATATGTGGGTAAATACAGGACTGTGCAAACATTTTCTTCTTATTTCTTCAGTTTTTTGAAAGACATAAGATTATATATAAAACAAGAATGAATGATGTCAAGTGCACTCAGTTTAAAAGGGTACAATAGAGCTTTCATTGAAAGCAGTGGAAACAGAATATGCTATGCCCACTGCCTGAAAGCTTACATGATAGTTTGCCTTAAAAGTGCTCATTAACTCAGAGAAAACAACTGAGAAAATGAAAACATACTATAAATGTTTATGAATACACCGAAACCAGATTGATTATATTCTTTGCAGCCAAAGATGGAGAAGCTCTATACAGTCAACAAAAACAAGACCAGGAGCTGACTGTGCCTCAAATCATGAACTCCTTATTGCCAAATTCAGACTTAAATTGAAGAAAGTATGGAAAAGCGCTAGACCATTCAGGTATGACCTAAATCAAATCCCTTATGATTATACAGTGGAAGTGAGAAATAGATTTAAGGGCCTAGATCTGATAGATAGAGTGCCTGATGAACTATGGAATGAGGTTCATGACATTGTACAGGAGACAGGCATAAAGACCATCCCCATGGAAAAGAAATGCAAGAAAGCAAAATGGCTGCCTGGGGAGGCCTTACAAATAGCTGTGAAAAGAAGAGAAATGAAAAGCAAAGGAGAAAAGGAAAGATATAAGCATCTGAATGCAGAATTCTGAAAAATAGCATGAAGAGATAAGAAAGCCTTCTTCAGCGATCAATGCAAAGAAATAGAGGAAAAGAACAGAATGGGAAAGGCTGGAGATCTCTTCAAGAAAATTAGAGATACCAAGGGAACATGTCATGCAAAGATGGGCTTGATAAAGGACAGAAATCATATGGACCTAACAGAAGCAGAAGATATTAAGAAGAGATGGCAAGAATACACAGAAGAACTGTACAAAAAGGATCTTCATGACTCAGATAATCACGATGGTGTGATCACTCATCTAGAGCCAGACATCCTGGAATGTGAAGTCAAGTGGGCCTTAGAAAGTATCACTACGAACAAAGCTAGTGGAGGTGATGGCATTCCAGTTGAGCTATTTCAAATCCTAAAAGATGATGCTGTGAAAGTGCTACACTCAATATGCCAGCCAATTTGGAAAACTCAGCAGTGGTCACAGGACTGGAAAAGGTCAGTTTTCATTCCAATCCCAAAGAAAGGCAATGCCAAAGAATGCTCAAACTACCACACAATTGCACTCATCTCACATGCTAGTAAAGTAATGCTCAAAATTCTCCAAGCCAGGCTTCAGCAATACATGAACCATGAAGTTCTTGATGTTCAAGCTGGTTTTAGAAAAGGCAGAGGAACCAGAGATCAAATTGCCAACATCCGCTGGATCATGGAAAAAGCAAGAGAGTTCCAGAAAAACATCTATTTCTGCTTTATTGACTATGCCAAAGCCTTTGACTGTGTGGATCACAATAAACTGTGGAAAATTCTGAGAGAGATGGAAATACCGGACCACCTGACCTGCCTCTTGAGAAATCTGTATGCAGGTCAGGAAGCAACAGTTAGAACTGGACATGGAACAACAGACTGGTTCCAAATAGGAAAAGGAGTACGTCAAGGCTGTATATTGTCACCCTGCTTATTTAACTTCTATGCAGAGTACATCATGAGAAGCGCTGGGCTGGAAGAAACACAAGCTGGAATCAAGATTGCCGGGAGAAATATCAATAACCTCAGATATGCAGATGACACCACCCTTATGGCAGAAAGTGAAGAGGAACTAAAAAGCCTCTTGATGAAAGTGAGAGAGGAGAGTGAAAAAGTTGGCTTAAAGCTCAACATTCAGAAAACGAAGATCATGGCATCCGGTCCCATCACTTCATGGGAAATAGATGGGGAAACAGTGGAAACAGTGTCAGACTTTATTTTGGGGGCTCCAAAATCACTGCAGATGGTGATTGCAGCCATGAAATTGAAAGACGCTTCCTCCTTGGAAGAAAAGTTATGACCAACCTAGATAACATCTTGAAAAGCAGAGACATTACTTTGCCGACTAAGGTCCGTCTAGTCAAGGCTATGGTTTTTCCAGTGATCATGTATGGATGTGAGTGTTGGACTGTGAAGAAGGCTGAGCGCCGAAGAATTGATGCTTTTGAACTGTGGTGTTGGAGAAGACTCTTGAGAGTCCCTTGGACTGCAAGGAGATCCAACCAGTCCATTCTGAAGGAGATCAACCCTGGGATTTCTTTGGAAGGAATGATGCTAAAGCTGAAACTCCAGTACTTTGGCTACCTCATGTGAAGAGTTGACTCATTGGAAAAGACTCTGATGCTGGGAGGGATTGGGGGCAGGATGAGAAGGGGACAACAGAGGATGAGATGGCTGGATGGCATCACTGACTCGATGGATGTGAGTCTGAGAGAACTCTGGGAGTTGGTGATGGACAGGAATCGCATGCTGCGATTCATGGAGTCGCAAAGAGTCAGACACGACTGAGCGACTGAACTGAACTGAACACCTATTTGATGTATATTTAATTGTTTTGGCCTACCCTGGTGGCTCAGTGGTAAAAAATCGTCTGCAATGCAGGAGACATGGGTTCAATCCCTGGGTCGGAAAGATCCCCTGGAGAACAAAATGGCAACCCACTCCAATACTCTTGCCTGGGAAATCCCATGGACAGAGGAGATTTAAATGGACAGTACTAAATCTCTAAATACCTATTAGGATAGCTAACAGGTATTTTACTGGTGGCTGCAGTCCATGGGGATTGCAGAAGAGTCAGACTTAGCAATTCAACAACAGCAACATAATTGTTTTGTATGGTTGGCCTTCTGTTTCCATGGGTTCGACATCCTCAAACAACCAAAAACTGAAAATATTCCAGAAAAAAATTACAGAAAGTTCCAAGAAACAAAACTTGCATTTTTGGCAACTATTTACATAACACACTGTAGTTGCAACTATTTACATAGCATTCACATTGTATTAATATTAGATATTAAAAGTAATCTAGAGATGATTTGACATATACGGGAGGATATACTTAAGTTATACACAATAATAGACCGCTTTATTTAAGGGACTTGAGCAGTCTCAGATTTTAGTATCTGCAGGAGTCCTGAAACCAATTCCACACAGATACCAAGGACGACTGTATTCCAGCTTCAGGAAGTGCACTGTCTGATTTATCACCAGCTGTCTTCTCATGGCAGGGATCTGAGGGAATGGTACGCAGGAGGGGAAAATGTTGATGGAAGAAAACACATGAAGAAGATTGGGAACGTGAGTTAGTGCCAAAGCCCTCAGAATCTTATGTGTGGTCATAGAGGTGGGGGAGATGGTGATGATGGTGGTGGTACTGAAGGCTAGGGGAGCAGCCACAGGTAACAAGATGGGAGCTCTCAAAACCTGTAGAAGTCTTCTAAAAGTAGGGATAGCCAAGGAAAAACTCTTTATATTTTCTAGTTTTGCCTTGGGATGACCTTATCAATAAAGTTTGATGACAATAATGGTAGTAGGCAGGTGAGTAAACAGTAATTGTAAGCTCAGGTAGGGAGCTGCAACACCTTTTACCCCTCGTGAATAGGTTCTTGTGCTTTTTTCCCTCTATGAAGTCAGTAAAATTGACCTATTCAGGGCTTTTCTAACTTTAACAAGTGTGATTTAGTCACACTGTTCTGAATTCTTATTCCTTTCCGTACATCATCCGTCACCTTGGGGAGAAGAAAGAATGGAGCCATTAAGTAGGAGAGGGTTTATCCTTAACTACTTCTTCTATTCTCATCTCATCATCAAAGAACTACACACCTTCCTGACTAGCAACAGGAACAAAACAAAGTGGATATGTGACATCAGGCCTTTCTGGATGTTAAAAGGGATGGATTGAGCAAAGATGTTTTTCTGGCAATTATTTGCCTTTGTTTCTTTTCTTCTCTGTTCTGTGGAAGTGTCCTAACAGCAGTCATTAGCAATAAATATCCATGTGCTAAACAAATGTCTAATAGATAGCTAATAGGTATTTTTACTATTGAAGATATACCCTTTCTTTGCATCCCTCTGTAATTTGCTTCCCTAAGGCAGATATGCAGTGGCAAACCAAAAAGGAGGGAGTTGGGAGAGGATTAGAGGCCTGCCCTGGTAAGGAGCAGTATTCTATCACCTATGTGATTTAGAAATGCATGGTGGAAAAAAAAGTAAGCAGATTTTTAGTTGGTTTTATTATGATTTTTCAATTCCCTATAGACAGTGTGCCCCCTTACAATCCATACCTGGGGCAGACCATACTCCTACCCCACCCTCACCTTACTCTGCTGCGTTAAGGAGAATAGACAAGACACGCATATAAAGTCCCAAGAGAGTAGACACTTCATATGCCCCTTTCTACAAATGAATATGCTTTAAACATGAAAAGACAGTTGTTTTAGTAGAGTCTAGAGCTACATGTCTATAAATGAACTCTTTGATTGTAACCTCTGGTTCTGCTTCTGAGAAAATATGTAACGTATGGACACATATATATCTTATATTTGTAACTATACAGACATTCAAAGTCAAGCTTTGAATAATAAATAATTTAAATAATAAATAATTCTTATTCCTATCTATCTGTCTAGGAAGAGGAGGGAGATCATTAGAAAGCCAGCAGTCAGATAAACCAGTCCCAGCTCTTCATGTATAAGTTGTATCATTTTCACATCTCAGTGCCTCATTTTCCTCAGTGGTAAACTGCTGATAACAGTCATGCCGGCTCATAGAATTATTAGAGAACTCAGTGAAATGATACACATGAAGCGCCCACTCCAGCAGAAGTCCATGTCCAATAATCATTAACTATTATTCTTATATTATATAGCTCTGTATTACAGTGAATTGGGTATGTTTTTATATGCTCCATTTTTCTCTTGCCAAATTTCCTCATAGTGCATATTCATCAGGCAGAGGAAGGAAAAGCTGAAGCATTCCTTTGTGCCAAAAGACCTTATGTGTGTGTGAACAGGCCCACGCCCGGGGCTACTTCAGGGCCACCGTGCGCCACTGCTGCTCGGAGAGGAGCACATTTTCCCCGGTCATGCATTTTTCTAAGTGTTTTATCGACTACTTCAGTCTTCCCAACCACCTTATGAGGATGAGGAAACGGATGAGGAAACTGAAATGTAGGCACAGGCATTTTGCTGGGAGGCGTGCTAACACGTGACAGAGGCCGGAAGTAAGCACAGGCGACTGGCTCAACCAGCCCCCTGCCCCAACCAGCCCCCTGCCCCGCCTCACTCAGTCCTGCAGAGATCCCATTGTGCAGGGACCTGTCTGTTTCCTCAGAATGTGGATGCTTAGACAGAGAGACTAATAAGGTCAGGTTAAACAGTTCTGAAGACAGGTCAGTTCCATAAAGTGAGTGCCTCTCCAGCTTACAAGTTGCTGCTTCTGGTTGTGAAAAGCACTGCAGAATGCTTCACCACAAGAAGGGAAAGAAATCCCAACGCACGTTTGATTATTCCCAGGTGTAAGAAGCACCATTATTGTGTATGAAATAGGAGGCATTATTTCCTGGACTAGATTCTCTCCTCTTTGTCTTAAAACAGCCTGTCATTTTTCTAGTCATCACTGGGCCTTTTTCTGAGCCTTTCTTTGGGAGGAATTCCTCCAGATTACATCCCCCTCTTTAACTCCCCTAGGGAGAAAAACAAAATAAGAGCAAAACCCTCTTTGGTATTATAAACTAAACTTCAGAAGAAAATCCATCCCCAGAGAGTACAGTAATACAGTAATATCTTACTTTGGGGATCTATTTGCCTTCTCTAGGCTAGAGCTCTCCTCACATTTCGGTTCAGAGTACATTGCTCCTTTTTATGTGACCACCTGCATGGCTCTGTGCACCTTTAGTGCCAAGAAGCATGAGAAGATTTTATAACAAGAGTAATTGTAATAGGATTTAATCATGTTGTTGGCAGCAAAGGGCCAGCAACCCTAATGATAATGTTACAATAGAGAGCCCTGGAAATGGTATAAGTAGGTAAAATACTGTGAATTGAAGGTGCCTTATGCCTGTAATATACACTTTAATAGCCATTCAAAGCCAGGCATCATAAAAATATGCCCAGTGTTCTATATAAGACATTAAACATGAAGCAAACCTCTGACAAAAATCCAAAGCCCCAAAGGATGCCATCGTGCTAAAACCCCATCTGTGAGAAAGCTGAATAGCAAGGCATCAAGAACAGTTAAGAAATCAACAGTGAAACAAAGGATAAATTATGACTCAAATTAGTAGCTTATTTCAAAATTCTGAACAAATGAAACTTCATGGCACATTACTTCACCTTTCTAGATGGAATGGGCAGACTGGCATCCTGAGTTTAGATGGCAAAATAGATATATATGTATAATCTTTTGGCAAATGCTTTGGGTGACTGAGAGTCTGGTATAAGCCTAATACCAGGTTGATAAGGAAGATATCACTTGTAGGTTTTCTGCATGTTCTTTAAGGGATAATTTATGCATTAAATAATACCAACACTGTTTATTCCAACCTTTTCAGTAGAATATTGCAAGTGTTATTTCATCAGCCTCCACAATACCCTTTTAGAATAACATAAAAAGTAATATTAATAGCACTTTGGACTTATCTAATGCTTTTTATCTGAAAATCCCCGAAGGCATCATAAACATTAATAACATGAACAAAAGTCCTAATAATCCTAGCTGGGTCTCAAACAGAAAAGATTCCTAACCTCATTTTGTAGATGCTGAGATTTAGTCACAAATCGGCTAGGAAAATTGCCTCTGACTACAGAAGCAGTCACCAGCTGAGCCAGCAGTAGAAATCAATGCTTTTTGATTCTCACGTCCCCATTCCAGACACTGGACTTTTTCCTATAGAAGCAAATCGATCTTTACTCTTGAATGTAACATTTCATGTTCACAAAACTGTCTAAAACTATCTTGAACTCTCTTCCTGGCCTACATCCATCATCCCTAGCATCAGGAACAGCTTGGAAGTTCACTCTAGGTGTCTGTTTTAGGTGTGGACACAGATATTGTAATGGCTGTCTTTCATGTTCCCAGTCATACATGCCCGTACTAGATCTTGTAGATGCTTCAACTTTAACAAGATTAGGACTGGTTTGGTTCTCTTTTACCACACCTAAACTTGGAGCCTTGATTAAATTTGAAACTTGCTAAAGCAAGTTTCACACACACACACAAACACACACAAATCTAATCCATTAGATGATCTCACTAAGTAAGATTTTTTTTTCCCTACAAACTGTTGGTAAATATTTACCTTAAACTTTATTTGTGTTAAATCCAACTTGTACTCTGAGTGTCTAATATCTTTCAGAGCAGTTCCAAATCTCCTGAAAGTCAGCTGACTAGTTTCTTCTCCCATTATAGATCTTGATGACTTTTTAGTATTTTCCCCTTAGAGCTGCTTTTATGAAAGGATATGGAGCTTTTCAGCTTTACTTTTGAAGAAAGGTGATGCTTTGCTTCCCTTTCATATTTGTCTGAAAGCACCTTCGCCATCCAGCTTGCATCTGTGCTACATGTGAACTTTTCTACAGAATCTCCCAAACAAGGTGAAAAAAAATCATTAGTAGTCCAGATCTCAATCTTCTGCACAGCTCAGGTAACAATAAATGAGTAATTTGCCGCCCTTCGCCTTGGCAAGCCGATGCCTAATGATTACCCAGGGACAGGATAATGGTACCATAGTGATTACACTATGTTTTTCTAACCACTTTCAAGGCCTTTGCTTTCAGACCTGCTCTAATGAAAAGAAAGCTCTGAAATTGGGCCAGGTTTTTATTAAAAATGTTCTGATAGGCTCTGCTTAGATAAAATGTATTCACTTCTCGGATTTGAACCTTCTTCACAGGATTTGGAAGGCCCGGGCTTCAGAGTGGGTATGATTGCCTGAACACTTTCATAATGGGGAAATGAGGTGTTGGTTAATTCCAAAAGCCACTGTAAAGATTTATTTAAAGAAGATATAATGATAAACCATCTCTAGACAGTTTACTGGCTAAGGGAAGACTGCAAAAGACAAGGAGTCAGAAAATCATAAAAATCTGATCTTTGTTTATATTACTGAGTTACTGTGTGATTTCACAAAAGTTAATTAATATTTCTGAGTTTCTTACTCACTGTGGGCAGTCAGCACAGATGTTAATAATCTGTTTTATAGTTAGAAGAGATTGATAGCTGATAATGAGAGGAATACAGGTAGATTTACTATTGACAAGGACCACTATCTGTGTATGCAGTTGTACCTTTAACATTTTTATCTTCAAGAAAACACGTGGGCAACATTTAGTCAGCCTCTAGTCCAGACTGCAGACTGCTTCCTGAACTTTTCAAAGCACGACGTTATATGCAACATCATTGTTTAATACTTCACCAAGGGACAGTATTTATCAGACAGAAGTTTACATGATAATCAGCTGGGAAATTTTTAAAATGCATGTATACTATCATGTAAGAATTGAATAGCCAGTCTATGTCTGATGCAGGATACAGCATGCTTGGAGCTGGTGCATGGGGATGACCCAGAGAGATGTTATGGGGAGGGAGGTGGGAGGGGGGTTCATGTTTGGGAACGCATGTAAGAATTAAAGATTTTAAAATTTAAAAAATAAAAAAATAAATAAAATTTAAAAAAATAAATAAATAAAATGCAGAATATTTCTATCCCATTTCTGCCTCAATATGTTTAAGGTGGGAGACAGATAGGTGTACAAATAACAAACCTGTATTTTTAAATAATCTTCCTCAGGTTCTCTGGGTAAATCAGATTTGGAACCCACTGACTACAGTATATATCCCAAACTCTTTGGAGGATTAAAGACCCGTTAATGGAGGATACTAGGAAACTATTGTAAGAGTCCACTCTAAAGTAGAAGAATAAAGATGTAAAAATAGAGGACAAAGCTAGGAGGAGATCTGGGTATTACTCAGGATTTTGGATTAAGGGATAGGAGAATAAAAAACAGAGCAGGGATGTAAAGTGAAGTAGAGACATCTTTGAAGGATGAAGTAGAAAGCAAATGTATGGGAACAGTGGTGAGTTTAACGTGTGCAGAATCTGAAGCAATTGGTGATAATTAGTAGCCCATTAGAGTGAGAGATCTGGAGCTCAGGGAAAAGCTCTGGCTAAGACATATGCTTTAAGAGTCAGCATTCATGGAGTATGGATAAGAGGACCTAAGGAACATAGCTGAGAATTGAACCCCGAGCAGCTCCAACATTCAGGGCAGGTAGAGGATAGTGAGCAGAGGAAGACATGACTGAAAACAAGTGGTTGGAGAGTTAGAAGTGTCCCAGAAGCTTGCATGTAGGGGTGTGGAGTTGACAACATCCCATGTTCTAGAGGGCCCCAGGATAGACTGAAAGGCCTACACTAGGTTTGATGAGAGCCAATTTATTGATGTATGTTGACTGATTGTTGCTGCATTTCACTGAGAGTGAATGGTACTGGAGGATATTTAATTATTCATGTATTTGTCTTTACTAAAGTATAGTTGATTTACAACGTTGTTTATCATGTGTAGAGCAAAGTGATTGAGTTTTATATATGTGTGTGTGTGCGCATATGTGCATGCTAAATTGCTTCAATTGTGTCCGACTCTTTGCTACCTTATGGACTTGCAGCCCACCGGGCTCCTCTGTCCGTGGTATTCTCCAGTAAAGAATACTGGAATGGGTTGCCATGCCCTGCTCCAGGAGATCTTCCAGACCCAAGGACTGAACCCTTACCTCTTAAGGCTCCTGTATTGGCAGGCAGGTTCTTTACTGTTAGCACCACCTGGGAAGCCCGTGTATATATATATGTGTATGTGTGTGTGTGTATTCTTTTTCAGTTTATGTATATCTGTATGTTAATTGCTCAGTCGTGTTTGACTCTTTCTGACCCTATGAACTATAGCCAGCCAGGCTCCTCTGTCCATGGAATTCTCCAAACAAGCATACTGGAGTGGGTAGCCATGCCCTTATCCAGGTGATCTTACTGACCCAGGGGTTGAATCCAGGTCTCCTACATTGCAGGCAGATTCTTTACCATCTGAGCCACTAGAGAAACCCATATATATGTATATATATAGATATGTATATGTTAATATATACACATACTTATATGTATATACATATATATTATATGTGTGTATATATATATATATGTTCTTTTTCAGATTCTTTTTTCTTATAGGTTATTACAAAATACTCATACGTTTCCCTGCACTACAAAGTATGGCCTTGTTGATTGTCTGTTTATATGTATTTTATATATCAGTCAGTCAGTCAGTTCAGTCACTCAGTTGTGTCTGACTCTTTGCGACCCCATGAATTGCAGCTTGCCAGGCCTCCCTGTCCATCACCAACTCCTGGAGTTCACCCAAACTCATGTCCATCAAGTCATCCAGCCATCTCATCCTCTGTCATCCCCTTCTCCTCCTGCCCCCAGTCCCTCCCAGCATCAGAGTCTTTTCCAATGAGTCAACTCTTCACATGAGGTGGCCAAAGTACTGATCTCCTTTAGGATGGACTGGTTGGATCTTCTTGCAGTCCAAGGGACTCTCAAGAGTCTTCTCCAACACCACAGTTCAAAAGCATCAATTCTTCAGAGCTCAGCCTTCTTCATAGTCCAACGCTCACATCCATACATGATCACTGGAAAAACCATAGCCTTGACTAGATGGACCTTTGTTGGCAAAGTAATGTCTCTGCTTTTTAATATGCTATCTAGGTTGGTCATAACTTTCCTTCCAAGGAGGAAGCATCTTTTAATTTCATGGCAGCAATCACCATCTGCAGTGATTTTGGAGCCCAAAAAAATAAAGTCTGACACTGTTTCCACTGTTTCCCCATCTATTTCCCATGAAGTGATGGGACCAGATGCCATGATCTTTGTTTTCTGAATGTTGAGCTTTAAGCCAACTTTTCCACTCTCCTCTTTCACTTTCATCAAGAGGCTTTTTAGTTCCTCTTCCCTTTCTGCCATAAGGGTGGTGTCATCTGCATATCTGAGGTTATTGATATTTCTCCCGGCAATCTTGATTCCAGCTTGTGCTTCTTCCAGCCCAGCGTTTTTCATGATGTACTCTGCATAGAAGTTAAATAAGCAGGGTGACAGTATACAGCCTTGACATACTCCTTTTCCTATTTGAAACCAGTCTGTTGTTCCATGTCCAGTTCTAACTGTTGCTTCCTGACCTGCATACAGGTTTCTCAAGAGGCAAGTCAGATGGTGTGGTATTCCCATCTCTCTCAGAATTTTCCACAGTTTATTGTGATCCACACAGTCAAAGGCTTTGGCATAGTCAATAAAGCAGAAATAGATGTTTTTCTAGAACTCTCTTGCTTTTTCGATGATCCAGCAGATGGTGGTAATTTGATCTCTGGTTCCTCTGTCTTTTCTAAAACCAACTTGAAGATCTGGAAGTTCACGGCTCACGTATTATTTTATATATAGTAGTATGTATATGTTGATCCCATACTTCCTTTTTCCATTCCTGTGCCATGTTTGTTTTCTTTTTTGAAAATTTATTTATTTATTTTTATTGAAGAATATTTGATTTACAGTATTGTATTAGGTTCAGGTGTACAGAAAGTGATTCAGATTTATATACATATGTATCTTTTTTTTCAGATTCTTTTTCCTTATACGTTATTACAAAATACTGAGATTAGTTTCCTATGCTATACAATTGGTCCTTGCTGATTATCTATTTTATATATGGTAGTGTGTATATGTTAATCACAAACTTCTAGTTTAGCCCCCATCATTCACTATCCCCTTTGCTAACCATAAGTTTGTTTTCTATGTCTGTGAGTCTATTTCTATTTTTTAATTAGTTCATTTGTATTACTTTTTAAGATTCCACATATAAGCAATATCATATGATATTTATCTTTGTCTGGCTTACTTAGTATGATAATCTCTAGGGCCATTCATGTTGCTGCAAATGGCATTATTTCATTCTTTTTTTATGGCTGAGTAATATTATACACACACACACACACACACACACATATATATATATATCTCACATCTTCTTTATCCTTTCATCTGTCAGTGGAAATTCACATTGCTTTCATGTCTTGGCTATTGTAAGTTGTGCTGCAGTGAACATTAGGGTACATGTATTTATTTATTTATTTATTTATTTTTAGTGGAACTTGGCTTTTATTTTATTTATTTTTTGTTTGCTAATCACTTTCATTTTATTATTTTTTTTTAATTTTACTTTATTTTACTCTACAATATTGTATTGGTTTTGCCATACATTGACATGAATCCACCACGGATGTACATGAGTTCCCAATCCTGAATCCCCCTCCCACCTCCCTCCCCATACCATCGCTCTGGGTCATCCCAGTGCACCAGCCCCAAGCATCCTGTATCCTGCATCAAACCTGGACTGGCGATTCATTTCTTACATGATATTATACATGTTTCAATGCCATTCTGCCAAATCATCCCACCCTCTCCCTCTCCCACAGAGTCCAAAAGTCTGTTCTATATATCTGTGTCTCTTTTGCTGTCTCACATACAGGGTTATTGTTACCATCTTTCTAAATTCCATATATATGTGTTAGTATACTGTATTGGTATTTTTCTTTCTGGCTTACTGCAGACTGTATAATTGGCTCCAGTTTCATCCACCTCATTAGAACTGATTTAAATGTATTCTTTTTAATGGCTGAGTAATATTCCATTGCGTATATGTACCAAAGCTTTCTTATTCATTCATCTGCTGATGGACATCTAGGTTGCTTCCATGTCCTGGCTATTATAAACAGTGCTGTAATGAACATTGGGGTACACGTCTCTTTCAATTCTGGTTTCCTCGGTGTGTATGCCCAGCAGCGGGATTGCTGGGTCATAAGGCAGTTCTATTTCCAGTTTTTTAAGGAATCTCCACACTGTTCTCCATAGTGACTATACTAGTTTGCATTCCCACCAACAGTTAAATTATAGTTTTCTCTGGACATATGCCCCAGACTTGGATTACTGGATCACATGGTAGGTAACTCTATTTTTAGTTTTTAAAGGACCTTCATACTGTTTTCTATAGTGGGTACACCAGTTTACATTCCCACAATGGTGTAGGAGGGTTCCTTTTAGGGGGCTGGAGAATATTTAAATTCTATTGTGCTCTTTAAAGCAGCTTGGTTGTAAGAGGAAGAAAAGAGATATTGTATAGTTAACAGGTTGAATTTTTTTGGTAGAAGAGACTTGAGCATGTTTATATGCTAAGGGAAAAAAAATCAAGAGGGAAAGATTGAGGATAACGGGAAGAGAAAAATTGATGGAATGTGATTGTCAAGGAGATGAGGGAGGAAGGGATTCAGAGCACAGTTATGCCTTTGAGCATAGGTAGCAAGAGAAACGGAGAAGGCAATGACACCCCACTCCAGTACTCTTGCCTGGAAAATCCCATGGACGGAGGAGCCTGGTAGGCTGCAGTCCATGGGGTCGCTGAGAGTTGGACATGACTCACTGACTTCACTTTCACTTTTCACTTTTACGCATTGAAGAAGAAAATGGCAACCCACTCTCCAGTGTTCTTGCCTGGAGAATCCCAGGGACGGGGGAGCCTGGTTGGCTGCCATCTATGGGGTCGCACAGAGTCGGACACGACTGAAGCGACTTAGCAGCAGTAGCAGCAGCAGCAAAGGGCCCTTCTTCTGAGGCTTAAGGTGCATGGCTGTGTAGATAGAATTCTTATCTCAGATGCTTTGATAAGCATGGCTGGGGAAAGGTTAGGTAGAACCTTGAAAATAGCAGTGAAATGTGGAGCAGCTTCTCTGTGAACTGAGAGAACAAGGCTGTGAGATTCTAGGCAATATTAATAACCCACTGACAGTTAAAGACTATGAAAATATAACAGCAGAAATCTCATCTTCCATGTGGTTTTTATCCCATAGTTCTCAGAAGAATATGCAGTAGATTCAGAGCTGAGTTTTTTTTTCCAGGGAGGAAATGGCAGAGCAATAAGATAGAACTCTAAAGATAATAATAAAGTGGCAGGTTTTATACATAAAGCTGATTCACTTTGTTGTATAGCAGAAAGTAACACAACATTGTAAAGCAATTATACTCCAATTAAAAAAATAAGTGGGAGGTTGGGAATTATTATTCTGAGCTTTAGACTGGAAATGTAAGCAGAGCAGAAGTGGAAGTCCTTGGATTTAGGAGTAAAAGGAATTTTGAGTTGGTGGGAAATACAGCCTAAAATTAAGGCTGAATATGATGTGCTGCCTTGACATCTGGTAAAATAAGAAGGGCCTCAAATACCCTAATCACAAACTCCTCCCACCTGCACTCTGCTCTCAGAGCCAAGAGCCCCTAGCCAAACAGCTCTCCTTATCAGGAAGACCAGATGCAGTTCCTGCTTATCCCTGAGTAGCAGATTTCAGTTCCCTGTCATCCCATAGAATTATTCCAGCAAGTCAATCACCCTCTCCTAGGAACCAGGGGGTACTAAACCTCTAGCTACTATCATGGCTGCCTCCTGCTGTCCCTGGAAGTTCACTCTGCTCCCAAACACAAGCCCATGTGGCCCGGCCTGGCAGATAGCGTCCTGCTTTCCTGAACTGTGAGGACCAGGAGTATCATATGTTCTTTGGGACCATCCTTACAATTAACTCTATGGTGGGAGTCCCTCCCTCATCAACAGGGTTCTGAATACAAAGTAATTAAAACAGTTGGTTGCATGGTTCACCTGGACAAGATGATACCCAGTGAATGGAAGCGGTGCTTTTCTGAAGGAAATGAATGTTCCCATTGTCAGTCATCCAGAGGAATGATTAATCTTGGGGCAGAAATTGAGAAAGCTTTGTATATCAAACTTTGAAAGATGTAAAGTTACATAGCTCACCATGATCATTCACATTTTAATTGTGTTACCTGGAGATGATAAACAGATGAAAGCTGTCAAGTTTATATGGACAGAGAGGAGGAAAGAGTCAGCTGGTGCATGGGAGAGAGAGTGGAGAGAGTGGAGCCCTGAAAAGTTGAGGCAAATCATGACTCTGGTGGGAAAAGCCAGATAGACAAGAGAAGCATGTGTGATATGACATCAGGACTTGAGTAGGAGGGAAATTGAGAGTCAGAGGCCAAAGTTTTAGTAAATGTTGGAAAGGAATTTTGAGGCAAATGGAGCATTGAGATGAGAGCAGGCAGATAACAAGTAACATGAGCCATGTGCCTGGGGTCTAAGATTGTCAGAAACTGCTGACCTTCTTAATCCTCAGCTGAGACATACAGCAGAGTTGTAGGAGGTAGGAAAAAAGGACTCGGGTCTTAAGAGACAGATCTATGCCAGATGTTATACTGAACACAGATACTTCACTTAATTCTTTCCCAAACCAATTAAGATGGATATGATTGCCTCCTTCTTTTCAGAGGTGGGAGTGAGGCTCATAGAAATAGGGAAACCTGGCCAAATTCTCAAAGTCTAGACAGAGGACTTAGAACATTAATCTCCTGAGTCCCACTTCTGTCCTACTTTGACTCCTTCAATTCCAATCATTGAACATTTTATTTGGAGATGCTATCACGTTCAAAACTACTTTAGACACTGAGGATATAGAACATCAGTGGATACAAGAGTTCTTGGCTTTCAAAGAGCCAAGATAACATAATGGAAAATGTTGTCATTGTCATTCCTTCAGGAGAAACAATGGCTTATGCCAGGTCTGTCTTTACTGAATACTGGATTATGTTATTTTCAAACCTAGTGTAATAATCCCTTTGCCAAACATGAGAAGAGGGACCACTTTTACCAATGAATATAGAAGCATCTATATTTAATCACCCTTTTGTTTTTGGATCTTGTACCCACCCATACAACTTAAAGCTGTGTCTGTTTCTCTTATAAGCAGCATAGCTACAGGCATTTTATGTGATTCTTTAAGAGCCTTATGATTTTTTATTATCCCTTTGTGACAGTTTTCTCAGAGTTATGCAAATGGTATGCCAAGTGTAGTAGACTGAAATTTCTTCCATTTTATCTCTGTCCAAATAGAAGTTGCCTCATCTGCATATAACAGTTCCCTTTGCAACTCAGTTGTAGCAGAAAATTGGAATTCGTTTGTATTTGCATTTCCTGGGGATACAGACAAGAGCAGATGCCAATAATGGATGTCATAATTTGCTGCCTTCTCTTTGCTGCCTATAAATCTTTGAATATTTTTCCTACAATAGCAAGTAAAGAGATTCAGCAAGCATAATGGGAAGAGAGGAGATGTAAATCTCAGCAGTGGTGGTGGACTCCAGCTATGAATATTTCAGAAACAAGACACTCTCTCTAAATGAAGCACTAATGGTTTTTAAGATGTTGATCGGCCTGATATGCTTTTGATTTCATTTAATAACCAAAGCTTCTGACTGCACAGCACTAGTTCCAGGTTGGTAGATTCTAAAGAAAGTCTTTTCTCCTCTTCTAATTTCAGATGCTGGCCTTATTGTGGTGGTAAATCTTAATTATCTACACGCTACACCAGAGATACACAGGTATGCATGGTTCAAAATGGAGATGATTTGTATTTGGTTTTGAAATGGCACAGATACAAAAAGTCTCTCTCACTTCACAGACAGGCATACAAATATGTGCGCTCACCCAAATGCACCTGCAAATACCTAGCCCTGAGTCTTTCCTTCCCTGCACCTTTCCCCAGAAGGTTGTAACTCAACTGAATGATGGTGATTATCCGAACATCTATATGAAGGACAGCATTTTTACTCAAATTGTCAGTCCCAAATGTAGAGATTTCAAAATGTAATGCTATTGGTCAAATGTCAGTTTTGTGTTTTTTCTTATGTGTTATATCTTACAAGTAATAAATTGGGATAATCCAAAAGCATACAGTCTCCTCTTTTTCTAACCCAGTTTGGCCATTTTGCTACAGTTTTACTTTAAATATAAACCTTTATATACTACACTGTTTCAGAAATTCTGGAGCCCCTGGCAAGATTACCCCCCATACACAGTTTTTCCTTTTTAACATCTGCCAAAGTATACAGCCTTTCTATAAGGTGTCTATTATTATTCTAGTGCGATGTTTAAATACCTCAATTAGTGTAACTGTTGTAAACTAACCCCAGCATACCTCATTAACTAGCTGTATTCAGTAATACTACTGCCAGGAAGAATTGGCAGCCTATAGCTTAAAGAAAATAATCCAAAAAGGAAAAAATGGAAAAGAAAAAGAAACAAAGAAAAGAAACCAAATAAAAATAAAAATTATCACCTAGTAGACGAGCTTCCACTGAGTTCAGAAGAATGTTGAAATCAAGTACATATGATTCTGAGCACAAATCTCCTTCAGATTTGAAGTCAGTGATCTGTGCCTGAATTACTCTTCACCCCCTACTTTGGCTACTCCACTTTTAGCCTAATTACATTACCTCTTTTCTCTTCCTAACAAGCCAAGTGTCATCTTCATGACAAAATCTTTTCTAATTCCTTAGCAAAGAGCTTCTCATTCCTCCTATAGGAGAGATGCTGATACCCAGACCAGATCCCTTTCATTAATACCAGGAGATTGCATCCCACCCACAGGATCCTCCTCACTCAAAAATATCTGAAATGTCCTCTGTCCCAGAACTGATGACATGGGGAGATGAAAGGCTACCCTCTTGCCTCAAGGTGAGACTACTCAGCGTGCCCCTCATGCTGTAGCATTTACCAGGTTATTGCTAAGGCTAGACCTCTGCTATCTCTCTGCCTAGCTTCATTCTCGGCCTTATTCTGCTTTCCTCACTAAAGGTTTCTTCTGAGAGAATTCCCTCACCAAATCATTTGCACAAGAATCCCTATCTCTGGCTCTGCTTTCAGAAAAGCCAACTTAAGATAGTCGGTACCAGGAATGATCTTAGAAAGCAGTCTCTAAGGATGGGAGGCTGAGGTCAGATCATTCACTACCCAGATGGCCACAAAGTCTGACCTTCTGTGGGAATACAACTGCTGAGACTTTCACTTCTGGTGATCTTGGATGGGGTACAGGCAATCAAAGCTTGTGTAATGTTCTGAGGCTTAAGAATTTCAGGTCAGTAATAACTACGAAGATTGAGATATTGGGAACTAATGCTAAGTGCCATTAATGCCTTAAAGAGAGAAATGACTGGCTTAGACTCCATCTCCAATTTAAAGTAAAACATACTTCCTTGACTCCAGTTAGAGACCTATGCCTCTTGTTGCCAAAGTGCAGGCTGAACTGACAACCAGACATAGGATTTAACTGTTAAGAGTGGCAGACATTTAAAGGAGGCTAATTTCATAGCCTCAACAAGCCTGTGGTACGAGTCAGAGCCCTGATAGGGATGGGCCCATTAAAACAGGCTCCATCTCAGTAGAGTTCATCTGGCTACTACCACGGCTGGCTATCTAACCTGTCAGCCCCAAAGACCAGCACTGAGCCCCCAGTCAATTTAAGCAAGCTGATAAAAGTGGACCCCTTTCACCCAAGAAAGAGAAACCATTTAATCCGATGGTGATTAATTCACATTCTGATGCAATAAGATTGCATCTCCTATTCACCGTGCTTCAACCAGTACCCACAATTCAAAGATCTGATCTACCAGCGTGAAATCCAGTATGATATTGCTGTGAACCAAGACCCATATATGACAAATGAAGTGTATTGTTCCTACTATGTACTACCATTCAGAAGCTGCCAGCTGGACAGAGAGCTGGAATGGCCTCTTGAAGGTGAGCTGAGGCTTGAAGATGACACCCTGTGACATGGTGCTGTGTCCCCAACAGGTGGGATATATGGATCTGGTCATCAAGGCATGGAGGTTAAGTGGGAGTCAGCCTACACCTGTAACTGACAGTAACCCACATGACGAATTTGTGCTTTCTGATCCTGCATATTTAGGCTTTGTGTGTCTAGAGGCCTCAAGAAGAGGATTGCTTTTTAAGTTTTCCACTGAAATTAAAACTGCAGCTGCCACTGGTTATTCTGGGCTCCTTATACCAATAGACCAGCAGGAGAAAAAGGGAAATTACCATACTGGAAGGGATAACAACCCTGATAAGCAGGAAGTAAGACATATTGTATTGTGGGGTAGGGAGGAATATTTTCGGTACACAAGTGACCCGATGAGTCATCTCTTGGTATTCCCATGCTCCACTTTAATAGTCCATGTGTAACGGTAAGTGGGTTAATACAGCAACCATGACCTAGAATGGTCAAGGTAACCAGGGATTCAGATCTGCCAGGGCTGACAGTGTTGGTCACCTTACTGACAAGCTACCTAAATCAACAAAAATATTATCCAAGGCAGAAAGGACTCTAGAATAGAATGGGTGAGTAGAGAAGGCAACTGGCCAGTACTAGTGCAGTGGGGACTGTAGTTTGTCTCACTAACCCTCCTTCTGGAAGTTTCTCCAGGACTTTAAAACAACCCAAATCCTGGAGAAGTTGTGCCATCATGATATGAATGTAATGTGAGAACCTAGTGGGTCTGAATGGTGTAAACAGTGGAATGCAGTAGACACAGATTCTATTTCCTGGGCCAGTGCACTCACCCGCCATCTGCTGTGAGTGATGGCAGCTAGTGGACTACAGGGTTATGCCTGAGTTGCCCCTGGTCAATAGAAGCCTCCACAATTGAAAATGCCTGGGTGCTTATGCCCTGTCCCCAGGGCCATCCTAGAAACTGGGCCTTACTGATGCACGGTCTGGGCCTTTATTTGACGGTGGGATAACTTTATCACACTGCTCACGACCCAGGACTTCTTGAAGAATCAGACCAAAGCGAAACTACTTACCTCTTTGCCTAGATTCTTGCTGCCCTCACTGTACATTATGCTTCACTTGAACATACTCCCTCAATAAATCACTTGCACAAGAATCCTTGTCTCTTAGGCTCTGTTTTAAGAAATCCACCCTCAGAAATTCTCTTTTGTGTTCTCATAGCCCCTTTCCATCTCTCTTGCCTGGAGAATCCCATGGATGGAGGAGCCTGGTGGGCTGCAGTCCATGGGGTCGCAAAGAGTCAGACTTGACTGAGCGACTTCACTTTCACTTTTCACTTTCACACTTTGGAGAAGGAAATGGCAACCCACTCCAGTGTTCTTGCCTGGAGAATCCCAGGGAAGGTGGAGCCTGGTGGGCTGCCGTCTATGGGGTCGCACAGAGTCGGACACGACTGAAGCGACTTAGCAGCAGCAGCAGCAGCCCCTTTCACTTTGTATCAAATGCCTCCTATCATATTGTGTAATACTTTGTGTTTGTCTTCATTATTTACTATGAGTTCCAGAAGGAATTTGCCTCTGGGTATCTATTATCTCCGGAGAAGGCAATGGCACCCCACTCCAGTACTCTTGCCTGGAAAATCCCATGGATGGAGAAGCCTAGAAGGCTGCAGTCCATGGGGTCACTGAGAGTCGGACACGACTGAGTGACTTCACTTTCACTTTTCACTTTCATGTATTGGAGAAGGAAATGGCAACCCACTCCAGTGTTCTTGCCTGGAGAATCCCAGGGACTGGGGAGCCTAGTGGGCTGCAGTCTATGGGGTCGCACAGAGTCGGGCAGGACTAAAGTGACTTAGCAGCAGCAGCATCTATTATCTCAAATAATTCTTGACATAGACTACATAAAAGTACAGTGAATGAACTGACCAAACAACTGAACAAGTGAGTAAATAATCATTGTTGTAGGATTTGGCCAAATCTGAGCTAGACTATGCTTTGAATCTTTATGTCTTAATTGGAAAAAGAATTCAGGATATTAATACTCACTGTGACTGATCAATAGTTTCAATGTATGTTACTCTCAATTGGATGTAATTTCCAAGTAATAATAAGGCATGTTTCTTCTTCATTTTTAGCTGTATACCTGGAGGTGGTGAAATTCAACTGATCAAATTGTACTAGTTTCAGGAGCTACAAATTTCTCACTCTGTGATGGGAGGACTATAGCATACTCCTGCAGCATAGAGGAAATCCTCTAGGGTAAGTAAATTGTTTTTTTTTTACAATTTCTGCTGATGGTAAAATCCCACTAGGCTTTTTCCAATGGGGGAATCCCACTAGCTTTTATTTTGATTTATTAAGGAAACAATGGTTCCTGCCTCTTCCAAAATAGTTTAGGCATACCTATCAAAAGGAGCAAATGGTACCAAGCAAAGGTTTGCAAATTTTCTCCATATTTCCTTTTTGCAAATGTGTATATATCTTATTGGAAAATCTCAGAGACTTCATTTAGCAAAGCTTACTGTGTGAGATATTTTCTGTTTGCTCCCTCAGATTATTTCTTCATTTTCCCACCCTTCTCTGTGACCTAGGAGTCTGACCTGTTTGGACTGCATCAATGATATAAATTTTTTTCTTAAATCATTCATGAGGATACATATTTTCCACATCTTTTTTAGATATGTATATTTTATTGATAATCTGTTCATGATCTTATTCCCTTGGAATATTTAGTTTTAATGATTCATAAGTTGTTTTTATTTTGGGATTATTAATTGAGTGTCTTACATATATACAAATTATGCCTAGTTTTCTGTTTATCTTTCAGTCTTTTCAAACAGTACATGAATCCTTCTTTTTATTTTCTTTAGTGGTTTCTGTGTTTTATATCTGACTTAGAAATGTGTTATCTGTGAAAAATTCTGGTTATGAGTCAAATAAATGAAGGATCCCTAATAATATTTAGCTGCCAAGCACCTGTGCCTGTTATTTTAAGGGGCTACTGAAAGGAACTTCTAGCTTGAACACTCGGAGACAGAAGAGTATCAGATTTCTTTCATTCATCTGTCGTAGGATAGATTATATTCATTCATGTTTAAAATAATTCTATGTATTTATTTATGACTATGCTGGGTCTCTGTTGCTGCATGGACTTTTCTCTAGTTGCAGGGAACAGGTACCACTCTCTTGTTGCCAAGCACTGGCTCTGGGGTGAGCGGGCTTCAGTCGTTGTGACATGTGGGCTCAGTAATTGCAGCTCCCAGGCTCTAGAACACGGGCTCAATAGTTGTGATGCTTAAGCTTAGTTGATCTGAGATACGTGGCATCTTCCTAGAATCAGGGATCAAGTGTGTGTCTTCTTCACTGGCAGACAGATTCTGTACCACTGAGCTACCAGGGAAGCCCGCCATTGATTTTTCTTTTGAAAATTATTCCCTCCGTTTTATTTGGAGCTATCCAGTTGCAGTGCTTCCCAGTTATTTTGTGGAGGCTGAAGGCAAGTGCACCTATGAAATTCCTCAAGCACTTCATTCCCTAATCCACGATTACTAGCAACTTTTCAGGTCACTCAGTAAATGGGCCAGAATAACACACCCAAGTGTGGAATATGTTTCTTCAAAATTCCAAAGAAGTCCACGAGGCATTGTGTCTCTGTTTCAGTTGTTGCATAACTTACCCTTCATCTTCAGTTCAATTCAGTTCAGTCGCTCAGTCGTGTCCAACTCTTTGCAACCCCGTGGACTGCAGCACACTAGGCTTCCCTGTCCATCCCCAACTCCTAGAGCTTATTCAAACTCATGTCCATTGAGTCAGTGGTGCCATCCAACCATCTCATCCTCTGTTGTCCCCTTCTCCTCCCACCCTCCTTCCCAGCATCAGGATCTTTTCCAGTGAGTCATTTCTTCCCATCAGATGGCCAAAGTATTGGAGCTTCAGCTTCAGCATCAGTCCTTCCAATGAATATTCAGGACTGATTTCCTTAAGGATTGACTGGTTTGATCTCCTTGCAGTCCAAGGAACTCTCAAGAGTCTTTTCTAACACCAGAGTTCAATTAACAGATTAATAACACAGATTAATATTCACAGATTAATAACACTGGGGAAATCTAAAACACATAAGCCTGTAAGAAAAATTAGCTAGGCTTCCCTGTCCGTCACCAACTCCCAGAGCTTCCTCAAATTCATGTCCATAGAACCGGTGATGCCATCCAACCATCTCATCCTCTATCATCCCCTTCTCCTGCTTTCAATCTTCCAGCATTAGGATCTTTTCAAATGAGTCAGTTCTTCACATCAGGTGGCCAAAGTATTGGAGTTTCAGCTTCAGCATCAGTCCTTCCAATGAATATTCAGGCCTGATTTCCTTTAGGATGGACTGGCTTGATCTCCTTGCGTTCCAAGGGACTCTCAAGAGTCTTCTCAACACCACAGTTCAAAAGCATCAGTTCTTCAGCACTCAGTTTTCTTAGAAGGCATATTTCAACATGGCCTACAGTAATGAAGCCCTAGAAATTTCACTGATGTAGAAGGTCCCTGAATTCCTGTAGGATTTATTTTCACCCTCTGACACTAGTCTTACCCATAAGTCTAGAGTAGTTGTTATTTTTTGCTGACTAGGTCTAATCAGCTTAATGTTATCAACGTAGTAAATCAGAGTGATTTCTTGTGGAAAGGAAAGGCAGCCAAGATTCTTGCAAACTAAATTATGACATAGGATTGGAGAGTTGATGCACCCCTAAGGTAAGAAAGTGAAATTGCATTGTTGGCCTTGCCAACTGAAAGCAGACTGCTTCTGGTGATCTTTATTGACAGCTATGCGGAAAAAAACGTTTGCCAGATCAAAGCTGTATACCTGGTTACTAGATACCAGAGTGTATTGGTAAAACAATGAAACCCCACCTGCAACTGGAGTTATTACTCAGTTAAACTTACAATAATCCACTATCTTTCCCACGATCCCTCTGACTTCTTCACAGATCAAGTAGGAAACTTGAATGGGAATTCGGTGGTAATATCTGCATCTTTCAAGCCACTGATAGTGGTGCTAATCTCTGCATTCTCTCCAGGAATGTAGAATTGCTTTTGGTTAACTATTTTCCTAGGTAGAGGCAGTTCTGCTGGCTTCCAGTTGACCTTTCCCACCAGGATAGCCTCCTTACCACGGATCAGAGGGCCAATCTGAGCAGTCTCTCAGCTGCAGAGTATGTTAATTTCAATTATTATGTTGAAATAGCCACAGTATAGACATGGGGACCCACATCCCTATCTGTCTTCACTGTGAGTCACACCTGAACTAAAATTGATCACCTGACCTCCATAAGGCCCTACTCTAACTTGTGGACCACAGTGATGCTTTTCTCCTGGAATGAGTGTCAGTTCAGAGCCTGGAAAGTTTTGATTATTTCTTTTCCCCCAGTGCACAGCTATCCTGGTAAAAGGCTATAGATCCCTTGAGGGGAGGACTGAGATAAAGATTAGCAGTATAAATTTCTAGCAGTGTACCAGGGTCTTTCTTAAGACCCTTGCATTTAAAATGCTCTATGTCTGTAAAATGGCTAAAGTCTGGGAACTGATTGAAGGGCTGTGACTCTCTCTTTTTATATTCAAGTTAAACTTTTAATCACTTAATATAGACTATTTCTGCTTAAACAGATCAAGAATTTAGTAGGCTGCTATTTAGTTCACATCTAGGGATACCATGGTCAGCCTCTTGATTCGTACTATTCTAATTGCTGCTTTGACTCTGCTGTTCACTGCAGTAGCCAGTTACTTTCTTTGGCAGCTGAGTGGTGTCATTTGGCCCCTGCCACTGGGATTCATTCTGTTCATCCTCAAGCTCCAGGAGTTGGTGATGGACAAGGTAGCCTGGCACCTGCTGCAGTCCGTGGGGCCGCAGAGCCTAGTGATGGAACTGAACTGAACCGGATTCACTCTGCTGTATTTAGGGTTCAAACTGACAGCAGATCCCAGGGTCTGGTTTAGAAAGATGAGCACACAACAGCGCTCTCCAGGGCTATTGGGCTCACCTCACAGATTTATTCCTTGTAGCTCTGTTGAAAAGTGTGTCTTCTGAACGTTTCCAAGGTGAATGAATAGCTCTTAAGTGACAAATCCACTCTAGCAGTCCAGTCTCCCTAAGCATTTGGTTCCCTTCACCTACATTAAACCACAGTTAGTCCAGCATTTCTAACTTGCTTACTGTGGGCCACCTTTTGATCTATGTTTTAGCCAACCAACCAACCAACCAGATTGTTAGATCCCTATCTAACTCCCTAAGATGTGTAATTAAATGCAGAATCTCTACTTAGTCAGCCCATATCGATGAAGTTGGCTTGATTCAACTTTGTATTTCTGACACCATTACCCCACATCCTTATCCATTCCTACACATGTTATCCAAATTTCTGTCTGTACAAATTGGAAAACTGAGTTTGTTTGCTTTTGGAATGAAGTGCACATCCTCATGGGTCACACTTTGTACTTCGGCTTTAGGGGCCTTGGGACTTGAGTCTAGGTGTAGGTCTGGAAGCATGAAGGCGTAGAGAGAAATCTGTACTGTCACGTGCGCAGCAGCCTCAGGGTAGGCCTTTACTGTTTCATCAGGCATTGCAGGGTTAATCCCCTCAAGTAGGGATGGAGAGGCTGCTTCTACTGGGGTTGAAAGGGCCTCTTCCATTGTGAGTAGAGAGGCTGCTTCCTTTGGCAAAATAATCCATCAGAATTAGGGACTCAGTGTCTCTAGCTTCATCGAGATATTTTCATGTGTCCCCATTCCACCTTTCAGTAGCCAGATCCCTTCCAATCAATGCCCTTTCATAGTAGACACCCTCCCAGGCTGGGAGTTTAATGCAGCCAGCTGCAGGTTGAGATTCTGCCTTAGATTTTCAGCCCTACAGCTAAAGGAGCACACATAGACCTTTCAGGTCATATCTGCGGCTCTTGAGTGAGGAATTTGAAGCTCTGAGCTCATTCTTTTCTTTTCCCATCTTGTCCACCAACAGTAGAAGCAATGAGTCCGTCTCCTTATATTTGTTAGTTTGACAAAAATGTTCAAAAGTGTCAATGAGGTACCATTTCAAGCCAGTCAGAATGGCTGCTATCAAAAAGTCTACAAGCAATAAATGCCGGGGAGGGTGCAGAGAAAAAGGAACCCTCTTACACTGTTGGTGGGAATGCAAACTAGTACAGCCACTATGGAGAACAGTGTGGAGATTCCTTAAAAAACTGGAAATAGAATTGCCTTATGACCCAGCAATCCCACTGCTGGGCATACACACAGAGGAAACCGGAATTGAAAGAGACATGTGTACCCCAATGTTCATTGCAGCACTGTTTACAATAGCCAGGACATGGAAGCAACCTAGATGTCCATCAGCAGATGAATGGATAAGAAAGCTTTGGTACATATACACAATGGAGTATTACTCAGCCATTAAAAAGAATACATTTGAATCAGTTCTAATGAGGTGGATGAAACTGGAGCCAATTATACAGACTGAAGTAAGCCAGAAAGAAAACACCAATAGAGTATACTAACGCATATATATGGAGTTTAGAAAGATGGTAATGATGACCCTGTATGCGAGACAGCAAAAGAGACACAGATGTATAGAACAGACTTTTGGACTCTGTGGCAGAGGGAGAGGGTGGGATGATTTGGGAGAATGGCATTGAAACATGTATAATATCATATAAGAAACGAATCGCCAGTCCAGGTTTGATGCAGGATACAGGATGCTTGGGGCTGGTGCACTGGGATGACCCAGTGGGATGGGATGAGGAAGGAGGTGGGAGGGGGGTTCAGGATGGGGAACATTTGTACACCCATGGCGGATTCATGTTGATGTATGGCAAAACCAATACAATATTGTAAAGTAATTAGCCTCCAATTAAAATAAATAAATTTAAATTAAAAAGAAAACAAACAACAAAAAAAGTGTCATATACACAGACACTTAGATCCTTGCTTCTTGTAAGTGACTGTTTAGGAGTCTCCAGTGGTGATACTTTGCTTATCTTTGTTGCCAGATCATGCCTGATCATGAACTATCAGTGCTGTCTTTACTAATAGAAATGGACATTAGCATCTTTAAATCTAATCAGATTAGAAAGTCAATTTCAGAAACCCCAGAACCAATTCAATTTATAGTTCTATTCAGTCGTGTCCTCGATTCTGTAACCCCATGGACTGCAGCCCACCAGGCTCCTCTGTCCATTGGGATTCTCCAGGCAAGAATACTGGAGTGTGTTTCCATGCCCTCCTCCAGGGGATCTTTCCAACCCAGAGATCAAACCCAGGTCTCCTGCATTGCAGGTGGATTCTTTACCATCTGAGCCACCAGGGAAGTCTAAGAATACTGGAGTGGGTAGGCTACCCCTTCTCCAGGGGATCTTCCTGACCCAGGAATCAAACCAGGGTCTCCTGCATTACAGGCAGATACTTTACAAGCTGAGCTACCAGGGAACCCCCAAATCTAATCAGATTAGAAAGCCAATTCAAGAAACCCCAGAACCAATTCAATTTATAATTCTATTCCTCTAGAACCACTGTTGGTAAAATCTGTTTTAGTCAGAGTTCCCTAGAGAAACAAAATTGGTAGGATAGAGATACAGAGGGAGATAAAGATGGAATTAGAGATTCAGCTAGAACTAGAGTGAGAGAGAAATCGAGAGAGAGAGATTGAGAATGAAAGAGATTTATTATAAGGAATCAACTCGTATGATAATGGAGGTTGGTAAATCTCATATATGCAGGGTTAATCAGACAAATGGAGGTTCAGGAAAGCAACTGTTCAGCTTCAGTCTCAATCTGAAGGTCTGAGAGCCTGAAATACTGATGGTATAGTTTTAGTCCAAAGCCCAGTGGATTTGAGACCCCAAAAGAGCTGATGTTTCAATTTGAGTACAAAGGCAGGAAAAAAAGCCAATATCCCAGAGCTCAAACTTTTAAAAACTCTTTTACTCATTGGAAGGTCAGCCTTTTTGTTCCAGACAGGCTTAAAATGATTGAATAAGGCTCATTCACTTTAGAGAGAGCAGTCTGCTTCATCCAGTCTACTAAATGCTAATCTCATCCAGAAATACTTTCATGGGAATATCCAGAACAACGTTGACTACATATTTGACTACTCTGTGGTCCAGTCAAGTTAGCACATAAAATTCATCATGACATCAGAGTTTCCCCCAAAGGCCTTAATCTTTAATGCCACTCCAACTTATGTTATTTGTTGGGTATTTAAGCTCATTTGCTCTTTTCCTCCTCGCCAAATTAATCATTATTATCTTTATATTTAATGAAGTCAGTAGTCTTAGATTTATCTACTTTTTACCTGGTGGCTCTCCTGCAATGCAGGAGACCTGAGTTCGATCCCTAGGTTGGGAAGATCCCCTGGAGAAGGAAATGGCAACCCACTCCAGTGTTCTTGCCTGGAAAATCCCATGGTCAGAGGAGCCTGATAGGTTATAGTCCATGGGGTGGCAAAGAGGTGGACACAACTAAGTGACTTCGCTTGCACTACTTTTTACCAATTTATTTGCTCACCTTCCTTTTTTTGATCTCAATCCTTCTTTATAAATTCGATATTCTTTTCTTCATGAAGAATAGTCATTAGCAATTCCTTTAGTGATAGTTATGAGCTTTCCTGGTGGCTCAGATGGTAAAGAATCTGCTTGAAATGCAGGAGACCCAGGTTTGGTCCCTGGGTTAGGAAGATCTCCTGGTGAAAGGAATGGCTACCCACTCCAGTATTCTTGCCTGGAATATCCATGGACAGAGGAGCCTGGTGGGCTACAATCCATGGGGTCACAAATTGTCAGACATGACTGAGTGGCTAACACTTTAGTGATAGCTATTGTTAGTAAACACAATCCATTTTGATATCATTCCTAAATGATGTTAAGTGAGCACAAAATATCCATTTTTGTGAGAATTTAAATTTTTCTCAGCTCATTGAAAGAGGTAATTTACTGTCTTGCCTGTTCTCATTATTTATTAATTGCTGCTCTGGTCCGTCTATTCTCTTGGTTTAAAAATCATTTATTTGCATTTGCTGCTTTAGACACTGCTTGGGATTTTCTTCTTGAATCTGAGGACTGAAGTGTTTTATAACTTCTGGAAAATTCTCAGCCATTCTTTTAATAGATAAATTTTTCACCATTTTCTCTCTATTCCCCCTGAAATTTCTCTTGCATGTATCTGTGACTTTCTCATTTTACCTCACACCTCTTAATCTTTTAAAAATATTTTTCCATCTCCTGGTCTCTCTGTATTTCTTCAAATTAATCTTTCTATTCACTAGCTCAATCCTTAGCCATACCTAATCCCTTTTTAAAAAAATTTCAGAGACTAAAATTTTAATTTATTTTTTTCCTATAATTTTTATTTGTAAAAGTTATTTTTCATTTTTTTTTTCAAATTTGCCTGGCCCAATTTTTTTCATTATAAATCATCTTGCATTATATTTTAAAATTGTAGGGAGTAAAACAATTGACTGGAGCCAAATATAAGGAAACTGAACGTCCTTGGTGGAGAAAAATGAACTCTTATGAACATTTGATGGTACTGTAAATTGGTGTAGCCACTGTGGAAAAAGTACGGAGGTTCCTCAGAAAATTAAAAATAAGACTGCTATATCATTCAGCAATTTCACTTCCAGGTATCTATCTGCAGAAAACAAAAACACTAATTCAAAAGATAACATGCACACCAATGTTCACTGCAACATTATTTACGATAGGCAAGACACAGAAACAACCTGAAAGTTCATCAATAGAAGGAAGGATAAAGAAGATGTAATTTATATATGTATAAATATTACTCAACCATACAAAATGATATCTTGCCATTTGGAACAACATGGATGGATCCAGAGGCTATTATGCTAAGTGAAATCATTTAGACAGAGAAAGACAAATCCAATATGATCTCAATTTTATGTGAAATCTAAAACACTAAACAAGTAAAACAATATGAAAAGAGACTCACAGATACAGAGAAAAAATGGGTTGTTTAGAGGGGAGAAGGGTTGGTTGGGGAAAAATAGGGGAAGGAAATTAAGAGGTATAAACATCCAATTATTAAATAAATAAGGCACAAAGATGTAGTATACAGCATAAGGAATATGGTTAATAATATTATAATAACTTTGTATAGGGACAGATGGTTATTAGACTTATTTTGTGGTAATCATTTCATCAGGTAGGCAAATATCAAGTCATCCTGTAGAATACCTGAAACTGACATAATATTGTTCATTAATTAGTTCAGTTCAGTTGCTCAGTCATGTCTGACTCTTTGCAGCCTCCAAGTCCATCACCAACTCCTGGAGCTGGTTCAAACTCATGTCCATCCAGTTGGTGATGCCATCCAAATATCTCATCCTCTGTCGTCCCTTTCTCCTCCTGCCTTCAATCTTTCCCAGCATCAGGGTCTTTTCCAATGAGTCAGTTCTTCTCATCAAGTGGCCAAAGTATTGGAGCTTCAGCTTCAGCATCAGTCCTTCCAATGAGTATTCAGGACTGATCTTCTTTAGGATTGATTGGCTTGATCTCCTTGCAGTCCAAGGGACTCTCAAGAGTCTTCTCCAGCACCACAGTTCAAAAGCATCAATTCTTCAGTGCTCAACTTTCTTTATGGTCCAACTCTCACATCCATACATGACTACTGGAAAAACCATAGCTTTGACCGGATGGACCTTTGTCAGCAAAGTAATGTCTCTTTGTTTATTAATTATATTTCAATAAAAAATTTTCAAATAAAAAAGAGAATGAATATCCTTAAAGCAAACAAATAAGTGCCTTTTTAATTCTTTTAAACAACAATGGATTTATACTACATGATGCCTTTGTAACTAGCAGTTTTACAAGAAATGTTGGAGATCTTTATAAGCATATATAGATCTACCTAATCTTTTTTTATTGCTGCAAAGTAATCTATTATATGCATTATTGATAGTGTTTTTATTAATTTCTTAGATATTTTAGTCCTTCTATTTATTTACTTTTAAAAATTTATTTTATAATTGAAAGAAAATTGCTTTATGATGTTGTGTTGGTTTCTCCCATGCTGTGCTGTGCTTAGTTGCTCAGTCCTGTCTGACTCTTTGTGACCCCATGAACTGTAATGGGGATTCTCCAGGCAAGAATACTGGAATGGATTCCCATGCCCTCCTCCAGGGTTTCTACCATACAACAGCCATAATTATACATGTATCACCTCCCTCTTGAGCCTCCTTCCCCACCCTCCTCTATTTATTGTAATCTGTTTAAGTATACTTATTTTTTAGTGTTTTTCAATCTTATTGTCTAAAGCGCCCAGAGTCATATTCTGCAATTTGCTTTTTCTGTGGATGCAAATTTTCTATAGACTTTTTTTTCCTACCTAGATCCCAGGTCAACTCAACAAAATTTCTCTCATTTCACTTTGCCAGCACACAAATTTTTCTTAGCGACCCTTGCCCTGAGAACATAACCCTTCATGTGTCCTGGACTTCTGTACGCATCTGTGAGGGCAAGGTTTGCTGGTCCAACTCCCCCAACTCAAGCATTTCCAATGTTTTGGTACCTAATGTTCATTAAATTACTTCAATAACATAAGTGACTAATGTACCTCACCCCCTCAAGCTGCTAAACTATCAGCATCAATTCACTAATCTGGTTTCCAATTTTCTCTTTACTTTTATTTTAGCCCCTGGGGATTTTACAACTTCTCTATGAATTTGACTATGCATTTTCAACAGCATTTGTTAAGTTATTATCTCATACTTATAAGTGTTTGCAGTTGAAGACTTTCAGGGTCTCTAATCTGTAATGTTGTTAGACACAAAGTCCTACTGTTTCATCACTTAAGCTTAGAAATGTCTGGGTGCTGCTTGTCTCTGAAACTAACTGTGAACATCCCTTGTCTCTATATGTTCTCATTGATATGTTTAAGAAGAGGAGGGTTAATTTAAGTCTAAAACTTTGACATGGGTTAGTGATCGCCTTGTTTGAATTTCAAAGTAAAAGTGAATATGCTTAATGTACAGTAATAAGAACATACCTGGCAAATATCTTTATTATTCCCTACTTGTCTTCCCTTTTTTCACATGACAATAGCTCAAGCTCCCTGTTTCAATTTCAAGTCCAACATTTATTTTATAATTACATCTGAGGCAGTGCAAAGTAGTAGAAATAATAGTGACTAGAGCGAAACAACCTGAATTACAGTTTAAATTCTACCACTAAATTGTACGTCCTTGAATTAAATTATTCTACCTCTTAGTGCCACTGTTAATCTGTATTGAAACCCTGCCGCTCTGTCTATGATCATGTAATTCTAGAGCTTATTACTTCTAAGAATTACTTCTAGCCACCAGAAATGTACAGTGATTAAAAGCTGGGAGGTTTTATGTTTTTAAGTTTTTTAAATTATAATTTTTAAAGGAGTTCAATAAAAACTTAATTAAAGGGTAACTCAGTGTCTGGGGCTTTCCTATAAATCAGGAGAAAGTGATCATTGGATATATTATATCAAAATTATTTAGGGTGAGAAAATAGACTGCCATGATTTGAATAGGAAAATCTAGGCATCTGAACATGTAAGTAAGCCCTTGTAGGGCTGGAGCTAACCATTCTGATCCAGAGCATAGCTGAAGGAATTAAATAGAGTCGAAAAGAATGCACAGGGATGATCCAAAGAGATGATATGGGGTGGGAGGTGGGAGGGGGATTCAGGATTGGGAGCTCGTATATACCTGTGGCAGTTTCATGTCAATGTATGGCAAAACCAATACAGTATTGTAAAGTAAAATAAACTAAAAATAAAATTTTAAAAAAAATTTTAAAAAAAAGAATGTAATTAAACAACTGACTGTGGTGTTTCGTTCTTTGCAGTCATTTGACATTTCAGCTGCAGACTCAGTTTATCCTGTCTTCCCCATTACCCTTATCTGTATTCACATCATTCACCGAAGCCCAGAAATAGACAAAAGTCACTAGAGAAAGCTTCAGAATCCTGACTCCCTTGATCTTGAAAGCTACTTGTAATAGTTAGGAATTATATACACATATTCCTATGGCCAGAACACTTCCTTTAATACAAACACTGGGAAGGAAATTTGTAGATCTTTTTGTTCATGGCCTTTTTAGTACTTTTGACATTTCAGAAGTGAATCTCTAGCTTGCCTACTCAAATTTATATGGTTCCTTCTGTATTTTCACCAGTGATTAATGAGGTTATTTTACGTTTAATTTTCTTTAAAGGACCTTAAAGCCTGTCATGATTTCCACAAATAGAACTGGGAGCATTTTCTAGACTGCTCTCTGGAGGCCTTGAGTTGCTAGTGGCAAAATGTACCTCCCATAGACATCCAGTAGATGGCAGGTACAGTACTCCAAACCTCACAGAGCATGAGAAATATCCAAACAGCGCAACGTGTAAATATAGATTGTTACTGTGTTTTAAATCTCAAGAGCAACGAAAAAAATGAGTAAAACTTTTGTTTATGAGTCTAGTATCATATTACCATATAAGTATCTTTTTATTTTTGTCTTCTACTAAAAATACAAGTGCAACAAATGAAAATATGTCTTTATCAAGGAATGCCTGCAATTCCAGATTGCAAATTAAGCATTTAAATGTTGAATAATATAATCACCATGTTATAGCTGTTAATTAAAGTGCTTAGTGAACAAAGATACATTTAGCAATTTTTAAATATAAATTTTAGAGGATGAGAAACTATTGTTTTATAGCAATTATAGTTTAATAAGCTTCCATTTACACTTTATTTATTCAGGTTTTTTCTTTTACATATTCGTAGGTGGCAGAAGTATAGATATAGCTAGTTAAATACATACATATGTAAATGCATATGTATGTATACACATACGTACAAAGACAGGTTGCTCAATCTGTTTTTTGTTTCCTTTGACTAACTAATCCCATAGTGTTTCCTTCAGTTTACTATAGAAATTAATTCTACAGGAATATCTTTGGAAAGATATTCCTCTCTACTATCTATGATAAAAAAAAAAAACAGAGAATGCTTAAACTGGCCCCGTATAGATGGGAAATGAGTACTCAGGCAGATCATATATCTCCTGATTAGTATGACAGTTGTTTGTTCTGAGATGGATGACTGTGAAAGCTTCAAAATATTCCATTACAAATTCAGATGCAGACTTTCGTTAAAAATATATCCAGGTGTGACACATCTAAGATTCCCAGGACTTTCAGAAGTATTTTTTATGAACTCAGTAAATTCCTTTCAAAGGCTTTAAAAGTAGTTTTTAATTTTACCATATAACTTGATTCCTTATAAATTTATCATATCTGTGTAACACAGAAGATGTTCAATGTGACTTGTTTGAATGAAACTTAGCCAAAATAGACTTTGGGCTGTTTACTTGATTTTTCCAACTTCAATACTATATGTTTACTTAGTTTATTTTCTGTCCTTCCCCTTAAATTGTTAAGTTAAGGATTCCCTGGTGGCTCAGATGGTAAAGCATCTGCCCACAATGCGGGAGACCCAGGTTCGATCCCTGGGTTGGGAAGATCCCCTAGAGAAGGAAATGGCAACCCACTCCAGTACTCTTGCCTAGAAAATTCCATGGATGGAGGAGCCTAGTGGGCTATAGTCCGTGGGGTCACAAAGAGTCGGACATGACTGAGTGACTTCACTTAAGAAGATTCTAAGGCAATTAGTGCATACGATATTTGAGAAGCACTGATCTGAGTCTGTGTTTCTTCTTCCACATGCCTAGATTTTTCCCCTCTCTCTAATCACACTCAGAGAGAAAACATCTTCCAAGTTAGTTAGTTCACTTGCCTCTGAACTGTACAGCATACCACAACCAGATTTGACTTCGTATACAAACATTTGGTCACAACAGACCTTTGCTTAAGGATCTACATACAACCCCTTCCTTTTATCTGGTTACGGGAAGTCCAGGCAGCTCCTATCATTCTTGGCTCATTCTTTATATCCTAATCTAGAACACATTTTTATTTAACCAATGTTTTACTCTAACCAGACTCTACTCATTGTTCAATGTTTAACACAAAACACTGCAACTCCAAGATCTTCCCTCTTTGCTGGAGCCCACATGGATTTCTCTGTTGTTTACGGCACATAATTATGCCACCTAATGTTCATTATGTAATAGGCTGCATTGTTTTAGAGAGTTTTGTTAGTCTGTTTCCCTAATAAGATTTTACGTTAATCAAAAGCAGAAATTTTGTGTCTTGATTTCTTTGGTGTCACTCATGAATGATTTAGATACTTAAGTAAATGCTTAGGTTCCACTTTAAACTAGTCAACTTACAGGACTCTGGGTTTCCAGAAACACAAAGCAAAGTTAATCAGCTTAAGCACAAGGAAGTATCTCACAGAACCAAAGGACAGAAGTTCAGTAGAGCCTGAAAGGTATAGGAACTACAGCGTGCAAAGCTGTGCAGAGTTCCTTCTCCGCTCAGATCCCTTTTCTTTCTGCCTGATCTGTTAATTTGCATATACTTGCTTCACTCTTTTCTCTTTCTCCCTGTGTATTTGCGGTCTCTGCTTTTCTGATCTCTGTGGAAGGCCATCACACTCACAGGTAGCTTGGTCTTTGAGCCTATGTATTTCAAGACTCAGAGAAATTGAGTCAGGCTCCTGTCACCCCAGTCTCAAATTCCTGATTGTCTCAGCTTAGACCTATCCGGTCAGTCAGTGTCAGAAAGAGAAATGGTTCCTTCCAGAGCTTCAGTGTTTTTGTGATAGAGAGGAATCAGAACTTAGGAAGTTGTTTCAAGTACATGCATTATAACCTGCTAAAATAATGAGATGGCTGGATGGCATCACGGACTCGATGGACGTGAGTCTGAGTGAACTCCGGGAGATGGTGATGGACAGGGAGGCCTGGCGTGCTGCGATTCATGGGGTCGCAAAGAGTCGGACACGACTGAGCGACTGAACTGAACTGAACTGAAAATAGAGTTATAGCCTATTTCTATTTAGGTAAGAAGAGAAGAAAGCTTTTTTTTTTTCCCCCCCAGTTAGTACAGAAAATATAATTAATTCAATTTTGTAGACTTCTCTTTTCTCAAAATCTTCCATGATAACTTTTGATTAGTCAGTTCATCAGTAATGTATATGTTTTATTCTCTATTTCATCAGGGCCATAGGGAAAAAGTTCCAGGAGTTACCATGCCATCCTGCTTTCATTTGGGAAAAACTGCATTTTCAAAAAGCTCTCTAGGGTTGAAAATCTTTCAGCTTCAGTTAAGAATCTATGGTACAATTCCAATAACCTTAAATATACTCTTCTGCTACTTAAAAAACAAAGGTGACAGAAATAGTTTTATTCATAAAAAAATGTGTTGCAGGAAGATTTTTATAATACTTAGAACTTTGAAGTAGGTGAACTCTGTTGTGACTTACACACACACGTGCATGTACAAACACACAAACAGAGAGACTGAGGTCATTGAGTGGGGAAAAAAACAAAAGCAGGGGTTAACCCTAACGTGTGGGTTTCTTTATTAACTAAAAAATGTATTTATGATTTGAAGCTGTAGTCAAAAGAAATATATTGGGATGATGAAAATGTTCTAAAATTAGATTATGGTGATGGTTACATAACTCTGTAAATATATCAAATGATACTGGATTACATGCTTTGAAGGGTGAGCTCAGTAAAGTTATTAAAATGCATTGAATAAGATTAAAAATCAAATTTAAAGAAACCTGAAAATTGCAGGTACAAAGTTGTTTAGATCACTCTTTGTACACTGAAATGTCACTTAGTATGTATGACTCATCATTTTGATAATGTAGAATTACAAGCAAAATTGTTGACTTGCTTTTAGGTTGTTGAATATTTGAATAAGGTGAATTATTAAATAAAGACTAGAGGTACAGGAAAATTATAGCTGTGCCATTGTAATGGGTGGTATAAATGAAACAATTCATTTGTAACAGATGACTTGTAGTTTTCATTAAAGTGATATATGAATGAAGCTAAGTAAAAGGTTTAGGAGCAGCAGGCTCTTACTATCTGGATACACAAAGGTTGAATATCAGGGAGCACTGAGCTAATCATAGAAACAAGCTCTTCAAGAAGAATTATATGTAGGTGTTTTGTGTATGAATTATCCTGGATGACCAGCTACTTTGAATTTGGTTGATTGATTATTCAGTTTTTCATTTCACTTTGCTCACATAGTCTCAACTTTGTTCCAGCAATCAGTGCTCATAGACTAAGTGAAAAAGGTCTTAACATTGGCACTTACTTAATGCTTCAGTGAAGCTCTAACAAGGCTGTTACACTGGGTCTCTCTCTGGATCATTAAACAGATCATACAACCTTTAATTCCAGTTATCAGTGTAGGCAAATGAAAAATCTTGCAGACAAATGTAAAAGAAAAAAAAAATGTCCCTCACTATTTTACAAAGTGTTTTCTGCTCTACAGTATAGTGGTACCTTGTTCTTATGCCATGCTCTTCAGTTCTATACACTGATTTTCTATTTTCTCATTGTTCACCAGAGATAATCCTGGGTTTAGTGATTTCCTGTTTCTTCTGATAATATAACCCATAATTGTCATTGACTACTGCTCCTCACAGGTGCCGCTACATTTTTCTTTCTTCTTCTATCACTTCATAGGGCAAGCCATATTTACTTGTATGCCATAGCCTGTATTTACCTGTCTACTTCATCAGTGTCTATGGACCATGCTATCTGTTCTTATTTATTCCTTCAATAGCCAATGCTCTACCCCCAATGACTAAAACACCCAAATTCATGTATGATCAGAGAAACATGTGATGCCCTGTAAAAGTTTATTCGAATACTGTACTTATTGAAATATTGTTATTGTATATTTTATTTTTGTGTAAAACTAGAGCAAAAACAAAAACAGATAAATAAATTGTGGTATAGTCATAGAGTACGATACCATACAGCAGTGAAAAAAAGGTATGCTTTTCACACACAAGATCATTAAATGCACAGGCATAATATTAAGTGAAATAATTATTCCATTTATATCAAGTCTTAAAAGAGGCAAAACTAAGCTATGAAGATAAAAGTAAAATAAGTGTACTCTTTCTCCACTGGGTAACAAGGGCAAACAGACATAAGGGGTGTTTCTGGGTTGTTATTCTAATATTCTATTTCTTGATGTCGGTATTGGTTTCACTGGTGTATCTCTTTGTAAAACTCATTGAGCTGTACACTTTACTTAATATTGTATACTTCATGTGTATTATATTTCTTTCTCCCCACTCTTTTTCTTTAATATTATTTCATACAAATAATAAAAACATTATTTTATATTCATCAAGATGGTCCACAAAGATGTGGTTTAAGATAGCTTTTTATTTATTTCTTTTTTATTTTTTTAATTTATTTAATTGGAAGCTGATTATTTTATAATATTGTGGTGGTTTTTGCCATACATTCACATGAATCAGCCATGGGTGTACATGTGTTCCCCATCCTGATCCTCCCCCCACCTTCCTCCCCATCGCATCCCTCACGGTCATCCCAGTGCACCAGCCCTGAGCACCCTGTCTCGTGCATTGAACCTGGACTGGCGATCAATTTCACATACGATAACATACATGTTTCAATGTTATTCTCTCAAATCATCCCACCCTCGCCTTCTCCCACAGAATCCAAAGTCTGTTCTTTACATCTGTGTCTCTTTTGCTGTCTCACATATAGGGTCATTGTTATCATCTTTCTAAATTCCATATATATGAGTTAATATACCGTATTGGTGTTTTTCTTTCTGACTTACTTCACTCTGTATAATAGGCACCAGTTTCATCCACCTCATTAGAACTGATTCAAATGTGTTCTTTTTAATAGCTGAGTAATATTCCATTGTGTATATGTACCACAGCTTTCTTATCCATTCATCTGCCAATGGACGTCTAGGTTGCTTCCATGTCCTGGCTAGTGTAAACAGTGCTGCGATGAACATTGGGATACACATGTCTCTTTCAATTCTGGTTTCCTTGGTGTGTATGCCCAGCAGTAGGATTGCTGGGTCTTATGGCAGTTCTATTTCCAGTTTTTTAGGAATCTCCACACTGTTCTCCATAGTGGCTGTGCTAGTTTACATTCCTACCAACAGTGTAAGAGAGTTCCTTTTTCTCTGCACCCTCTCCAGCATTTATTGTTTGTAGACTTTTTGATAACAGCCATTCTGACCGGCGTGAGATGGTACCTCATTGTGGTTTTGATTTGCATTTCTCTAATAATGAGTGATATTGAGCATCCTTTCACTTGTTTGTTAGCCATCTGTATGTCTTCTTTGGAAAAATGTCGGTTTAATTCTTTGGCCCATTTTTTAAATAGCTTTTTAGTATTAAATTTAAATTTCCTTTCTTAAACCTTTGACCCCGTTCACTTGTTTCTCTTAACTTTTACCTCCACCTTCCCCCCCACCCCCACCCCTGGCCTCCTCTGGCATCTACCAATCATTCTGGGTATCTGTGAGCTTGGTTGGTTTGTTTTAGATCCACATATAAGAGGGATAATATGCTATTTGTCTTACCACATGCCTAAACCAGTGCTTGGGAAACAAAGGGAAAATAACTTACCCCTAAGCTCAGAGGTATCTGCCTGCAATGCAGGAGACCCGGGTTCAATCCCTGGGTCGGGAAGATCCCTGGAGAAGGAAATGGCAGCCCACTCCAATACTCTTGCCTGGAAAAATCCCACGGACGGAGAAGCCTGGTAGGCTACAGTCCATGGGGTCACAAAGAGTCGGACATGACTAACTGACTTCACTTTCACTTTCTAATCTCAAGAAGTTCACAGTTAATCAGAGGAGACATTTACAATCAGATAACATGAAAATATGTATCATGCTCCTGGTTTCCAATCCCATGACTCTGTATCCTTCTATACCTTTAGGTGTGAAAGCACAACCAAAACTTCTTGCCTTTAAGCACTGTTAGTTGAAAGCATAAAATCCCAGATAATAGAAATGTTACCACATGAGGAAATCCCTTAATCAGCTAAAAGAGCTTAGGATTCCTAGCTATCCAAGGTGACTGACTAATCAGACATTTTATCCTTTGGTAAAGATGGTCATAAAACACTACTTCTAAGAACTTCGGCAGAATTAAAATAAATATCCCCCAAAATTTGGAATAAATGATTACTTTACTATAGTACAAATACATATAGTTGTTCTCAGTTCAGTTCAGTCACTCAGCCATGTCCGATTCTTTGTGATCCCATGAACCACAGCATGCCAGGCTTCCCTGTCCATCACCAACTCCCAGAGTTCACTCAGACTCATGTCCATCGAGTCCGTGATGCCATCCAGCCATCTCATCCTCTGTCGTCCCCTTCTCATCCTGCCCCCAATCCCTCCCAGCATCAGAGTCTTTTACAATGAGTCAGCTCTCCTCATGAGGTGGCCAAAGTACTGGAGCTTCAGCTTTAGCATCAGTCCTTCCAATATACACCCAGGACTTCCTTTAGGATGGACTGGTTGGATCTCCTTGCAGTCCAAGGGACTCTTAAGAGTCTTCTCCGAAACCACAGTTCAAAAGCATCAATTCTTCGGCACTCAGCCTTCTTCACAGTCCAACTCTCACATCCATACATGATCACTGGAAAAACCATAGCCTTGACTAGATGGACCTTAGTCGGCAAAGTAATGTCTCTGCTATTGAATATGCTGTCTAGGTTGGTCATAACTTTCCTTTCAAGGAGTAAGCGTCTTTTAATTTCATGGCTGCATTCACCATCTGCAGTGATTTTGGAGCCCAAAAAAAGTCTGACATTTTTTCCACTGTTTCCCCATCTATTTCCCATGAAGTGATGGGACTGGATGCCATGATCTTCGTTTTCTGAATGTTGAGCTTTAAGCCAACTTTTTCACTCTCCACTTTCACTTTCATCAAGAGGCTTTTTAGTTCCTCTTCACTTTCTGCCATAAGGGTGGTGTCATCTGCATATCTGAGGTTGTTGATATTTCTCACAGCAATCTTGATTCCAGCTTGTGCTTCTTCCAGCCCAGTGTTTCTCATGATGTATTCTGCATATAAGTTAAATAAGCAGGGTGACAATATACAGCCTTGACGTACTCCTTTTCCTATTTGGAACCAGTCTGTTGTTCCATGACCGGTTCTAACTGTTGGTTCCTGATCTGCATACAGGTTTCTCAAGAGGCAGGTCAGGTGGTCTGGTATTCCCATCTCTTTAAGAATTTTCCACAGTTTATTGTGATCCACACAGTCAAAGGCTTTGGCATAGTCAATAAAGCAGAAATAGATGTTTTTCTAGAACTCTCTTGCTTTTTCCATGATCCAGAGGATGTTGGCAATTTGATCTCTGGTTCCTATGCCTTTTCTAAAACCAGATTAAACATCTGGAAGTTCACGGTTCACATATTGTTGAAGCCTGGCTTGGAGAATTTTGAGCATTACTTTACTAGCATGTGAGATGAGTGCAATTGTGTGGTAGTTTGAGCATTCTTTGGCATTGCCTTTCTTTGGGACTGGAATGAAAACTGACCTTTTCCAGTCCTGTGGCCACTGCTGAGTTTTCCAAATTTGCTGGCATATTGAGTGCAACACTTTCACAGCATCATCTTTCAGGATTTGAAACAGCTCAACTGGAATGCTATCATCTCCACTAGCTTTGTTCGTAGTGATACTTTCTAAGGCCCACTTGACTTCACATTCCAGGATGTCTGGCTCTAGGTGAGTGATCACACTATCGTGATTACCTTGGTCATGAAGATCTTTTTTGTACAGTTCTTCTGTGTATTCTTGCCATCTCTTCTTAATATCTTCTGCTTCTGTTAGGTCCATAGCATTTCTGTCCTTTATCGAGCCCATCTTTGCATGAAATGTTCCCTTGATATCTGTAATTTTCTTGAAGAGATCTCTAGTCTTTCCCATTCTGTTGTTTTCCTCTATTTCTTTGCATTGATCGCTGAGGAAGGCTTTCTTATCTCTCCTTGCTATTCTTTGGAACTCTGCATTCAGATGCTTATATCTTTCCTTTTCTCCTTGGCTTTTCGCTTCTCTTCTTTTCACAGCTATTTGTAAGGCCTCCCCAGACAGCCATTTTGCTTTTTTGCATTTCTTTTCCATGAGGATGGTCTTGATCCCTGTCTCCTCTACAATGTCAGGAACCTCCATCCATAGTTCATCCGGCACTGTGTCTATCAGATCTAGTCCCTTAAATCTATTTCTCACTTCCCCTGTATAATCATAAGGGATTTGAATGGGCTAGTGGTTTTCCCTACTTTCTTCAATTTAGGTCTGAATTTGGCAATAAGAAGTTCATGATCTGAGCCACAGTCAGCTCCTGGTCTTTTTTTTTTTTTGCTGACTGTATAGAGCTTCTCCATCTTTGGCTGCAAAGAATATAATCAATCTGATTTTAGTGTTGGCCATCTGGTGACGTCCATGTGTAGAGTCTTCTCTTGTATAGTTGTTCTAAGTAACTGTAAAACTAATTTTAATTTCAATTGTATGAATTTAAAGGTAAAATATGGACAGAAAGATCACATATATGTTGTTTTTTAAGCATTTAAGTAATCTGTTATATTTGTTCCCATTATCATTGTTTGCAAATGTATTGCCTGTCTTTAATCTTCAAAATCATGAGCATGATATCTAGGTAATTTGGGAAAATTCTCCTTTCCATTCAGTTAATGATTCTAAGCCTCCAACCTGGTGGTAAGATTCCCTTCACCCTCTAACTAGTCAGTCATCTTTTACAATACAGCCCAGCAGCCAAGATTGCCCTAGAGAGATTCACTCTATCATCAGGAAGAGGATAATGCTCAAGTCTGCAGGAATCACTGCAAGGATAGCAGTCATCAAAGGAATCTAGCTATATTTCCACTGTCACAAGCTGTGCAACCTTGGATATATTTCTTTGAAACTATGATTTCTTGCTTTTAAAATGAGGAACAGTGGTTCTGCCGTAAATAAAAATGCCAATTAAAAGAGGTACATACCAAAAATTGTTTGTAAATGTTATTTTAGCACCCTCATTTCATTTAGGCCCTCTGGACACACAAGTTCACATTATTTTGTGTTGCTGGGTTTATTGGAGATTTAGTGTGTCCTGATCATAAGGTCTTTCTCCAGAGTCCTGGTGATTTTAAGAATTAGATATTTCTTTGATAAATTTTTGCTTGCTTATTAATTAATTAAATTATACATTACCTAATTCCCTACTATGTGCTTCATATAGTTTCTACAGAATTTAGCTTATAAGTAGTAGGCAACTAAGAAAAGATGAATGAATGATTGAATGGAAAACATTATATCCTAACTGTCAAGAAACTGGCGCATAAGGTGAAAGTATTTGTGCTCCTGCATTGCCACCCCCTATGCTGTGATTCCCCTTGACCAGGCTCTACCACCCACATAGCACCTTTGTGGTAATTAAAAGAAATCATACTTCTTCCTCAAGGAAAAAAATAGGTATGTCATATATTTTCTCATTTATCAATAGCAGACTTATGAGATATTGAATCATTACCCAATTGGACTTGTTATAAATAGATTGTTGTTATTAAGTATTAGTTATGAAATATAATTACATCTGAATCATGTCAAAGCGAAAGCACTTACAGATTTAAAGTGGAAACTTAGCATACATTCTGGTGGGGTAAATATAGATGATATTAACTGCAAAATGAAACATTCAAATTATCTAGATTAAACCATCAGGCAATTTTTAAAAAATATAGAAATATGCCCCCTAACTAGTACATCTGTCCCAAAAGAAGCTCCTCTTTTGGAAGCACAGATTGTAAAAATGTTGTCAGATCAATAGGAGTTTTCTGGATTTCATATAACCCTTGTAAGTCAAAATGGAGAAATCAAGACCAACTCTATAGGAATAAGCCTAATCATTTCACTTACTTACTATGATGAAAGCCAGAAAATTGCCATAAATATACAAATTGCCCATCTGTAGGTTAAATAATTATAATGAAAACATGCAAAAAGTGAGAAATATTAAAAATGTGAATTATGACCCATTGATATGGTGCTTCTGTGCAGTACACAACCTGAACAAGTGTTTGCCACAGACCTGTCTGACACATGACTCTTTCTGTCTCAGCAGTTTCACATGCAACACCCTCTCTTGGAATGCTATGACAACCTTCATAATTCTGATACAAACTTTTTTTTATCTTCTGGCCAAATCAAACTGAACTGATCTAGGAGGATATTCTGGAACTCTCTTTTCCTGGTTGGTTAAGCATTGTGTATATTTCCTCAACACTAGTTCATTTTGTATTGCAAAATACTCCTCAGGTTGTTTTATGGCATAGTCAGTAGTATGCTAACAAATAAGCTCCCTGTAGGGTGTGGAGAAGCCCTGATTAGTAGTAGTTGTTGATTTCCATGGTGTAAATTCTCCCACCATGGCCAATTTGAAGGTATCAATGGTTCAACAACTGGCTGGCAAAAAGTCCCAAATGTTTAACAGTTGGCACTCATGAGTCTGTATCAGCCCACTCCAGCACACCAGTGCATCATTGTTTTACATAGTCTCCTCTACCAGATTATGAATTTCTCAAATCCAGAAAGCCTGTATTATGTTGCTATGTAACCTATTAAGCTAATACGGTGCTTAGTACAAGATATCGCTTAATAAATATGTTGAGATGTTAATTTAGAATGATTTTCCACCTGGAGTTCCCATTTTCTATTCCACAGTTCAGGTAATTGACTTTGAGTTCATTGGTTCAAAGCATATGCTATAAGGTAGAAAAAAGATATAAATGCATGTGTCTGGTTTTTGTAAACAAAAAACTTGAGCTCCAGAGAGGGGAAAGGATTTAGAGTGCAGAGCAAATGTTAATATATTCTATCTGGATAAATTTTGTAAACATTTCTGTATGCTTAAATTATTGGTTACAGTTGTTAATTGTGTTGTTCAAATTTCCTGTTGCCTCAGCTTTTTTTTTTGTTTGATTTATCAGTTATTGGTAGAGGTGTCTTAAAGTCTTCATCATAGAAAATCAGTTCAGTTCAGTTCAGTTACTTAGCCACGTCTGACTCTTTGTGACCCCATGGACTGCAGCACGCCAGGCTTCCTTGTCCATCACCAACCCCTGGATCTTACTCAAACTCATGTCCATAGAGTCGGTGATGCCATCCCACCATCTCATCCTTTGTCATCCCCTTCTCTTCCTGCCTTCAATCTTTCCCAGCATCACAGTCTTTTACAATGAGTCAGTTCTTCACCACCACTTGGTGTGAGGAGATCATAGAAAATGAATTTGCCAATTTCTCTTTAAGTTCTTATCATTTAAAAAATCACCTTTTCATATAATATATATAATGCACATAGAAGAAAGTGCACCCGTTACTCATATCAAGCTGTAGTGTTCAACCTCATGAACTTTGACAAAGAGAATACACCCAGGTTAAGAACCTCAGAAGTCCCCCTTAGGCTCCTCCTTATCAGTAGCCCATCTTCTTTTTCAAAACACTATCCAAGCTTATAATATCACAAGTAAGTTCTGTCCATCTTTGAGATTCATGCAAATGAAATCTGTTTTATATGCTGATATTTTAAATGAAACTTATGTTTCTGAGGTTCACAAATGCTATTACATGGAGCTTAATTTTAAAAAATTTTCACCATGAAAAATAAAATTTTCACCATGGTGTAACATTTCCTTATATGAATATGCTATAATATATTCCTTCTACCGTTGATGAGCATTTAGATTGTTTCTAGTTTGAGAAAACTAACAAAAATGTTTGTTCTTTGGAACACATTTCTAAACACTTCTGCTGGATATGTGTATATCTAGAGTGAAACTGCTGGTCATATGGCATAGATATGTTCAACTTCAGTGGATAATGCCAAGTAGTTTCCCAAAGTAGTTACACAAATCTACAATCCTACCTGCAGTGTAATGAAAGTTTACATTGTTTTATATCCTTAGAGACACTTGATATTTTCAGCCTTTCTAGTCTTAGCCATTCTAGTATTATGTATTATTCTCTCATTTTTATTATACTTTTCATTTTGAGATAATTGTAGATTTATATGTAGTTGTAAGAACTTAGAGAGAGCTTGTATTCTCTTTGTCCTGATTCCCCCAATGGTAACATCTTCCAAAACTATAATATTGTATCACAGTGCAGGTATTAACACTGATGTGGTCAAGATGAAGAGCATTTCCGTCACTATAAGGAAATTCCCATCACTACTCATTCTGTACTTCTGTAGCCATATCTGATTCCTTTCCACCCCACCTCCTCTTTAACCCCTTACAGCTACTAATCTGTTCTCCATTTCTATAATTTATCACTTCAAGAAAGCTATATAAATAAAATCATTCAGTATATAATCTTCAGAGATTGGCATTTTTGCCCAGATTCTTGCTCATTCCTTTGGGAGGGGGGGGAATAATAGTTCATAGTACATATGTACCACCATTTGTTTAACCATTCACCCGTTGAAGGACATCTGTTTGCAATTTTTGGCTATTACAAATAAAGCTGCTGTAAACATTCATGTGTAATTTTTCATATGGATTTAAGTTTTCAGTTCTCTAGGTAAAACATCCAGGACAGCAACGGTTGACTCATGTGATAGTTGCTTGTTTAGATCCTTTTAAGAAAACGAACTGTTTCTTGGAGTGACTATACCATTTTACATTCCCAATAATATATGAGTGATCCAGTTTCTTCACTCCCTTGCCTTGGTTTCTGTCATTATTATTTTTCAATCATACTTATTTGTGTGTAAGGATATATTGTGATTTTAATGTATTAACCTTAGTGATTAATGATGTTGAACATTTTTATGTGCTTATTTGCCACCTGTTCATCTTCTTCAGTAAAATATCTCTTCAAGTCTTTTACTCATTTTTAAATTTGATTTTTAGTTTTTATGGTTGGATTTTGAGAGTTCTTTATATAGTCCTTTATTAGATATGTGATTTGCGAATGTTTTCCCCCAGTCTGTAGTTTGTCATCTTATCCTTTAATAGGATCTTTTGCAGAGAAAAAGTGTTCAAATTTGATGGAGTCAAACTTATCAATTCTCCCTTCTACAGACTGTACATTTGATGTCAAGTTTAAGAACTGTTTGCTTGGCCCTAGATCATAGATTTTCTCCTATTTTTTTTCTTGGTAGAAGTTTTTATAGTTTTATACCTTATATTTAAATTCATTCAATTACAAATTACTTGTTTATATGTTATGATATTTAGGTTGAGATTTTTCTTTTTATTTGGTCTATGGATTGCAACTGCTCTAGCACTATTTGTTGAAAAGGTTCCCTTTCCTTCATTGAATGTTTTTTTCACCTTTGTCAAGAATCAGTTGGGCAAATTGGTATGGGTTTATTTCTGGTTTCTCCATTTTGTTCCATTAATCTATGTGTCTATCTCTGCCAATAGCACACAGTTTTGATTATTATGTGTGCATGTTAAGTTGCTTCAGTCATGTCTGACTCTTTGCAGCCCTATGGACTCTAGCCCACCAGACTCCTCTGTTCTTGGGATTCTCCAGGCAAGAATGCTGGAGTGGGTTGCCATGCCCTCCACCAAAGGATATTCCCAACCCATAGACTGAACATGAGTCTCTTGTGTCTTCAGCATTGTTTGGCAGGTTCTTTATCAATAATACCACCTGGAAGGTCCTAATAAGTCTTGGAATGAGATAGACTGATTCCTTCTATTTCATTTTTGGTTTCATAATTGTTTCTGCTAGTCTAGTACCTTTGCCTTTCCAAATATGTTTTTTTAATAATAATTTTGTCTGTATTATATATATTTAATTTTGGATATAAAATATTTTGGGGGATTTTGATAGCAATTGTGTTAAACCTATGTATAAATTTGGAGAAAATTAACATCTTCATTATGTTGAGTCTCCTAATTCATGAAAATTATATTTCTCTTCATTAATTTAGATTGTCTTTGATTTCTTTCATCAGTTTTATGTGGATTTTAGTATATAAGCCCTCTATATTTTAATGTTTACATCTAAGTATTTCATTTTAATGATTATAAATGGTATTGTATTTTTAATTTCAGTGTCCATATATCCTTTGTACTATATAGAAATACAAATGGTTTTTGTATGATAATTTTGTAATCCCCTAACCTTGATGATCTCACTTATTAGCCGCGGTAATGTTTTTGTAGATTTCTTGGGACTTTTTTTGTGTGTATAGAGAGTTACGTCATCTGCAAAAAGGAAAGTTCTATCTCTTTTTTTCTAATCTGTATGCATTTTATTTCCTTGTCTTATACATGGGTAAAACGTCTAGTACTGTTTAAATAAGAGTAATGAAACATACATTCTTTTTCCCAATCATGGGAGGAAAGCATTCAGTGTTTCAACCTTTTTCTATTAAATAGCATTTTCTGTATGGTATTTTTGGTGCTCTTTATCAAGTTGAAGTTGTACCTAGACCACTATTTAGGATACGAAGGTAAATTGCATAATTTGCATTCTCAAGGAACTCAGATTTTAATGGAGGAAATAAATACAAACAGACAACTAAAATACAGTGATGAAAATGTGTAAGGCATTACAGGAACTCAAGGAAATGGCAAATGGTAGTGTTTATACTAGAGTGGAGATAGATGTGAAGGCCAAGAAGGATATGTGAAAAGGCCCATGCTTTAGTTGACTTCCCCTCCCAATGTTTTATTATGGAAATTTTCAAATATACAACTAAGTTGAGAGAATTTTAGAGCTTCCACCTCAAGAATCTAGAAAAAGAAAAGCAAAGTAAACCCAAAGTAATCAGAAAGAAGGAAATAGTTAAGATTAGAACCAAAATCAGTAACATTGAAAACATAGACTGAGTCAATGAAACCAAGATCTGATTCCTTGAAATATCAGTAAATGTGACAAATTTCTAGAAAGACTAACAAAGGAAAAAGAGAGAAGTCACAAATGCCAATATCAGGAACGAAACAGGCTATCAGTACATACCCTGCAGACATCAAAAGAATAATAAAGCAACAACAATATTATGGAGCAACTCTCTACAGATAAATTTGGCAACTTAACTGACATGGATTATTTCGATGAAAAATAGAAATTACCACCACTCACCTAATATGAGATAGATAATTTGCATAGACCCATAACTATTAAAGAAAATGAATGAATGATTTTAAAACTACCAGAAATATCCAGACCCATATGGTGAATTCTGCAAACTCTTAAATAATTAACACAAATTCTACACAGTCTCTTCCAGAAAATAGAAAGGGAAGAAACAATTTACAAGTTATTGAATGAAAAGTATTACCATCATATTGAAACCAGAAAAAGACAATACAAAAACTACAAACCAATATCCCTCATGAATATGGACAAAAAATTTCTTACTGTAGTGTTAGCAAATAAAAGCTAACAATATATATAAAGGATTACATACAATAACCAAGTAAGATTTATCTCACTGGTGTCTTAATATATATTTTCTTGAAGAGTAGGGTTTAAGGACCTTCTTAAATATTTTTTTTTTTATTGCAGTTTCAGTCTTCGGTTACTGATTGATAGGAGTTCCTTGTACATTCTGGCAACAACTCTTTACCATTTAAAGGTGTTAGAAATAATTTTTTCCCTGTGACCTGCCATATCCCTCTCTTAATGGTATCTTTTGTAGAAGAGAAGTGCTTAATTTTAGTGTATTAATAGTATATTGGATTGGCCAAAAAGTTTGTTTGAATTTTGCTGTAAGATCTTACAAAAAACCTGAATGAACTTTCAGGCCAACCTAAGAGTTTGATAATCATTTCCTTTACCATCACTATTTTTTGTATCCTAGTTAAGATTTTTTTTCTGTTATTAAGATATGTTCCATTATTATTTTCTAGGCTTTTTTAAAACTTTGCCTTTATTATTTAATTTGCACTCCCTTGATTCTTGTATGTGGTTTGAAGTAGAGGTATCATTTTTCAAATTAATATCTAATTGATCCAACACAATTTATTGTATATACTACTCTATTCCCACTGCCTTTCAAGCTTCCTTTGTCATTATATGCATGGGTCTATTTCTGGATTTGCTATGCTGTTCTACTAGGCTATTAATCTACCCTTGTGACAATTCCACAAAGTGGTTTTTTTTTTTTCCTTAAAAATGGTCTTGCTATCCTTAATCCCTTACATTTCCATGTAAATTTTTTATATATATATGCTTCTGTCGCCTGGGTTGAAATTACATTAATCATATTTTATCATTGTATTTGGCTCTTATTTCTCTCAGTAGTGCTGGCATGTATCTGGAAGTCTTATATATCACTAGAATTATTCTTAGGTATTTAATTTTTTTATGTTATTATAAATGTATCATTAGTCACTTAAATGTTCAATGTCATATTTTCCATATTTTTACCCCATGTGGTGGGTACAGCTACTTTAGATCAAGAAAAGAGCTGAAAACAACAACAAATTAAGGAGGCTGATTATCTTATGCAAGGTCATACTTCTAATAATTGGTTGAGTTGGGATTTAAATTCAAGCAATTTGACTGTGGAGCTTATACCCTTGAGGTCTCCTTAAAGACCACCTTGTAAGGTCTCATCAGTCTGCTTATTTCAGAAATACCAGTGGACTATGATGAGACTGGCCATAGAGAGTGCTACAAAATGCCCTGTAACTCTGGGCATATGTAAGATGGCAGGCACAGAAAAGAAGAAAAGGAAATGCAGCCTTATCAATTTGCTGACAAAATTAAATTCTCAGATTCCCAAGAAAATAGCTTAAAAAAGAAGAATTAAAAGTTATTTTTAAAGCCTTATTTTCAACTCTAAGGTTTTTTTTTTTTCTTTTCTTTTTTTAATGCGAGGTGGAGTAGTACCAACTCAGTAGTACCAGCTCAGGCTCTAATACTGAGATGGATTCTTACTCAGTTAAAAGTTCTGTGTGGCATTTTTCTGGCTTAATGGGAAGCCTAGTGGAGCAACCACAGAGCTTTCAAGGCTGGTAGAGGGCAAAGGGACTCATGGGTTTCTTCAATGTACAAATACTAAACTTGCTTTCCATGGGGTGGCCTGGGGCACAAATGCAAAAACTAAGACCAAGGGGAGAATTCTTACTGGGAACACTGCTCATCCTGATGGGATAATGTTTCTAAGATTTAGGGAAGTGTGAATACTCCTCTTTTTGCATTGATTATGGAGAAGATGAGTAATTTTTATGGTCAGCAGCCCTCTTCAATAGACTGCAGGGTTGCAGCATGGGTTTGTTGGTTGGTGAACAGACTCTAGATGTTGCAATTTCTGATGTGTTGATACAGTGGTTGTGGGGGGTCTGAAGAAACCAGAGCTGGAACAGAGCCCCAGGGGCCCCAGGGGCCCCACAAGAGCCAGGCTGAACCAAATCTGTTTGCTTCTTGTACCAGATGTCTGATCTCTGAGAAAGACTAAGTAATGGGTGATGTCAGGTTGGAGGACTTCTCATTGGTCTTCTCCAGTTCTCTGCTTCACTCTCTCACCAATTATGTGAAAACTACTGCAGGCTTATCCCAAACAAAGAACATTCCATCTGCACCTCTAGCTTAGCTTCCTGGAAGGCAAGACTGAGACCCTCCAAAGGACTGTAGTGACCCATAAACAAAGGAAAAAAGAGATCTATCCTAAATGAGGCTCCCCTACTCCACCATTAGGGAAAGATTGCCACACAGCCAGCCAGTGCTTAAGAGAGTGTGAGTTATAGTCCTCAGAACCTGCTGGTGATAAAGACACAGTTCTATACTCCAGAGATGGAGGTTTGGGGTGATATCTGGATGAAAGATTAAATTTATTTGCAGAAAACAGAAAATTTCCTAGAAAAATCTGTCAAGATGAAATTTTATTCTGATATTTACTTATATATCCTGTTCAAGTATTTCCTCCCTCTGTTGCCCCCATTGAGACAGAAAAAAAGATAGTCTTTATAGCCTCAGGGAAGGGATAGGAGAGGTTTTAGGGCACATATTAAATAGCTAAAACAGAAACATGAGAGAAAAAATGCCCAGAGACTATAAAAAGTAGATGGGAGGAGAAAAGGAGGTTACATCTTTTTGAAAGCATGTCTAAAGACAGACAGGACCCCAGATAGCCTCACATAGGGTTCCCAGAGTGGCACAGAAGCTAAAGGGGTTTTCTGGACTCTAAGGCCTTGCTTGACTGGATTGATGAGTTTCTTACAAGCAACTTATGTATCCCTCTCCCTCTGCCTTATTGCCACATCACTTGGAACATAACCTGTTCCTGGGACATAACATATCCCTGGAGAGGATTATTGAGACAGATGCTAGAATTTCTAAACAGAACTCAGTGTAACAGAGTTTAGAAAGTTCTGTTGTATTTCTTGGACCTCTGAGTTTGTGGTCTGTGGCACATTAAATTATGTTCTATTCTACCATACCTAAAAAGACTAATATTTCCTATAATGTGTCTTTAGGGTAAAAATGGGGGTTCCCCGATTAAACAGTTCTGTGGAATATTGTTCAAACTGTTCAGTGGTTATTTCTGTTGTTCATGAGCAGGTAGTTGTTAAAAGATTCGTACTGGAATTGGCTCGGGTCCGTTGCAGACAAACAAAGGCACTGAAAGTTCACAGTCTGAATTCAGAGAAGGCTGGCTATCAGAGCCAGCCATCTCTCCAAAGGCATACTGAGAAGTGGTTCTCAATGGAACCCAAGGAAGCCGGCCAGGACTTCCCCTTCTCCAAGCTGTCAGTTCCCCTGGAAGACTGAAGCTCAAGAGTTGGCCACAATATGTGGATGAGATTGGAGCTCTAGCCTCCCAGGGGACCATCACAACATAGCACAGACAAACACATGCTTCAGAGGAAGACAATATGATGTTGCGAACCACCAGTCAACACAAAGACATAGCTGAGTCTCACGGACTGCCAAAGCCAGAAGCTGATGGGAGTGAGTCCCTCAACGGGGGTTGAGAATAAGTGGGAACTTCCCCAGCAGTCTAGCCATTAAGACGCTGAGCTTCCACTGCAGCGGGACTGGATTCCCTACTTGGTTGAGGAGCTAAGGTCTGGCGTGCTGCACAGTATGACCAAAAAAAGAAAGAAAAATAGAGATGATGAAGATAAGCTGGAACAGAAGTTACAACCACTTGCCAAGGCAATGTATTAGGCACCTTCTCTTTTTGAGGAAGGAAGGTAGAAAGTGGTGTGAAGACAGATTGTGTTTCTTAAAAAATAATTTCATGGTCAAAGACATTTGGGTGCACGCATGCTCACTCAGTCATGTACAACTGTTTGTGACCCCAAGGACTATTGCCTGCCAGGCTGCTCAGTCCATGGGATGCTCCAGGAAAGAATACTGGAGTGGGTTGCCATTTCCTTCTCCAGAGGATCTTCCAACCCAGGGCTTGAACCCACGTCTCCTGAGTGTCCTGCATTTGCAGGCAGATTCTTTACCACTGAGCCACCGAGAGCCCAAAAAACGTATGGGAGACATCATATTAAGCAAACTGAAGTTTCTTTATTGCATTGCTTCTGGAAGCAATTAATCACATGAAAGACATCCTGAGGAAGGTAATGTTATGCACAATGAATCAAACTCATTTAGCCACCTAATTCTTTTTTCATGCCTGGCATAAAGGTCTAGGGAGAAGGCGATGGCACCCCACTTCAGTACTCTTGCCTGGAAAATCCCAGGGACGGGGGAGCCTGGTAGCCTGCAGTCCATGGGGTCGTGAAGAGTTGGACACGACTGAGCGACTTCCCTTTCACTTTTCACTTTCACACATTGGAGAAGGAAAAGGCAACCCACTCCAGTGTTCTTGCCTGGAAAATCCCAGGGATGGGGGAGCCTGGTGGGCTGCCGTCTCTGGGGTCGCACAGAGTCGGACACGACTGAAGCAACTTAGCAGCAGCAGCAGCAGCAGCATAAAGGTCTAGTGAACTGCTAAACACCTTTTGAGAAATGTTATTTATACACAGTGAGCAGTAGGGTTGAGGAGGTGTGTTGTTTTGCAAAATACAAAGGAAATATCCAAGTTCATGCTAAACCTGATTAAAAAGTAATAAGGCAAGTATTTTTCTCTTCACAGCTGAAATGGTAGTAAGTTTCAAAAGGTTGAAAGTCTTTTCATCTGCGTATAGTCTACAAATATTTTAGGTCTTCCGCAGGTTATCAAGTGTTTAAATGACCCTGTTTTCCAGAACAAAACATTCTGGAGAAATATTTCTTTATGAGCCTTTGGGTGCTGTAGAACAAGATAAACAGGTTTCTTGACAGAGATAAAAGGTAACTTTTATTTCAAGAAGTCAGCACATTAAAAAACAAGTGTATTTGTTATAAAGAATGTCTAATTGTATTCCAAGCTTCAGTTTTACAAATGTATTCACATTTACTTCCCATTGGCTCTTCTACCTTACTGTGAAACACTTTTTTTAAGATTAAAATATTTTGCATAGTCAATTATTCCCCAACATACTTCTATTTTTAACATTTTTTAAAAATGTGAAGCATTTTTTGTCTTTATTGAATTTGTTACAAGATTGTTTTTGTTTTGTGTTTTGTTTCTGGGTCATGAGACATGCAGGATCTTAGTTCCCCGACCAGGGATTGAACCCGCACTTCCTGCATCGGAAGGTAAAGTCTTAATAACTGGACCCCGCGGGACGTCCCTCCCCAACATACTTACACACACAAACATACCCACACACTTATCTCTCTCTCTCTCTAAAAATCCATATAAGGTCATTTTTTACCATCACATCCTTTCTTAATAAGAATCAGTTGCGTTTGCTAGCATTCTAGCCTGGACAAACATGTAGTTAAAAGTGACCACTTATTAATTATTGGATTCCTGAGAGGGAAGAGTTCATCAGTGTAAAGCCTTCTACCTAATCTGTTGTTACATACACCTTTGTTGAAAAGACATGAAGTGAAGCTGCAACCGTTAATTTGTTCTCATTTCCCAAACTTCTGAGATTCAGTGGAGGTGAAATTCTGTATGTACAGCACAGTTTCCAATCATGTGCACTTTACTTTTTGTTCCCATCAAAACACACAAAACTCTTCCCAAGGAAAAGAGTTATTGCTGGAAGGACAAGTCTTCTGGTACTCAAAGTCGATTAGTTTTTATCAGTGAGTGACATGTAACTTTGAAAAATGGTGAACCAAACAATTGCCAAGAATGGTAAACTGACCATAACATACACATTGTACATGCTCACCTCTGATTTTCAGGTGAAAATATCAGAGAATAAGATGGAAGAGTGTACAGCGCAGTGTAGAGAAGATTGGCAAGTATCATATCTTATCTTAGGGCAACCTCTCTCCTTTAAAGCACCTCTGTCCCTTCAGATGGTCTCAGCGTCTGAGTCATCTTAATAATTTGAGATGTATTCAACACGCAGGAAAGCACAGGATTTCAGGCATGGGACCACCTTCCCACTGCTTCTCAGTCACACCATAAACATATACAAGGCGTGATCTAGTGGTGGAAAGATGGAAAGGTGTTACACATCTTACTTATCAATCATCATTTTTTGTGCTTTTCTTTGATTTGTCTGCTAGTTTTTATAACTTATTATGGCAGCTACTCAATTATTTCATAGTCAAGAAATAAACTATGACTGGAGAGACAAAACACTAAACAGATCATTAATATCCAAATTGACTACTTATCCAAGCATTGATAGATTTTTTTAATTGACAGGTTTAGAGTGGAAAAAAATCAAAGTGGGATGTAATGAGCTGACACATTGAGTAAGTCCCACAAAATTATATGGCCACAAGAAACTCAACATGCAAAAATATCTGTTTCATAGGACTTGCTCTAATAACAAAGCACACAACCCTTGTCTAAACCAACTTGTTGCTGCCCTTCCAGATCCCAAAGATGAAGATTCCATGTGTAAATGAAGGAATTCTGAGAGACTTCCTGTAATTGCTAAAGCTCTGTAATGCAGAACCGTGGTAACAAGGATAATGGTAGCTACCACTGTGTGTGTGTGCACACGCACACACACGTGCTTAGTCACATCCAACTCTTTGCAACCCGATGACTGTAGCCTCCCAGGCTCCTCTGTTCATGGAATTTTCCAGGCAAGAATTCTAGAACAGTTTGCCATTTCCTACTCCAGAGGATCTTCCCCATCCAGGGATCAAACCTGAGTCTCTTGTATCACCTGCATGGGCAGACAGATTCCCAGGCCACTCCGCCACCTGGGAAGAAGCCCGGCTATCACTTATCACTTATCAAGTGCTACTATATGCAAGAAATCTTTTCTTTTTTTATCATATTAAATCTTTACCTTTTTACATTTAATAGTTTTCATTTTTATCATATTCAAAACATTGGCATATCCATTTTGCCAGTAAAGCTCAAAGAAGTTAAATATTTTACCAGTTCACACTAGCAAGGAGGTTGTAGTGGTGATGATTTAGTTTTGCCTAAAACATGCGTATCACAGTTCCTCCTCCTACATTAAGTTTGCCATTATTTTTCAGTTTTTTCTGAAAGACAATCTGTTTTATTGTGTTTTCAAGGTGTCAACTTGAAGTTAAAAATAATGTCTTCTCATTCATTGCTGTAAATGTTAACAGGAAAACAAACAAGCAGTAGTTGAAATATGAGTTCAAAGTGAAATGAATAGTTGGAAAACGTATCTAACCTAACTAAAATGTAACAGAAAGTGAGAACAGTTTAAATTTCCACTTTTCTCCTTGGTTTCCTCTGACTGTGGTTAAAACTTTCAAATGACAAGTAATAGAGACCAGCCTAAATAATCCCCTTTTTCGAAGTACTTTTCAGTATAGATTCTGATGCACTTAGTGGTTTTAAAAAACAAAAACCCCCTAGATGTTGAGGGTAGCCAGGTGAATGCCTCTTTGAGGTTTACTCTTTTCTTAAGGTTCAGTACTTCATAGAAGCAGCCAGGGATGCTTCTAGGCTTGTACTGTCTGGCCCAAGTGTGATCTGTCAGAGAAAGTATACATCACAGTTCCTGTAAAAGTGCCTAGGGAAGGAACTACAGAGAGCCGCTATGCACTTTCCAATCAAATGTATACACACTTCATCATTAACAGATTTACCCCAAGTATCTTACTAAAACATTATATCGCATAGTTTAAGGAAGCATATGTTCAAAACATCTATTATCACTTATTCCTCTAAAATATTCTGAGAGCTATACGTACTATTTGTGTTTCTAGTGAAATAACAATGAAACAATTTAATTTGAATCTTTAATATCCCTCTGCTGCCTGTCTCATTTAATGTCATCGTGCCCACATTTCATCAGTTCTAAAGCACACTCCCACTCATTGTAACATCTCTGAAATCAGGATGCTTCTCATAATTAATGACTTCTAATTGTTGGCCCAGGACACAGTTGTAATATAATTTTCATTGCTGGTCCCCGCATGAACATCTTAATTATTCCTCTCAGTAAAGCTGGACAATGGCAATTCCCTGACCTTTTAGTCAAGAAAAATTTTAAGGATCACTTGAAGGCATATAAATCCTAGACATTGTCTAAAAGCCTCCCTTTGACATGCTCTTGTAAGATCAACAAAATGCCAGCTTCAAAGCTTACAACTTCAAAGAAAATTTTAAAAACAATAGTAGAGGACTCTTATTGGCCCAGAAGACAATACCGTATGAAAAAAATGATTTTTGACAATTTTGAGTAGAAAAAATGATTTATGAGAGTTATAATTCTGATTGGGAAAATAGTTTTAGGAATGCTTTAAGCAATCTATTTTGCTTATGTTTTCCTTTTCAGAAGAGTAATGATGGTTTTTAAGTCTTTGGTCTAAATAAATCTAAAGTAACTTTTTCAGTTGCTTCAAATAAAAAATTCTAAGAGATTAGAAAGCATTCTGTCATAGTTTAATGAGGGTTTTTTTTTCTTCCTTAGTGACAAATCAAATAATGGTGCATTCTACAACCAGACTGGACAGAGACGTAATAGTCTAAGCTAAAGACAATCAGAGGCTTCCACAACATTTTCACTCCCTAGATCTAATTCATTATAAGCTTTATCAACTTTATTTGTGGAATATGATTTTAATCCAGCCATCCTCCCCCATTTCCACTGTTTCTTACCTAATTAAGATGATCATAGTTTCTTCCAAGATTGTTAATAGTGTTTCACAGATCCTTTTGTCTCTGGTCTCTTCCCAGCCCAGTTCGTTCTTCCCAACATCTGAGCAATCCCCATGAAATACAGTTCTGTTCAGGTCACTGCTCAAGTTGTTGTTGTTGTTCAGTCACTAAGTCGTGTCTAGCTCTTTGTGACCGCATGGACTGCAGCATGCCAGGCTTCCCTGTCCTTCACTGTCTCCCGGAGTTTGCCCAAGTTCATATCCAGTGAATCTGTGATGCTATCCAACCATCTTATCCTCTGCCACCCTCTTCTCATTTTGCCTTCAATCTTTCCCAGTATCAGGTTGCAAACCCTCAACAGCTCCCCATGTCCTAAAGCATAGTTAATGAGTGTTCTGTGAAAGCATATATTCTTCCCAGTGTCCATGGCTAATCAATCAAGGTTTTTTTCCCCCCTCTCCTTTAGTTTATATACTCAGTAAGGATTGTTGTTTCTACCTTGCCAACCACTAAATTCCATATCCTTAGCATACCACTAGCATACAATATGATCTCAATAAATTTTTGGTGAATGAATAAGTAAGTCAAGTATGCTTCATAATTCATCTAAACAGCAAACTCCAGGTAGCAACTATCTGTCTCTTGAAATTGGTGCTTAAAGTTAACAAAGCCTAACCTTCAGAATGAAGTACTAAACTCTTTAAAAATAATAATTAAGGTCATTCAAAGTCTGTTCCTCTGTATTTTTACAGTTTCATCTTTTGTCTCTCTCCATCATGCATCCTTGTACTCCAGCTTCATCCATCACACCACTTGACAGTACTTGAATAGTCTTGCCAAAATTCATAACTTCTGCCTCTGTGCTCCCCTCATATTGCAAATTCAACATTATTTCCCTGAGTTAATTGAATGTGTCTGCTTGCCCTTTTAGAAAATGAAGGAATTATGCTATAGTCATTTTTTATGCCCTGAATGCCTAGCATCATTTCCACCAGAAAAATATGCTGAAGTGAAATGTTTATGGATGTCTATATTTGTTTCCTAGGGCTGCCATAACAAATCACACAAATTTGGTGACTTAAAACAACAGAAATTTATTCTCTCACAGTTCTGGACGCCAGAAATCTGAAATCGAGTTGTTGGCAGGGCTGTGCTCCTTTCAAAGGATCTAGGGGAGAATCCTTCTTCTCTTAGAGTTCCTGGTGGTTCCAGATGTTTCTTAGGCTCCATCTTCACTGGCCATGTTGTCTTTTTTTTTTTAGATACTCCTCTAAGTATCTCTTTTTGAGACAATTTCATTTTGAAGTTCTTAGTTTAATTACATCTGCAAAAATCCCTTTTCCAAATAAGATTACATTCACAGGTTCTGGAATGTGGACATATCTTTTTGAGGGCCACCATTCAACCCATTAAATTACTTTCTAGCATATACACTGTCCCCACAAATAGTTTTAAGGGTGTGAAATCAATAAAACGTAAAGGTAGATCTTAAAGTGACCACATACAAAGAGACCACACGATCTGAATAATACTAATATGTACTCATGCTGCTTAAATCTCAGGCTAATGTTGACATTGGCATTAAAGGATTTTTATTGACGCTAAAGTTACGGCCATTCTATGATATCACTAAAATGCAAATAAGTGATTCTATTACAGACTTTTAAATATAATCTTATCTCTCAAAGTAAGCATGTTTTATTCATATACTTTCCAAAGACAAGTCAGTTATCTGTCTAAAAGCTATATATGTATAGTTATACAAATATATATCTATCTGTCTGTCTATCCATCTATCAATGAGTGTTATCAGCTTCCTGCTGTTTGTAACCCAAGGAAACATTGCCATCTCTCATTGGTTTCCTTTAACCTTGCCCACAAATTTTAAATAGTCCCTGCAGTAATTTCTCTTTAGTCTCTCATGCTTTTAAAAGACTTTTTTGATGTGGCCCATTTTAATGTCATTATTGAATTTATTACCTTATTATTTCTGTTTTTTATATGTTTTGGTTTTTTGGTCCTGAGGCATGTGGAATCTTAGCTCCCAAAACCAGGGATCAAACCCACACCCAATTGAAACCACTGGACTGCCAGGGAAGTTCCTAGTCTCTTGATTTGAATTTGATGTTATTTTTCCTTCTAAGATTCTAAAAAAAATGACTGGCATCAGGAGTGATCACAGGAAATAAATCTTTAAAATGGGATTCTGTAACTGAGCTGTTAACACGTTTGTGAAGGGTGCAGATAACCTCCCTACTATAGGGAAATGTGACAAGTAATTGTGGCATGTCGTGACATCACTATTACTCAAATTATCACCCTTGGTGGCACAGAAGAGAGAGTATGTCCAAGGCAAAATATTTGAAGATCAGGTGACTGTGACACTTGATCACTTTGGGGACAATGGGGATTACAAAATTGTGGCTTGAGCTGGTTATTTCTCACTGTTCTCTGGTGTTTAAAGTATGTACATATGTACTAAGTTGCTGCAGTCGTGTCTGACTCTTTGCCACCCTTTGGACTGTAGCCTGCCAGGCTCCTCTGTCCATGGGATTTCCCAGGCAAGAGTACTGGAGTGGGTTGCCATTTCCTCCTCCAGGGGATCTTCCTGACCCAGGGATCTTACTTCTCCTGCTTTGGCTGGTGGGTTCTTTACCACTAGCGCCACCTGGGAAGCCCAGTGTGTAAAGTGTAGAGGACAAATGGAAAGGCTTGAAGGCTGGCGTCATTGCAGAAAGGAAAACCACAAAGCCTGTATGGTTAAAGGAATGTCTGTCACCTACTGCTGCAGAGCAGACACAGCAGAGGATAAACCCCATGGCCTGACTCTAAGAGTTGCCAAGTCGTGGTGCCGATTAAATACGCAGTCTTATTAGATCTTTTAGGCCCATTTGATCTAGTGAGTAGGAACTGGCAAGCATCCTAAGTGCCTTACTGAAACATAGACATGCCACAGGGTAGGAGGTGAACCCCGTGAAAATGCTGGTTTCTTCACAGAAGTGAAGTTTCCAGGCCTCTGTGTTATCTGAAGCATGTGGCGAGAGCCTTTCTAAAATGAGAGGCACATCGCCCACCACAAAGAAAAAGGCACAATTTAGTGAGTCTCTTTGGATTATCATGGGCTACCTATAACACATTTGGGCATGTCACTCCAGTTTAATTACTGAATAATCTATCAGGCAATGTTGAATGATATTGCAATTAGAGCCTAAAAATATTCTAATACTTGTAATATTCTAGTTACAAGTATGGTGTAAACGGTCTCGCCACCTAAGCCTTAGGACTCAGCAGACCAATTTGTATTCAGAGAGTTTGTGGCAGATGGAGAGGATCTATGGAGTATTTGGTTAGCCCTGATAGGAGAGCTCTAGGATTTTGGAGTAAGGTCATGTCCTCTTCTGCCATTAACCATTTTCCATTTGAAAACCAGTTCCTGACTGGCTTTAGTAGAGACTGAAGATCTGACCATGAGACACTGAGCAACTATGCATTCCTAATCGCCCATGTCGAAGTCCACTGAGTCATAAACTTGTGTATGTACAGCACATCCCAATGTTAAATCAAAATGGTCTGAATGAGAGAGTTTCAGCAGATCCAGAAGGCTCTGCAAAAATGAATGAGTGGGTAGCTCAGAATCCCATGGTATCCATTTCTACCACCTTGTCACTTCTTTGTTAACTTGCATGTCTGGCTCAGCACTATGTGTTAACAAATATCTGAAACTTGACAGGCACTGCATTATGGTTCCACTCAGGTGGCCCTGAAAGACAGTGGCTGAGGAAAATCCTTCAAAAGAAGAGAACATCTAGTTGTCTAGTTGGCAGGGAAGGAGTGGTGGCCTGAGATGAAGATCTATGTTGAGTCATAAGAACAGCTCGCAAGTTTATCATATCAGTTGGCAAGGGACCTGGAAAGAACAACATTGGAAGAATGGTAATGAAGAGGAATGGGGAGAGACATATGGATGAGTTCTTCACGAGTTAGTAAGTAAAGCTTTTAATAAATCAATGAGTAAGATGACCTGATTCATGAATATCAGTTTTTAATCTGAACCACTCTTAATGCTTGTTGAATGAGCCCATGAACAAAGTGCCAAGGGGGCAGGGATAGAGGCCTTACCTGGAATTCTCAATGTGGATGTTCCCTCCCTTATGCTGAACACCAGATACTCTAATCCTATACACCCCACACAGTCTCTCATTTCATCGCTGAATCTCATTCATCCCTGGGAGAAAGGCCTCCCTCCCACAATCTGAAGCAACAGAAAGAGTGGTGCTTGAAAGACAGACGTTACCCACTTTAAAGTGTGCCCAGAACCTTATCCTGCTCCCTGCCAGGTCCTTAAAGTGTTAAATTATAATGATAGGGGATCTATTTTCTACTCAGTTCAACTCATTTCATTCATAGAAGATAAGAATTCAAGTCTTTTTAGAAGAAAGCTGTTTTAATGAAAATGACAACTCTTTGGTGAGTCATCATTTTTAAAATTTATTTAACTTGCTGCTATAAATATCTGAAAAATCCAGCAAGTTGAAGAGTAAATCTTTCTGCTGATGTGAACCTTGAAGGTGCTCCAAATATCCCACTTAGCATTCTGAAGCCCCTGTTCTGACCCTGCCTTTGTGTCAATTAGAATGCCTGTATTGTATTCCAAAGAAAACTTGAGATTGGGAAACACCAGTGTGGAATTAATCTAGATGATGGGTTTCATTTACAGCTAAAGAACCTGGATCTCAGTCAGATACCGCTGATTTGATGAAGGTCACATAGATTTGAGAGTTAGGGTTTAGCCCCACTCTTCTGTCTCCAGGCTACTCAGGGTAACACAGGCAGGGATGTTTGGCTGGCTCCTCTGGAGCATACTCCTCAATTTTTATGAACAAACCAACAAATCCAACTAGTCAACAAAAAATTAATAATGAAGAGAAAGTGCCAGGTCTTTATTAGCGATGTGAGGATCCAGGTTCACATAGTCACTGAACACATCAGAGTTAACTTTCTCCTTTCTCTGAGCGTAAATGCCTGCGAATGTTAATGTCTGATGTATTGCCCGCTAGCAATTCTGCCCCTTCAGAATTCAGTGCTTCTCACATGAACAGAACTGTCCATGAAATCCACTGATAGATGGGTACAGTGCATTCATTTGTTTGCCAGGAAATTAGAAAATTAGAGCTTGACAGCAGGTGTGGGGGGTGTTAAGCAGTCACTGTCACTTTTGTCTTTTGAGTTCAAGATATATAGTGATGCTGTTGCTGCTGCTGTTAAGTCGCTTCAGTCGTGTCCAGCTCTGTGCGACCCCATAGACGGCAGCTCACCAGGCTCCCCTGTCCCTGGGATTCTCCAGGCAAGAACACTGGAGTGGGTTGCCATCTCCTTCTCCGATGCCTGAAAGTGAAAAGTGAAAGTGAAGTCACTCAGTAGTGTCTGACTCTTAGCAACCCCATGGACTGCAACCTACCAGGCTCTTCCACCCATGGGATTTTTCAGGCAAGAGTACTGGAGTGGGTTGCCATTGCCTTCTCCGATATAGTGATGCTAGGCTTGCATAACTTTATCTTTAATCTTTTTGTTAAAATTCAAAGTCTTATAATCTAGCAAAAGCAGAAGAAAAATTTCTATCCATCTGTATATGTATTTTTAAAATTCAGCATCAGAAACCTCAGGCCAGTTTCCTCTCCTTGAGCCTTTATTTATTGGTCGCAGTGTTCTTGCCTGGAGAATCCTAAGGACGGGGGAGCCTGGTGGGCTGCCGTCTATGGGGTCACACAGAGTCGGACACGACTGAAGTGACTTAGCAGCAGCAGCAGCATCTTCAGTTTCAGTCTCCTTATTTAGGTTTCCACAAGCTAGTCATCATTTAGAGTCTGCATTTTTACTTTGTGAGAAGGTCCTATGATTCTTTTTAAATGTAGGTTGTTTGAGCTGTGAAAGTGCTTACAAAAATAAACATGTTTTGTTTAATCTGCTCTAGTTGTTGGAAAACTGCACCCGATTCATGCTTTTGTTTTGTTCATTGTCTTTGTCTTTGTTTATTTTTCTGATGGAGTAAAGCCTATGATTTCTAGTCTAAATTTTTTTATAATAAGCTTGTGATTATTTTATCTCCATTATAGTCTCTGCTCATCTCATTTAGCTTGCAAAGGATCTTTTGGGATATTTAGGGGCTAAAAACCAAATATTAAATGGGAATTTAATTTTCATTCTTGAATTTGTTGACAAAATATTTGTTGACAGCTCAAATATTTTTTATTTCCCTGTGTCCAAGTCAAATAATTAGAATAGTTTAAGTTATTGATTATTTCCATTTGAGCAATATAAATTATGTATACTTTTAAATAAATCTCTTTATCTGTCAATCCTGATTTAAAGTACATATATTAAATGAATTAATTAAATCACATTATTAAACTTAGCATAAGCAATACAAATGAGTTTCCAGACTTCGAGAAAGACTCTCTCAGTTACTACTTCATGCCAGATAGCCTCTTAAGGACAAATGAAAAAGTCCACCTGATATAGTCAGAAAATTTGTTTCTAACAACAGTATGTCTGCTTAAATTGAAAACCCCATAATTATCATATGTCTGAAAGTAATTAAGAACAATTCCCCAGAAGATCATATGCCTTCAATTCCATTTTTTTCCAAATACACTAGAATATTAATATTTATTTAAAAGAATTTTTAAAATAGTTTCTTTTAACTTAGCTCTCCAATCAATTATTAAAGCATGCATACTTGTTCAAATATTAGCATATGCAAATTCGAATATGTGGTGTATGGAATAAGCCATTTACTCCAACATTTGGAGAGTAATGCATGTAAAGTCTAGTGCTAATTCTAACTTGATTAATATCTAGCTCATCAGTCTAGGCATTTCCATTTTCAGTGTTGATGTGTATAAACAACAGGTGCTATGCCAATACTCAGCCAATAAATGTTTTTTCATTACACCATTACTCTCATCATAGGAGAAGAGATGCGTCTGTCTACATAAACACATGCACATTCACTAGCAGTGAAGGGAAATGATTTTAAACCAACTAAAATAGAGACCAAAAAATCCTTTAGTAACAGCACTGAGGTAAAGAGGATGCGTTAATAGAAGAGTGTTCTACTGATTACCAGTTGCACTGTTGTTCAATGAAATTTTTTAAATAGAAAGTAATGGACAACTATGAATAAAAACAAATTCATTTAGTTGCTCTCAATACAATAGTTAGCAAGCTAAATGGCATATACCATGATCATTTCTGGAGTCAAGGCTCTCATGCTCATGGTTAAAAATCAGAGATGAGAATGAAGTTGTCAAAATACACCAGAAATCAGTAGATGACCAAAACTAATTTGGCATTATTTATTCTCATCACAAAATTTTAGGTGCTTTTTTTTTTTTTTTTAATTCCTTTGGGAAAGTCTGACTAAGAAAAGTAAACCCTGTTCCAAATTTAGAAATTCTGAGGAGTGGGGCTTGCCAATTTAGAGATTTATTAAAAAAAAAAAAAGACTTGCGAAAAATCACATCCTTGGGATCTTAAAGCATACATTTGGTAATTGTATACTGACCTTAACCCCTTTGATCTTCTCTGGAATATTGCCTCACACATCAGTCCCTGTTTGTGGGCATTTTAGCCCCAGGAGCTCTCTTCTCTTTCCCTTCAGGAATGTGCTATATAAGTCTCCCTCAACTCGAAAATGTCTTTCCTCAACCAGTCTTCTCTCTAGATACTTCTGCTGCTCTCCTGTTCCCTTCATTAACCATCCTTCTTGAAAGAATGTCTATATTGGTTGCTTCATTTCCTCAGAATTTATTCTCTTTATCCCCTTTCAATCTTGGCTCTGCTTCTACCGCTTTACTGAAAACTGCTCTCCATAGGGTCACCAAGAAGAGGTTACCCTTCAAGAGGTCACCTTCAAACCTCAGATAGGATGGTAATTGAATCTAGACCTCAAATGGGGCAATTAAAAGAAAGACAACCTAGCTTTTCACTGGGGCTTGTTTAGGGGTCATGAAACAATCTGTACCGCCCACTCCCCACAAAGTTAAGAAGACACTTTTAACTTTCTGAAATGTTATATCCCCTGACTCAAAGAGAGGTTAAATTTCAAGAGTGTTACCCAGTCAAGTTAAGGTGGCAGAGAAACAATTTGAAATAAATAAGGAATCTGAAAATAGAAGTTTCGCATATTTTAAGGAAAAAAATATTATCCCAAAGGTACATAATTTCAACTTAGAAATGAAAGAAAATTAACAGCTCTTAAGAATAAGGGATTTGTAATAATTTATATAATATGTCAAGTAATAAAACAAGGAAAAAATAGAACTAAGTCTAAAGATTTAAAATTTAATTACAAAACTAATATCAAGGGCTTCCCTGGTGGCTCAGTGGTAAAGAATCCACCTGCCAGTGTAGGACACACATGTTCAATCCCTGGTCAGGGAACTAAGACCCCACATACCAAGGAGCAACTAAGTCCATGTGCCACAACTATTGAGCCTGTGCTCTAGAACCTCGGAGCAGGAACTACTGAAGCCCGTGCCCTGGAGCCTGAGCTCCACAGCAAGAGAAGCCCCTGCAATGAGAAGCCCCAGCATCACAACTAGAAAGTAGCCCCTGCTCACTGCAGCTACAGAAAAGCTTGCACGGCAGCAAAGACCCAGAACAGCCCAAAATGAATAAAATAAATAACATAAAAACAAATATCAAAAATGAATATTGCAAAAGAAGCTATGTAATATGAAAGTGAAAGTGAAGTTGCTCAGTCATGTCAGACTCTTTACGACCCCATGGACTGCAGCCTACCAGGCTCCTCGCTCCATGGGATTCTCCAGGCAAGAGTACTGGAGTGGGTTGCCATTTCCTTCTCCAGGGGATCTTCCCGACCCAGGGATCGAACCTGGGTCTCCCGCATTCCAGGCAGACGCTTTAACCTCTAAGCCACCAGGGAAGCCACCAGGGAATCTTTATATGTAATATAAAGATTATATATATATATATTTATGTATATATATATATATATATATAGACAGAGGCTCATAACATTGTAGAGGAGGCAGTGAGCTAAACCATCCCCAAGAAAAAGAAATGCAAAAAGGCAAAATGGTTGCTGAGGAGGCTTTACAAATAGCCGAGAAAAGAAGAGAAGCTAAAGGCAAAGGAGAGAAGGAAAGATAGACTCATCTGAATGCAGAGTTCCAAAGAATAGCAAGGAGAGAAAAGAAAGCCTTCCTAAAGTGAACAATGCAAAGAAATAGATGAAAAGAATAGAATGGGAAAAACTAGAGATCTCTTGAAGAAAATTAGAGATTCCAAGGGAATATTTCATGCAAAGATGAGCACAATAAAGGACAGAAATGGTGTGGACCTAACAGAAACAGAACATATGAAGAAGAGGTGGCAAGAATACACAGAACTATGCAAAAAGATGTTAATGACCCAAATAACCATGATGGTGAGGTCACTCACCTAGAGCCAGACATCCTGGAATGTGAAGTCAAGTGGGCCTTAGGAAGCATCAATACGAAAAAAGCTAATGGAGGTGATGGAATTCCAGCTTAGCTATTTTAAATCCTAAAAGATAATGTTGTTAAAGTGCTGCACTCAGTATGCCAGCAAATTTGGGGAACTCAGCAGTGGCCACAGGACTGGAAAAGTTCAGTTTTCATTCCAGTGTCAAAGAGAGGCAATGCCAAAGAATGTTCAAACTTCACTCATTGCACTCATTTCACATGCTAGCAAAGTAATGCTCAAAATTCTCCAAGCTAGGCTTCAACAGTACATGAACTGAGAATTTCCAGATATTCAAGCTGGATTTTAAAAAGGCAAAGGAACTAGAGATCAAATTGCCAACATCCATTGGATCATAGAAAAAGTAAGAGAGTTCCAGAAAACCATCTACTTCTGCTTTATTGACTACGCAAAAGCCTTTGACTGTGTGGATTACAACAAACTGTGGAAAACTCTTCAAGAGATGGGAATACCAGATCACCTTACCACTCCTGCGAAATCTGTATGCAGGTCAAGAAGCAACAGTTAGAACCGGACATGCAACAGTGAACTGGTTCCAAACTCAGAAAGGAGTATGTCAGGGCTGTATACTTTTACCTTGCTTATTTAACTTATATGTAGAGGACATCATGTGAAATGCCAGGCTAGATGAAGCACGAGCTGAAATCAAGGTTCCTGGGAGAAATATCAATAACCTCAAATATGCAGATGGCACCACCCTTATGGCAGAAAGCAAAGAACTAAGGAGCCCCTAGATGAAAGTGAAAGAGGAGAGTGAAAAAGTTGGCTTAAAGCTCAACATTTAGAAAACTAAGATCATAGCATCTGGTCCCATCACTTCATGGCAAATAGATGGGAAAACAATGGAAACAGTGAGAGACTATTTTGGGGGGCTCCAAAATCACTGCAGATGGTGATTGCAGCCATGAAATTAAAAGATGCTTGCTCCTTGGAAGAAAAGCTATGACCAGCCTAGATAGCATATTAAAAAGCAGAGACATTACTTTGCTGACAAGGGTCTGTCTAGTCAAAGCTATGGTTTTTCCAGTATTCATGTATGAATGTGAGAGTTGGACTATAAAGAAAGCTGAGGGCCAAAGAATTGATGGTTTTGAACTGTGGTGTTGGAGAAGACTCTTGAGAGTCCCTTGGACTGCAAAGAGATCCAACCAGTCCATCCTAAAGGAAATCAGTCCTAAATATTCATTGGAAGGACTGATGCTGAAGTTGAACCTCCAATATTTTGGCCACCTGATGCGACAAGCTGACTCATTAGAAAATCCCCTGATGCTGAGAAATATTAAAGGCAGGAGGAGAAGGGAACAACAGAGGTTGAGATGATTAGATGGCATCACCGACTTAATGCACAGGAGTTTGAGCAAGCTCTGGGAGATAGTGAAAGACAGGGAAGCCTGGTGTGCTGCAGTCTATAGGGTTACAAAGAGCCAGACATTACTGAGCGACTGAACAACAACAATGTTTGTAATGGGCATTGTCAGTGCTTCAAAGAGGTCTACTCAGATCTATTACCGTTTCTGTGAATGGCTTGCCTCTGTAATTCCTTTTCTAGAAGCTGACTTTTCAGCTAATGGAGCCACTTAGCCTGCAGATGCAAACAACCAAAATATCTGGAAGTATACAGCTGGATCCCAGGTGGGCTTTAGCCAATGTCTGTGGATATAAAAATACTGATGCCATCTCTCTCGCTCCCTTTCCCTGAGGTGGGAAAACTCTGCGGTTCAGTTTATGTTCCAGAGATCCTTCAGGGTGAAACTGAGGCTGTTCCTCTTCCAGGTCCAGCTTCCCCACCCCCTTCTTGGCTTCTCTTGGAAGCACTTTTTAAATATACCACTTGTGTAGGAATCTTCACTTCGAGTGTGCCTCTGAAGGAAATCAATCTCAGACAATGCCATCATCGAGTTCCTTCTCAAGAATTCCGAGCCTCCTCTGCATTCAAGAAATTCTGTGCTGTGCATTGACTGACGGAGCCATGGCATGGAGGCTCAATTCTGGACTGTTTTCTATATGGAGGTGGTGTTGTTTATTTTTTTTTGCTTATACAGATAATGGGGTACTTTATGAGTACCTAACTTTTTTTCAGAGCCAATCACCTCCTAATCAATCAGCAAGGCAAAGTGACGGGCATCAAATGACTGATTATCACTGTGTGGATTAAGTGCTGCTAATGGGGTTCATATTGATGGCAGCATCTCTCACTATTGTTTTCAGCTTGCAGAGAATAGACACCACTTACTTTCAAAGATGGCTTTGTCTATTTTTCTGCTTTTTAAAAAAAAAAAATCACGTGTTTTCTTTTTTCTAAACCCATATCTAAAATTTTGTCTCAAAAAAATGATTCTATTCCATTTTTTTTTTTTCTGATTCAGAACCTCAGAATCCATCCCCACGTATACTCCTGCGGGTCTTTGGCAATATACTACATTTTTTGGTGTATAAACTTTTTATTCATGGGTTTAATTTCACAATAGTATCTTGGAACTCGATCCTCTGACACTGGTTATGAGCCTAAGGCATTGATGGTATTGGGAATAGGTTGTAAGAAAATTTATACTGCCTTACAAGGTAACTGCCCCCAGGCAACATGCTCACACAATTCTAGGAGGACAGGAAAAGCTCATTAAACACTGGTGGGAAAGCTTTTTCTTTCAGTAAGGGATATTTAGTGACTTAAAGTATTCAAGATGCTCTGAGTTTTCAGGGTTTTCCCATTTGTCCCAATTACAACTGAAATTTCAGTGTCTTAACTTTCAACGAGCGACGTGGTACTGACTGAATTCAATAGACGTAATTCAAAAGCCACAGGATTAGACTGTATATCTAATTTTCAGTTTCATCAGCTCTGTAGAGACGAGAGCTAATTTTAGGGTAATCATTTTGTCACCCTGACTTTTTGACTCTCTAAGCCTAAATACTTATAAGCGTAAATTTGTCATTTCCTTTCTTTCAAAGCTCAGCACTTTTAGAAGTAGTTGGTTGACTCATGCTAAAACTGTTGCATTCTTTAGGCCCATTGTACTGTTCTAAAGCAGCAACCATTCATTCTTCCCATTCCTTGCCTTTAATAGTCACTGTATTCCAGGTGCTCAATGGCACAGATGATAAAATAAGGAATTGTTTCATTACACTATGCACCAGGTACCAGTGCTTTTCTCGCTAAGGTTAACTGGATCCTCCAAACTTTTACACTCAATCTGCCAGATAATGAATCCCAAATATCCATTTCCTTGAGGGTTCCTTGCACTTCTAATACAAAGTATTCTATTGTTAAGAATCTAAGTTTCAAGCAACATTCATTCTGCTTAATTTAAGCAGAAAAGGCTTTATTTATTTATTAAGGATACTAGATAGCTTTTACATTCATTAAGAGAGCTAGAAGAAGAAACGGGCTAACCTCACCAGAATGTTACCCATAGTCGATTACCAACTTCTGAACTCCTTTAAAAACAGGCACAAGGGAAAAACTGCTTATGGCACTGCCAATTCCACAATCACTAGAAAAAAAGAATGAAAAAAAAAATACTGCTCTTCAGGGCCTGTCCTTAACTTAATCACTTCCAAACTGGAGACTCATGTGGATGCAAATGATTGCCAGTGTCTGGTTTTTAATTGGTATCCTGTGCTTAGACTTTATATTTAATGTAACTTTGGGTATGTTAAGGATTTTTTTCAAGTTTTATTATTTGCTGTCTTTTTTTATCCTTCTTTCTTTCATTATCTTCCTGTGAGTTATCTGAAGATTTTTGAAGATTCCATCTGGATGTACTTTCAGTACAGTTCAGTTCAGTTCAGTTCTGTTGCTCAGTTGTGTCCGACTCTTTGTGACCCCATGAATTGCAGCATGCCAGGCCTCCCTGTCCATCACCATCTCCGGAAGTTCACTCAAACTCATGTCCATTGAGTCGGTGATGCCATCCAGCCATCTCATCCTCTGTCGTCCCCTTCTCCTGCTCCCAATCCCTCCCAGCATCAGAGTCTTTTCCAATGAGTCAACTCTTCGCATGAGGTGGCCAAAGTACTGGAGTTTCAGCTTTAGCATCATTCCTTCCAAAGAGATCCCAGGGTTGATCTCCTTCAGAATGGACTGGTTGGATCTCCTTGCAGTCCAAGGGACTCTGAAGAGTCTTCTCCAGTACCACGGTTCAAAAGCATTAATTCTTCGGTGCTCAGCTTTCTTCACAGTCCAACTTTCGCATCCATACATGACTACAGGAAAAACCATAGCCTTGGCTAGATGGACCTTTGTTGGCGTAATGTCTCTGCTTTTCAATATGCTATCTAGGTTGGTCATAACTTTCCTTCCAAGGAGTAAGTGTCTTTTAATTTCATGGCTGCAATCACCATCTGCAGTGATTTTGGAGCCCCCAAAAATAAAGTCTGACACTGTTTCCCCTGTTTCCCCATCTATTTCCGATGAAGTGATGGGACCAGATGCCATGATCTTTGTTTTCTGAATGTTGAGCTCTAAGCCAACTTTTGCACTCTCCTCTTTCACTTTCATCAAGTGGCTTTTTAGTTCCTCTTCACTTTCTGCCAAAAGGGTGGTGTCATCTGCATATCTGAGGTTACTGATATTTCTCCCGGCAATCTTGATTCCAGCTTGTGTTTCTTCTAACCAAGCGTTTCTCATGATGTACTCTGCATAGAAGTTAAATAAGCAGGGTGACAATATACAGCCTTGACGTACTCCTTTTCCTATCTGGAATCTATCTGTTGTTCCATGTCCAGTTCTAACTGTTGCTTCCTGACCTGCATATAAGTTTCTCAAGAGGCAGGTCAGGTGGTCTGGTATTCCCATCTCTTTCAGAATCTTCCAGTTTATTGTGATCCACACAGTCAGAGGCTTTGGCATAGTGAATAAAGCAGAAATAGATGTTTTTCTGGAACTCTCTTGCTTTTTCGATGATTCAGAGGATGTTGGCAATTTGATCTCTGGTTCCTCTGCCTTTTCTAAAACGAGCTTGAACATCTGGAAATTCACGGTTCATGTATTGCTGAAGCCTGGCTTCGAGAATTTTGAGAATTACTTTACTATCGTGTGAGATGAGTTACTTTAGTTGTTATTAATATAGGATTTTGTATAATTTTTTAAGTCATTGCCCTTGATAGTGTGTACACACATAACTAGCCATAACCTACTAACATGTTACTCCTCTGAGGGGAGTGTATGAGACTTACTTCCACATAGGTTCCTACATTCTCCCAACTTTTAAAATATGATTGTCTCAAGTATTCCCTCTATATTCATTGGGCACCATATCATATACTGTTATAGTTTTTACTTCAATCAAGTATGATTTTAAAAACTCATGACTCAAGACTCAAGTAATATAGTCTATTATATCAACCCTTCCTTTTACCCATTCCAGTGTTCTTTCTGTTCTGAAATTTTGAGTCTTCAGCTTCCCTGGTGGCTCAGAGGTTAAAATGTCTGCCTGGAATGCGGGAGACCCAGGTTTGATCCCTGGGTTGGGAAGATCCCCTGGAGAAGGAAATGGCTAGTACTCTTGCCTGGAGAATCCCATGGAGGGAGGAGCCTGGTAGGCTACTAGTCCATGGGGTCACAAAGAGTCAGACATGACTGGGCGGCTTCACTTTCACTCACTCACAGTTACAATGTCCTTTCTTTTCAGAGAACTCCTTATAGCCATTTTTTACAGGTGAGTTTCTTGGAAACAAATTCTGTTGTTGTTGTTGTTGTTTTTAATTTATTAGGGTCCCCATACCCCCTTCATTCACCTTTTTGTAGCTAGCCTTTTTTCAGCTTTGAAAGTGAAAGTGAAAGTGAAGTCGCTCAGTCGAGTCCGACTCTTTGCAACCCCATGGACTGTAGCCCACCAGGCTCCTCCATCCATGGGGTTCTCCAAGCAAGAATACTGGAGTGGGTTGCCATTTCCTTCTCCAGGGGATCTTCCCAATCCAGGAATTGAACCCACTTCTCCCCCATTGCAGGCAGACGCTTTAACCTCTGAGCCACCAGGGAAGCCCTTTTTCAGCTTTAGTGAAGTATAGTGATAACATTGTAAAATATTTAAAGCGAACAATGTATGATTTGATGGATGTATACGTTGTGAAAAATTCCCACAATTGAGTTGCAATTCTCAATTGGAAAGAACCTTTCAGTACTTTAAAAATGTTGTACTGCTTCCTCTGGCCTCCATGGTTTTTGATGAAAAATCTACTGTCATTTGAATTGCTTTTCTCCAAAGGTAAAGTGTCATTTCTCTCTGGATGCTTTCAAAATATGTTCTTTGTATTTACTTCACAGAAGTTGAATTATGATATGTTTTGGTATGAAATTCTTTGGTTTTATTTTACCTGGGACTCATTCAACTTCTTGAATCTATCCGTTTCTGTATTTCACCAAGTTTTAGAGGTTTTCAGCCATTATTTCTTTGAATACTTAAGTTTCATTTCCTCTTTCTAAAAACTGTGTGATCCAAGTAGTAGCTCTTTTGAATTGTCCCAGCAGTCTGAAAATTTATTTTTTGTTTAGTCTTTCTTCTTTTTGTTGTTCAACATAAATAAATTGTCTTGATCTACCCTCAGGTACAATGACTCTAGCCTCTTTGATCTCCACTCTGTAACTGAGCCCATTAAGTAAGTTTTTATTTCTGATATTACATTCTTCAGTTCTATACTTTTCATTTGCTTTTTTAAAGTAATTAATTTTTTTTTTGCTGAGATTTTCTGTCTTTTCATTTGTTCCAACAAAATTTGTAATAGCTTGTTGAAGCATTTTATAATGGTTGCTTTAAAATTCTGGTCAGATAATTCCAATATCTGATTATTTTTAGTATTGGAATCTATTGATCATTGTTTCTCATTCATGTGATTTTCCTGGTATGATGAGTGATATTCTATCATATCTGGGCTATGCTGGGTACTGCTTAATCTTCTATTAGAAACTAATCTCCTGGTGAGATATAACCCAAGTGTTGGCTGAATGTGTACATTCACCTTCCTGCTGGGCTTCACTGACACCACCCAGACAAAAAGAGGAGCACTGACTCACACTGCCTCATCAGCATGCCAGAATTCTGTATCCAGTGAAAATGTCTTCTAGGAATTAAGGTGAATAAAAATAGTCTCCAGTGAGGGAAGACTAAGAGAAAATGGGAGTAGTCAATGGACTTCTTCTAAAAGAATTGCTGAAGGAAGCTCTTCAGACAGAAGGGAAATGATTCCAGAAGGAAATGTTAAACATTTGGAAAGAAGGAAGAGCAATTAAGTCCATGGAAGGGGTTACACAGAAGCTGGGGTTGTGGGGGCAATAAGAGACAGTGGAGCCACACGAAGTGCAGGCCAGTAATAAGAATATGAAACTTAGGGAGATAGGATGAGGGCATGAGCCAGCAGGCTTTGCAGGTAAGAATGCAGGTAATGAAGAAGGTTGGGAGGGTACACAGAGATAAAGACCAGCAGGCTTTCTGGCCAAGGACACAATGGGGTCGGTGGCACTGTGTGGAGGTGGAGGGTGAGCCAACATAGTAGAGAGACTGGTTATATTGGGAAAAATAAGTAAATCACTTGAGCAAATTAATAAAGATATTGAGAATAATGGGAACCAAGTTTTTCATGTTGAAACCTGTATTAACAAACTCAGAAAAGGAGAAAATTAGAAAACCATGAAAGCCAGAAAAGTGGATTATAGTTGAAAATATCACAATAAACTGTGGAAAATTCTGAAAGAGATAGGAATACCAGACCACCTGACCTGCCTCTTGAGAAACCTGTATGCAGGTCAGGAAGCAACAGTTAGAACTGGACATGGAACAACAGACTGGTTCCAAATAGGAAAAGGAGTACATTAAGCTATATATTGTCACCCTGCTTATTTAACTTATATGCAGAGTACATCATGAGAAACGCTGGGCTAGAGGAAGCACAGGCTGGAATCGAGATTGCCCAGAGAAATATCAATAATCTCAGATATGCAGATGACACCACCCTTATGGCAGAAAGTGAAGAAGAGCTAAAGAGCCTCTTGATGAAAGTGAAAGAGGAGAGTGAAAAAGTTAGATTAAAACTCAACATTCAGAAAATGAAGATCATGGCATCTGTCTTATCACTTCATGGAAAGTAAATGGGGAAATGGTGGAAACAGTGGCTGACTTTATTTTTCTGGGCTCCAAAATCACTGGAGATGGTGATTGCAGCCATGAAATTAAAAGACGCTTACTCCTTGAAAGGAAAGTTATGACCAACCTCGACAGCATATTGAAAAGTAGAGACATTACTTTGTCACCAAAGGTCTGTCTAGTTAAGGCTGTGGTTTTTCCAGTGATCATGTATGGATGTGAGAGTTGGACTATAAAAAAAGCTGAGCAACAAAGAATTGGTGCTTTTGAACTGTGGTGTTGGAGAAGACTCTTGAGAGTCCCTTGGACTGCAAGGAGATCCAATCAGTCCATCCTAAAGGAGATCAGTCCTGAATATTCATTGGAAGGACTGATGTTGAAGCTGAAACTCCAATACTTTGGCCATCTGATGCAAAGAACTGACTCATTGGAAAAGACCCTGATTTTGGGAAAGATTGAGGGCAGGAGGAGAAGGGAACGACAGAGGATGAGATGGTTGGATGGCATCACCGACTCTAATGGACATGGGTTTGGGTGAACTCTGGGAGTTGTTGATGGCCAGGGAGGCCTGGCGTGCTGCGGTTCTTGGGGTCACAAAGAGTCGGACAAGACTGAGCAACTGAACTGAACTGACTAATGTGAATTCATTGTTTTATAATATATACAAATGAGTATAAAGTAGTTATAGAAGTATGAATGTATTTATACTCATGTATAAATATATATAATGTATACAAATAATGTATATATAAATATATACATAATGTATTTCCTAGCTCTGTTTGCTAAGAAAGACTAGAGGAAATGACCCAATGGACACTACCAGACAGGGCCCTAATCTTGATTTCTAGTAACTTATTCTCCACTAATGAAACCAGAACTTCTTGGAGAAATAACTAATTCCAGGGCTGAAAATGGAGGAGAAAGTGAGCCTGGATTATGTTTTTGTGCCAGGAGACTAATCAATGAACAGGATGCACCAGAAGGACGCAGGCATCAACTGGAAAGTGTTCACTGGCTGAGTACAAGAAAATTTGAGCATCATAATAAACAATAATAAAGAAAAGGTTTCAATACTATAAAGAAATAAGAAAATCCATGAGCTCACAGTCATAAATTTTAAAACATTGAATAGAGTACCTTCTAGGACAAAAGAAAACATGACTAACAGTGAGCTCTATTAAATCCCTTGGGAGGAAACCTCCATTAGTGTAGTGTAGTCGCTCAGTTGTGTCCAACTTTTTGCGACCCAGTGGACTGTAGCCCGCCAGGCTTCTCTGTCCATGGGATTCTCTAGGCAAGAATACTCGAGTGGATTGCCATTCCCTTCTCCAGGGGATCTTCCTGACCCAGGGATCGAACCTGGGTCTCCAGCATTGCAGACAGATTCTTTACCATCTGAGCCACAAGAGAAGCCAAAACCTCCATTAGAGGCACGTAAGTTCTTTTCCATAAGTTTTTAAACCTCCATTAAAGGCACATAAAAACTTATGGAGAACTTCCTGAGGTCTCCAGAGCTGAGATAAACTTTTACATCTTAGATGTGAAGTTGGCAAAATGTGACAAACACATTCTATTTATCACTCTTTAATATAGATGAATTTTATTGAGAAAGAAAATTCAGCTCTTTAAGAAGCTGATTTTGTAGATTTTTTTTTTTTTTAGTTTTCTGTTTTCCGCTTTTTATTATTTCCTTTCTTCTGCTTGGTTTGGATTTATTTTCTTGTTTTTCTAGGTCCCTGAGCTGGGGGTTTAGATCATTGCTTTGAGATTTTCCTCTTTTCTAATATATACCTTTAGTGCTATAAATCTCTCTCTCAGCAATGCTTTAGCTGTATCCAACAAATTGTTAGATATATAAATTTTTTAAAAATTTAGATCAGTATGCTTCTTGATCTCCCTCATTTGTTGTTTGATTTCCAAGTGTTGTGAACTTTTCATGGTATTGTTCTATAATTGATTTCTAGTTTGATTCCATTATATCAGAGAATGCCATCTGTGTGATTTTGATTCTTTTTAAGTTTGTAGACAAAATGTGGTCCACTGGAGAAGGGAATGGCAATGCACTTCAGTATTCTTGCCTTGAGAACCCCATGAACAGTATGAAAAGGCAAAATGATAGGATACCAAAAGAGGAACTCCCCAGGTCATTAGGTGCCCAATATGCTACTGGAGATCAGTGGAGAAATAACTCCAGAAGGAATGAAGGGATGGAGCCAAAGCAAAAACAATACCAGTTGTGGATGTGACTGGTGATAGAAGCAAGGTCCGATGCTGTAAAGAGCAATATTAAATAGGAACCTGGAATGTCAGGTCTATGAATCAAGGCAAATTGGAAGTGGTCAAACAAGAGATGGCAAGGGTGAACATTGCCATTCTAGGAATCAGCAAACTAAAATGGACTGGAATGGGTGAATTTAACTCAGATGACCATTATATCTACTACTGCGGGCAGGAATCCCTCAGAAGAAATGGAGTAGCCATCATGGTCAACAAAAGAGTTCAAAATGCAGTATTTGGATGCAATCTCAAAAACAACAGAATGATCTCTGTTCATTTCCAAGGCAAACCATTCAATATCACAGTTATCCAAGTCTATGCCCCAACCAGTAACACTGAAGAAATTGAAGTTGAACGGTTTTATGAAGACCTACAAGACCTTTTGGAACTAACACCCAAAAAAGATGTCCTTTTCATTATAGGGGACTGGAATGCAAAAGTAGGAAGTCAAGAAACACCTGGAGTAACAGGCAAATTTGGCCTTGGAATATGGAATGAAGCAGGGCAAAGACTAATAGAGTTTTGCCAAGAAAATGCACTGGTCATAGCAAACACCCTCTTCCAACAACACACGAGAAGACTCTACACATGGACATCACCAAAATCAGATTGATTATATTCTTTGCAGCCAAAGATGGAGAAGCTCTATACAGTCAACAAAAACGAGACCAGGAGCTGACTGTGGCTCAGATCATGAACTCCTTATTACCAAATTCAGACTCAAATTGAAAATAGGGAAAACTGCTAGACCATTCAGATATGACCTAAATCAAATCCCTTATGATTATACAGTGGAAGTGAGAAATAGATTTAAGGGCCTAGATCTGATAGATAGAGTGCCTGATGAACTATGGAATGAGGTTCGTGACATTGTACAGGAGACAGGGATCAAGACCATCCCCATGGAAAAGAAATGCAAAAAAGCAAAATGGCTGTCTGGGGAGGCCTTACAAATAGCTGTGAAAAGAAGAGAGGCGAAAAGCAAAGGAGAAAAGGAAAGATATAAGCATCTGAATGCAGAGTTCCAAAGAAAGGCAAGAAGAGATAAGAAAGCCTTCTTCAGTGATCAATGCAAAGAAATAGAGGAAAAGAACAGAATGGGAAAGACTAGAGATCTCTTTAAGAAAATTAGAGCTACCAAGGGAACAGTTCATGCAAAGATGGGCTCGATAAAGGACAGAAATGCTATGGACCTAACAGAAGCAGAAGATATTAAGAAGAGATGGCAAGAATACACGGAAGAACTGTACAAAAAAGATCTTCACGACCCAGATAATCATGATGATGTGATCACTAATCTAGAGCCAGACATCTTGGAATGTGAAGTCAAGTGGGCCTTAGAAAGCATCACTATGAACAAAGCTAGTGGAGGTGATGGAATTCCAGTTGAGCTATTTCAAATCCTGAAAGATGATGCTGTGAAAGTGTTGCACTCAATATGCCAGCAAATTAGGAAAACTCAGCAGTGGTCACAGGAGTGGAAAGGTCAGTTTTCATTCCAATCCCAAAGAAAGGCAATGCCAAAGAATGCTCAAACTACTGCACAATTGCACTCATCTCACAGGCTAGTAAAGTAATGCTCAAAATTCTCCAAGCCAGGCTTCAGCAATACGTGAACCGTGAACTCCCTAATGTTCAAGCTGGTTTTAGAAAAGGCAGAGGAACCAGAGATCAAATTGCCAACATCCACTGGATCATGGAAAAAGCAACAGAGTTCCAGAAAAACATCTATTTCTGCTTTATTGACTATGCCAAAGCCTTTGACTGTGTGGATCACAGTAAACTGGAAAATTCTGAAAGAGATGGTAATACCAGACCACCTGACCCGCCTCTTGAGAAACCTATATGCAGGTCAGGAAGCAACAGTTAGAACTGGACATGGAACAACAGACTGGTTCCAAATAGGAAAAGGAGTACGTCAAGGCTGTATATTGTCACCCTGCTTATTTAACTTCTATGCAGAGTACATCATGAGAAATGCTGGACTGGAAGAAACACAAGCTGGAATTGAGATTGCTGGGAGAAATATCAATAACCTCAGATATGCAGATGACACCACCCTTATGGCAGAAAATGAAGAGGAACTAAAAAGCCTCTTGATGAAAGTGAAAGAGGAGAGTGAAACAGTTGGCTTAAAGATCAACATTTAGAGAACGAAGATCATGGCATCTGGTCCCATCACTTCATGGGAAATAGACGGGGAAACAGTGGAAACAGTGTCAGACTTTATTTTTGGGGGCTCCAAAATCACTGCAGATGGTGAATGCAGCCATGAAATTGAAAGACGCTTACTCCTTGGAAGAAAAGTTATGACCAACCTAGATAGTATATTCAAAAGCAGAGACATTATTTTGCTGACTAAGGTCCGTCTAGTCAAGGCTATGGTTTTTCCTGTGGTCATGTATGGATGTGAGAGTTGGACTGTGAAGAAAGCTGAGTGCCGAAGAATTGATGCTTTTGAACTGTGGAGTTGGAGAAGACTCTTGAGAGTCCCTTGGTCTGCAAGGAGATCCAACCTGTCCATTCTGAAGGAGATCAACCCTGGGATGTCTTTAGAAGGAATGATGCTAAAGCTGAAGCTCCAGTACTTTGGCCACCTCATGCGAAGAGTTGACTCATTGTAAAAGACTCTGATGCTGGGAGGGATTGGGGACAGGAGGAAAAGGGGACGACAGAGGATGAGATGGCTGGATGGCATCACCGGCTCGATGGACGTGAGTCTGAGTGAACTCCGGGAGATGGTGATGAACAGGCAGGCCTGGCGTGCTGCAATTCATGGGGTCGCATAGAGTGAAACACGACTGAGCGACTGAACTGAACTGAACTGAAGTTTGTTGAGCTGTGTCTATGGCCTAGGATATGGTGGAGCTCGATAAATGCCCTATTAATATATTAAAAGAATGTGTACTCTGTTCTTGTTGGGTAGAGTGTTTTACAATTGTGAATTGAATGTTATTGGTTGATAGTATTATTTATTTCTTTTATATACTTGCTGATTTTCTGCCTAGATGTTCTATCATTTCTTAAGAGTGGGATAATGACATCTCCAGCTCTCTACGTGTGAATTTGTCTATTTCTCCTTTCATTTTTATCAGTCCTCTCACCCTACTCATTTTGCAGTTCTGATGTTTGGAGCCTCTACCTTTAGGATTGTTATGTCTTCTTAGTGGATTGACCTTTTTATTATTATGTAATGTCCCTCTCTGCCCCTGGAAATTTTTTTCACTTTTAAGTCTAAGTTATCTGATATCAGTATAGTCACTCTTTCTTTTCATTAATGTTTGAATAAGATATCTTTTGCATCCTTTTACTTTATAGATTTTCTATAGTATTATAATTGAAGTCAGTTTTGTAGATAGCCTATATTGAGTCATGATTTTTAATCCACCCTGCCAATCTCTGTCTTTTAATTGGTATATTTAGACAATCTACATTTAATGTAATTATTGATATATTATGGTTTACATTTTCCATTTTATTTCTCGTTTTCCATTTTTCTTTTCCATTTTATTCCTGCTGTCCTGTGTGTTACCTAAACTTAAAAAAATAACTTTATTTTGATTTATCTGAATAAAGTGTTTTTAAGTGTATATGTTTGTAATTTTAGTGGTTGCATTATGTTTTATACTATACATGCAAAACTTATACAGTATAATGGTATCAGCATTTTATTCATTTGAGTGAAGTGTAGCAACCTTAAAGTGAAGCAAAGTGTTAGTTGCTCGGTTGTGTTCAACTTTTTGCAACCCCATGGACTGTAGCCCACCAGGCTCCTCTGCCCATGGAGTTCTCCACACAAGGGTGGGTAGCCACTCCGTTCTCTAGGGGATCTTCCCAACCTAGGGATTGAATCCAGGTCACCTGCATTGCAGGCATATTCTTTTAGTGTCTGAGTCACCAGGGAAGTAATCTTCAGTTCGGTTCAGTTCAGTTCAGTCACTCAGTCGTGTCCGACTCTTTGCGACCCCATGAATTGCAGCACGCCAGGCCTGCCTGTTCATCACCATCTCCCGGAGTTCACCCAGACTCACGTCCATTCAGTCTGTGATGCCATCCAGCCATCTCATCCTCGGTTGTCCCCTTCTCCTCCTGCCCCTAATCCCTCCTGGCATCAGAGTCTTTTCCAATGAGTCAACTCTTCACATGAGGTGGCCAAAGTACTGGAGCTTCAGCTTTAGCATCATTCCTTCCAAAGACATCCCAGGGTTGATCTCCTTCAGAATGGACAGGTTGGATCTCCTTGCAGACCAAGGGACTCTCAAGAGTCTTCTCCAACACCACATTTGAAAAGCATCAGTTCTTCGGTGCTCAGCCTTCTTCACAGTCCAACTCTCACATTTATACATGACCACAGGAAAAACCATAGCCTTGACTAGATGGACCTTAGTCAGCAAAGTAATGTCTCTGCTTTTGAATATACTATCTAGGTTGGTCATAACTTTATCTTCCTTTAACTCCCCTTGCCTTCCACCATTTAAAATTGCCTTAACTATTTCCTCTATACAGAAGGAAAACCACGTCATGCAATTATTATAATTTTAATTTGAACTATCGAATCTAATTGTAAAAACTCAAGGGGAAGAGAAAAGTCTATTGAATTTGTCTGCGTATTTATTTTTCCATTGTTCTTTCTTCCTTGCTATGTCCCAGGCTTTCTTCTTTTATCATTTCATTTTTATTGCAACAACTTCCCTTAGTCATTGTTTTTGGGTAGGTCTGCTGGAAAAAAATTCTTTAGTTTCCCTTCATCTTAGAATGTCTTGATTTCCCTTCTTTTCCTAAAGGGTATTATCACTGGACAAAGAATCCTGGGTTAACAGATCTCTTCCTTCAGTGTGTGTGTGTGTGTATGTGTGTGTGCGTGCATGCGTGTGTGTGCACGCACACACGCACGTGCTCAGTTTCTCAGTCGTGTCCAACCCTTTGTGACCCCATGGACTGTAGACTGCCAGGCTCCTCTGTCCATGGGATACTCTCGAGTGGCTTGACATTTATTTCTCTATGGAATCAACCCAGGGATCAAACTTGTGTCTCCTGCATTGGCAGGTGGATTCTTTACCTTTGAGTCACTTGGGAAGCCCTTCCTTTAGTACTTAAACAGTATTGTGCTTCTTTCTTCTAGCTTCCATGGCTCCAAATGAGAACCCACTGTCAATTGCATCATTTTTCTTCTAGAGGTGAGGTATCATTTTTCTCTGTCTGCTTTCAAGATATTTTGCCTTAAGTTTTCAGAGGTTTGATTATAATGTGTCTTGGTATGAAATTCCTTGGGCTTATACTTTTAGGCATTTGCTTAGTTTCTTACATTTGTAGGCTTATGTCTTTTGCCAAATTTGGGAAACATTCAGCCATTATTTCTTTGAATACTTTTCAAGATCTACCTTCTTCTCTCCATATGTGACTCCAGTGACAAAAATGTTAGATCTTCATCTCTTCATAGATAGCTTAGGCTCTGTTCATTGTTTGTTTCAGTCTGTATTTCCTCTGGTTTAGACTGAGTAATTTCTATTCTGTCTTCAAGCGCACCAGTTCTTTCCCCTGACCTTTTCATTCTGCTAAGTTCATTCAGTGAAAGTTTACTGGATATTCTGTTAATGTTTCTTTCAGTTGTAAAATTTTCATTTGATTTCTCTTTCTCCTCTTCTTCCTCCTCATTGTTCTTCTTTTATTGTTAAAGCTTTCTGTTTCTTTTTGAATCTTTCTATTTTTTTTTCTTGTTTCAAACATGTTTTTAATTGCTCACTGAAGCCTTTTTATAGTGTCTCATTTAAAAATCATTGTGAGTTGGGCATGACTGAAGTGACTTAGCAGCAGCAGCAGCCGCCAGATAATTCCAGTATCTTTGACATCTTGGTGGCATCATCTGTTTCTTTTCTTTTCTCGTTCATGTTAGGATTTCCTGATTCTAGCTGAGACAGTGATTTTTAGTTGTATCCTGGACATTTTGAGTATTGTGTTAGGATACTCTAGATCTCATTTAAATCTTCTATTTTAGCAGACCTCCTCTGGCACTGTGTGAGAAGACGGAGAGGCAGTGTAATTACTGTTAGGTAGAGGTGGAAGTTCAATTCCCTGGTCAGTCTTCATTGTGACTACAGTGAGGAGGCTTACCTCATTGCTGGATGGGTATGGAATTTCACTCTTCACTAGGCTTCTGCTGGCACCACTGTAGCAGTAGGGAAAACGATGTCTCATTACCATTCAGATGGTATGGAAGTCTAGGCTCACCATGTGCTCTCTACTGATAGGAGATTGTTGAGAGCTGGAGAAGTGAAAATCCAAGCTCTGCACTGGCTTTCTCTGATATCATTCCAGGGGTAAAATGGAGGATGTTTTATGTGTACTGGGAGTGTTTCTTGTTACAGTGGGGTGATGAGAGTTGAAGTCTAGGCTTTCTGCTCAACCTTTAATGATGGGTGTGGACCACAGGTTTTCCCTTGGTGTTAGACTAGAATAAGGCAGTTATTATCTCAGAATTTGCTGTCTCATTGCGCTTCTACTTTCCTGGTCTTTTGGCAACAGAAAGCAGGCTTTCCTTAGGGCTGTTTTGTTTATATCTATTGTTATTTCCAGGCTGGAGGCCTCTCTAGCACCCAGTCCAGATGTATGAGTCAATAAAACACAGTGAATTTTGTGTTATTTCTTGGCTGTCAAAATACCTAGTTGGCCTGTTTGCTTCTCCCTGCTTTGCAGAGTTCCCCTTTGTTTCATTAACATATGATGTTCAGGGGTTTTGTTGTAACAAGAAAACCATAGACTAACTGTTATCCAGACATGGAAGTCCTATTTGTAAATGCTCTTTTGAATTTTTATTTTTGTATACATTTTACACTAATCATATAACATTAATAAAAGTATACATATATTAAGTTACAAGTAAGTATGCAACCACACATATAGAAGGTACATGCTCAGGTTTTACTAATGGAGTACATAGCCAAATTCAGATTGCAGACCACTGGTGGAGTGAAAGCACTGTGGCATGAAAGCACCCTTTCCTTGGCCCTTCTACTAACTTATATGAACTAGAGTATTCCTTTTTTAACCTCTTAAATGAACCAGTTGGGTATTGAAGTTGCTCAGTCGTGTCTGACTCTTTGCGACACCATGGACTATACAATCGGTGGAATTCCCCAGGCCAGAATACCGGAGTGGATAGCCATTCCCTTCTCCAGGGGATCTTCCCAACCTAGGGACTGAACCCAGGTCTCCCACATTGCAGGCGGATTCTTTACCAGTTGAGCCATAAAGGAAGCCCAATTAGGTGAGATGGTCTATAATAACATTTCTAGCTCTCAGTTCAGTTCAGTTCAGTTCAGTCACTCAGTCGTGTCCGACTGTGTGCAACCCCATGAACTGCAGCACGCCAGGCCTCCGTGTCCATCACCAACTCCCGGAGTTGACTCAAACTCACATCCATTGAGTAGGTGATGCCATCCAGCTGTCTCATCCTCTGTCGTCCCCTTCTCCTCCTGCCCCCAGTCCCTCCCAGCATCAGAGTCCTTTCTAATGAGTCAACTCTTCACATGAGGTGGCCAAAGTACTGGAGCTTCAGCTTTAGCATCAGTCCTTCCAAAGAACACCCAGGACTGGTCTTCTTTAGAATGGACTGGTTGGATCTCCTTGCAAACCAAGGGACTCTCAAGAGTCTTCTCCAACACCACAGTTCAAAAGCATCAATTCTTCGGTGCATAGCCTTCTTCACTGTCCAACTCTCACATCCATACATGACCACTGGAAAAACCATAGCCTTGACTAGACAGACCTTTGTTGGCAAATTAACGTCTCTGCTCTTTAATACACTATCTAGGTTGGTCACAACTTTCCTTCCAAGGAGTAAGCGTCTTTTAATTTTGTGGCTGCAATCACCATCTGCAGTGATTTTGGAGCCCCCAAAAATAAAGTCTGACACTGTTTCCACAGTTTCCCCATCTATTTCCCATGAAGTGATGGGACCAGATGCCATGATCTTCATTTTCTGAATGTTGAGCTTTAAGCCAACTTTTTCGCTCTCCTCTTTCACTTTCATCAAGAGGCTTTTTGGCTCCTCTTCAGTTTCTGCCATAAGGGTGGTGTCATCTGCATATCTGAGGTTATTGATATTTCTCTTGGCAATCTTGACTCCAGCTTGTGCTTCTTCCAGACCAGCATCTGTTCATTTCTAAGGCAAAACAGTCAATGTTGCAGTAATCCAAGTCTATGCCCCAACCAGTAATGCTGAAGAAGCTGAAGTTGAACAGTTCTATGAAAACCTACAAGACCTTTTAGAACTAACACTGAAAAAAGATGTCCTTTTCATTATAGGGGACTGCAATGCAAAAGTAGGAAGTCAAGAAACACCTGGAGTAACAGGCAAATTTGGCCTTGGAATACAGAATGAAGCAGGGCAAAGGCTAATAGATTTTTGCCATGAGAATGCACTGGTCATAGCAAACACCCTCTTCCAACAACACAAGAGAAGACTCTACACATGGACATCACCAAAGGATCAACATTGAAATCAGATTGATTATATTCTTTGCAGCCAAAGATGGAGAAGCTCCATACAGTCAGCAAAAACAAGACCGGGAGCTGACTGTGGCTCAGATCATGTTGCCTTCTACATTCTTCAAATAAGACCAGCCACTATCAATTCTAAAAGATGTAAAATACCACATGAAAATTGTTTCTTTTTTTCATAGTTTATTTAAAGCACTTTTTAAATCCTGAAAAGTATTCATTCCCTCAAGGATAAGCTTTTATCCAATTTGTAATTACAGTAATAATTAAGATTGATATCAAAACCAGCAAAATTAATTTTCTTAAAAAGAGTCTCTCATTCTATTCAGTAGGTTGTCTTGTTGCATCAGTGGTTGACTTTGCTGTGTGAAAGCTTTTAGGTTTAATTAGGTCCCATTTGTTTATTTTTGCTTTCATTTCCTTTGCTTTTGGAGAAGAGATCCAAAAAAAAAAATTGCTTTGATTTATGTCAAGGACTGTCCTGCCTAATATTTTTCTAATTTTATAATATCCAGTCTTACCTTTAGATCTTTAATCCACTTTGAGTTTATTTTTGTGTATTTTTATTAGAGAATGTTCTAATTTCATTCTTTTGTATATAGCTATCCAGTTTTCCCAGCACCACTTATTAAAGGGACTATCTTTTCTCCATTGTATATTCTTGCCTCCTTTATTATAGATAAATTAACCACAAGTATCACACAGTTTGGTGACCCTAGCTTTGTAGTACAATCTGAAGACAGGGAGCATGATTCCTCCAGTTTCTGATATTTGCAAATGATATGATTGATAAGGGATTAATATCCTACATATATAGACAGCTCGTACAACTCAACATCAAAAAACTAAACAAGCTGATTTACAGTGGACAAAAGAACTGAATAGACATTTTTCCAAAGAGGAAATTATGGTAGCCAACAGCCACATGAACAGATCAAAAACTCAGCATCGCTAATCATCAGGGAAATGCAAATCAAAACCTCACACTGGTCAAAATGGCAGTCACCAAAAAAACACAAATAACAAACGTTGGCAAGGATGTAAAGCAAAGGGAACCCTCTGGTACACCATTGTGCATGTGTGCTCAGTAGCTTCAGTTGTATCCAACTCTTCACAGCCCCATCAACTGTAGCCCGCCAAGCTCCTCTGTCCATGGGATTTTCCAGGCAAGAATACTGGCGTGAGTTGCCATGCTCTCCTCCAGCGGATCTTCCCAAGCCAGGGATCAAACCTGCATCTCTTATGTCTTCTGCACTGGCAGACAGGTTATTTACAAGTAGCACCACCTGGGAAGTCCCATACACTATTGGCAGAAGTATAAATTGGTGCAGCCACTGTAGAAAGCAGTATGGAGAGGTCTCAAAAACCTAAAAATGGAACTACCATATGACCCAGTAATTCCACCCCTTGGTACACACCAAGGGGAGAAAAACCCCACTAATTCAAAAGGATCCATGCACCCCAGAGTTCCTAGCAGCATTATTTACAATTGCCTTGGTGTGAAATCAACCTAAGTACTCACTGACAGATGAATGGATAAAGAAGATGTGGTATGGAGTACTCAGTGATAAAAAGAATGAAATTCTGCCATTTGCAGCACCATGGATGGACTTGGAGGAAGAGAGCTATGTTATGATATCGCTTATATGTGGTATCTAAAAAATACAACAAGCTAGTGAATAAGAAAAAAAAAAAGAAGCAGACTCACAGATACAGAGAACAATCTGGAATTACCAATGGGGAGAGAAATAGAAGAGGGGCAATATGGAGGTAGGGAAAACAGAGTTATTATGGGATTACATTAAATCATGTGTGTGAAAGCTTTGAAAATTGTTAAGCACTGTAGAATTTAAAGAGTCTCTCATTCAACTAAAAAAAAAGAAAAAAATAAAGAGTCTATTATCCTAATTATCTGTGAATTGTTAAGTTCAAGGTTATATTATCTTATTAAGTAATTTCATATTTTTCCTTGACATTTTTCAGTAACATGCTCCCCTCCCACACTTTTCTGATGAAATAAAAAAGGTCAAACATCAGAAAGAGAGGCTATTGTACTGTATGTTTAGTGGTCCAAGAAAAGAGACCTTTGTTTTTTGGCTCTGTATGTATACATGAAATATATTCATTCTATCCTAACGTATTATATGTGATTGTGTTAGTTTGCTAGGGCTAGCATAGCATAATACTGTAGACTGGATTGCTTAAGCAATATAAATTTATTTTCTCACACTTATGGAGCTAGATGGCTGTTCTCTCCACTTCACAGGGTGGTACCTCTGGGCATGAATGCTCTGTAGATCTTTCTATTTAGGACTCTTTGTTAGGACTCCAGTCTGATTGGATCAGAGGCTTCCCTAAAGGCTTAATTTTTAACTGGAAGGCCCTTCCTCTAAATGCTACCACATCCTGAGGTCCTGGGGGTTAGGGCTTCAATATAGGGATTTTAACGGGACACAATTCACCCCATAACAACTACATTCACCATTTTGCCATTAAAAAGTAAATTCTTTAAGATTTTGAGATTATGCCCAGAAGGACTATTTTGTAATGACCATAGTTTTAGTTTTGCTAATACAATACTGTGGAATGTATGTGTATGTGTCTGTGTCTGTGTCTGTGACATATTTATTCCAAAGAAGTTAGCTTTCCTCAGATTGTTTCAAGGCTATGGACTGTCAAAGTGCTCCACAAACATGCAGTTTAGCAGTGACTAAGAACATAGGTCAACATTCAGAAAACTAAGATCATGGCATCTGGTCCCATCACTTCATGGGAAATAGATGGGGAAACAGTGGAAACAGTGTCAAACTTTATTTTTGGGGGCTCCAAAATCACTGCAGATGGTGACTGCAGCCACAAAATTAAAAGACGGTTACTCCTTGGAAGGAGAGTCACGACCAACCTAGATAGCGTATTAAAGACCAGAGACATTAATTTGCCAACAAAGGTCTGTCTAGTCAAGGCTATGGTTTTTCCAGTGGTCATGTATGGATGCGAGAGTTGGACAGTGAAGAAGGCTGTGTGTTGAAGAATTGATGCTTTTAAACTGTGGTGTTGGAGAAGACTCTTGAGAGTCCCTTGGACTGCAAGGAGATCCAACCAGTCCATTCTGAAGGAGATCAGCCCTGGGATTTCTTTGGAAGGAATGATGCTAAAGCTGAAACTCCAGTACTTTGGCCACCTCATGCAAAGAGGTGGCTCATTGTAAAAGACTCTGATGCTGGGAGGGATTGGGGGCAGGAGGAGAAGGGGACGACAGAGGATGAGATGGCTGGATGGCATCACCGACTTGATGGACATGAGTTTGGATGAACTCTGGGATTTGGTGATGGACAGGAAGGCCTGGCGTGCTGCAATTCATGGGGCTGCACACAGTCGGACACGACTGAGTGACTGAACTGAACTGAACTGAAGAACGTAGGTCAGTTAGAGATATGGTACTGACATAATTTGGGAATGAGGAAGCAAATTTTATAGGTCCAATAGAATAATGTTGCTTAATTATTGTTTTAACTAAAAACTAGATTATTTAACCAATTTTATCATTACCCAATGATCCATGATTTTGTTATCTTGAAAATGGGATTGGTTTGTTAAAATAGAAATTTTTAAAAAAGTTTTACCAGGTTTAAAAAATCAATTTTAAACATCCTTTATTCCATCAGCTTTGAATCATGTGCTTATAATTTTAAAAGCACTATACTTTAGCATTAAGAAAATTAGATTGGCACTTACATTTCTAGCCAATTAACAAAAAGTATGGTTAGAAAGTAGCAAAGCAAATACTTTATAATTTCACTTGTCAATGATATTTCATGAAGTTAATTAAATTCTGTCATAATAAAATACAGTAAAAAATATATATTCTATTACTTACTTTCTAAATATAGCATACATCACTGTTTTGATTTCTGACAGCAGAACTGATGTTCTCCTGAGGTGTCAAATTTGATTTGAATATTCAATTTAAAAACCTACCAAGTGTCTTGCTAATTTTAAAGAAATGGTTTTTCAGATTTTATGTCAGCTTAATATATGTCACCATTATGAATTCTTCGAAATTTTGTGCATTTTTAAATGATTCTATTTTAAAAGCCTCTAGATATAATCCTTGTTAGCAGAGTCAATACCTCCCACAATTTATTAATCTTATTTATACATTTTCCTGCAGATATTCAATTTGTGAATATCTTTATTGCCCAAGTAATAGTGCTATTATTCACATTTTAAAAATTTCCTAGGAAAAACAAAAATAAAATAAATGTCACAACAGCAAGTCACAAAACTTATTCTAGAATACTCTGCAGCTATCCCAAATGATGTTTCTGAAGAATATTTAATGACTTCAGAAAAATATTTTGGCGTATTAAATTTGAAATCAGATTAGTAAACAACTACTTTTAATATTACTTTATATACATACTCACATAGGAGAAATAGAAGATTAGTATTAACTGAGTTAGTAGCTGATAGATTATTTTTATTTAGATTTTTCTTCTTTCCAAACGTTCTAAATTAGCAAATACCGCTTTTATAATCTCCAAAAAACAATGCATGTTATTCCACGTTAGAAGCACAGCTGAAGTAGTTGATTTTGGGAGAAGCTAGGCCATTAGATTGTTCAATTCATTTTATTTATTTTGAGCCATTTCAAACTCAAGTCACTGATTCCTTCAATAAACAATTATTAAACTGTTACCGAGTATCAGCATCAGTTTTAATAATTGGTTCTGGAAATACCCACAAGTATAAGATGTAAGTTAAAATCCGTATAATGTGATAGATGCTAGAGAAATAGCCCTGAGAAAATGCTATGAGCATATCAGGCCAGGGGAGCTAACTATGTCAGACTAGGTCATAAGAATAGAACTTATCTGAATCTCATTAACTGAGTGCTGTGAGGAAATGTCTGTTTGATGTAGAGTTGGTTTCTGTGATTTGAGCTTTTGAGCAGAGTGTTATCTTGAAAAAAATTTGCAGAATTTATAATCTTCTGATTGTAGTTGAACAGTTTTATTCAAAAAAAGCACAATAACAAACATTTGCTATGTTTGGGTGCTAAGGGATAGAAGGGTAGGTAAAACAAGAGTCTTGCCCTTGAAGCTCAGATTCTAAACCAAGTGTTTTTCTGTCCTATGTAATATGAACACATGATAAAATTTTTGTTTAAAATCAGACAGTAAGAATTAGAAAATTACATTACTTTCTTTCTATGTAGTGACTGTGAGGAGGGTGAGGGCTAAATGCTTCAACAGAATCACGGATATTAGTTGAGGTTTTTGCACTGAGTGCTCAGTTGCTCAGTCGTGTCCAACTCTTTGTGATTCTGTGGACTGTAGCCCACAGGGCTCCTCTGTCCATGGGATTTTCCTGGCAAGAATACTGTAGTGGGTTGCCATTTTCTCCTCCAGGGGATCTTCCCTATCCAGAGAGAGGACCTGTGTCTCTTGTGTCTCCTGCATTGCAAGCAGATTCTTTACTGGTGAGCTAACCAGGGAAACCCCATATTTGCACTGCTTTATTTTAATATAAATGTTTCTAATGATTAAAATGGCTTTTTTTTTAAAGATGCAGGTGATATGTCACAAGTTAACACCATGTAAATTCATTTTTCATTCCATTATGAGGTATTTAAAATTGTATATAAAAACAAAGAAAATATTGGTTAAAGAAATAAATGTTAAAATGAATCTTCCTCATAGGTGACTTAAATCATTCTATTTCTCCAAAAAAAGTGAAAGTGTTGGTCACTCAGTTGTTTCTGACTCTTTGCGACCCAATGGACTGTAGCCCACCAGGCTTCTCTGTCCATGGAATTCTCCAGGCAAGAATACTGGAGTGGATTGCCATCTCCTCCTCCAGGAGATCTTCCTGACCCAGCGATGAAACCTGGGTCTCCTGCACTGAAGTGGATTCTTTACTGCCTGAACCACCAGGGAAGCTCCTAAGCAAGCAAAATTTATTTCAGTAACTAATTTTTCAAAAAAGTTCAACTTGCACGGTTAGATATAGTTGAATGCTGCTGCTAAGTCACTTCAGTCGTGTCCGACTCTGTCTGACCCCATAGACAGCAGCCCACCAGGCTCCCCCGTCCCTGGGATTCTCCAGACAAGAACACTGGAGTGGGTTGCTATTTCCTTCTCCAATGCATGAAAGTGAAAAGTGAAAGTGAAGTCACTCAGGTCATGTCTGACCCTCAGCGTATGGACTGCAGCCTTCCAGACTCCTCCATCCATAGGATTTTCTAGGCAGGAGTACTGGACTGGGGTGCCATTGCCTTCTCCAAGATATAGTTGAATATGTACTAACAAATTAAAGAGAAGAGAAAGATATGCTGGGCAGTGATAGGACTGCCGTGACATGGGCAAACCAACCAGCATTCACATCTCATTGTCTATAATTGTTGACTTTGGCATTCAACCAGGGCAGCAAAGTGTAAAACTTAAGACATTCTAGAATGCTCTTCATTTATCTAAAAGAGTAAGTACATAATTCTTGAATACATTCTGAAACAGGTCGAAAACACAGTGATTTTTTTCTGTTTATGAGGACTTCAATTTTCTTTAGTCTGGATGACAAACTTATTGAACAAAATATACTTATAAAAATATACAAAATCATATAAAGAATTTATATATTTAAAATAAATACAAAATATATAATTAAAGAAGTGAATATTCTAGTTTGAGCAGTGTGAGGTAGAGATTTTTACTTCGATTATATATGAGATCAAATGTATAAATTCAGTTTAAAAATAGTAAAGCATGGGTAAGAAGTTTACTGTGGTTGCAATAATATGATTTTTTACAATGCTATGTTTGAGGAAAAGAAATAATAAAATATAGCTTTAATTGCATATAAATGACTTAATTTAAATTATGCAGGCTTTTATCCTAGTGGAATATGAATTTTGTAGTAATTAGTGAATTTTAGAAATAAAGTCATTTAAAATTTTTCTAAGCCAAGAAAAGCAAATTATTTTTTTTCCCAAACTATTAAAACTATTTTTCCTGGTTATGTCACGAAGAAAAAAATCTGCCAAATTCTTTCTCTTAAAAAGGTTATTTTCCAAATACAGCATTAGAAACCACACACAAGAAATTTCAGCTCAAAAAATATTTTTTTCCAGGAAGGAACCCAAACAGCAACTTTGAATTAATTGTACCTCCTTTACTCTTTCCTATTAGTTTTTCAGGATTTAGTCAATGCTTTATAAAAAATACTGAATAACAGCATGTAAAGTCTCACAAAATAACATGTACTAAACAGAGTAAGTTATGGAATAGTATCAACTGATGAGATGTATTTGATATTCATAGTTATAAACTATTTGGCTATGAAAACTTGTAAGATCCATTAAGAATGGAGGAAGAGTTTGTATCCCTAGAACCAATGGGTCTTGAAAAATAGGATTAGAAGAATTGCATCTTTATATATTTTTTAAAAAATGCTGCTGCTAATGGTTTCTGAGTTTGAATGTTGGATCAACATGATGAAAGCTGATGTGCACAATTAGAGTTGGCAACTGTAAGCAATAGCCTTCTGAGTATACTGAAGTCCAAGGAAAAAGTGTTTCATTCTGTTTTCTACAGGAGACTTGAGCAAATTTTGTAATACCTTGGAGCCAGTAGATTTTAGTTCTCATTAGAACAGCAGAGTCAAAGTTATTACTGTCCAGGAAGGAATGATGTTTAGGGAATCAAGTCTAGCAAAAGAACATAGATTTAAATAGAAATATTTGGAAATGCAGGTATTTTGCACGTGTGCAAGATATAAAACATTCAACATTTTGGGCAAAAAAATTTTTAAGTTCACTCATGACTTTAAACAGAGGGATATAGGTAAAAAAACAAAAAAACTTCAAGCTAAATCCTGGAAGCTGGATCTATTTTTTTCTAGCCCACTGATGAATATAAAAACAAATAAAAATGTCCTCCAATAGCTGAGACAATTGATATTTTAGAAAAAATAGGTCTAGAAATCAGTACATGTACTCAGATAGCTCCCAGATTGATTAAATTTCTTATAGAGCAAAATTATAGAGTAATAATGGAAAATAAAAACTACAGATGAATATTTTTTTCTGATCTCAGATTAGGGAGAGCCTTTCTAACCAATATACACAAAGGCAGAAAAAGAAAAAAAATCTATAAAACAGCTTGAAAGATACAACCCTTTAAAAAATTAAAAGATGAGTGACAAAAAGCATTTGCCTCTGTGTATAACAAAGCAAGCTATCTGCCCAGGTGGCACTAGTGGTAAAGAACCAGCCTGCCAGCACAAGAGATGGAAGAGACATGAGTTTGATCTGATCAGATCCCTGGGTCAGAAAGCTGCCCAGGAGGAGGGCATGGCAATCCATTCCAGTGCTCTTGCCTGGAGAATCTGATGGACAGAGGAGCCTGGTGGGCTACAACCCACAGGGTCGCAAAGAGTCAGACATGACTAAATCGACTTAGCGTGTATAACAAAGGAATGGCATTCCTTATACATGACAATCTCTTATTCATTAATAGCAGGAAATATTCCAGTATAAAAATGTATGAGGAACTTAGAATATAATATTTAAAAAGAAGATATACATGTGATCTATGAACACAGTAAAATGTGTAACCTCATGTAAACAAAAATTAAATAGAAAAATTCAGTTATTGCCTACAAGTTAATTCTTTGGGGGAGAGAATGTTTAAAAAAACTCAGCAATCTCAAATATTGCTAGTACATGTTGTTTTTAGCTTGGTTCAGTTTAGTTGCTCAGTCGTGTCCGACTCTTTGCAGCCCCATGAACTGCAGCACACCAGGCCTCCCTGTCCATCACCAACTCCCAGAGTCCACCCAAACCCATGTCCATTGAGTCAGTGATCTTTCCCAAAATCAGGGTCTTTTCCAATGAGTCAGCTCTCTGCATCGGGTGGCCAAAGTATTGGAGTTTCAGCTTCAACATCAGTCCTTCCAGTGAAAACCCAGGACTGATCTCATTTAGGATGGACTGGTTGGATCTCCTTGAAGTCCAAGGGTTCCTCAAGAGTCTCCTCCAACACCACAGTTCAAAAGCATCAATTCTTTGGTGCTCAGCTTTCTTTATAGTCCAATTCTCACATCTATACATGACCACTGGAAAAACCACAGCCTTGACTAGATGGACCTTTGTTGACAAAATAATGTCTCTGCTTTTCAATATGCTGTCGTGGTTGGTCATAACTTTCCTTCCAAGGAGTAAGTGTCTTTTAATTTCATGGCTGCAATCACCATCTGCAGTGATTTTGTAGCCCAGAAAAATAAAGTCAGCCACTGTTTCCACTGTTTCCCCATCTATCTGCCATGAAGTGATGGGACTGGATGCCATGATCTTAGTTTTCTGAATGTTGAGCTTTAAGCCAACTTTTCACTCTCCTCTTTCACTTTCATCAAGAGGCTCTTTAGTCCCTCTTCATTTTCTGCCATAAGGGTGGTGTCATCTGCATATCTGAGGTTACTGATATTTCTCCCGGCAATCTTGATTCCAGCTTGTGCTTCTTCCAGCCCAGAATTTCTCATGATGTACTCTGCATAGAAGTTAAATAAGCAGGATGACAGTATACAGCCTTGACATACTCCTTTTCCTATTTGGAACCAGTCTGTTTTTCCATGTCCAGTTCTAACTGTTGCTTCCTGACCTGCATTCAGGTTTCTCAAGAGGCAGGTCAGGTAGTCTGGTATACCCATCTCTTTCAGAATTTTCCACAGTTTATTGTGATCCACACAGTCAAAGGCTTTGGCATAGTCAATAAAGCAGAAATAGATGTTTTTCTGGAACTCTCTTGCTTTTTCCATGATCCAGCGGATGTTGGCAATTTGATCTCTGGTTCCTCTGCCTTTTCTAAAACCAGCTTGAACATCTAGAAGTTCATGGTTCACGAATAACCTTTATTTTAATTTACTCTTTCTCATACAGCTTATGTCTAGTCATTCATTCTCTTTGCAGATATGTACTCATTCAAAACTTAAAGTGTAGTTATACTGCTGTCTGAATTTATTCCTCACCTGGATCATTTGTGATTTTATAGTTAAGTGCTTGTCTTTGAAGGCTTCTTGTCCTTCTGCAGTCATTGACTCTAGGATCATATTTGTTTTTTCTTTGAAGTTTTGAAATTTGCTTTCTTAAATAATAAATTAGTTTTACTTCTTGGTAATAATGAACTTCACTTCTTTTCTGTTTTCATTTGCCACAAAATTATCAATACGACAAGGTAACATTTTGTCACAAGCTCAGGCTTTAGCAGAACAATACTTTGGCAGATAATTTTATGGTTGATATCTTCATTAGGACATTATTTTTCTGTTGTGCCAGCTTTGTATCATTAACTTTATTTAACCTGATTTGCACACTATCATTTATGAACTCTTGTAAGGAGACAAACAATATAAAATAGTTGTTGTATACATTAATCATCTATCATCCATTCATCATCTGTTATCTTCAGGCTCATAGCTTCCAATGATCAGCTGTGTAAAAAGGAGGCCATTCTGGGACCATACTTTCTCTTTCAAATGTCCATTTTCCACATTAGTATATAATTTCTCTGCTCTTCAGTTTTTTAGGCTGTAAAATGATTGTACTTGGGAATAGATAGGATCCTTTCAGCCATAGAATTACATTATGTTTCTTACTCATTTTTCTTTCTCCACCGTCTGTTTCATCTGGACAAGGTATATTGTGCTTCCAAACGGACAACTGTTCTAATCAGGTTATTCTGAATTCTCTTTCTGATTACAGATTGTGAACTCCTGGACACTCAGTATGCATCTGTTTTGGCCATTTGTGGTGTTCTTTAAAGTATCTGCTTTTAATCCTGAGCAATTTTCTTTACCTTCAAAATTTAACTGAAATTCTTTTACATTTGTTGAATAGTACTCCATTTCCCAAAGTGTGTTCTATGGGACCCTCACTATGTGAAATGTTAAGATATATAGTGTGATAAAAACATCATCATCAACAACAATACATGATCAGGGTTCTGAGATAAAAATTGTTGAGAAAGTAGTGCATTAAATGAAATAAAACTTGAGAGAATCATAGTTACTTTTAAGGAAAGATAGTGTGCCTCTCACCGCTTCTTTCCACAGTGCTTCTGACCATGCTTTATGCAATGGAAGAACAGTCATGCCTTATTGACTGCAGAAGAACTGTGTGGGAAAGCAGGATTCTGGAATAACTGCTGGGATAGCTGGTGATATGAAGTTTTCACACGACAATAAAGTAGCTTAGTGTAGTCAAAAAAAAAAAAAAAAAGCTTTTGTAGGACTTCCCAGTGCCTTCAAAGGCTAATTTATATTGAGGATTTAAACACTGTTAATTTATAAGCTAGAAAGAAAAATAAAATGTATTTATTTCTCAAATTATTTCAACATCCAGCCCTCTTTTGAAGACCACTGTAAAGGAAAAACATTCATTTTTGGAATTCCTTGTAAGTACCTCCACATACTTCTGCACACTTAAGTCAGTTTACGAGTCTTGAACCTGCTTTTTAAGATGGGTAGTGAACCTACTTTGTAAAATGGTATTCCCTGTCATTGCCAGAAGTCTGTTATTCCAGGAATGTTAGCCATGATTCAAAAAATAAAACCTAAAATTCGTGAATATATTTTGTATAAATAGCTATTCACGCTCTACATACTTTTTTACTTTCCCAAAGTTCAAATACCCAGAAGAGATTAAAGCCACTGAATTTTTTCAGACTCTTTAAGTTTTCTGTATATAATTTCACAATCACCAGAGATGCCTGTATGTAATTTCACAGTCACCAGAGATGCACATCAGGTTTCTTTCAGATATTAGCTATTGTTCATCCTCTTGTCAATCAGCAAAAATGGGGAGCTGCTGGCAAACTGTCAGATCTCAGGTGCCTACTATAGAAATTGCAATGACCAACTCCATGGGAATTTTCTGCCTGTTATGTGGGACCTCCAATGGTTCTGAGACTCTTTTTCTTCTTGTTTCTCTTTATTCACTCTCTTGCATTCAGTAATTTACCAGCTTCTTGAAAGTGATTCTAATTCTCCAGAATTACAGTTCCTTAGAATTCTCTCTCCTGCTCCGGTTTTTCTTCTCAATTACTTCCAACATCCTTCAAACTATTGAGAAATCAGAGTATAGGAAACAAGTTATTGTTCCACAGCTTTCTTCCTATGTAGGAGATCTAAGTTCCTGTCTCATATAACTGATGACTGCCTCAACCCCTCTCTTTCTAGTGATTTCTTCTAATCTCACTTTGAAACATCTTCACACTTAGGATTTTCAAGTGTATTTCTGACCATCCTCTCTTTCCTGAACTCTAGACTCAAATACTCAACTGTAGCTGTTATTCCTAAGTTGAATACCTAGTGGCATCTCACATTCAACACAAAGCAGAAATCTTATTTCTCCCCAAACTTGCTTCCTCCCTGTCTTCTCTGTATCAATTATCAGCACCACCATTAGGCTAACTGCTCAGAAATCTAGGAGTCTTTCACAACTCTACTGTTCTCTTACTTCCCGTAAACCTCTGATTCATCAAGACCTTCAGTTCTGACTCCAAATTAGATCCTGCAACTTTATATTTTTTAGTATCTGAACTTAACAACCAGAGTCATCCAAGCCATATTTGTCTTTAGACTGGACAACTGCTAATATCCAACCTGGTGTCTTTGCTTTGACTCTTTTCTCTTATACACAGAGCCAGAGAGTGATTTTTTTTTAATGCTAATTAAATCTTATCATTCCCTGCTTTGAAATCTTCCAGTGGTTGGACAGTGCACTGAGAATAGAATGAAAACTCTTTACAGTGGGATTTCAAGACATTTTGTGATCTGGCTTCAACCACGTCTCTGACCTCATCTCAGCTACTTGCCCCTCTTTTCCTGTGCCTTGAAACTGCTAAGTAAGTTCTTGTTAGTTCCTTTACACCAGCTGTTTCCTATGCCTAGTTCGTAATTCCCCCTGATCTTCTTAAGGGCCTTTTCTGTCATTCAGGTTTTGGCTCAAAGTCAAGCAAAACTAGCTTTTTGTAAGGCCTTGTAAACTGACCAGCAGACTTTTTTGTCTGGTAATAGGAAATTGTGGGAATATTGACTTTATTCAGACTTTAAAAGAAAATGAAATACATTTTCTGACATTAAAAAACAACAGAGAACCAAAAGGCATAGCATTAAGAATAATTCCAGTCTTCTCCTTGTTGTTCCGTCACTAAATTATGTTTGAGACCCCATGGACTGTAGCCCACCAGGCTCTTCTGTCCATGGGATTTCCCAGGCAAGAATGGTGGAGTGAATTGCCATTTCCTTCTGCAGGGGATCTTCCTGACCTGGGGATAGAAAGTGAATCTCCTGCATTGACAGGCAGATTCTTTACTGTTGAGCCACTGGGAAAGCCCATGCTTCTCCTAGCTTAGCTGAATCTGGTATATTAGGGAAATTGCTTCCACAATGGCTCAAGTGGTAAAGAATCCACCTGCAATGCAGGAGATGTGGGTGGGTTTAATCCCTGGATCAGGAAGATCCCCTGGATGAGGAAATGGCTACTCACTCCAGTATTCCTGCCTGGAGAACCAGTGGACAGAGGAGCCTGGCAGGCTAAATCCTTGGGGTCACAAAGAGTCGGACTCCACAGGAACATGTGATGGATGGAAGGAGGGATGGAGGGATGGATGGATAGATGAAGTGAACCACTTTTTAAGTAAGTAAACGGAAACTGCCGACACACATGCAGACCTTCTCACACCATCAAATCCAGAGACAAAAGAAACTCAGGTCTCTTCTAGAGCAGTGAGTGACAATGCCTTTGAGGACATTCAGGTCTCCATTACCGACCCTGGGAAAGAGGCTTGAAGAGAAAATCACCTTGAAATGTCATGTCTTGGGTCAGAAACAGAGGTCAAGACATAAACAATGTAACAGTACAAAATAAAACATGCATTATTAGTTTGCGTGTGTGTGTGTGTGTGTGTGTGTGTTTGCGCAGGCATGGGTGCTTGTGCCATATAAGGGGAAGGACTAGGAAGTGGAAAAGCGGGCTACATAATTTGTCTGTCTCCCAGGCTTCCCTGGTGGCGCAGTGGTAAAGAATCTGCCTGCAATGCAGGAGACTTGGGTTTGATCCTGGGTGGGGAAGATGCCCCGGAGAAGGAAATGACTACCCACTCCAGTATTCTTGCCTAGAGAATTCCAAGGATAGAGGAGACTGGCAGGCTACAGTCCATGGGGTTGCAAAGATTCGGACACGACTGAGCAACTAACATACTGCAAAATGAAAAAACAAACAAACAAACAAAAAACAATTAAGTATTCCAAGATGGTGACAGTCAGCACATCACTGTGGCAGGGCCTTTCAAAGGTCGAGGCCCCACCGTTACCCACCCTGCGCAATGTGCGAAGCATACCCTGGTGGGAGGAGAAGAGCAGAATTCATCCCCAAGCACCCTTCCCACCTCCCCACCCCGCCAAAACTACAACAAAGGCAACAACAGGGAACAACTATCAAAACTAAAGCCGATGGTGCCCAACCTAGATGGCAGCGGCGCTGGGAGCATCACTGCTTTTATATAAAGCTGACTTTACAGTGTAGGAACGGATTTTGAGGACTGCGGGGTAAAGCTTCAGACACCAAGAATAAGGGTAAGGGACAGAGACTGCATCAGACCTTCCTCTTTTTAAAAAATGTAGACAATGAATGCCTTCTCTTTCAAAAGAGAACTTAGTCTGAGTTTAGCAACTTATGTCTGGTGCCTTGGGAGCTGCGGTGAAATGCGTGGGCTTTGGTATCAGGGTGTGTCAGTGTCAAAAAAAGTAAAGACAGGTTAAATATATTTCCGTGGATTGGGTTCCCACCCTCTTTGGCGACGAACCCAAGGGTTCCTGGAAGGACCTGGGATGTAAGTGGGTTTCCAAGGACCCTCTGTTTTCATCTTCCCTCCGAAAGTAAGACCCACGGAGAAACGCAGGGCTTGGCATTCGTGAGTTTAGCACAGGCCACCTCACGGGTAAAAGTGCGTCGTCCTCGGACACTTGGATGATGTGGCGAGGACTGTGGGGGCCGTGAAGCTCCTGGTCCCGGGCAGCGGGTTGTAGGAAGGGCGCCCAGTCCCGTCCGTCCGCAGTCGGACAGCCGGGACAGCGAAGAGAGCGGGGTCCTGGAGGGAGGGAGGGAAGGGTCGAACCATGCTCGCGGAGACGGCCCCACGCCCTGCCGCTTATCCTGCCCGGGCCAGGGGAGGCTCAGGCCCAGGGAGCCTCGGGCGCAGGGGGCGGCCACCGGGCACACTGCGGCCAGTGCGGCCGCGCGGCCGCGGCTCTTGCGGCTCCGGCGCCCGCCGGGTGGTGGCTCCGCAGTGCCCGCCCCTCGCTCCCCTACCCCGCCCCTCGCGCCCCCTTCCCCGCCCCCGCCCGGCGCCCCGGCCTCGCAGACCCGCCGCCCCGTCCCTCCGCGCGCGCCGCAGCTGCTGCTCCTCCGCGCGGCGGCGCCTCCCCCGCGCGCCGCCCGCGCTGCCGGCGGCGCAGCCCTCCCGCCTCGGCCATTTTCTCTCCACCCCCTCCCCTCCCGATCCTCATCCCCTCGCCCTTCCCCCCGCGCGGGGACTTTTCCGGAAAGTTTTTATTTTCCGCTTCGACTCTTGAAGAAAGAAGCTCCCGGCTCGGCGGCAGCAAAACTTTTCAGCCGCCGGGCCCCGCGGCCCTCGGTGCGCCGGGCCGAGCGATGAGCGCCCCTCCGGTCCTGCGGCCGCCCAGCCCGCTGCTGCCCGTGGCGGCGGCAGCAGCCGCGGCGGCGGCCGCGCTGGTCCCGGGGTCCGGGCCGGGGCCCGCGCCGTTCCTGAATCCCGTCGCGGCCCCGGCCGGGGGCATCTCCTTCCATCTGCAGATCGGCTTGAGCCGCGAGCCGGTGCTGCTGCTGCAGGACTCGTCCGGGGACTACAGCCTGGCGCACGTCCGCGAGATGGCTTGCTCTATCGTCGACCAGAAGGTAAGGCGCCGCGCGACTCTGAGCCCGGCGCCTCCCGGCCGCGCTGGGGGCACTGCCCTCCGGCCGCCCCTCGCTGCGCCAACTTTCCGGCTCCGGGGGCTCGGCCGGCAGCCAGCCTAGCCGGCGCTCTGGAAGGGTCCGACACCGGCCGAGGTTGGACGCCCGCATCCGAGGCTCTGCACTTCGTGTTGTTCTGTTCCCCCCTTGCCCCAACCTCTTCCTATTCCCGATTTCTCTCCAGTCTGCATCCTTCTGCCCCAATTCCATCCCTTTCAGGACATTTCCAGGTATCTTCTGTTTTCTGGTCGCACCTCTCTCCCTCTCAGTAAAGACTTCTCGGCTCTCCCCTCTCTTCGCTCTGGACCCTGGACCAGCACATTCCTGGCGCCGAAATCCTCCTTCCTGCACTAGAGTTTCCCTGGGGACACGCTCAGCACGATTTCAGCACCACTCCCTTCCCCTTCAGGCCCCTCTCCCAGCTCAGATTGATGCTGAGGAGTTCCTGGAATGATCTAGAGAGGAGGAATTTCTCACCTGTCAAAAAAGCTTTTAAGAGAGAATGATTGACTCGGCCAGCTGTGAAAACAAATGACCAGACCACAGCTCCCCACCTCCTTGTGTTCTTCTATTCCCAACTCTGTGAACATGGGCGCAATTTTTTCAATGATAAATCTGAAAGTTGCAGCCTTCTGGATTTTGATTTCCAGGGCACTGATAGTGGAGCTTTGAAGCCAGGACACAGGCATGTGAATGGGAGGGGTCCTGTCCAGGAGCACCCCAGGCTGGCTGTGCCCCTAAGTTTGAGGCTGTGGGACTTTGGACAGCGGCCACCAAAGGCAGGGTGGAAAAGGGGCCATTATCCTGGACCATGCCGCCCAGGGAGGAGACCTGGCCCGCCTGTCGCTGTTTATAGTGCGATTTTGAATTTCAGGTTGTTTCGGTGGCGGTCCAGAGGGGAGTTGCATGGAAGGGGGTGATAAGAGTGTAAAGGAAGGGGGGCCGTGGCGCCAGTCTTCTTAGTGTAAACAGCAAAGATTTCTGGGTGGAGACAGAGGTCTCTAAAGGTGCTGAATTTCAACCCTGAAGGATTAACTGACTGGTACTTGCTTTATAAAGATCCCTTGAATAATCATGAAAGCTTTCTTTAAACTGTTTGGAACAGAATTTGCTAAACCTGTGCGGTGAATTGTAGCACTGAGCACAGAAGTATTAGGAAAAATCCCTAGGGAGAAATCACTAGTCTAAAAGTTGTAAAAGTTCTGGAGGCCAGACTAAGTTAACAGTGAGTGTCAGGATTTTTGTTTATTGAACGGAGTGACATTTTATAATACGTGTGACTCTTAGTTTTTTGCATCTTCCAAGTAAACGGCAGATACTGTCTAATTCTGTTTTAAGTCATATCATATGCCCTCTCCTCATCAATACTGTTGGAGAAGGCAATGGCAGCCCTTCCAGTACTCTTGCCTGGAGAATCCCAGGGACTGCGGAGCCTGGTGGGCTGCCCTCTATGGGGTCGCACAGAGTCGGACACAACTGGAGCAACTTGGCAGCAGCAGCAGCAGCATCATCAGTACTGTGAAGTGTCTGTTGCAGGTTAACAGGAGCGTTCTCCTGGGCACTGAAAGCCTTCCCTTAATGGAAGTTGCAGTCTACAACAATTTCCATTGGAGTGCAAGCCAGTTAATTAAAGGACAATACTGAATAAGCACATAAAGAACCTAAGATAAAGTTTCTTAAAGAGCTAATGTGATTGTATAGAATTTTAGCTGAAAGTAAGTGAGATACAGATAATATTCATTGGGTCAAATTAATATGGAGAGACTATCTTTGAACAGTTTTAAAGGGCATGCCTGTGCACGCACACACACACACACACACACACATACACACATGCATATAGCCACACCTTGATGGAATTTAGAATAAGGAGAAATATGCATGTTTCAAGAGGTTTGAGACTAGAAATTGAATGAAGAGTGAATTCTTATCTCTGTAACTACCAAGAGGAATGCCTTGTGGAGGGGATGATATGTGTTCAGCAGAGCAGCAGAAAGCACCTGTGGAATACAGAGGACCTGAGGATAGTGACTAGAATATTTAGAGAAAGTAAAATTATGAAAAGGCTTGTCAATTAAGATGAACTCAAATTACTAGGAATCTCTGTATCTTCTACATAGAGAAATCAAGGACAGCTGAAAGATGGATTTGCTTTGTGGAATATGTTTTAGAAGGCCAAAAATGTTATGGCAGAAGGAAAACTGAAGCTCATGAGCTAATAGAATCCTGAGCCAAAGCTCTGGAGGAGAGACCTGGAGAAACACTGGCAAAGGGAAATCACCAGTCCTGGTGACTGATTTACAAGGGGAACCCCTTCGTTTTCTATTTATTCTAGTAGTTCTGTCTCTAAGAGTTTGAGAGTTTGTTTGGGATAGCTGAATAAAGATCTCACACAATTTTTTTTTGCAGGGGGGAATGTTGTGGCAAAGAGAGAGATTTGGAGAGGTGTGTGGATTTGAGAGTTATTTATATACAGGATACTGTAATTAGGTATTTACTCGATAGGAAAAATTTTCACCTATCTGTTTTCTGTCATCTATCTTGAGATACAATTATACCTCAAGATTAAGAGGGCTGAGTATCCATCACAGGATAGCAGAGACAGCAGAAATGGAGGAGGGGGTCAGTGTGGAGTCAAGGAAATGGGAACAATTTCTTTGTCCCTTACTTTAGATTCTCTTGAATTACTTTCTCAAGATACTAACTCAGAGATAGGATGACAGGAGAGAAAAAGAAAGGGAGGAAGGGAGAGAAATGAATGTTTTAGGACAGTGCTTGGATTTAGAAGTCATTTACAATTTACTGTGTAGAATGGAGTCCTGTAGAGTTCTCAGCAGATTTCTCTAGATTTTCTGAGCCCTCCACATTCATTGCGTTGTAACATGTTAAGAAGGTTTTCATGTGATAGCTTTGAGAGTTTCCTAAATACGAACAGAGATCAGACTATCTTAAATTTTTGGAAATATTAGCTGACAGTTAAGTTTCTATCAGCAACATTCATGGGACATTTTCCGTGGGATGAACGACTGTGGAATGAGCTAAATAAGAGAGGTCTATCTCTGAGAAATAGTATTTTAAGTTATTGTTGCTATTACTTAGAATTTATGGTTTTTTGTTAATCATGTAGGTTTGCTAAGTGGCAGATATGTGATTATGCTTGAAAATTTTTGATGGTAATTGAGCAAAAATATTCTGATTTTAAGATAAATGTACCCTAAGTATGTACTGAATTATATAGCTAAAGAATTAAAAAAATTTTTTTTAACATTTAATATAGTTTTTATATTATATTGGAGCATAATTAATTTACAGTGTGTTTCAGGTATACAACAAAGTGATTCAGTTGATTTTTTAAAAAATATTTTAGTTTAGGTGAAAAATCTAAAGTCGCATACATCTTGGTATGTAACACTTTATGAATATAGAGACAGTATATTTGGGGAAATATTAGTTTAATGTTTTCTCTATATTATGCTTATTTCTTTACTTTGCAAGCATGTAACCTTGAAGGCTGGTTGTATATGAAGATATGTATCATGTTAGTATTCATGGCTATTATTTTCAGGAGGGTAAGAAAACAGTTACAGTAATTGTCTTCATTTTGAAACATTGTTACTTTCTACTATCAAAAGAACCTTGAATATGAGCATCTATGTGCACACACACACTCTTTCTAAAATAAAGCAGTATTAGGGATGTGGAATGCAGTTAATAGGACTATGCATTCATTTTGCCTGTTATCTTACTAGATAGACAACTCATATTTCCCTTTAGAATTTACTTAAATGAAGTAATAGCATCTCTAAGGCTCCTGGCGTATTTTCACTTTGCATAGTCATTTTTCTGACCAAGGAAATTAAGAAGTGAAATTTTAGGGAAGATAGCTCATTAAAGGTAAAACAAAGGATAGTGCCTTAGTTTGAGAGCAGCTGTGCTCTGTTTATAGTGGTTTTGCTTTCTTAATTATAAATTGTTTTCTTAACACTGGTAGTGTCACTTTAATTTTTATTGTTAATTTTAGCTATGCTACTTCTACACAGATTGAAGAAACTGGGAGTGACTGGCTGTTTGACCAGGTCAGCACACTTAGACCAACAAAATCCTTTTAAGCAAATAGATGTTTGGGTTGTAGGTTTGTATATTTTTATTCAGAATTTTCATTTATCATCACTGTATTGTCATCATTTACACTGTCATCATGGTCATCATTGACAATTTACAGTTGTCATCATTTCTGTTATTTCTGATTTAATGATGGAGTATAGAATGTGTTAGTTCATTAAGTGATTCTTAAAGTAATATAATGCTTTAATATGGTATATTTAAAATTTTCAAGTTTAGTTTACAATAAGAGTATATTTTGATATATATGTAATGCCTGTGTAATATATGTCTAATATATACATATGTAGTATATTGTCTAAGTATCTAAGTGTGTTTTGAAACATAATTTGCAAGCCTAAATCCCAGGGATGGGGGAGCCTGGTGGGCTGACGTCTATGGGGTCACACAGAGTCGGACATGACTGAAGTGACTTAGCAGCAGTAGCAGCAGCAATTATCTGTGTATAGCCACCATATGGTAAAGTATTGTTTAATAATTTGCATTATAGGCTGCAAAATTGAGGCCTCATTACATATCTTATAATGCAAAAGAGAAACTCTGCTTTATGTTTTTTCTATCAATACACAGAACTAAAAACCTTTTCATATCAGTGAATGTTGTTGAACACTTCTCCCAAGGAAATATTTGAGTAAGCCTTCCAAACTTTGGGCTGGGAGAATTGGACAATTGGCTATTTTGACAAATATATGAATTACTTTAGATCTTTAGATACAGGATTAAAATAAATTGGAAAGACTTTTCTGTGACAGCTATAGTCTGTGTGTATGTGAGAGAGGAGGTTAGAGGTGGAGCTGGAAAACTATTAGTATTTTATGAATGTGTTGCTCTGTATCACCAAACTCCTGTCATAACCATTAAGAGAGATTTGAAACTTTATTTTGCCAATTATTTTTACTCTTCTGTGAGATGGTTGTATGTAGGTCTTCACTATTTATTCATGCTGGTGCTGCTGCTAAGTCACTTCAGTTGTGTCCGACTCTGCGCGACCCCATAGACGGCAGCCCACCTGGCTCCCCTGTCCCTGGGATTCTCCAGGCAAGAACACTGGAGTGGGTTGCCATTTCCTTCTCCAATGCATGAAAGTGAAAAGTCAAAGTGAAGTCGCTCAGTCGTGTCCTACCCTCAGCGACCCCATGGACTGCAGCCTTCCAGGCTCCTCCATCCATGGAGGAGTACTTCCAGGCAGGAGTACTAGAGTGGGGTGTCATTGCCTTCTCCAGGATGCCTTTTAATGACCTTACTAGACAAATCAAAATCCGATAAATGTATGGTTGTCACTTATCTAAGATTACTCTGAAGAGTAAAGATAATATGTGTAGAGGATTAAATATACTGCCGGTATATAGGTGACTAATAAATAGTGTTACAGATATGTGAGGCTTTATAGACTAGCATACTGTTTTATTAACAAAAGAAATATATACTCTATTGTCTCATTCTTATCTCAATATAAAATTAAAATTGTATTAGCAATATGGCCATAAGGCCAAGGTAACATTTTTTTCCCTTGCCCTCTACAATAGGGCAAATGTTATGAGTAGTTGCATTTTGGTACTGCCTCTCAATTTTCAACCTCTTAAGATGTGTCAAGGAGCAATTTGATTATTATCAAATGAAAAACACAAAGGTTGATAAAGATCATTATATTGCTTTTTATTATTTTTGCCAAGTTGATTTAATTCCTTTTCAAATGCAAGTGGAATTCCAATGATATCTCGTTTGATAAAAAGCAAAATAAAACAGGTAATGGTATCCCATTTAACAGTATAATGATTCTCAGACCTGGTCCTCAAGATAAATAAAAAGTTATTTTGCAAATTAACCATTGATATGAGGAGGAACACACTTGGAAATGGCTTATAGAGATCACATTTTGCTGTCATGCTAGCATCTAGAGCTAGTTTGCTAAACTGTTACATCTGATGAATAGCTGATAATAACATAGTTTTGCACATGCAGAAGTGTTAGACTGGGGCTAGAGGCGATTTTACTGGGGAACAGTTAAGATAGAAGTTTGGCTAAGCCAGTCACAAGTCTTTCTCCAGATATTTTCCCAGCTACTGCTTACCACTCATGGAAGTTCATGCTCCATTATAAAACTTTCAGACAACAATAATCAGTAATTGCTCATCCTTTGAAGAAAAAAAGTGGAATGCATAATTATATGAAAACTATATATTTGTGTGTATTACACTGGAATTATTGAATAAGTTCTCAGTTCAGTTCAGTTGCTCAGTCGTGTCCGACTCTTTGCTGCACCATGAACCGTAGCACGCCAGGCCTCCCCGAGTTCACCCAAACTCATGTCCATTGAGTTGGTGATGCCATCCAACCATCTTATCCTCTGTCGTCCCCTTCTCCTCCTGACCTCAATCTTTCACAGCATTAGGGTCTTTGCAGATGAGTCAGCTCTTTGCATCAGGTGGCCAAAGTATTGGAGTTTCAGCTTCAACATCAGTCCTTCCAGTGAAAACTCAGGACTGTACTCCTTTAGGATGGACTGGTTGGATCTCCTTGCAGTCCAAGGGACCCTCAAGAGTCTCCTCCAACACCACAGTTCAAAAGCATCAATTCTTTGGTGCTCAGCTTTCTGTATAGTCCAACTCTCACATACATACGTGACTACTAGAAAAACCATAGCCTTGACTAGACAGACCTTTGTTGACAAAGGTCTCTGCTTTTTAATATGCTGTCTAGGTTGGTCATAACTTTCCTTCCAAGGAGTAAGCATCTTTTAATTTCATGGCTGCAGTCACCATCTGCAGTGATTTTGGAGCCCCCCAAAATAAAGTCTGACACTGTTTCTACTGTTTCCCCATCTATATTCCATGAAGTTATGGGACCAGATGCCATGATCTTAGTTTTCTGAATGTTGAGCTTTAAACCAGCTTTTCCACTCTCCTCTTTCACTTTCATCAAGAGGCTCTTTAGTTCCTCTTCACTTTCTGCCATAAGGGTGGTGTCATATGTGTAAGTGAGGTTATTGATATTTCACCCGTCAATCTTGATTTCAGCTTGTGCTTCTTCCAGCCCAGCATTTCTCATAATGTACTCTGCATAGAAGTTAAATAAGCAGGGTGACAATATACAGCCTTGACATACTCCTTTTCCTAATAAGTTCTCAAGTTGTAGTGAAAGACTAATGTAATCATCAAGATAGCAGGGCTGGACTCAGATTGGATTAGAAGTGAATAAAATTCAGTTCCATTGGAGTTGATCATAACATAAAGGTTCTTTTTAAAAATATATTTGCTTGCATTGTTTTTGTGTACTGAAAATAGCTAATGCTTTTGACTTCGGATAGTCACCTCAGTTCATCTGTAAGATCTAAGCCTGGATGTGGAAATACAGGTTAAAAATATAGGATGCTTTTTTTTTTTTTTCTGTATAAACTATTTATTTATAGGATGCTTTTAAAGATAGTGCTCATCTTTTAATGTCCCCAATGTCTCTATTCTAGAGAGGTTTTGAAAATAAGATTTAAGTTTCATAAGTCTTTCCTTGAGGCCGAAATATGTTAGAAGAACATACAACAAAAAGAAAAAGTGTATCAATTTTTTCTTTCTTTTCATAGAACTTAGATGCAGAGAAAATGGTTGTTTTGCTCACAGATATTAAAAGTTTTTTTCCTCTACAAGAATATGTGAAATTTCCCCCAGGAATTCCTCTGATACTGTCAACCAAATATTTTTTTCCCATTAAAAACCAATAATGACAGCACCACTTGAAGTTATTTGGCAACAGAGAAACCCACATTATGCTGTTTCTTGTTTGTCTTTCTAGTCTCACAGAAAACAGATAATTAAATAAATAAAGCCTTTAATTACATGGCCACTGTGGCCATTTGGCCAATATTTTACGATTTATATACTTAAAACGGTGAGAATTGATATAAGAATACTACATATTGAGACACAGTTATGCCTGTCCAAATTTATAATTTCCTGTATAGAAATTTCTTCTAAAGTTTCAAAAAGGCTTTATTAGACTAAAGCTAGACAGTTGATACAGCAACTAAGCAATGTTGGCAAATATGAAGATTAGAGTTTTAAATAGGCAATCATGCACAGATTTTGTTCAACTTATTTTAATGAAAAGGGAAAAAAGTTACGTACTTTTCATTGCTTCACTGGTTCATTGGCTTTTATTCTCTCTAGGTCACTAATTGTTGAGGAATTTGTTGAATTTGCGGCTTGTATTTAGGCACAATTTCAAAAATGTCTGAATTCCTTGCTCCATAATTGTCAGCAATCTTTTTCTTTTTTTTTTACATACATGTCATGAAATGAATGAAAAATATGAATATGATCATGAAAATACGAGCCACAAGCCGCTGTGGTTTTCACCATTGTTAAAAGCAGGGAGGAATTGCGGGAATGGTTGGGTACAGAAGGGGTGGCATTGAAGCTGTGGTGATGGCATTGAATCCAGGGTGACTGAGCAGATTCGAGTAGGTTACCAACAGTGAGGCCTGTGGGATTTTGAGACTCGTGGCACCTGAGGGCAGCGAAGGAGAGTGGCAGCCCTGACCTCTTATGGATTCAATCAGCAGGAACGGTCCCATCAGGGAAGGCATTGGGAGAGGTCTGGAAGTGGCTTTTTACAAGCAGATAGTCCGCTTGGGAAGTTTTCACAATGTCACAGATGAGGGGTTCAGATAGCAGCTCTGAGAGGACTTGACTGGGAGAGTTTCAGGAAGGGTTCTGCTCGTGGTAACGAGGCCCGCGAAAGGGAGCCTCCGGGAGCCACACCTTCCTGGCGTGGACTCTTGTGTGCCTGTCTGTATCTTAGCTTCTTGGCGTTTGTCGTGTCTGATTTTCACAGTAGCTCTTTGTGATAGTCATTTTCTCTCCGTTTTAAGGTTGAAGGAGCTGAATAAGGGTCAGAAAGGTTAAATCATTTACTACTCTAATCATGTAACTATTAGGTAAAAAGCAAAAGCACTCAATTCTTTTTTCCCATCACTGTAGGTAATCCTAAGAACAGGGAGAGCTGGAATGGCCATAGGTCTGTACAGAGTCTGAAATTACCAAATTGAGAGGGAGGGGAATGTTAAACTCCCTTACATTAAACTCCCTACTTAAAAACACTTCAGCTTTGACAGTATGATATTATTTCTGTTAGTTTAAATTATTTCTTAGTCTAGAAGACTTCTTATTTTGGTTCACATCCCAGTTAGTGGTCAGGTCAGCTGAGATTCTAACCACTTTGGGGGATACCACGGCATGTCCCCCATTTTATCAGTGGCAAGATACTCATAAGGGACATGAAATATGGACTCTCACTGGGGATATTAGAGCCTTTAGAGATACGTGATTGCCTGAAGTAGTGATATTTTAGAAACATGGATTACCCTTGAGGAGTCATATAAACTGTAGTGTATCTACTTGTTATTTATATATTTATTTATTTAAATAAATATCTATGTAGCAGAATCTGGTTTGGTATTTGCTTTCATTGTACTCCGATAAGATGTAATGATAGCCAGTCCTCACCCATCTTTATAAATTTCCAGACACCAACTGTTGTTTATTCAGAGAAGTTAATTATCCGGTGTGATTAAATTTCCTGGGTTGGTTCACAGCACTTCCTTCCTAGGAAATGTGGACATGGAGGTGTTTTGGAAGAAGCGATTATGGTAAGATTATGTATTGGTCAAGTGTGGCTCAGGACTAGTGGATGTAAAGAATCTTAGCCACTTATGAAAATCAATGAATCGTTTCTTTCTTCTTAAATAAGACATTGATTATGAGAAGATTCTGAGAAAATAGTTAAGGGTCTTAAGAAGAGTGCCTGTCAGTGGTTGCTTTTCATTTGAGAAGTATGTGGATTGACTGTGTGCATATGCTAAGGATTATGGTGTGCAAGTATATTCCCTCTTTTCTATAAATTTAATGTATTTGTCTGTTTTTGGTCACTTATGAATTAGCCTACCATAAGGTAAACTCTCACTTATATATAATCAATTGCAGACCACATGGAAGTTTTCCTTTCCACTTTAGTAGTGCTAACCAATCTGGATTGTGAATTGCTCCTTTGCATTGTCTGTGTACAGGGCTAAGGCCAGCACTTCCTGTGTAGACTAATTGTACTGTCTTTACGCTTTGCTGCTGCTGCTAAGTCGCTTCAGTTGTGTCCGACTCTGTGTGACCCCATAGACGGCAGCCCACCAGGCTCCCCCGTCCCTGAGATTCTCCAGGGAAGAACACTGGAGTGGGTTGCCATATCCTTCTCCAATGCAGGAAAGTGAAAAGTGAAAGGGAAGTCGCTCAGTCGTGTCCGACTATTTGCGACCCCATGGACTGCAGCCCACCAGGCTCCTCCATCCATGGGATTTTCCAGGCAAGAGTACTGGAGTGGGGTGCCATCGCTTTCTCCAGTCTTTAGGCTTTACAGCAATGTAATTGCTTGTATAAGTGGACATGATTTGATTTAAAGTATGATATAACTCAGTTTTATCCTAAGGGTTCCTGCCCTGAATGACTGTTGGGAAGCATATAGGAAAGTAGTTATATTCAGCCCTCATGGATTGGAAATGTACCTGAAATATTGCCTGTCTTTGATATATTTGGAACTTTGCAGCTTTAGTATAACGGGCAAGTTCCTAGGGAATTCTCTTTTGACATTACTCACTGGTGATCTCTTGGCTGACAAGAAGGCAAAGACCTATCTGGCTGTAGTAGAAATCTGAATTTACTAGATGTTTCCTAGTATAGCACTATGCCTGTAAGCCTTATCTTGAGATAAACCATCTTGAATTAGGAGAACATAGCATCAGTTGCGGAGAAGGCAATGGCAACCCACTCCAGTACTCTTGCCTCGAGAATCCCATGGATGGAGGAGCCTGGTAGGCTATAGTCCATGGGGTCGCTAGGAGTCGGACACGACTGAGGGACTTCACTTTCACTTTTCACTTCCATGCTTTGGAGAAGGAAATGGCAACCCACTCCAGTGTTCTTGCCTGGAGAATCCCAGGGACAGAGGAGCCTGTTGGGCTGCTGTCTGTGGGGTCGCGCAGAGTCGGACACTACTGATGCGACTTCGCAGCAGCAACAGCAGCAGTTGCTGTTCAAGGAGTAAGTAGTAAAGTGAATTGCTCGTGCCTGACTCTTCTCTACCAGTGATCAGTACTGAGAAAAAATTACTTAGGTTCAGAGTAGTTTCTTGACAGGAAGGTTCTATGGCCTTCCCTTTGACACATGCTAATTCCATCTGCTACTGTGGCACCTGTTGTCACCTGGGATGTAGATTTTTAGAGTATTTAAAGAAATCCAACAGCTTGCATAGATTTGCAAAGAATGAAAGATCTTGCATGATCTTAGCTTTTATTCAATTCTCTGGGAGGAATATGGAGCAAAAGTGAACATACAATAAGAATGGACTAATTTAATTGAGTGGAGTTACATAGAGTGAGCAGATGCCCACTTACCTGGGACAGTCCCAGTTGTGTCTGTTGTCCTGGAAATCCTTTAAATTGTATGTTTACTGATAAAAACGGTAGAGTTTTAAGTTAAAAACAAGCAACAAACAAAAACAGAAAGAAAACCTTACTTAGGACAGACATTGTGTTGCCTTTTGGCCAAATGTCTTTGTATATTTAAAAATAAAAGCAAAACTTACATGTCAAATCTATTTCATGGAGTCTTCAGATTATATGTATTAACTATGTCACTTTAAGTAACTATTCTAAGTGGATTCTTGGGCTAAAAACAAAAACCTTACTTTGATTAGACTACTACTATCCTCTTTGATGAAAAGTTTCTGTATAACTTTAAGATATAGCCAATATTTAGAATTGATTTCATAAACCAGTTAATTAGATCTGAGTTTGAATATAGTATCTAAAATAATTTGCACTCTATTTTTCCAGCCAGTCAGTGTAAATCAAGGTGCCGTGATACTTATGTATGTGTTTTTGTTTCAAACAGCAAATAATTTTACTTATTTTGGTGATTCATGCTACCCTTGTTAATTCAAGTAAGTAAACAGAAAGGCCTGCCTTGAAGCTCCAGTACCCTTGGCAACCATCACAAAGGCAGAATACTCTGACTTACATGCAGAGGGATAACATTATCATAGTTTCACGTTGTACTCTCTTTTATTCTCTCGTCTGCAGAAAGTATAATGTGGTTAGCAGAAAGGAGAGAAATTGCACATCAATATCCTTGATTACTTAGAAAACTTGTCTTATATTTAAAAAACAAGTAGGCAAATAAGGGAGATAACTTTTTGGAAATCGTGTTGTCCCATGATAATAATGTGTGGATTATATCTCGTATTTTCTTAAGCTATTCACAGGTAGAGCCTGGAGGAAGCAAATATATGAGGTATACCTAGTCCTCTATGCTTGACTTCTATTGATGATTATACTGTTGAAGTAATAGTAAGAATTTTAGGTTCAGAAATTACAGTGTTGAAAATGATGCAAGTAAATGGGGTCTAAAGCCATTTGAACAGAAATTTGATTTTGTATGATCATTTCTGTTTGGAATTTTCCACGCACGAACTATTATAATTTTATACTTCAGTTAAATAATTGTTTTTCTTTTATTTTGCAACCTATGTTTTTCTTTTATTTTGAAAATTATAGAATTGCCACATATAATGGATGAATAGTGATCCTCAAAGATGTCCACATCTTAATTCCTGGAACCTGCGAATGATACGTCGGAGGGACTTTATAGATGTTGGCTGAGTATTTTGAGGTCAGGAGAGTATCCTGGATTCTCTGAAGTAATATTAAGAATTTTATATGGGTGGCCAGTCCCATCGTGTAAACCCTTAAAAGTGGTGAATCTTCTAGGATAGGTCAGACGGATGAGACTGAGAAGCAGGAAAGATTACAAACCTAAGAAGGACTGGATTCCTGTTGCTGACTTTGAAGTTGGAGGAAATGGGCTGGGAAGCAAGGAATGCTGGGGTCATTATGAGGGGAAAACAGGAGGACGCAGAGTATAATAATAGGGAGAGATGTGACAGCAGAAACTGGGCTGGGGGCTATTTGGAAAACCTTGAGCCAAGCCTTACAGTTGAAGCTAGAAGCTGAAAAAGACAAGAAAAATGATTCTCCCCTAGAACCTCTAGAAGAACCACACATTGACTTTAACTCTGTGAAATTGACTTTGGACTCCAGAACTCTGAGAGGATAAATTTGTGTTTTTCAAAGTTGCTAAGTTTGTGGTAGTTTATTACAGAAGTAACAGGATACTAATATGCCACATTAACAGCCGAAAAGGTGAGAAATTCAGATAAATTACAAAATGAAAGTGTTCATTCTATAAATGAATATGCTCATCATAACTCACATATTGTTCTTTTCTCTTTTCATATGGTACTTTCTATGTCAAGTTTTAAATATAAAATATTCAGGGCCTTGGGGGTAATTTTTGTGTGAAGGCTATTCAGATATTTACATTCGTTTTAGAATTTAGTTTTCAAGTTTTTAAAGTTATAGATTCAGATGTTAGTCTTAATCTTTCTAGTGCAGCTTATATTTAAAATTTTTACTCTAGGAGACAGTCACATATAAGAATCTTTGAAGAATTAATATCCTTTGCAAATCCAATTATTTAGATATTTTCAAACATTTTAATGTATTTGATTTCCTTTAAATAATGCAATCACCTGCTTGATAAACCTTTGTATCTTCTTAAGTAATTTTTATACATTTGATAAATGAAACATAAATATGCAAATATGGTAAAATTTAAGTTCTCAAGTATTCCATTGCCATATACATAAGCCAAAATTAAAATTAATTGCCTAATTATATTTACATAATATATAAGAAAAAGTGTTAATAAAAGCATTATGATGTTTCTGACTCTCTTAAACTTTCCTCTATTTAATTACAAATATTCACGTTTTGAAAGGTCTTTTTCCACCTGTGAAATAATTATGTGATTTCACACAGTTTGTGGAGTTCCCTCTCCATGTAAATTCTATAGTTGTCTTCTCCTCTTAGTTAAGTTTGCATAAACGCCAGTGCTTTTAGCTGAGACAGAAAGTGGATTCTTGTTGGAATTTAGGTCAGTTCCATGGAATCTTGTTTCAATTCCATTACTTCAGGAGGTAATCGTGTCCCCCACATCCCTGAATCCAATTTATATATTACTTCTGTGTGCTGAAAAGTCTCTAGTTCCTACCCAGATCAATCATTTGATTGGATTTTTAATTACTTTAGCTTCTAAGATAAATGAAACCCTTTTCTATCTACACTAAAGAATTTTGAACCTGATATGATAACTGCTTTTTCATACTTAAACTTAAGGTTCTTAAGAAAATACTTCTTAGGGATATTAAATGTGTGATTGAACATTGGCCCTCTCTCAGGGCTTTTCCTGACCACCTAGTCACAACTCATAAGAAGATTCTTCTAACTTGGTATCTTTCCTTATAAATAAAAAAACACTTAGGGCACCAATATCTAATATCTGAATATCTGAATACAGTTTGTATATGGATTTAACACAATATGTTCAACTTGTCAACTGTTCTTTGATATTTAAGATTCTATCATTTTTTTAAATGTCTTTATGCATATAGTATGGCAGACTTCTCCCCAGTTACATATATAACATTTATGTTTGAACTTGTCTGTTAAAATTCCTAAGATTAATAGTCTTTAATATTTTAGTATTGTCTGTTAATATTGCTAACATTAATATTTATAGTTTTTATTTTAGAATTATAGTGGTTCTTTTGCTTTCTTCCACTTGAAAATTACAAACACATATGGTTTGGGGCTTTTGCTCTGTTTTAGAAGAGAAGGATTCAGAATAAACTGTTACATTTAATAGGCAGTGCTTAAATCCATCAGTGGGTAGACTGTGTATGGAATATATCTAGCAAATTCACAATGAGCAAATAATAAAATTGAAAAGGAAACAACACTTTCCATTTTCCAGCTTTCTTTTGTAACAAGTGGCCTGTTATTTTCTCTATATCTAAGTTCATTTTAATCTTTTAAAAAGTTGTTTGAAAAATATACATTCCTATGAATATTTAGGAAAATTCCATAAGATAATTTCTTAAAATTTCACCCTTGCTTGCTATTACCGTTCTCTGTAATGTTCTTTAGATACCTGAAATACAAAAAGAGATTCTTGAAGACATAAATGTGAAGTCATCTTTGACATGTCCATTTTCTCCAAAAGTCCTTTCTTTTGCAAAAGAAACATTTGCATTGTTTGTTCAATACTGTAGAACTGTCTTTGATAATTTAAAATATCTTTTGATTGATAAAACTTTGATTTACACACAAAGGCTCAGGGAAATCTTTATTTAGTAAATTGAATAAGATTAAGAAAATCACGTGAGAGTGTAACAGGCAACCATCTTTACCTGTTTTTCTTCTGTTATATCCCAGAAATCTAGAACAGTGTATGGCACTGAATGATTTAAACTAATGATTTAGCCCATCATGGTAAAGTTTCCAGAAGCAGAATCCTGTGTGGTCAGGCTTTATGCAGATTAAGTCTTTAGTTCTATCTAGGCTGTTTGCTTCGGAGAAGGCAGTGGCAAACCACTCCAGTACTCTTGCCTGGAAAATCCCATGGATGGAGGAGCCTGGTGGGCGGCAGTCCATGGGGTCGCTAAGTCAGACTCGACTGAGAGACTTCACTTTCACTTTCCACTTTCATGCATTGGAGAAGGAAATGGCAACCCACTCCAGTATTCTTGCCTGGAGAATCCCAGGGACGGGGGAGCCTGGTGGGCTGCCGTCTATGGGGTCACACAGAGTCAAGCACGACTGAAGCGACTTAGCAGCAGCAGCAGCAGCAGGCTATTTGCTTTCTAGGAAATCCTCATTTCTTCCTTTGTTCCATAATTACTATTCAAATAATTGTTTTTTTAACTGAATTAGAAGTGTTTTGGAATATAAGATGTACTTCCGAAGAAAGTTGGACTGGTATTTGAGGAGACAAGCAAACAAACACAACACTCTGGGATCTGAATCTTTTCTGAGGAGTTGGTATTCCTCTCATCTAACTGACTGGGCCAAGGACTTGAAGCCAGTGAAAGCCTTCCTTCCTGAAAACATTTTATGATAGGGCCTGAATAAATGTTTGTTGAGTTGAATTGAGAACAGAGAGGAGTCTTTTGTGGTTGTTAGTGGATGCCTAGTTGAAGTGTTATGAAAGACAGTGTTTTACTTGTCATATCTCAGCCTCATTTACCTGGAGATTTTAAGAACATAATTGTGGAAATAATAAAAAGCCATACAAAAGATAGCTGTAGGAGAGATGGTGACGGAGAGGAAAGTATAATGTGTTTGCCCAGGATGGGGAGTGTGTCGCAGTGTGGTGGGGGAGGTGGGTAGGGGGTGGGTGTGAAGCAAAAAATAACACAAATTCAACCAATGTTAGCTGAATGTTCCTTTGCTTTTTTCTTGCTTCTCACTGGTTTATGGAGTGAACTTGAGAAACTCAGATGGGCTGACAGGGAACACTCAAGAGTGATCTCCAGCAAGGAACTTTTTAAATAGTTAATAGTCACTAGTTTGTCTGCTTTGATGTAAGTCAGTAGAATTACAGCTGAAAAACATTTACCTTTTCTTTGTTTCCTGCCAATTCTTAACCTTAGCTACTTTCATTTTTAAAAAATATTTTTATGTCACATTTATGTGACAATTATGTTTTAGATTTCTTAAGTCAGATTTTAACTTTTAAAATGATTTAAAGTTATGCTTGTTTTTGAAAATAATTTTTATTCATACTTTGTTACCTGTTTGTTGTATCTTAGAGGCGAGTGTTAAATTACATATCTATATCTATCCATCTCTGTGTGTGTATGTTTGGTTCTTTTCTCATGGGGGGGTTGTCTTTTCTTAGTTCTTTTTATTTTCTCTTCATAATTTTAGCTCTTGACAGCCCAAATTTATTCTTCATATGGTTTAAATTTTCTGCCCTGCTGTTTGCATCCTTTTTCCTTCATAATTTACTTTTTCATGCAGTTTTAAGCCTTCTTGGACATTCTTAAATATCTGAGTTGATTTTCCCCACAGTCTTAAACACCTCTGTGTGGGTATCATATTTGATTTTCTGGAATCCTGTTGCTTTTTAACATAACATCCAGTCCTTGGATGTGGAATGTGTGATCACCCAAGTATTATATGTAACAACCATATTTGGGCAAAAGAGTTGCATGCTGTGAGCCAAAAGTTTGTATAACCTCAACAGTCACTCCTGGGGAGGGCTTCTTTCAGCCCTTGGTGCCAAGCTAGGAGAGATGATATGCCTATATCTATCATTAATGATAAAACAGTGGTGATTGTGTACCTGTGTTTCTGTTTAAAATGATCATGCTTCTAGGTTACTTATGCAAAGATGGTTCTCACCTTTACCGACAAGATTTTACAGAAAACAGAATAATTGATGAGTACAGGAGTTATCTGAACTTGGATTTTTCACAGTGAAATTTTCTTCCACTGGCAAATAGTTATTTAAAGTCATCAAGTATATCTTTTATCCAGAATTTTAAGTGTCAAGCTCTTTATATACAAAAAAACCCTTCCTTCCTATTTATTTTTGGATTAGTGACCTGTCACCCTCCTCTTGCACCCTTCATTCCTTGTGGTTCAAGAATATGGAAGACTAGAGTTCCTGGAGGGAAACGTGGTTAAATTTCATAAATTAGACCAAGTTTCAACACTCTTGATAGTGTGGTGTGATCTTCCTGCTTTTCTCCTCCAAGAATTTTCTTTCTGACTCCCTTGAAGGTGTGCTCTTTCACCTTGATAGGGTTTATCTCACAAAGCCAGTGTGTTGTGCAATTGAAAATGAACTTAAGAGGCAACATCACTCATCTGGCAGTCCTGGAGTATGATTAAACTGTCCTCAGAAAAAGTATCTTGTGTTCTCCACAAACTATTGATTTATTTCCCTTTTGTCTAAACTGGTTTCCATTTAAAAATCTAATTCTGCCTTCAGAATGGGAGAAAATAATAGCAACTGAAGCAACTGGCAAAGAATTAATCTCCAAAATATACAAGCAGCTCATGCAGCTCAATACCAGAAAAATAAATGACCCACTCAAAAAGTGGGCCAAAAAAACAGAACAGCATTTCTCCAAAGAAGACATACAGATGGCTAACAAACACATGAAAAAATGCTCAACATCACTCATTATCAGAGAAATGCAAATCAAAACCACAATGAGGTACCATCTTACGCCAGTCAGAATGGCTGCCATCAAAAAGTCTACAAACAATAAATGCTGGAGAGGGTGTGGGGAAAAGGGAACCCTCTATACTGTTGGTGGGAATGCAAACTTGTACAGCCACTTTGGAGAACAGTGTGGAGATTCCCTAAAAAACAGGAACTAGAACTGCCATATGACCCAGCAATCCCACTACTGGGCATACACACTGAGGAAACCAGAATTGAAAGAGACACATGTACCCTAGTGTTCATTGCAGCACTATTTACAATAGCTAGGACATGGAAGCAACCAGTGTACATTGGCAGATGAATGGATAAGAAAGTTGTACATATACACAATGGAATGTTACTCAACTATGAAAAGAACACATTTGAGTCAGTTATAATGAGGTGGATAAAACTGGAGCCTATAGTACAGAGTGAAGTAAGTTAGAAAGAGCAACACCAATACAGTGTCTTAACGCATATATATGGAATTTAGAAAGACGGTAATGATGACCCTACATGCAAGACAGCAAAAGAGACACAGATGTAAAGAACAGACTTTTGGACTCAGTGAGAGAAGGCAAGGATGGGATGATTTGAGAGAATAGCATTGAAACATGTATATTACCATATGTAAAATAGATGACCAGTGCAAGTTTGAAGCAGGGCGCTCAAAGCCAGTGCTCTGAGACAACCCAGACGGATGGGGTGGGAAGGGAGGTGGGAGGAGAGTTCAGGATGGGTGGGACGCATGTACACCCATGGCTGATGCATGTTGATGTATGGCAAAAACTACCACAATATTGTAAAGTAATTAACCGCTAATTAAAATAATTTAATAAAAAATCTAATTCTGGTTATTTGCTCCTTGTAAGAAAAGTTGTGACCAACCTAGACAGCATATTAAAAAGCAGAGACATTGCTTTGCCAACAAAGGTCCATCTAGTCAAGACTATGGTTTTTCCAGTGGTTATGTATGGGTGTGAGAGTTGGACTGTGAAGAAAGCTGAGTGCCGAAGAATTGATGCTTTTGAACTGTGGTGCTGGAGAAGACTCTTGAGGGTCCCTTGGACTGCAAGGAGATCCAACCAGTGCATCCTAAAGGAGATTAGCCCTGGGATTTCTTTGGAAGGACTGATGCCAACGCTGAAATTCCAGTACTTTGGCGACCTCATGTGAAGAGTTGACTCATTGGAAAAGACTCTGATGCTGGGAAGGATTGGGGGCAGGAGGAAAAGGGGATGACAGAGGATGAGATGGCTGGATGGCATCACCGACTCGATGGACATGAGTTTGAGTGAACTCCGGGAGTTGGTGATGGACAGGGAGGCCTGGCGTGCTGCGATTCATGGGGTCGCAAAGAGTTGGACACAACTGAGCGACTAAACTGAACTGATTTTATACCAGGGGCAGTCAGGAGTTAGATCCTATTTTCATACCCCCTCTTTTAACTGGGAATAATATAAAATTACTTTTAGTTTTTATTAATCTTACCTTAAGGTTTGAATCCATGAATAAGAATCAGTTATGATTTGATTCTTTTGAACTCAGCTTGTACCCCTAATCATTTAAGCTCTGTCAAAACCTGCTCAGTAAGGCACTACTGGGATAAACATCAGTAGGAATCAACTTCTGATAGAACGGTTAAAATAATGTTAGCAATTGTTGCTATTATTGTGAATTTTATCCCTGATACAGCTAACATTTGTCAGCCATTACTGTACCACTCTTTTAAAGGATTAGCTTATTTGTTTACCCTGGAAGTAGATAACAACTTTTACCCTCATTTTTCAGGTGAGGAAACTGTCACTGGAAAAATTATCCAGCATTACATAGGCACTTGACAGAGTTGGGATTTAAATTTAGGCAAAGTTCATGTCCTTTTAATACCCAGACTATATCTATAGAACATCTTTAACATTTCCAGGCCAGGGAAAGCAGTGAGTTACACCTCATCTCTTATGGTTGTTTCATAATCATTTGATAATACTTTTGAATTAGCTAGATGCCTGTTACAAAAAAATACAAAGAAAATGTTTTTTCTAAATAGATAAGAGTTACTATTTGAAATGGGGGACCCAGACTAGGGACTGATCCTTTTAATTAATTATTGCCATAAAGATAGGTGCCCCCAAACTTTTCTAAATTAGACTTATTATGTTTCCAAGCTTGGTGGCTCAGAGGTTAAAGCGTCTGCCTCCAATGCGGGAAACCCGAGTTCGACCCCTGGGTCAGGAAGATCCCTTGGAGAAGGAAATGGCAACCCACTCCAGTATTCTTGCCTGGAGAATCCTATGGACAGAGGAGCTTGGTAGGCTACAGTCCATGGGGTCACAAAGAGTTGGACACGACTCACTTTCACTTTCAAGCTTATAATTAACTTAAAAGAAACATATATATATATATATATGCATGTGTATTTGTACCTGTAAAACATACGTATTTGTTAAAAAGGTAAAATTATATATAACATTAAAGAGATGGGTATACCAGACCACCTGATCTGCCTCCTGAGAAATCTGTGTGCAGGTCAAGAAGCAACGGTTAGAACTGGACATGGATCAAGACAACAAGTTCCAAATTGGGAAAGGGAGTACATCAAGGCTGTATATTGTAACCCTGCTTATTTAACTTATATGCAGAGTGCATCATGAGAAATGCTGGACTGGTTGAAGCACAAGCTGGAATCAAGATTGCTGGGGGAGAAATATCAATAACCTCAGATATGCAGATAACGCCACACTTAGGGCAGAAATCAAAGAAGAGCTAAAGAGTCTCTTGATGAAAGAGGAGAGTGAAAAGATTGGCTTAAAACTCAACATTCAGAAAACTAAGATTATGGCATCTGGTCCCATCACTTCATGGGATATACATGGGGGAAAAATGGAAACAGTGACAGATTTTCTTTCGGGGGGCTCCTAAATGCAGGTCAGGAAGCAACAGTTCGAACTGGACATGGAACAACAGACTGGTTCCAAATAGGAAAAGGAGTACGTCAAGGCTGTATACTGTCATCCTGCTTATTTAACTTCTATGCAGAGTACATCATGAGAAACGCTGGGCTGGAAGAAGCACAAGCTGGAATCAAGATCGCCGGGAGAAATATCAATAACCTCAGATATGCAGATGACACCACCCTTATGGCAGAAAGTGAAGAGGAACTAAAAAGCTTCTTGATGAAAATGAAAGAGGAGAGTGAGAAACTTGGCTTAAAGCTCAACATTCAGAAAACGAAGATCATGGCATCTGGTCCCATCACTTCATGGCAAATAGATGGGAAAACAGTGGAAACAGTGTCAGACTTTATTTTGGGGGGCTCCAAAATCACTGCAGATGGTGACTGCAGTCATGAAATTAAAAGATGCTTACTCCTTGGAAGAAAAGTTATGACCAACCTAGATAACATTTTTCTTTTCTTTTTTTTTTTTTTTAGCAGTGTTCTTTGGTTATTTTATTTTACTTTACAATACTGTATTGGTTTTGCCATACAACAACATGAATCCACCACGGGTGTACACATGTTCCCAATCCTGAACCTTCCTCCCCCCTCCCTCCCCATCCCAGCTTTCTGGGTCATCCCAGTGCACCAGCCCCAAGCATCCTGTGTCCTGTATCGAACCTAGATTGGCAATTCGTTTCTTATATGATATTATACATGTTTCAATGCCATCCTCCCAAATCATCCCACCCTCTTCCTCTCCCACAGAGTCCAATAGCATATTGAAAAGCAGAGACATTACTTTGCCAACAAAGGTCCATCTAGTCAAGGCTATGGTTTTTCCAGTGGTCGTGTATGGATGTGAGAGTTGGAGTGTGAAGAAAGCTGAGCACCAAAGAATTGATGCTTTTGAACTGTGGTGTTGGAGAAGACTCTTGAGAGTCCCTTGCACTGCAAGGAGATCCAACCAGTCCATTCTGAAGGAGATCAGCCCTGGGATTTCTTTGGAAGGAATGATACTAAAGCTGAAACTCCAGTACTTTGGCCACCTCATGTGAAGAGTTGACTCATTGGAAAAGACTCTGATGCTAGGAGGGATTGGTAGCAGGAGGAGAAGGGGACGACCGAGGATGAGATGGCTGGATGGCATCACTAACTTGATGGAGGTGAGTGAGTGAACTCCAGGAGTTGGTGATGGACAGGGAGGCCTGGCGTGCTGTGATTCATGGGGTCGCAAAGAGTTGGACAGGTTTGAGCGACTGAACTGAACTGAACTTATCAAGGATATTGGCCCATAATTTTCTTCTTTGTGTACTGTCTTTGTTTGGTTTTTGTATCAGAGAAATGCTAGCTACATAAATTGAGTTTAACAGTGATCCTTCCTCTTCAGGTTTGGAATAATTTGAAAATGATACGTGTGAACTCTTCTTAAAGTGTTTGATAGAATTCACCTGTGAAACCATCTGGACCTAGAGTTTGGTTTTGCAGGAGTCTTTTGATTACTGATTTAATTTCATTTCTAGTAGTTGATTTATTCAGATTTTCTATTTCTTCATTATTTAATCTTGGAAGTTTGTTATGCTTTTAGGAGTCTGTCCATTTCTTCTATGTTATCTAATTTGTGGGCATCTCACTGTTCATAGTATTCTCTTAACCTTCTTTTGTATTTCTGTGGTGTTGGCTTAATTTCTTCTCTTTCATTTTTTATTTGATTTATTTAGGTTCTCTCTTTTTTTCTTGATGAGCCTGGCTAAAGATTTGTTGATTTCATTCATCTTTTCAAAGAACAAACTTGTTTTCATTGAGCTCTCCTATGGCTTTTTAAGACTATTTCATTTAATTCCACTCTAATATTATTTTCTTTCTTCTACTAACTTTGGGCTTTGCTTGTTCTTCTTCTAGTTCCTTTAACTGTATATTTAAAGTTACTTATTTCAGATTTTTCCTGTTTGTGCAGATAGCTCTATCTCACTGTGAATTTTCCCCTTGGAACTGCTTTTGCTGCCTACCATATATACTGGGCAATTGTGTTTCCATTTTCATTTGTCTGAAGGGTTTTAAAATTTTCTTTCTGTTTTCTGTGGTGACCCATTGGTTGTAGAGTAGCATGTTGTTTATTCTCCATATTATTGCTTCCTTTTCTAGTTTTCTTGTGGTTGACTTCAATTCTTACCATTGTGGTCTAAAAGATTCTTGATATGATTTTGGTCTTCTTGAATATATTGAGATTTGTTTTGTGACCTAAAATATAATCTGTCCTGAAGAATGTTCCATGTGCACTTGAAAAGGAAGTGTATTTTGCTTCTTTTGGCTGTGTGGTTCTCTCTATATATCGTTTATTTCATCTAATGTGTTATTTTAGGCCAGTGTTTCCTTATTGATTTTCTGTCTCAGTGATGTGTCCCTTGACCTAAGTGAGATATTCAAGTCCCGTATTATTATTATATTACTATTTCTTCCTTTATTTATTTATTATTTGTTTTATACGTTTAGGTACTCCTATGTTGAGTGAGTAAATATTTACGAATATTATATCCTCTTATTATATTGACCCCTTTTTCATTAGGTAATATACTTATCTTTTTTAATAGTCTTTGTTTTATAGGCTCAATTTGAAGGCATTCCAAAAGCAGCACCTTTTTAGTATCCTTTTCCTCTACATTTTCTGTTTTTGATTTCATATTTTACACCTTTTTGTTTTGGGTATCCCTTAACTACTTATTGGACTTCTTGTGGCTCAGACGGTAAAGCGTCTGCCTACGACGCAGGAGACCCGAGTTTGATCCCTGGGTTGGGAAGGTCCTCTGGAGAAGGAAATGGCAATCCACTCCAGTACTCTTGTCTGGAAAATCCCATGGAGGGAGGAGCGTGGTAGGCTATAGTCCATGGGGTCGCAAAGAGTTGGACACGGCTGAGAGACTTCACTTGGTCTAACTAGTTATTGAAGTTATAGTTAATGATAGTACTTTTTTCTTTTCACCTTCATGTTAGCTTTTTAAGTGGCTGATCCACTGACTTTACTATATATAAGTGAGATTTTTCCTGTATTTTCTAGTTTATAGTTGTGGCCTTTTCTTTTCTCCTTAAAGAAGACCCTTACTATTTCTTGTAAATCTGTTTTGGTTGTGTTGGCTCTTTTAGTTTTTACATCTGAGAAACTGTTTCTCCTTCATTTCTGAATGATAACTTTACCAGATGGAGTATTCTAGGTTACAGTTTTTTTTCTTTCAGTATTTCAGATACATCTTGCCACTTCCTTTGGCTGGCCTGTAAATTTCTGCTGAAAAATCAGCTGATAGTCTTATGAGATTTCTGTTATATTTAGTTAGCTGTTTTTCTTTTGCTACTTTTAAATTCCGTTTTTATTGGGTTGGCCACAAAGTTCATTCAGGTTTTCTCATACTACCTGAAGGAACGTTTTGGCTAACCCAATATTTTAAGCTTTTGCTGTTTGAATTAGAATATGTCTTGGTGTAGATCTCTTTAGATTCATCTTGCTTGGGAGTTTTGGTGCTTTCTGGACCTGCACTAAAGAAGTTTTCAGCCATTATTTTTTCAAAAATGATTTCTGCCCCTTTCTCTCTCTTGTCTCCTGGGAACTCTGTAATGCAAATGTTAGTGTACTTGATGTTGTCCCTTAAACTCTCCTCATTTCTAAATATTTTTTTTTTCTTTTGCTGTTCTGATTGGGTTGTCTGCACCATTCTATCTTCCACATTGCTTATACTTCTTATGTATCATCTAGTATGCTGTTGAGCCCTTCTGGTGCATTTTTTAAATTACAGTATTTTTCAGTTCTAATCTGGTCTGTCTTATATTTTCTAATTTCTTTTTTAAAGTTCTCATTGAAGTGAAGTGAACTCGCTCAGTTGTGTCCGACTCTTTGCGACCCCAGGGACTGTAGCCTACCAGGCTCCTCCCTCCAAGGGATTCTCCCTCCATGGGATTTTCCAGGCAAGAGTACTGGAGTGGGTTGCCATTTCCTTCTCTAGGGGATCTTCCTGACCCAGGGATTGAACCTGGATCTCCCACATTCCAGGCAAATGCTTAACCTCTGAGCCACCAGGGAAGCCTAAAGTTCTCATTGAATTTCTCCATTCTCCTCAGAAAGCATGAGCATTCTTAGGACTACTTGTTTGAACTCTTTATCAGATAAATTACTTATCTGTATATCATTAGGGTGTTTTCTGGGAGTTTTATTTTTCCTTTTATATGAAACATACTCCTTGGTCTCCTCATTTTGTTTGACTTTAGATTTTTGTTTCTATGAATTAGGCAAAACAGCTGCCTCTGCTGGTCTTGAAGAATTGGCCTTATATGGGAATGTCCCCTATGCAGATTACTTGTGCTTGGTGGCTTTGACTGGCCGGCTGGAGCTGGAACAGGTCCTGGCCAGGTGTGGTCCTTGGGTGAATGCACCCCAGGGCAACTGGAGATGGAGCAGCCTGGCAGTCCCTGAGGATTACTTTGCCTGTGTCCACCTTGACAGGAAGGCTGGGGCTAGCGGGAGTCCTAAGGGGCCTCAAACTGTGGTACTTGCTGGTACTTCCAACCTCGGAGCTGACTCTGGTAATTTCCTGCCTATTTGGCAGAACCTCTAGTGCTAGTAAATGGATTTGCTTCCTGTATAGTCCAGCTTTTTAACCTATTGTTTTTTATTTTTTTTATTTTTAACCTATTGTTTTTTAAAATGTTACTTTATCATTGTGTCCCAGGGCAGGTGAGTCCGCACTCAGGCCCCTTAGCAATATCCCTCCCTATTGTAGTTCATAGCATGAGGATTTGGGTTCCAGGGGATACTGTGTCTCTGTCTTTCCTACCCATTTATATCTGGTTCTTTTATTTGCAGAAACTGTTTGTAAAAAATCAAGCAACCCTCAGGTCTTCAGGTTGAATTGTTCTCTCTGTAGGTGACGTTCTGTGTGTCTGTGGAAGGACCTGAATTCAGAGGCCTTCCTATGCTGTCATCTCAGGACCCTGTTCCCTGATCCTAAAACTTTTTGACAAGATTTGAGAATTGGTAAATTGATTAATATCATAGAAAGTCTCATAAGGAGATGTTTGATTTTTATTTACAAATGTGTCTAAATTCAGTGTTGTGAAAACACTGTGTTTGTTTGATGTAAACTGCCTTCTACTGGTGTATGCTTGTATTGATTCTTAGTGAATTGTGGTTTGAATTCAAAATAAGTGCTAACCTTGATATAAATATTTTCATATTTGCATCATAAGTATGAGAATTTGCACTTTGAGCATTTCATAAATATTAATCAATTAAACTTCAGAACACTCCAGTGATCAAGATATTGTAAATCAGCCTTCTGGATGAGTCTTCAAATTTTTCAGCCCACTGAGATATTCTCTGCCTTCTCTCCTCTAAAAAAGATAAGAGCCTTAATGTTGATTCATTCTTTAAAATATATCTCACTTTATTTTAAAAGGAATATTTAAAGGAAGGCTCAAGCAATTTGTACTGGGGACACACTCAATCATTTGGAGTGAATTGTAGTAGCCTATTTAGTCCGGTTTTAAGCCAGCTCAATTAAAAACAAAAGCAACATGAGTAGTGATAACAGTATCTTGAATTATCAATCTAATTATGTTTGAAGATATAATGAGTGTTTTGTTTTAAAAAGTCTAATAATCAAGTGACATATAGTATATCTTATCCATCAAAAGCATCAGTATTTGAGTAATGTTGGATTCATTTATTCAGTAAAGATTTTGTAATGCATCTTTATTGCCCTAGGCAAAAAGATGTAAAAAGAGAAAAAGACCATGCCTCGCCTCAAGGAGTTCACAGACCACATCATGGCTTCCTTAGGCACATTAGCGAAAATGTAGTTAAAATTTTTGAATCCTTTAAAAAATGAAGTAGCCTCTGTGGCTGTTTCAAACTGAGATGATTATTACATTTAATGACCTGAATAAACATTATACAGTGAGTCTCTGACATTCTTGTCTTAATGTAGAAAAATACAAATAAATGTAGAACTGCAAAATCCAGAGTTGAAAAGTTAGATATACTGTTTTGGAACCATGATGAATAATAAAAACGTAATTTTTTTAATTTGTGAAAGTAAGCAATTAGTAGTTTTTTTAGGATAGATTTATTTCAGTTGTAACCTGTTTTAAATTTAAAGGGACACAGAACGTATGAGTATATCATATATTCCTTTACATTTCAATGAACATAAGTAGCTCTATATTAGCATACTAGATTGTTTTTGAGAAAGCACTTCAATATATAAGAAAATGCTAACTACTATTTCTTGAACATTAGTACTCAGAATTTATCTTTTATCAAAAATTGCTGAGAAAAATAATTTATCCTGGAGAAAAGAACTTACCAAATTATTTTTTTAAACTCTATTTTCCCTCACACATTAAAGTATTATATGTCTGTCTTTAGTGATACAGCATACATGACTAATATCTGTTCTATACTTGACACTTAAGCTTATTCATATCTTCATGAAAGTAAAGTGTTAACTTTTTTTTTTTTCCTGTGAAAAAGACTCCTGATAGCTCAGATGGTAAAGAATCTGCCTGCAATATGGGAGACCCAGGTTCTATTCCTGTGTTGGAAAGATCCTCTGGAGAAGGGCGTGGCAACCCACTCCGGTATTCTTGCCTGGAAAATCCCATGGACAGAGGAGCCTGGAGGGCTACCTGCCATGGGGTTGCAGAGTCAGACACAACTGAGCGACCAGCACACACACTATCCAAATTAAACTTCCTATGCAGATGATATTTTGAAAATTGCAAAAGTATTTTCTTCAAGTAACTAGACATGACACTCTCTTCAGCATTAACTGAACTTTTCTTTGAAGGTTTAATAGATTTATTAGTGGTTCCTGTTTTGCTTGGTTGCCTACTACAGCTATTGTGCACTGAACAGTTAGTTAAGCTGTCAAAATACTAAGAGATCATATGGAAGCAGTCAGTTTCTGCCAGGTTAGTAAGTCAGTCTTTCAATAATGCAACTCTAATTTTTAATCATATATTTAGAAAAATTTAGAATAACTAGGCACTTACCAGATACAGATCATCTTTCTTATTTTCTTTCCTTTTTTCTTTTTATCTCCATAAAAATGCTCCGAGATTGGAACTGTTTTTATCTTATAAGTTAGGAAGTTGTGACAAAAAGAATTTGATAACAAGTCTGAATAATTAATAAATGGCAAAGGCCTTTTTGCTTCAAAACATTTGTTTTCCCACTGAATCATGGTTACACATCAGAGATCATTGGACTGGAATGCACAGGATTACTTTAATGTGGCATTCATCCTCTCATTATAGAAAATACTCTCCTTTTCAAAATGAATTGAATCTATTGTAGCCTTTTATGGGGTTACAGCAGCGTAGAAAGTTAGTGAGGGTTTTGGCCCACACCTTCCTCCTAACACATGCTTCATCTTTGCTTTCTCTATTAGAGTGTTTCTTTTTAATTCCTGTCTAAAAATATCAGTTTGAAACATAAAAAACATTATATAATGCTTCCTCCCTACATGATGACTTTTAATCTTAAGGTTAAATCTGAATTGGCTGAGTAACACAATTTTATTTCCAAATTTATTCTCCAACTTAAGATGCATAATTTTAAGATTTGTGAAATTGGAAGATTTATCTCTGTTTTATAGCATTATGAAAACTTCTTTCTTTTGTTAGCTGTGGGACTTTGGATAAGTTATTAAGCCTCTCTGAGCCTTATTATTATTTATTTATTTTTTCAGTTTTTGAAAGTATCTCCTGATCTTCCTCTTCTTCCTGCTCGTTGGGTATATCTATTGAGACAAAGTAAGCCAAACATTTTGTAAACTCTTCAGCACTAACTTACAGGCTAGTGATTCTCAGATTTGAGTGTTCATGAGGATTATTTCTCAAGTGTGTTAAAAATGCAGTCCTGGGGCCCACTCCCAGTGATTCTACTGTGGATTTGAAGATTAAAAATAGGTCATTTGAAAAAAAAAAGATCTTGCCAGTAGCTTGTGAAATTTTGTAACAAAAATGCACATGAAACATCTTCAAGAGACTGGTTTTCACCTTTTACATTGATAAAGATGAAAACAGTAATACTTGGTGATGGAAAAGAACTGCTCTTGTGTTTCACTGATGCGAATATAAGCTTGGAATCACCTGTCTAGAGAATATAAATTAAAATACGTAGAAATATTCTTGCTCTTTGCTCTAGCAGTTCCATTTCTTAGATTTTTTAAAGATGAAAATCTCACATATACACAATCATATGTGCAGGAATATCCAACCATATGTGCAGGGATATCCAGCATAGTTGTTTATCCAAGAATATATACACTAGACAACTGAAATATGTCACAACAAGGATAGGTAAATGAATTTGGTTATATTCACAATATCAAGAATTATATAGGCATTAAAATGTGGATGTAGAACTATGTTTTTATTCATAGAAAGGAATCTGTGTTACATGGTAAAGTGAAAAAAGGTTTATAAAACAGGTATAAAATGAGCCAATTTGTATATATACATAGAAGTCTGAAAAGATAATCTGATCATCTAAAATATGAATAAATGGCCTTTCTTGGCTGATGAGATTGTGTTTTTATTTTTATTGTATTTAATTTTTAACAGTATATGACAAATTAAAAAAAATTATAATCAGAGCTAAAAGAGAGCATGCTTTTAAAAGAAAAAAAAAACATTTAGGAGGCTTACATATTAGTATCATTACTTTATCTCATACCTTGTATCTATAGTCCCTTCCACTGCCCATTTTTTTGCTAAACATGATAGTTGATTTGTTTTCTTCTTAGGCTCTTAAAAGAAGACTCATTTTTGTGTGAGTTGTAGTTGCAGAAGCCAATGTCTTTCCTGCCTCTTTCTCTTATTTTTTTTAATTTAATTCTCACAATAAATTGCAGCACCAGCATTTTTGTATCATGTTATGTAACTAAGGCTTAGCCACCATGATGTAACTTACTTTAACTTTGTTGTCACATGCCTTGTTTATTTTGTATTGTGTTTGCCCAGCATTATAATCCTATGGAAAGGTTTTGCTGATGGAGAAATATGTTATCTTTTTTCATTTTCCTGATGGCTTACTAATTGTCAGGGAGAGAAAACCATGGAATCCACTTCCGTTCCTGTCATCTAAGTGAATATTATAGAAGGGAAGAACATATCTCTGTGTAGGCTAACAGTTTTGGTGGGGAGTGTCTGAGAGAATGTGTTTGGGTGCCCATGTTAAAACATGATGACTAGGAAGCATAAATAAAAAATTGATCTACCTGACTTGAGAGTCAGGAAGTCTGGATTTAAGTTCTGGCCTAGTGTATTTGCTATATAGGAAAATCATTTAAATTCTTATAACTTTTGTTTTCTCATAAACAAAATGGAGATCCTCTTCCCTTATTACCACCGAGGCTTGGGACATGATTCAGTGAGATAATACTTTGTCCTTCCTCCATTCATTTGTTCTATAAATATATATTGAGCACCTACATTAGATGGAGCACTAATCTAGAACATGGATGTGTTAGTAAACAAAATGGATAGAATCCCTGCTCCTTTTTAACTTACATTCTAGTGGGTAGAAATGGAATGAAAAATAAGCATAATAAATAGTGAATTATATGAATGCCAATGAGAGATGACAGTGGCTTGGATGAGAGTGAGCAATCCAGGTAGTGAGAGTAATCTGAGAAGCATAATACACATAAAGGTGTATTTATTCTTATAAACGTGGTATTGAGCTAGAGGGTATCCACTTTTCAAAGCTTTTCTTCAGGGCTTTGAATTTAAATATGTACTGTTATTTGAATGTTCACATCTTAATGTCATATGGCTAGAAATTAAGTAGGATATCTTAATTTTAGACTGACTGTACTAAAGCCCTGGGGAAGAAATAACATTTCCAGCTCAATAAAGATTGCCTTTGTTCTTCCTTTGACAGTAGAGATGGCACTTGATTCAGGGTGATTCAGTGTTGCCCATGCTTATTTCAAAAATTGAGAAGTACTCAACACCACCCTCTCTCTTCCCTCTCTACTTTATAATCACCAAGTATAATTTATTGCGTTTTCAAATGTAGTCCCTTATCTGTTCACTTCTGTCCATCTCCACTGTTACCTTGGCAGTCCTGCGCAACATCAGTTTTGCCTGTACTGCAGGTATTCTCACCTCTTCTCTGAGCAAGAAGAGACTTTTGTACAAACACAAGTCTCATTAAAGCACAGCTCTTTGTAAACCCTCCAGTGACGTCTCCTGTGGCTCATGCTCCACAGACCCCTGTCCCTTTTTTGCCTTCTGTTTCTCAGAAGGCACAGACTACATCACTGGAACTCCTGGCTCTGACTTCCCAGTGAAGATGGTCTGCTTCTCCTTGCACCTAGGATGAAGTCCACAGTCCATGACACAGTAATCTGCCAGGAAGGCCCTGCACCATCTGACTGATCCATCCAGGACATCCTTCTTGCCTCTTTCCTTGTTTTTGGCTCTGATGGTTTTCTTTAGTTCCTTAAAGACCCCAAGCCCCTCCTACCTCCTTGCATTCATATATCTCATCCCTCTTGACTGGACCTCCCTTTCCCTTCGCCGGTGTCACCCTTGCTCATCCGGATTGTCTCAGTTTTTAATGTCACTTCCTCAGAAAAAGCCTCCTTGGTTATACAACTCCATTTCTCACTCAATTTTCCCTTTGAAGCAGGTGGCATGACTGTATATAAATATTCATGTCATTATTTGTATAATATTTATTTTCTCTGCTAGATTCCAGGCTTCATGAGGTCCAAGATACGAAAGTTTTTGTTTATCTTTTGAATCTTGGCCTCAGATGGTGTATTTGGTAAATAAAGAACACTCACTGCCTGGTGAATGAATTCAGGAAGTGAAGATAGCTTCACAGGTAGTTTCTAGTAATTATCAAAGAAATTTTAACATGTTAGTGTAGGGAGAGACCTAAGGGCAGGACTCGGATTCAGAATTACAAGGTGACCTCGGACTAGAATCCAAGCACATGCACTCTTTCCTGCACTGAAATTGATAGCCATGAATCCAGGGGTAAGTAAGACACTAAGAACCATATGCTAAAGAAAATAATGGCAACAGACATTTCTCCTCTTTCAGTTTTGAAATTGAAAGATTATAAAATATTTTTTCATTACATGTGCTTATACATTTTGTGACTGGAATTATTGATATTTTTTTCTAACTTTAAGACAAGTTATATTTAACAAATGTAAATGAGGGAGGGAAAACTTTGGCACCATATATGTGGGTGAAGATGAAAAGTATGACATTAATATTTGAAAAACAAACCTATAAAGCTATACTATAATTTTTTAAAATTTAAATTCCAGTAATTTTTAAAACCATTAACTTTGGTCATTAACACCCACAATAAAATATAACCTTAAAATAAGAAAATTTGGTTTTGCCAGTAATTAACTGCTCTGTTGAATCCATTTTGCAGTCTTATCTTTTTCATTTTTGTTATTATGAAATGTGTTTTCTACTAGGAAATGAAAATCTACTAATATCATTATTGTAACTTAGTTTTATATCATTGATGCATTTTTAAAAGTTTGAATTGTACCCTGAGATACTGCATCAGTTGCCATTCTGGAAGTAAAAACAGATAGGTTATTGAAATATAAATGGTATTTTAAGGGTTTCCACAGTGGCTCAGTGGTAAAAGAATCTGTCTGCAATGCTGAAGACCTGGGTTCGACCCTCGAGTGGGGAAGATCTCCTGCAGAAGGAAATGGCAACCCACTCCAGTATTGTTGCTTGGGAAATTCCATGGACAGAGGAGCTTGGTGGGCTGCAGTCCATGGGGTCATGAAAGAGTTGCACGCAACTTAGTGACAAAACAAAAAATGGTATTCTATGTATTTCAGATTCATAGAGCTGAATGGAACTTATTTTTAACATTATGAAGAAATAGTCTTTGATGGACATTCTTAATGGTGCTTCTATTCCAAAATAACTTTTGTGGCTGTAACAATCTATAAATAGATGTGTTAGATGGAAATGTTGACAGATTCTTATTTGTAAGTAATGAATGAAGCCACCTAGAATTTTAGTGACCTCCCTTTTAGTGAATGGCTATTCATATTTATTATTATCAGTTCTAACATTTTAAAGTGCCAACTGGGCACTGGGTAACATTGATGTGCTCTCAGTCTAACGGGTCCACTTCTAAAGTTCCACAGTTCAGCACACTAAAGCCGGTGCACACCAGGAGATGATACAGCTTTGAGTTAATATATAATGGGAGGTCAGGACATGTATGTAATAGACCTCATAGCATTAAGTCATTTTTGGCACTGCAAAGAAAGTTAATTTGGTTAAAACTTTTACTGTAAGGTAGAAACTACAGAACAAACTTCTGAAAGAGATGATGTCCAATGTCGGTACTCTTTTGTCCTTTATTTATTTGTTTATTTTGATATCGGCCAGTAACAATTCCAAATTTAGTGGAAAAGGCACAGAAATTTGATTTTGATACGTAGATAAATTTCTTCAATAATTTGGTGAAGGTATTTGGGAAATTTGAATCTTTAGATGAAAAGAGAAAGCCCAGTTAATTGTTTATCTAGGATCTAACATATACTTATCAAGGGTGCTATACTGAGTACAATGGTATATTTTAAATGAAAGAAAGAATGGTTGTATGTATAGACATGGATGATGAGATGAAAGAAAGGTGCTGAAGAGCTGTGTGTAAAAAAAACATCTGGAGAATGTAGGATCTGTAAGAAGTGTGTGGTGTTACATCCCCCATATATTAAGAGGACAGGTGGTTTTGTGAACTTAAATCTTAATTTATGCCAAAATTAAGTCATTACTGTTAATACCAATGTGATGATTTAAGTGATTTCATTTGTCAGCATCAGTGGGCCTTAAAACTTTCGATAAAAACATTTAGGAAATTTTGAGAAGTAGCTAGGGAAATCCTTTAGAAGGTTTTATAAAACATAAATTTAGATTATTTTGGTATTATATATACATGTGTATGTTTATAAATAGCTAGCTATATGTAAACTCTGTTTCGGAATTTAATTCTGCAAGTATCTCTCAAGTATCTTCTATTTTTCAGACTGTATATTTTCTGTAAGGACTAAATAGGGGTAAGGTACACACATTTTTTTTTTTTTTTAGAAATTTACTGCATATGTGGCAAACAATAATATAGAAGGAGATTTGTAAAAAAACACTAGAAATGTACCATCTAGTAGGAAAGGCAGTTTGGGAGAGGCTGTGCCTTGGCAGAGACAAACAAGGACAAGATCCTACTAATTAGAGGGATCAGGAAAGCTTACCTCTTGGAATAGGTAAGCACTGGCATAGACCTTGAAGAAAGAGCCTTCTTTGTATATATGAAGATGGAGGAGGAAGAGACATGGTGACTTTAGATAATGGACTGTAATAGTGCATGGGCGAGAGGAAGAAGGGAAACTGGTATCTAACCAAATATTTCACTTGTGGCTTTTGGTTTTGCTGCTGAATTGGTCAGAGAATGTTGCCATCCATGGTGGCTGTTTTATATGGGGAAAGGTTGCTCCATTTCTGAGCAACCAGTATCTTTGCTGCAACAATGATATTTATCCCTTTCAAAGGCGTTTTTGTGTTCGCTCATTTTGTTTTTGCTACTTAATGCATAGCTGTGGGTTGGGCATCCTGCCAGCATCCCTTGACCATTTGTGATGGGAGGTGTGCACTGGTGCTTCTTCCTTGGTAAGTCTCCAGTGTCTAGAACACAGTTCCTGGGATAGAACAGTTCAGTTCAGTCGTTAGGTCATGTCTGACTCTGAAACCCCATGGACTGCAGCATGCCAGGCCTCCCTGTCCATCACAAACTTCCAGAGTTTACCCAAACTCATGTCCATTGAGTCGATGATGCCATCCAACCATCTTATCCTCAGTCATCCCCTTCCCCTCCTGCCTTCAGTCTTTCCCAGCATCAGGGTCTTTTCCAATGAGTCAGCTCTTCACATCAGGTGGCCAAAGTATTGGAGTTTCAGCTTCAACATCAGTCCTTCCAGTGAACACTCAGGATTGATCTCCTTTAGGATGGACTAGTTGGATCTCCTTGCAGTCCAAGGGACTCTCAAGAGTCTTCTCCAACACCACAGTTCAAAAGCATCAATTCTTTGGTGCTCAGCTTTCTTTATGGTCCACCTTTCACATGCATACATGACTACTGGAAAAACCATAGCTTTGACTAGATGGACCTTTGTTGGCAAAGTAATGTCTCTGCTTTTTAAAATGCTGTCTAGGTTGGTCATAGCTTTTCTTTTAAGGAGCAAGGTCTTTGAATTTCATGGCTTCAGTCACCATCTGCAGTGATTTTGGAGTCCAGGAAAATAAAGTTTCTCACTGTTTCCATTGGTTCCCCATCTTTTTGCCATAAAGTGATGGGACTGGATGCCATGATCTTAGTTTTCTGAATGTTGAGTTTTAAGCCAACTTTTTGACTCTCCTCTTTCACTTTCTTCAAGAGGGTCTTTAGTACTTTTTTGCTTTCTGCCATAAGGGTTGTGTCATCTGTATATCTGAGGTTATTGATATTTTTCCCAGCAATCTTGATTCTAGCTTATGCTTATGCTTCATACAGTCACTTGTTAAATATTTGGTTAATGTTCTTGATATTCTTTCTTACTTTTAGTATCAGGTGTTGGTCAGATAGTAAAGAATCTGCCCACAGTGCAGGAGACTCGAGTTTGATCCCTGGATGGGGAAGATCCCCCTGGAGAAGGAAATAGCAGCACACTCCAGTATTCTTGCCTGGAGAATCCCATGGACAGAGGAGCCTACATGAGCTACAGTCCATGGGATCGCAAAAAGTGAGATACAGCTGAGCTACTTTCATTTTTTTTAATACTGATATGTAGGTTAAGCTCATCAGAAGAAATTATGACCTGTGACCTTGGTAATAGATATAGTTTTTAATCCTGTGAAACATCTAACATGAAGCTTTACAGCAGTGGATGAATTTCATAAAAAATTATGCATCTTTTATTGTCAGAGCATGTAGTGTCAAATAGCTGTCAGGTTTCTTTGATAATTGGTTTCAGGTTTGCATTCTCATCCATCCATATGCTATCTAGGCAATGTCTTTTCTTGGAAGAGTTATTATATTAGAATACTGCCTTTCCTTGGAAGATACTTAGAATATGTTATCTTTAACCATTTTATTTAAGGGAAAAAGACAAGTCAAGGGGCTTGTTTCAGTCCTTTGATAGTCCTTAAAGTATATCTGAATTTTCTAAGGTTATTGTCAAACTCACTCTCACTCTTCACATTGTCATGAGTTTGTTATCATATACCTACCCGCCTTCCACCCCACACACTCACACACACGTATTTATTTTAGGACAACATTTATCATTTCAGGTGCTGGGCTGCATTTGTTATTCTTCCCAGCCTATGAGCCTTAGAAATCAAGAACTGAGAATTAAGAGGCTTGGCTTTCTTGTACAAATGTAAAACAGTGAGTTATGGGCAGGGATTGACTCTGAGATTATTTGATGAGGTTTTCTCACTTTCACAGTTGCCTTTAAGTGATTTATTCTTGTACTTATAACAGATTGGGAGAATTAATAAAAGTTCTCAATAGTGAGAAGAAAAAAAAACATTGAAATATCTGAGCATATCAGAAACTAGCAGCTCTTTGGAGAACAGAATGGTGTCAGGAGAGAACAACATTTGGTAAAAATCGGCAAAAATTGTAAAATACTTACTATGGTAAGATAAATAATATAATTGGGATTTAAAAAGCTCAGACATATTATAAAAATGACACAAATTATTGGAGAAGCTTGTTAGAGAATTACCAAGAAAGGGGGTTTAGTTTAAGTGATTTCCTGTATTTTACAGGGCCAAAAGTTTTCCAAAAGTTTCCCTTTGAAGAGTTGGGGAGGATGGGCAGGATTGAAGTGTATCTGTGAGCACCTTAGTGGCTGACGTCTTCAGATTAGAATTCCCTAAGTATCTGAACCATTGCCAGCCATTTCTGCAGTTTTCTCAGTTTGCAGTCCGAGGTACACTTTGTTCTTCTGGTAACTTGGGGGAGAGGGTATGCCTGTGTCATATTATTCATCTGCAAAGAGAAAATTTATAACAGTAAAATGGTCTTGGTTATTTTATGGTAGAATAGTGTAGACTTTTTTTTTACTTTTTTCTGTGTGTCTCCTTTTTAAAGTAGCATTTATCACATTATTGTCTTACCACTGAGAATTAAGAGGTGTAATTTCACACTTAATTGTATGATTCTCTCATTGATGTCTGTCTTTTCTATTGGACTCTGTACTCAAGGATACTTTTCTGCTTCCTTCTGTATCTGCAGAGCCTAGACGAGTGTCTGGCATACAGTATATGCTCTGTAAATTCTTGTTGGATGCATGAAAGGAACCTTTGAAGTATTTTTTTAGAGTAGGCTAGATAATAATCCATTTTTCAGCATTACTGACTGCATTATTTTGTAAATGCTCAAAAAACATTTGTAAGGGATGGAATTTTAATTCAACAGTCTGTAGCTTTTATTTTTTATCTTTTAAAATTATAACTAATTGTACAAAGTAATTTCTTATATTCAAAATGGTTACATTTCTCATCAAAAATACCTTATTTATTTTATTTTTTAATAGACTTTATTTTTTAGAAAACTTTTAGGTTCACAAAAAGTTACATTGAAAGTGTAGAGTTTCATGGGGCTTCCCAAGTGGCACAGTGTTAAAGAATCCGCCTACTACTTGCAGGAGACACAAGCAGTGTGGGTTCAACCCTTGGGTCAGAAAGACTCTCTTGAGTAGAAAATGGCAACCCACTCCAGTCCTCTTGCCTGGAAAATTCCATGGACAGGAGAGCCTGGTGGGCTGCACTCCATGGGGTTGAAGAGAGTCAGGCATGATTGAGTACACATGCCTAGAGACTTATATTATTTTTACAAACTTTGACGTATACTTGATTTACAAAGTTGTGTTAGTTTCAGGTGTATAACAGAGTAAGTCAGTTATACAAATACACATATCCACTCTTTTTTTTAGATTCCTGTCTCTTACAGACCGTTACAGAGTATTGAGTAGAGTTCCCTGTGCTATAAAGTGGGAGCTTGCTAGTTATCTGTTTTATTTATAGTACAGTGTATATGTCAACCCCAGTCTTCCTATTTATCCTTCCCCTCGGTACCCCTTGGTCACCATAAGTTTATTTTCTACATCTGTAAGTCTGTTTCAGATTCATATTATTGTAAAATGATACTTGGACTACATGGGCCATTTAATCATATGCATTATGTATTGCTTATAAATTGATATGCTGTTACGAAATTCCAAAAATATACCTGTGTCTGGAGATATTGTTCCAGACATCTCTAGTTTTTAATGGACTATTAGAACACCATAAGGATAGTTTTTAAATTTTGAAACTTCTGTTTTGAAAACCTTTGATTTACTTGAATTTATTTATAATTACCACCACTTAGATATGTTGACTTCTTGTCTGATTTCCCAATGGCTTGTTTTCCTTGAAGAAAATAACACATTAGACACTTTCGTCTGTATTTGCAGATGAAGAAATTGAGGTGAAGTGATTTTTTATGATCACTTGCTAATAATTAATAGGAAGTTACAATTGTATTCTTTTTCTTTGTCGTTGTTGCTGTTGCAAAGAAGAAAATAACATGTAGAAGAAGAAAACTACATGTAGTAGTTTTTTTCATTGGTTCTCTATTCAGATGTGCAGTATACTCAAATAGTTATACTGTCATTTCATTTTCAATACATATACTCGTTTATTTGTTTTTTCAAATGTGCAGGACATTAGTCAAACTTCAGGAGAAAAGTTTAAAATGTGAATAAGGTTTTACAGAAGAAAACTCCTAGTGTGTCATTATTAAGTAATGATGTAGCTGTTGTTTTCTATATATTTTCATGTATTGATAAATGGAAACTTTTTATCCCATATACAATAGTTGTTAGTATATTACTTGAAGAAGCATTGGTAGAACTCATTGCAACTACAAATTATTTTTTAAATTTATTTTTTATTAAAATATAGTTGATTTACAGTGTTGTATTAGTTTCTGATATATGGCAAATGGTTCAGTTATATTTGTGTATATATGTGTATTCAGCTTTCTTATGTATATATACATAATATATATGTATTCTTTTTCACACTTTCATTATAATTTATTATAAGATATTGAATATAGTTCCAGATGGAACTGCAAATCTTAATCAGAATCTTGATTTGAGAATAGTCTTTCTAATATGGATATGAGACATAATTTCCTTTAAAAATCATAATTTTGATCATATTAGGCCAACAGAATCTATAATTTTAAATTGCATTAAAGTTAAAGTGAGTTGAAGAAATAGTATCAGGGTTCACAGGCTAAAGGGTTAATGCTGCTAATTTTGTAGTAATCCTCTGAGGAGAACCCAAAGTCAGAATGCTTGCAGTGGGGGTGGTGTTTGTACACGTTAGGAACACCGCAACTCGGGGGATGGGGGAAGACATGTTTCAAAGTTTAGGTCACTATCACTATTTAGGTAATCAAGGACTGATTTTGCTCAGCTTTACTCACCAAATTATTTTCACCTTATACATTGTATGCTTTTTTGTGTGTGAATTCTTTTAAGATCATTTTAGAAAAAGGGTTCAGTAGGTATCAGTAAATACTGGGGATTTTGGAACTAGATGAGCTATAAATAACTTAATGTTGTATAAATTATGCATTACCTAGAAACTGAATTTCTGATGCATGTGGTATACCTGTTATTTTCATCACTCCTCTTGTCTTCTTCTATTTCATCACTATGTGGAGTTTTATTCCCATTACTCACCTGTGTCAACCCTGTTGGTCGCTATGAATGCAGCAAATTTCCTCAAATGACACTTGAGTTTTGCTGTCCTGTTAACCTTGCATTAAGCCATTTAGGGCTAAATTTTTTCTTCTTCTCTTGAATATAATGCTTGCTAAAATACAGCCTAATTTCCAGGACTTGAGTGTGGTGTCTCCCTTCATGAGGCCTTTTCAAAGAGAAAACGGATACATCCTTTTATAGATCTTCTTCATTGTCAGTGTTTTATGAGGCATTTATACATTGCCTCAAGTCATATGGAATAGGACTCATGTCACTTATGATGTATGACACCATATATTAATAAATCGAGCTTTTCTTCTTGATTTTAAAAGCTTTGAGGAAAGGCTCTTGTATTCTTTAATATCTCTCAAGGAGCCTAATGTTGTTCCTGTAATTAATTGGATGCCGTTTTTCCTTAGTATTATCCTCACAGAACATATAGCTTATTTAATGCTTATTTGAAACAAATATTAGCTCCTACTGCAGTACGGACATATTAAGTACACACGCATACTTGACACACATACTTGACACGTACATGACACAGATCAAATCTTCTTTATAGGAGAGGCATGCCTTATGTTAACTCCCCATTATGTACCTATCGTACCCCTAGAGGGAGACTTGACCACCTTTTTGCAAGAAGGAAGAGCAGTAGTAGCAGCGGGCTGTCATAAAAATTAATTAGTTCACATCCACTACCCACCCCACCCCGCGGACAGTCAAGATTGCTTCCTGAGCTTTTTCCCTCTAGTTTAAGCTGATAGTAAGCATTAGAACCATCTCTCGAAGATTTTATATTAACATTGGCAAGAAACAAACAATTGACATCAGGCATAAGTCTTATTTTGTGTTATGCTCTTGGCGCATCGTTGCTGGAAAAGTTATGCTAATCCACACCATCTGCAGATACCAGATGTGCCATTGAGAGGTGCACAAGTTCCTTTCCAGAAAGCTGCTTGATGTCGAATGTCAATCATTCATGTTAAAATGACAGCACCTATCATCAGAGGAGGGAGAATAACTACAATTTGTGTTTTTTCTTTACCATCACATACCAATCTGGATGATATTTAATGCTGTGATAAATTCACTGTGGCCAGCAGGGGAAATGTAACAAATGCAATTGCTCAGTCCATCTTTTGTTCCTTTGCGAAATAGCTACAGAATCTGTTGAAGACTGTCTCATTGAGTACACATGTACAGTGGGTGTGGTTACATGTTGCTCACTACCTTACATGTCTTGGCTTATGTGGTTTATTATATTAAAAGAGTTGCCTGGAAGGGTATCAGATGGTGCGAGGCACAGAGTTAAGTTTTGTCATTGCGTAGTTGCATATGCTTCTGGAATCCTCCCCGAAATATGATTCTTGAAAAGAAGCTTGTTCATTTAAAAACAGTAATAGGTTCTTCATTCATAATATTATGTCTTAAAAGATGCTGCCATCAATTTAGTGAAACTATGATTTTGTGTCTTTTGTTTTCGGGAAAGAGGCAGAGAGAGTAAGAAGCAATAACAATCGCCTGGGTCTGGATATATCTACATTTAGTGGTAGTAAAATTATTTATGTTCTCTTTTCATATCTTTTCAATTTTTGGCAGCTACTGCTAAATATTAAAAGCATGTCAGGGCACAGTTTGGTTTGAACTGTTGAACATGTCAGGTACACTAAAATTCCTTTGATTTCTAGGGTATTAATGAGTAGCATTATTTGCTGGCAGCTAGAACTTACTGTAAGCTTTCTTTGTGTAGGGGCTTCCCTGGTGGCTCAGCTGGTAAAGAATCTGCCTGCCATGCAGGAGACCTCGGTTCGATCCCTAGGCTGGGAAGATTCCCTAAAGAAGGGGATGGCTACCCACTCCAGTATTCTGGCCTGGAGAATTCCATGGACTGCATAGTCCACGGGGTCACAAAGAGTCAGACACGACTGAGTGAGTGACTTTCACTTTCAGCTTTCACTTTTCCTTGTGTAGAGATTGTGTGGGAGCAAGCCTCACTCTCTCCTTTCTCTTGTCCTTGTTTTAAAGTTCCTGCAGCCACACTGCACTGTCACCTGAAGGGACTTTGTAGGGATTTTGTCTGGAGATCAGATAGTGTTCCTCATAGTTCAGGTATTTTATAAACATGTTCCAGCCATTGCATCAGAAAAATGTATGCTTTGATTTAAATTTTCTTCCCTTAGGGAAATCCCCCCTTAGCCCGCCTCAGTGCTGTTCTTATTCAGGTTTTGCCAGGAAAGGAGACATATTTTTAAGACTCTGCCTGCAGTGCGGGAGATCTGGGTTCTATCCCTGGGTTGGGAAGATGCCCTGGAGAAGGAAATGACAACCCACTCCAGTATTCTTGCCTGGAGAATCCCATGGACAGAGGACTCTGGCGGGCTACAGTCCATGGGGTCGCACTGAGTCGGACATGACTGAGTGACTAACAGTAAGTACTGAAACATTTTTTTAAGTTATAATTATTTCTACAAACTGTCTTGAATAAATATCTAGTCACTGTTTGGTCCTATAATTGGTATATGATGTTGTTCCTAAGTGTTGAGCAAATGTGGATTTATAAAAGACAAGGAAAGAGGAGCCAAATGAATCCCAAAAAATACGAGGTCCCTGGGGATGAGCAGGAGATGACTAGTGTTAACAGTATTACACTGTTTTCTTTTTGGATTAATAGTGCCCATTGAAATCTCATCTCAGATGAATTCTACATTTTATGGTCTCAGCAATGATGAATAGAGCCTACAAAAAAATGCTTCAAGCATTTTGACTGGACTTTGTGTCTTTCTTGTTTCTTCTGCTGAGAGACTTGTCGCTTTACCCACCAAACCCTGGGTTCAGCCCCTGTTGAACTAACCAGTGAATTATGTACTAGTCTTTGTAGAATGCTTTTTGTTGACTTCTCAGGAAGGAATTCTGTGCTTGTTCTATTCTGTACTCCCAGTCTCCTTCCTTCCCTTCCTCTCTCAGTGAACCACTTACATGCTCTAATAGTATCCTAACTTCTGTCTTTACCACCTGACTAAAGTCCTTGATGTGTTGAGAATTTCTTCTGGTTTTTTTTTTTTTTTTGTTACATGTATCTTTGAATCTGTCTTTGGCACATAATGGATGTCTATGTTTGTTGAATAAATGGATGGATGAATAATTTTATATTTATTGAAATATAGCTGGTTAATAATGTATTTCAGTTGTATGGCAAAGTGATTCAGTTATGTATACATAAATATATCTGTTCTTTTTCAGATTATTTTCCCTTATAGGTTATTGCAAAATATTGGGTATGGTTCTCTATGCTATGTAGTAGGTCCTTGTTTGGTTATGGGTAGCCGTTCCCTTCTCCAGGGGATGTTCACTTCTTCAAGAGATCTTTGCAACCCAGGGATCGAACCCGGGTCTCCAGCATTGCAGGTGGATTCTTTACCATCTGAACCACCAGGGAAGCCTAAGAGTACTGGGGTGGGTAGCCTCTCCCTTATCCAGTGGATCTTCCTAAGCCAGTACTTGAACGAGGGTCTCCTGCATTGCAGGTGGATTCTTTATCAGCTGAGCTGCTAAGGAAGCCCGTTTTATATATAGTAGTGTGTACATGTTAATCCCAAACTTCTAATTTAACTCCCTTCTCTTTCTCCTTTGTAAGAAAACAAACTTACACCATAAGTTACACCATAAGTTTGTTTTCTATGTCTGTGAGTATACTCCAATTTTGTGTTTAAGTTCATATATATATATATATATATATATACACACACACACACACACACATTTTAGATTTCATACATAAGTGATAGCATGTGATATTTGTCTTTCTTTATCTGGCATACTTGACTTAGTATGATAATCTCTAGGTCCATCCGTATGGCTGCAAATGGCAGTTTTTCATTTTTTTTTTTATGGCTGAGTAATATTCCAGTGTATAAGTACACTCCATCTTCTTTATCCATTCATCTGTCCATGTATATTTAGGTTGCTTCTGTGTCTTGGCTATTGTAAATAGAGCTGTAATGAACATTTGGGTGCATGTATCTTTTTGAATTATAGTTTTCTCCAGATATATGTTCTAGAGTGGGATTACCGGGTCACATGGTAACTCTATTTTTAGTTTTTTAAGGAGCATCCACACTGTTCTCCATAGTGGCTCTACCAGTTTACGTTCCCACCAACAGTGTAGAAGGGTTCCTTTTTCTCCACACCCTTTCCAGTATTTATTATTTGTACCGTTTTTGGTGATAACCATTCTGACTGGTATGAGGTGATCTCTCTTTGTAGTTTTGATGTGCCTTTCTCTAGCAAATTAGTCATGTTGATCATCTTTTAATGTGCCCTTTGGCATTAAGGATGTTATATTATTCTTATATGCAAAACTTTCATATGTGGAAAACCATATCTGCCATCTTCATCTTCAGAGTTCAAGAGGGTATAAAACTGTGGACCATGAATTGCAATAAAATTCTCTCTTTTAATTTTGAAAAATGTTATAGCCTAATGTGTTGTTCATTGATATTGCTAATATTAGACTTGAAATATTAATACATTGGTACACATTTGAAAGTTTTTTTATAAAACCTTATTAACTTTGTTTTTTAGTTCTTTTAAACTTGAGATATTGCTTCATATTAAAAAAGAACTTTGCTGATTGAAAAATCTTACCAGCAAAAGCTACTGCTACACTTTTTTACATTATACAAGCAGAACATTGCATATAGTTTGAAAAACTACTTTTAATCCTAATGTCAGTAAATTATTCTGACACTTTTGTCTATAGCCCTGCAAAACTTTTAAAATGTATTTGTGGTAGACAGACCTTTTAAAACGTATTTGTGTACAGACTTTAAAGTACAAAGAAGATCACATATTGTTCTTTAACTGAGCATCACTTTTGAGTTGACCAAATTACCCAAAACATTTGAGGGTAGAAGTTGCCATTTGATGATCATCTCTGCAGATGATGCTCACATTGAAACTAGAAGGTCAACCATATGGAGAGGTTAAAAATAAAATCTGCTGGCCTTCAAAATCCTCTTATCAGCCACCTAACGGGGTCAGATGCTGACAATGATGCATCTGAGAACAGTGAGTAAAGACAGATTGCAGAAGTTTCATAATTGTGAATTGTGTTCTCAATCTATTTAATTCTGCTTATCTTTGTTTCCAGTCTTGGTTTCTCTGAACTGTGCAAATCTCAGATGCAGCCCCAAAGGCCAGTAGTTTGTTACATATTCATGCATGAAATAAAGTATCCTATGATATGTCAATCAAATATACTACCAAATCAGAAAACAAGTGTTTTTCCTAAAGTAAGTTCCTTCTAAATGTAACAAAAAAGAGCTACTTTGTCATTAAAGTGAATGAATACTCATTTTCAGAACAGATATTATGTTTGGATTGTGTTAAACATATATCTGTTAGTGAAAGTGTAAATCACAAGGATAAAATTTTATCTAAAAATAATATCTAGAAAATGCAATAAATATACACACTTTAAAATACTTCTCTTTTATGTAAGCCTTTCCGTCTCTGTTTTTAATGATTGTAATATTGTTTATTTCCTGCTATTAAAAGAAACTGGTGACCATGTTCATAGTAGTGTGTCTCACAATAGCCAAGAGGTGGAAGCAACACAAGTGTCCATTGATGGATTAATGAGTAATATGGATTAATGAGTAATGATGTCCATTAATGAGTAAATAAAACATGAAGTATACATTCAATAATATGTTATTGAAGCATAAGAAGGAAATTATGACATGTATTATAAAATGAATGAACTGCTTTGCTAGGTTTAAATATGTGAGTCACAGAAAAATAAATACTACATTATATGAGATACTGAGATTTGTTAAGCTCATAACAATCATTCAGTGGTTTCCAGAGGCTGCGGAAATGGGAAACAGGGAATTGTGTAATAGATACAGAGTTTCAGATTTGCATGATGAAAAAGTTTAGGCTGGTGAATATACCTAACCCTGCTAATCTATACAGTAAAATAGTTAATGGTACCATCTTAAAAATGGGATGATAAATTTTATATTATGTATATTGCCATAATAAAAAGAGAAACTAGGTAGAAAATACAATTTTAGACCAAAGCTTATTTATTTTTAATTCTAATTGTTTCTACAGAATAAATGGCTAGGATTGGTCTTTGAGCCCCTAACAGGATTATGATATGCTACATGATTACAGATCAAATAGAAGTAAAAAACCAATACGGTATTGTAAAGTAAAATAAAGTAAAACTAAAAAGTAAAAAAACCCAAAACAATAGATATAGTAAATTATTATTTGTAGAATAATTTAAAGCTGACTAAAGTACTGAAATCACATGTCCAAATATGTATTTAAAAGAGATTCCTTGGTTTTATAGTTAGCAATTCATAATTTTAAAACATGTATTTATTTAAATATTTATTGAGTGTTTATTATAATGCCAGAGACTAAGCTGGACTCAGATATACAGTGTTAGTAAGCTTGGTCCTCAAGGAGTGTGAAGTCACTTGCAGTGGAGTAGAGGAAGAGTCTACAAATAAACAGAAACTTGCAGTAAAGGACCATGAAGACTATGAAAGGAGGAAATAAAGAGTGAAGTGGGAAAAGGTAGGGGATTCCAGAGTTTCTGTTCTGGGGCTTCAGGGGAAACCTTATGGAAGAACCAATAGTTCAGTTCAGTGAGAACTGGAAATTAATTAGGTGAAATGGTTGGAGGGGAAATTGGAGTGCACAGTAAGAGCAGAGGCCTTGTGGGCTGAGAAAGCATCTTCCTGCCTTCCTGCGATAGTCTTTTGTCTTGGAGTCCTATTTGGATCGTTCCTTTTCACTCTCCCAAGTACAGTTTCAGCGGTCTGCCTGCAGGTCTTAGGGAACCCGGCTTCCTAACTGGGAGGAGTTTACTTTGCTTGGAACATTAAGTTTGGTGGTGGGGATAGAAGAGACACCTTAGAAGTTGTGTAATGAAGATATATGTCACCTTGTACATGATTCTCATGGCATTGAGGAACCACACAAGATTTTCATAGAGGAGAAGAATATAAAAAGAGATGTATTTACTTTAGAAACTTAAGTCTGGCTGCGCTGATGAGAGGAGATCGGAATGGAACAAGAGGCACTGCCATCCCTTACTAAGTACGGTACCATGGGGTAGTAACTGACATTGGTGGTGGGCATGGGCATAGAAAAGAGTGAATGAATTCCAGAGCTATTCAAAAGCTGGCTTCCACAAGAGTTAAGAACATTGCATGTGATTTTGTGTGCTTGTGTGTGTGTGTGTGTGTGTGTGTGTCATATGGCAGGGTGGGTAGGGAAAAGCAAAAATGGCATAATGTCTTGGACTACTGAGTGATGGGACAGTTCACCATAGTAAGGACATAAAAGGAAGGGGAAGTTTTGGGAAACCACATGCGTTTTCACTGTGGTCGTGAAGGGGATGAATAAGCCTAGTGAAAGTCCATAGATTGGACTAGAGAAGTCTAAACTTTGGAACTAGAGGACAAAATTAAAAAAATTAATGAAGGATGAACAGCCCAGAACCAAACCTAACCAACCAAACAACAACAGCAATAATGAAAACCCTCGAAACAAACAAAAGGCTAACTGTCAGGAGTGGGTCAGAGAGCAAGGAGAAAAACCTAGCATACCATTTGAAGATACCCAGGAGCAAGGTGTTTTTCAAATGAGGCTAGGTCAGTGGGCATGTCAGGGAAGGATTTGGAAGGGGGTGATGTCCGTCTAGTCAAGGCTATGGTTTTTCCTGTGGTCATGTATGGATGTGAGAGTTGCACTGTGAAGAAGGCTGAGTGCCAAAGAATTGATGCTTTTGAACTGTGGTGTTGGAGAAGACTCTTGAGAGTCCCTTGGACTGCAAGGAGATCCAACCAGTCCATTCTGAAGGAGATCAGCCCTGGGATGTCTTTGGAAGGAATGATGCTAAAGCTGAAGCTCCAATACTTTGGCCACCTCATGCGAAGAGTTGACTCATTGGAAAAGACTCTGATGCTAGGAGGGATTGGGGGCAGGAGGAGAAGGGGACGACCGAGGATGAGATGGCTGGATGGCATCACTGACTCGATGGAGGTGAGTCTGAGTGAACTCCGGGAGTTGGTGATGGACAGGGAGGCCTGGCGTGGTGCGATTCATGGGGTCGCAAAGAGTCGGACACGACTGACCGACTGAACTGAACTGAACTGAACTGATGGTTCTGGACGGAGTTCTTTGTGAAGGCATTTCAGGAGCCCTGTGGGGCCCAGACCAGACTGAAAGGAGTTGCGGAGATAGATCAGAAGTGGAGGCTAAAAAAGAAGAAATTGAGGCTGTGAGTGAAGACAACCATTTTAGTGATTTTCACTAAAAGAGGAGGAGAATAGCATAGGAAGAATTATACTGGAGAGGATGTAATAATGCAATTTTATATTTATTAAATGCTTTATTGTGGTAAAATGAACATAAATTTACCACTTAAATAATTTTCAAGCATAGAATTTAGTGTTATTAAGTACATTCATGATGTTGAATGTACTACTAATTCCAGAATTTTTTCATCACCCTAAACAGAATCTCCACCCGTTAATTAAGCAGTAACTCTCTGTTCCCACCTCTCTATTTCTAATGCTTCTGTCTCTGTGAATTTACCTATTCTAGGTATTTCATAACAGTGGAAACATAAGATGTTCTTGAATGTCTGGTTTATTTCACTTAGCATATATGTTTTAAAGGCTTATCTAGGTTTTCCCATGTATCAGAACTTCATTCCATTTTATAGTTGAATGATACCCCACTATTATATAAATATATACACCCACACATATATGCCAGTTTGGTTATACATTTGTCAGTGGACACTTGGGTTGTTTCTCCCTTGTGGCTGTTATGAATAATACTCCTGTGAACATGGACATGGAACAACAGACTTTCCAAATAGGAAAAGGAGTACATCAAGGCTATATATTGTCACCCTGCTTATGTAACTTACATGCAGAGTACATCATGAGAAACGCTGGACTGGAAGAAGCACAAGCTGGAATCAAGACTGCTGGGAGAAATATCAATAACCTTAGATATGCAGATGACACCACCCTTATGGCAGAAAGTGAAGAGGAACTAAAAAGCCTCTTGATGAGAGTGAAAGAGGAGAGTGAAACAGTTGGCTTAAAGCTCAACATTCAGAAAATGAAGATCATGGCATCTGGTCCCATCACTTCATGGGAAATAGATGGGGAAACAGTGGAAACTGTCAGACTTCATTTTTTGGGCTCCAAAATCACTGCAGATGGTGATTGCAGCCATGAAATTAAAAGATGCTTCCTCCTTGGAAGGAAAGTTATGAAAAACCTAGATAGCATATTCCAAAGCAGAGACATTACTTTGCCAACAAAGGTCCATCTAGTCAAGGCTATGGTTTTTCCAGTGGTCATGTATGGATGTGAGAGTTGGACTGTGAAGAAAGCTGAGTGCTGAAGAATTGATGCTTTTGAATTGTGGTGTTGGAGAAAACTCTTGAGAGTCCCTTGGACTGCAAGGAGTTCCAACCAGTCTATTCTAAAGGGAATCAGTCCTGGGTGTTCTTTGGAAGGACTGGTGCTAAAGTTGAAACTCCAGTACTTTGGCCACCTCATGCGAAGAGTTGACTCATTGGAAAAGACTCTGATGCTGAGAGGGATTGGGGCAGGAGGAGAATGGGACGACAGAGGATGAGATGGCTGGATGGCATCACCGACTTGATGGACAAGAGTTTGGGTGAACTCCGGGAGATGGTGATGGACAGGGAGGCCTGGCGTGCTGCGATTCATGGGGTCGTGAAGAGTCAGATATAACTGAGCGACTGAACTGAACATGGATGTACAGGTATCTGAGTTCTTGTTCTTTTGGGTATATGCCTAGTGGAGTTGCTGGGTCATATGGTAATTCTGTGTTTAACTTTATGAAGAGCTGCCTAACAGTGTTTTACAGTGACTGCAGCATTTTACATTTTCACCAGCAATGTGTCAAGGTTCCAGTTTCTCCACCGTATTGCAAGCACTTGTAACTTTCTATTTTGCATGTGACTCCTGGAAATTAATAATGATAATTCATCCTATCACCCTGGCTTTGTGAACCCTCTCCTGCAAAAAAAAAAAAAAAAGAAAATCTGCGAAGCATTATCTCCATGTTATACATGTGAAAACTTAGATTTCAGAAAGTTTACAAGTTTGCCTAAGATATTTGCATTACTTCTATCAGAGTAAAAATCTTTACAGCTATAAGGACAATATACATATTATATTCATCACTGTTTTTTATTTTTCCTCTCCATGAACATCAGCTATAACTTGAAGCTGAAATGTGTGTGATTACAAAGCAGTTCATCTGTGCAAGATACATGAAGCTTTTATTGTATATATTACCAAGCAATGAAATATATATTAATATACATGGCAGCCAAGTTTGATGAAACTATTAGACCTGTAGCAAATAAATCTTGATAATATATAAAATAACTTCATGAACTCAATTGGTGAATGAAGAGCTTCCACTTTGTGTAGTCTTCAAACTCTCTTGAACAGCATACCATTCGTGAAAAAAATTTGAATCACATATTCCACATAGCTATATTAATAAATGCATATATTATAAATTAAAAACTATACATATTTTATAAAGATAGGAATAAAGTTAATATGAAATTATTTAATAACATATTCTTTACTACATTCTCTACAGTGGTTTTTCTTGCATATTTCTGGGTTATACATAAGGTTCTCCCTTACATGTGTGCATTACTGATTAAAAAATGGCTATTATCACTTCATAGGAAATAGATTGGGAAACAGTGGAAACAGTGTCAGGCTATATTTTTGGGGGCTCCAAAATCACTGCAGATGGTGACTGCAGCCATGAAATTAAAAAACGCTTACTCCTTGGAAGAAATGTTATGACCAACCTAGATAGCATATTGAAAAGCAGAGACATTACTTTGCCAACAAAGGTCCATGTAGTCAAGGCTATGGTTTTTCCAGTGGTCATGTATGGATGTGAGAGTTGGACTGTGAAGAAAGCTGAGTGCCAAAGAATTGATGCTTTTGAACTGTGGTGTTGGAGAAGACTCGAGAGTCCCTTGGACTGCAAGGAGATCCAACCAGTCCATTCTAAAGATCAGCCCTGGGTGTTTATTGGAAGGAATGATACTGAAGCTGAAACTCCAGTACTTTGGCCACCTCATGTGAAGAGTTGACTCATTGGAAAAGACTCTGATGATGAGAGGGATTGGGGGCAGGAGGAGAAGGGAACGACAGAAGATGAGATGGCTGGATGGCATCACCCACTCGATGGACATGAGTTTGAGTGAACTCTGGGACATGGTGATGGACAGGGAGGCCTGGTGTGGTGCGATTGATGGGGTCGCAAAGAGTTGGACACGACTGAGTGACTGAACTGAACTGAACAGCTACTTTGTATGATATATTCAGGCACTTTTAAAAACAAACATTTAAAAGTCTCTTGTATGGGAAGGATATTACTTAGACCAATTGACAAATGCATATTGGTTATGAGTTATGTACAAAATAGTCTTAAAAATGTCATGGTCTGCTTTGCTATCTCAAAATATTCAGTAAAAGCAATGAAGGCTGTTTTTCTGAATCAGTAACCTCTTATAAAATCTAATTTTGATTTAATACATAACTAAAGTTCCAAAAGCTTGTCCTTGAGGAAATGCCTCTAATTATAAGAGAAAAATAATATAAGCAACATCAAATTTACTTGTGAAGCAATATTTGCAGCCTTTGTTTTAACTTGTATATAAATTATTTTTGGAATTGTGACCAAGTGATAATTTAAATCATGAAGTCATTTGTGCTGATGCTTTGACATTTTGAAGAAAAACACAAATACAGAAAATCTAATAAAATGCTAAGGGTAACTAGCAAGTGGCTCTTTGTTATCGCAGGGAAACAACATCTAAATACATATATTGTTTTTCATAGCCTAAATTTACTTGACTGTGCTTTCGTTTTGACTGCTTTCGTATATTGATTTGCTCCAAGGCAGCTATCCAATAGAAATATTCCAAAAGGAACCAAAGAAAAGGAAGATACTTGGTGTGGAGATAGTTAGTATTTTTGAGTCAGGTCAGTCAGATGTTTTCCTTATGGTTATAGTAATTATTTAAGAAGATTTGAAATGTGTTTTTGTGTTTACATTTTAAGTATATTTTAAAGTTTTTCCTGAATAGTGTGTTTTTATTTCTTTGTTTGAATTTCCTCGCCTGAAACAGTGTCAGAATCAAATTTTCAATGTCAACTTTTTCCCTCCAGCAGCTCCTGAAAATCTAATAGCTAAGTAGAGGTGACTGAATAGCTAAATTCCTGAGACTGATGAGTGAGAATAAAAACATCATGGGAACAGTTTATCAGTGAATATTGGTGTTATTTAGAAGCCAAGTCGTGCCCTACTTGATGATGTGACACCATCAGCTGTAGCCCGCCAGGCTCCTCTGCCCATGGGATTTCCCAGGCAAGCGTACTGGAGTGGGCTGCCATTTCTTTCTCCAGAAGGTCTTTCTGACTCAGGGATCGAGCCCACATCTCCTGCACTGGCAGGCGAATTCTTCATTAGTAAACCCAGGGAAACCCATCAGTGAATAAAACTACTCTTATATTAGGTCTGGGATAAGCAAAAGACAGCAGTTTTCTATTTGTACAGAAGAGTGAAGATCGCACTTTGTAAGTGTGTTTCCTATATTTTATGTGCCTTTTTCAACCTTGTTTTACCAAGATTAGTAGATGGTAATTTGGACCAAGAGCTTTACTGTCTCATGCATACTGCCTTGTTATCATCTCTTACGGAAAATAGGTTAATTTATGTTATGCATAAGGACCCAGACCTAGAAACAAACATTTGGCAAACAAGTCAGGTAAGAGTGTCCATGACTCTTTGAAATGATGATACCGATGATGCTGATAAGGGTAGCTAACATTTATTAAGGATTGACTGGAACTTGCTTTGCTAAGAACTTTGCATGTATTATCTCATTTAGTCCTTAGAATTTTGCATATGTTAATGATCTCACTTCACCCTGAGCTAGATACTCTCATAACCTTCTTTTATAGATGAGGAAGCTGAGACGTGGTGAGGACAGGTCACTTGTTCAAGGTCACCTATTTAACAGCAGAATCAACATGAGAACTTGGGCTTTCTGACTGCAGAGCCTGAGTCAACTACACTTTGTTTCCTATGATTCTGGCAAAACATTTTTGGCAGATGGTAATCACAGAAGTTGCTTAAAGTCACAACTTTTAAGGACTCTTTTTTTTTTTTTTCTAAAGCCAAATTTTGTAGCTTTTATTCCCCCCAAATTATATTATCACTTTTGTAGCTTTGAAGAGGAAGGTGTGAAAATTCGAAATGTTATCTATTCTCATATAATTTCTTACTTTCCACGGAGAGCATACCATACTCAGATCTAAATGTCATTACCGATTGTTTCTCACACTTAACGGAAGGGAAAGTATATGCTCAGTTTTGAGCAGAGGCTCCCTTGTAGAAGTGCGACAGTCCTCAGCAAAGTTTTGGCACTTGTGTTTGGCAAAACATCCTGGGCAGATGAGTGGATCATATGGCAGGAGTACTGGTACTCGAAAAGGTGCATTAATATGAATATTAGCACCTTGAAGTGTTTGTGACGTAACCTTAATGGAAGTACTAGAATATTGACAAAACATTCTTAAAAAATCACACTTCATTTACTGGTTAAAGACATAGACAAAGAGTAATATATTACAGAAGTCTGTGATGATTCAATTCCAAGTTGTATGTGATGTCTGTAATTATATTTTACAGGAATATTAAGTAATATGGATGTGATATCTGATTCTTAAATATCATCACTACACTGAATTCTAAATATAATCTATCTATAACCATATTTAAACAACAGATACTACTATGTGGCAAGCAATGACTTAGATGTAATTAAAAAAACTGGAAATTTCCAATGTAAATGATTTCAAAATAATTTTTATCATTTCTTCAGGGAATATTAAGGCAAATGAAAGGGATTTTTTATACGGTGTATAGTTCAGATGCAGTTTTCCTCTTCAGAATTCACATTATTGCCACAGTCTACGAATGACAAACATTTGTGGACTATGGCAGCAATCTGTTGGGTGTTTCAATCTATTTTGAGCTGAAATTGATTAGCACTTTATGAAAAGTGTACAGAAAATTACCATGCTATCAAGGCAAATCAAGCCATAATTCTGCCTTTTTTTTTTTTGTACACCTGCAGCTATGAATATTTTTTGGTGGATACATTGAGATGTACTCAAGAATATACATATTGGACTGCATATCATGCAATTTATTCTGATCTTACTGACAGTTTGCAAACAAAAACTCAAAACAAGATGCAACTGTGTACAGCTCCCGAACTCTAGGTTCTGATTTTGGCAGCAATGAATGTATGAGGAAAGGGGCTGCACCTGAAGAGGAGGTGTGCTTTTTGCTCATCTATCTGTGAAAGATAATCTTGACAGTTGTTTAATGGATTTTATGAAATATGGAGGAAATCTAAAGGGTTTTACCTGATTGCCTTTATTTTGTTTCACCTTGGAAATAATGCAAAGTTAAAATATTTCAGTGTTGATGACTGTAATGACAGTAGTTCCTCATATTCAAAGAAAGTTAAGCGTGAGGAAATGAAGTGAGCAACAATGATGAACTTCATATTTTGAGAAGAACACTCTTGGTTGGTAATACCTTCAAAGAAAAACAGGTATCAGGCCAAAAGAAAAGGAGGGACACCATGAACTACATTGAATTCTGTTAGATAGTGCCACCTGGAAAGCCCATGGAAAATATATAGTTTTTTTAATCATACAGACTTTCCAACATTATCATATGGATTTTCAACATCTAGTGTCTAAGTGGTTGGGTGTTTAGATATTTCCAGTGTTTTTGTAATTATAATTTTTGTCATCATCAACATTAACGCAGTATAAAATTCACATAACATAACACTTGGTTTTGGCACCCATTACCTCTCTCTAGTTTCAAAGTATTGTCATCATTTCAAAGTAAGACCCCTTACCCAGTAAAAGGTATTTTTCTGTCAGCCCCCGCCTCCCTTCCCATCGTTGTTTCCAGTCCCCTCAAAATTAAACTCAGGTCTTACCGGGACCCAAACCAGAGTTGGAAATTCCTACCCTATCACCTTTGTTAGCTGCATTCACTTTTCCATTTCTCTTCATTTTTTTCAAGCCCAAGTCAGTTGTCGTCTCCTTTGTGAAAACTTCTCAGATCGACTAAGCTTATTAAATCATCTCTCTCTTATGAAAGCTCTTGGCACACATATCTGTACTGTTTATTTGGCCCATTTTTCATCTTAGCCAATAATGCCTGTTTAGTAGCATGTGTTGCCCATAAATTATATTGCAAATAATGTCTTGTTTTGCTAGAGTGGTATCTTGGTATCTTATCTATTTTGTATCCTCTGATGATTATCTTAGTACATGGCACAACAGAAGTGCACAATAAATTCTTGTCAAAATGAATTAAAATTTAGTTTTGTTCCCTTACAGATCTTAGCATATTGCTTAGCGCATAGTAGAACACCAACAAATATTTGCTGATTGATTTTAACATATTTGTGCTTTTATCTAATTCTCTGTCTTGAGATTACGAGTCCTGAATAACTAACAGATTTGTAATAAAAGTATGTACTCTTATTTATGTGACCTTATTTTAGAGATTAGTATTCCTTTTTAGGGGCTTCCAGGTGGCTCCATGGTAAATGATGCAGGAAATGTAGGAGACACAGGTTAGATCCCTGGGTCAGGAAGATCCCCTGGAGAAGGAAATGGGAACCCACTCCAGTATTCTTGCTGGAAAATGCCATGGACAGAGGAGCCTGGTGGGCTATAGTAGATGGGGTTGCAAAGAGTCAGACATGACTGAGAATGCACGCACATTGCTTTTTAGATATTTCCTTCTTTCTTTCCGTTCTTCCTTGCTTTGAGTTTGGCCTTAATCTTTCTATGTGTGATGCTTATTTGCACATGGCAAATTCCAAATTTGGGATTCTAAAATGTAGGGTTATGTTTTTGCTTTTGTTTTCATATTGGTACTGATGGCTCGTAACTTCAGAGAGCTTGTGGGTGACTTGTCGGTCCTTTTTGGCTATTTTATCTCATAACTTGTTTTACTAGAGTAATAAATTATATGATTCCTTGTTAATGTATTTGCTTGGCACTTGTGTCCATATCAATTGGCTTCCATAAGTTGAATGCATGTTTCCATAGGAACTAGAAATAATACATTGGTATTACTATGCTGAGTTTCATTGTTCCATGAAAACCTTTGCAAAACAAGAGAATGTGAATCTATGTGCTAAGTAAGCTATCTGTTTTACTTTTTAAAATGATGCATATTTTTGAAAAGCTCAACTGCACTCCAAGAAGATGTCTTTTTCATTATTACTTTAGAGGAAAAAAAATTGTTCTAAGAACTGATGATGTTTCATCTTCTTTTCCCCCTTTTCTATGATTCCATGAAAAAACAAAAGGAAAAAAAATGCAGTGAAGATCAGATTCAGAGCTAGATCTCTCAAAGTGTACCTCCATGTATTAATATTTCTGATAGACTAGTTTTACAGAATAAGGGCCACCATAGTTTTTATTGTTCTTCAGTTCAGTTCAGTCGCTCAGTTGTGTCTGACTCTTTGTGACCCCATGAACTGCAGCACACCAGGCCTCCTTGTCCATCACTAACTCCTGGAGTTCACCCAAACCCATGTCCATTGAGTTGGTGATGCCATCCAACCATCTCATCCTCTGTCATCCCCTTCTCCTCCTGCCCTCAATCTTTCCCAGCATTAGGGTCTTTTCAAATGAGTCAGCTCTTCGCATCAGGTGGCCAAAGTATTGGAGTTTCAGCTTCAACATCAGTCATTCCAGTGAACACCCAGGACTGATCTCCTTTAGGATAGACTGGTTGGATCTCCTTGCAGTCCAAGGGACTCTCAAGAGTCTTCTCCAACACTACAGTTCAAAAGCATCAATTCTTTGTTGCTCAGCTTTCTTTATAGTCCAACTCTCACATCCATACATGACCACAGGAAAAACCATAGCCTTGACTAGACGGACCTTTGTTGACAAAATAATGTCTCTGCTTTTTAGCATGCTGTCTGCTAAGTCACTTCAGTCGTGTCTGACTCTGTGCGACCCCATAGATGGCAGCCCACCAGGCTCCCCCGTCCCTGGGATTATCCAGGCAAGAACACTGGAGTGGGGTGCCATTTCCCTCTCCAGTGCATGAAAGTGAAAAGTAAAAGTGAAGTCGCTCAGTTGTGTCCAACCCTCAGCGACCCCATGGACTGCAGCCTTCCAGGCTCCTCCGTCCATGGAACTTTCCAGGCAGGAGTGCTGGAGTGGGGTGCCATTGCCTTCTCCAGCATGCTGTCTAGGTTGGTCATAACTTTCCTTCCAAGGAGTAAGCGTGTTTTAATTTCATGGCTGCAGTCACCATCTGCAGTGATTTTGGAGCCCCCAAAACTAAAATCAGCCACTGTTTCCGCTCTTTCACCATCTATTTGCCATGAAGTGATGGGACTGGATGCCATGATCTTCATTTTCTGAATGTTGCGCTTTAAGCCAACTTTTTCTCTCTCCTCTTTCACTTTCATTAAGAGACTGTTTAGTTCTTCTTCACTTTCTGCCACAAGGATGATGTCATCTGCATATCTGAGGTTATTGATATTTGTCCCGGCAATCTTGATTCCAGCTTGTGCTTCTTCCAGCCCAGGGTTTCTCATGATGTACTCTGCATATAAGTTAAATAAGCAGGGTGACAATATACAGCCTTGACATACTTCTTTTCCTATTTATTTTATCTTTTAATCAGTCAAATAGGTTGAGCTTAACTTTATTGACATTCCTTTTTAACACAACTGAGCCTGATTTCAGAAGTGATAGCTCTTGCATCAGAGAGGACTAAACTATGCAAAGCAGTGGTGGCCTTTGAGGAGTGCTTCTGGCCAGAACGGCTACAGGGCACTCAGTTCAAGCAGTTCCTATGGTGATTGCAAACTGCTTCTTGTCCCAGCTCTCAACAGTTTCAGCTTGAGTTTTTCTTGATTGCCCATCAGTCATCAGCATCTCTAAACACATTATATTATATATACACACACAGTTGGCCAGACACAGAATAAATAAGACTTCTATTAAACTTGAGGACTGAGTTACATGGAATGATTTAATCTTTTCTGCATAAATTAAGACCCCTGTTCTGTCCCATTGATTTTGGAAATCATATAAAGCTTGACTGAATTTTCAGAAGGCATGGTCAACTGCAGAATATTCTGTAAAATTCCACATATTCAGGGTGTATGACTAACACTGTCCCAGCACAGATTCTCTGTAGTCTAAAACACAGTGCTGGACTAATCGTTCTAAAACTAATTCGTGACTACCACTTCCCTGCTTTAAAGTTGTTGGCTCATTTATTTGTTAATTGTCATCAGTTTTTGGGACATTCATCATATGCCAGGTTTTATACTAGCTGGAGTGTCAGAAACTCCCTTGCAGGCCCATCCTGCATCCAACACCACTTCTGCCTGCCACAGTCGTGGTCATCTTTTACCAACAAATTTGACCATGTTATCCTCCTGCTTCAAATTCGATGAAATCTTAAGTTCCAAACTCCATATCACAGCTTACAGTCTGTTTTCACATGGTCCCTGTCACCTTTTCTGACCTCCTTTTCTGTCTGTTCCATCCTTGGACCACTGTGTTCAGCCACACTGGCTGCCTTTCTGTACCTAGATGAAGCCATGATCTTTCTCATTTAGAAGCCTTTGTATGTACCGTTCCCTCTGGCTAGAACATCCTATTCTGTGTCCTTCCCAGAGTTGGCTTCCTCTCTTCCTGAGTCTCATCTTAAATGTCACTCCTCGGAACGTTTTCCTCTGACCAAACTGTGTGAATTGGTCTCCTATAACTCGCTTCTGGTTACCCTCAGTTTTCGTTATAGCGCATTCAAAGTTCTGAGTTTATATTTGTTTGCTTTATTATTTTCTTCCTCCTCCAGTAGGAAAATAGGAGTTTGCAGACTGTGAAAATAAGATTCCTACTGAGTAAAGGTGTAGTGGGAATTGGAGGTGTTAGAGGTCCAGAAAGATGGAAGATTGTGGCCAGATTGGCTTCTAAGATTTTAAATGTGTAGTGGTTCTCAGGAAAACTTTTAGGGTAGGAATGTAGGAATCCAGTGTCAGATGGGGAGGAAGTGAAGGCTGCTAGAGTTGAGAGTCTGCTATGAGCCAGGCTTCACTAGGTACATAAGCCTTGAAACAAACTCTGAAGCTCAAGCCTGCTACAGTTTCTTACTGTTTCTAACGTCATTCCCCAGTGGTATTTATTAATGCCTTTCCTCTGCCACATTCTTTGCCTATGTCCTTTCTTAATTTAGTCCAACCTGTAGGCCTCAACTCTTTTTTTTTTTTTTTAAAGTTTTTTATTTTTTAAATTTTAAAATCTTTAATTCTTACATGCGTTCCCAAACATGAACCCCCCTCCCACCTCCCTCCCCACAACATCTCTCTGGGTCATCCCCATGCACCAGCCCCAAGCATGCTGCACCCTGCGTCAGACATAGACTGGCGATTCAATTCTTACATGATAGTATACATGTTAGAATGCCATTCTCCCAAATCATCCCACCCTCTCCCTCTCCCTCTGGGTCCAAAAGTCCGTTATACACATCTGTGTCTTTTTTCCTGTCTTGCATACAGGGTCGTCATTGCCATCTTCCTAAATTCCATATATATGTGTTAGTATACTGTATTGGTGTTTTTCTTTCTGGCTTACTTCACTCTGTATAATCGGCTCCAGTTTCATCCATCTCATCAGAACTGATTCAAATGAATTCTTTTTAACGGCTGAGTAATACTCCATTGTGTATATGTACCACAGCTTTCTTATCCATTCATCTGCTGATGGACATCTAGGTTGTTTCCATGTCCTGGCTATTATAAACAGTGCTGCAATGAACATTGGGGTACATGTGTCTCTTTCAATTCTGGTTTCCTCGGTGTGTATGCCCAGCAGTGGGATCGCTGGGTCATAAGGTAGTTCTGTTTGCAATTTTTTGAGGAATCTCCACACTGTTCTCCATAGTGGCTGTACTAGTTTGCATTCCCACCAACAGTGTAGGAGGGTTCCCTTTTCTCCACACCCTCTCCAGCATTTATTGCTTGCAGATTTTTGGATCGCAGCCATTCTGACTGGTGTGAAGTGGTACCTCATTGTGGTTTTGATTTGCATTTCTCTAATAATGAGTGATGTTGAGCATCTTTTCATGTGTTTGTTAGCCATCCGTATGTCTTCTTTGGAGAAATTCAGTTCTTTGGCCCATTTTTTGATTGGGTCGTTTATTTTTCTGGAATTGAGCTGCATAAGTTGCTTGTATATTTTTGAGATTAGTTGTTTGTCAGTTGCTTCATTTGCTATTATTTTCTCCCATTCAGAAGGCTGTCTTTTCACCTTGCTTATAAAGACAATCTCTTTAACAAGTGGTGCTGGGAAAACTGGTCAACCACTTGTAAAAGAATGAAACTAGATCACTTTCTAACACCGCACACAAAAATAAACTCAAGATGGATTAAAGATCTAAATGTAAGACCAGAAACTATAAAACTCCTAGAGGAGAACATAGGCAAAACACTTTCCGACATAAATCACAGCAGGATCCTCTATGATCCACCTCCCAGAATTCTGGAAATAAAAGCAAAAATAAACAAATGGGATCTAATTAAAATTAAAAGCTTCTGCACAACATAGGCCTCAACTCTTAAATGCCCTTTCCAGTTATCTCTTTCCCAGCTGCCCCATCCCCATGCTGGCGTACATCATCTGTTTTTTCCCTAGGCGTGTAGAGAATTGTACTTCTCTTTGTGCTGCCATTGTATTTTATCCTTTCTCTAACAGATTTCATTTTTCCAAGTAGGCATAAGCATCGAGAGTACATAACAATTTATCCTGTATCTTTGTAATATGCCTCAATGAAGCATGCTAGAAAAGACATAGGGAAAGTTTTCGATAATGGTAAATTAAGTGAGAATTTTTTCCCATGTATGTAACTGCCAAAGTGTTATATGGTGCTGATACATAGCTGACTAAGAAATTAGCTACTTGACTACATTGTTTGTAAAATCCTTGTATTGTCTGCTATTTCAGTAAGAAACTGATGGAGAGAGAGACGCTAGACCTCTTACGCCACCATTGCCCTGTGCGTGCACGCTCTTGCAGGAGTGCTCAGAGGCCCGCCAGGCCTCTTTGTCCATGGAATTTTTCAGGCAAGAATACTGGAGGGGTTTCCTTTTCCTACTGCAGGGGATCTTCCTGACTCAGGGATTGAACCTGCCTCTCTTGTGTCTCCTGCATTGGCAGGCGGGTTCTTTACCACTGTGCCACCTGGGAAGCACCCAGGTGTACTGTCTGTTGTTTCAGTAAGAAAATGTTGGAGAGATATGTGAGACCCCTAAATGACATAATTGCTAATCCTTTTTTTTTTTGGTCTGAAATAATACCAGTATAATTTCTAAATTTCCATGTCTTATTTTCTGTCCATTACTGTATCTTACCATGTGAATTTTCACATTGACTAATGTATAATGTACATTATCATTCAAACATGGTTGAATAATGGTACTTTTTGTTCATTGTAGTTTGCTGCTACTGCTGCTAAGTCACTGCAGTCGTGTCCAACTCTGCGGCCCCATAGACAGCAGCCCACCAGGCTCCCCTGTCCCTGGGATTCTCCAGGCAAGAATACTGGAGTGGGTTGCCATTTCCTTCTCCAGTGCATGAAAGTGAAAAGTGAAAGTGAAGTCGCTCAGTCATGTCCAACTCGTAGTGACCCCATGGACTGCAGCTTACCAGACTCCTCCATCCATGGGATTTTCCAGCAAGAGTACTAGAGTGGGGTGCCATTGCCTTCTCACATTTTAGTTTAGGGTAATATAAAGTTTCGGACTCAAAGAAAATTAAATACATTTAAAGCACAAGGCAACCTTTGTTGTTTAAAAAGTAGTTTAAGGTCTAGCAAGCCAATAATTATTATTGCATCCCAGACATATGGGAGTTAATGGATTATTCTGCTCAAACACAGGATTCATGGAAGGTTTGTTGTAGTAAGTAATCTGAAGAGTAAGCCAGGTGAGTGGGATTTGAGATTTCCTGTCCTTACCAGAAAGCAGCAGAGAGATATGGCAAATGAAAGACACACAGATGAGGGAAACAATCATGCCCATTTTAATTTCCTTGTTTGCTGCATTTTTTAAGACTTATTTACTCAGCAAATGTTTATTCAGTGCCTGTTCTGTTGTGCTGGAGGCTAGAGATAATGACAAAAGGAATAAGACAAGCACGGTCATTCCCCCTCATAATGTGCACTTTATCTTCAGTGTGCATTACCTTGAGCATGACATTTTTTTGCATCTGTACCTCCCTTGCATTTTACATATTAATTTCATATGATCACTGAGTACTTCCTGACTGATTGATACTATCATACATATACATTGGCAGCAGTTTTGTGTATATTTTTTAAAATTAGATGTTGCTTGCACATGTGACTTATGCCCCAGGAAAATACAGAAAATAGTTGAAGATCTGAAAAGTCTACCTCAATATCCAGTTCAATAAAGATGCAGCTATTTGAGGAAAACCTGATGAACTAGTTTGAGTGTGTGACTCAAAGATCAAACCTAGAGAGAATTCAAGAGCATCTACCTGCAAACAGGCTTCAGAGAGAGAAATCCAATAGATCTGTGCTGTTTATTCACATAGGCTAACTGTCCTCCGCTAGTTCCTTTATTTCCCTTGTCCTTTTTAATACCTTAATCCCTGGCTCTTGGGATATTAACTAAATTGCACCTTTTTAGAGTCATCTTCAAAATGATTCGTTTTGGGGGCCAAACTGTCACTCAATTTATTTATACACCCATACTTGTAAGCCTACTCCTTTTGGCTTGCTTGTGTGATAGGGGACATTCTAAATGTGTGTTCTGAGCCTTTGAAATGCAAAAGTAACAGTAGTTGTTGATAAGAAGTGACATTGTTAGAGAAAAAGTAGCTATGCTTAATTTTCTCTTTTCTTCATGCTGTCAGTACTGAAGATCTATGGGAAACAATAAGCATTGAACTCTGAACTTTGAGCTATAGGGTGTCCTGTGGATATACTTCAAAGTCAGATAGAATGTGTCTTTTTAAGATCAGAGTCTGCATTTAAAAAAAGAGAATTGGATTAATTGGTAGATAAATTGTCATAGCTTTTCTTTTAAGGAGCAAGCGTCTTTTAATTTCATGGCTCTAGTCCGCAGTGATTTTGGAGCCCAAGAAAATAAAATCTGCCACTGTTTCCACTTTTATAAACCTAGACAACATATTAAAAAGCAGAGACATGACTTGCTGACAAAGATCCATATAGTCAAAGCTGTGATTTTTCCAGTAATCATGTACGAATATGAGAGTTGGACCATAAAGAAGGCTGAGAGCTGAAGAATTGATGCGTTTGAATTGTGGTGCTGGAGAAGACTGGAAGAAAAGTTATGACCAACCTAGATAGCATATTCAAAAGCAGAGACATTACTTTGCCGACTAAGGTCCGTCTAGTCAAGGCTATGGTTTTTCCAGTGGTCATGTATGGATGTGAGAGTTGTGCTGTGAAGAAGGCTAAGTGCCGAAGAATTGATGCTTTTGAACTGTGGTGTCGGAGAAAACTCTTGAGAGTCCCTTGGACTGCAAGGAGATCCAACCAGTCCATTCTGAAGGAGATCAGCCCTGGGATTTCTTTGGAAGGAATGATGCTAAAGCTGAAGCTCCAGTATTTTGGCCACCTCATGCAAAGAGTTGACTCATTGGAGAAGACTCTGATGCTAGGAGGGATTGGGGGCAGGAGGAGAAGGGGATGACTGAGGATGAGATGGCTGGATGGCATCACTGACTCGATGGAGGCGAGTCTGAGTGAACTCTGGGAGTTGGTGAAGGACAGGGAGGCCTGGCATGCTTTGATTCATGGGGTCGCAAAGAGTCAGACAGGACTGAGCGACTGAACTGAACTGGACAGCAGGGAGATCAAACCAGTGAATCCTAAAGGAAATCAACCCTGGATATTCATTGGAAGGATTTATGCTGCAGATCCATTATTTTGGCCACCTGATGCGAAGATCTGACTCATTGGAAAAGACCCTGATGCTGGAAAAGATGAAGAGCAGGAGGAGAAGGGGTGACAGAGGATGAGATGGTTGGATGGCATCACCGACTCATTGGACATGAGTTTGAGCAAACTCTGGGAACTGGTGAAGGACAGGGAAGCCTGGCATGTTGCAGTCCATGGGGTTGTAGAGTGAGATGTAACTAAGTTACAGAACAAGAAGAACCGAGATTCCATATTCAGGACCCCTTAGAGACTTTTAAATGCAAGCTCTACTCATTGAATGTAGAGTGAAACTTCCCATACGTGTTTTCTTTGGTTCCTTCTGTAGACTTATAGGGATGTTTTCTGACTCAGTTACAATTTCCAGGAATATTAATATGTGACCAGTTGAATTCACATATAGTCATTGCCTAGTAGTGACAAAAATGTCCCGAATATGATTTGGTTCTGTATTTGTTTCTTTTTTAAAGATTGATTGATTTATTTATGGTGCCACTGGGTCTTCACTGTCGCTTGCACAGGCCACTCTGCAGTTGTGGTGTGTGGGTTTCTCGTGCAGGGGCTTCTCTTGTGGAGCGCAGACCCTAGACGTGCGGACTTCAGTAGTTGCAGCTAGTGGGGCTCTGGAGCATGGGTGCAGTAGTTGTGGGATAGGGCCCAGTTGCCCCGAGGCATGTGGGATCTTCTGGGACCAGAAATGGAATCTATGTCTCTTTCCTTGTCTCGCCGCCAGGAAAGCCCTAGTTCTGCTTTTTAATTAATAAAATATATATTCTCCTTAGTATTTTGCTTTAGAGTTAGAGTCATTGCTTTAACTTAATACCATACATCTGTATAAACAAACTTTTGTTTTTAAGTTTCAAAACAGTATTATACCATTTTAGGATTACCTTAAAATTATTTTGGCTGTTCTTGCATCCCCTCTGTTTCCTAGGAATAGCTAAAACTGCTGTTCTTTTCTGGGTTTCGAGATCATATGATTTTACCTTAGAGTCTGTGAAAAACTCCGTATGCTTTACTGATTTTTGTTGGGGAAAAAGTACATTTGAGGATATAGTTCTCTAGGGTAATGGACATATTATCTGAATATGAAAAATAACA